>NW_028327320.1:1072521-1812543 GCF_031878675.1 Megascapheus bottae
TCTGGGAGTCTTGGTCACAAGTTGTTCTGTGGCATCTGCTGCCAGCCTGTGCCTGTTTGCTTCCTTTTCCTCCAGCAGCCTACAACAGGGAATGAAGTTCAATAGCTGATGCTCTCCTTCATATGCAGGGCAGGATGAGCCCAAACCTCCCTCATCTTTCTCTTCCAATTTTTGGGAAAAAATGTGCTGGCAGAAGTCCTCAGGTGTGGGGCATGGCTGATGCACAGTTTTAATCCAGGCTGGTCCGGAGGCTGAGATCTGAGTATGGAAGTTCCAAGTCACCTAGAACAGGAAAGTCTGATAGATTCTTACTACCAAAAATAAAAACAGCTGGGAATGGAGTTGGGGCTCAAGTGGTAAAGGGCTAGTCTTGAGTACAAATGCTTAGTGCCCAGGCCCTGAGTTCAGGCTCCAGCACTGCCAACAACCTCACTTTAGTGAGATTTTAGCTTTATCCATGTAGGCACATCTCACTGGAATCTCTGCTGGTAGAGATAGACTTCATAATTTGTCTCAAGGTAAAGGTCCTCCTGGGGTAGTACACAAAAGGTGTCATGGAGCGAGGAGCCCCAATTGCTCCAGGTTTGAAGATGGCATAGGTCAATCCAGCATGGAGTTGGCACATCAGTCTTTTCCCTAGCACCACCTACCAGTGAATGTCAAATGACATTGATTGTTGTGGGATTGTGTGATTGAAGTGCCCCATTAAGGGCAGTGTTAGCACATCCAAACTTGGATACCAGGAATGCTGAAATCTCAAAGCTAAGATATCTGTTGGCTACAGAAATCCTGGTGTGTCTGTTATTCACTAAAAGTTCAGGTGCAAAGATTCTGAAGCTTGATGCCATGTGTTTATTCCATTTAGTAAAATTATTTTAATGCACTGTATAAGTTAAAACATTTGATAAGAGTCAGGGGTAGTGAAAACATTGTTCTTGAATTCAGGTATCTGGCAGGGTAAGGGGGGGGTGTTGGTGGCTGGGACTATGAAGCTGGAGCTGCTATCAAACCATGGATCATGTTCCTCTTTGTCTGGGAGAAATGACTCCAAAGATGAAATTTGAATGGTGAGGAAAAGATGATGATTTACTCAGGAAATTTCTCCTAAACAAATGCTCATGTGGAAGTGGGATGGGGGCTGGGCATATCTGAGGCAGAGCTTAAGGGGGCTTCTCATGGCGTTGAGAACGTTCCTTGCGACTTCAGGCATGCAGCAGGGTGTTTTAGATGGCTATTGTGAGATGGATGGAATAAGACTGGAGACAAGATGAATGCTGGGATCCTGAAATGCTCTTGCATGAGTGGCTGGTGGCTCACCTGAAAGAACTAATTATGTCTAAAAAAGAAATCAGGAATTTGTTTTGATTAGATAATACCTGTAATCCCAGGCATATTCAGGATCCTGATCTTAGTATTGTGGTTTAAAACCAACCCAGCAAAGGGAAAAATGCATGAGACTCTTACTCCCAGTTTAGAGCAAGAACAAAGATTGAAGTAGAGCTGTGGCTCAAGAGCTAAAGTGATACCTTGAGCAAAGAAAAGCTAAGAAAAAGCTCCAGGTCTTGAGTTCAAGGCCAGGAATGAAAGAAGGAAGGTAAAAAAAGGGAAGTACGTGAGGAAGGGAAATATATAAATGAAAGAGAGAAGGAACTAGAAATTTAAAACTAGAGAATATTTAAAAGTCATCAGTCCTTCTAAGAAAAGTGTTGGAGTATGGGTTCTATATGTGGTGAACTGGAAGCCCAGCAGTGACTTGTTAACCAAAGAGTCACCATGATGAGCAAAGGATAGACATCTGCATGAGCCTCTTAGCGGATGGAGTCACAGAAGAGAACCTCAGCTCCCATCCCATAGTTAGAAGTATATAGAGATGGGGAAGTTGGCATCACCTTGATGTCATTGTGTCCATGGAGACTGGAAGCCATGGCTCTGTGAAAGCACAATGTTCTGGTTACTGAGCTGAGAGGCTGAGGAGAGCCAAGTCCTGGCCATGAAGAAATCAGGGTGGCAGCAGAGCAACTCTGCTGCAGTGTGTGCCTGCTTGGCTGTTCTTATTCTGTGGTGGATCAGGCCGGAGCGGGTGATAGTAACTGTTTTGTGGTCACAAGCCCTTCACCAAGAGCTTCCTGTGGGATCCTCATAAGCTACAGGGTGGCTGGTGGTGGGATGTGTGTAGGGTGCAAGTGACAGAGGGATGGACGCATGGCAAGGTGGGTGAAGAGATGAGAGGAATGATGAGAGGTTAATGGGTGGGAGGTAGAGAGGCATGATGGAGGAAAGATGGAGGCAGGGGAAGGTGGTGACAGAGTGAGGCCATCTGTAGTGCCAGCCTGGCCATCATCTGAAGCCCATAGGCAGCTTCCTGATCCCTCACTTTGTCCTGCTCCTTGTGGAGGGAATGTCACGTGTACCCAGAGCTAGGGGTGGGGCAATGTTAGTAGCACCTGGAGAACCATTGGCCTCTACCTGGGTGAGGGGTGGTTCTGGCTCCCATGCTGGGTGGCCTGATAGCTATGGAACAGATCTCTCCTTAGCTACCACAGTCAGTGGCTGCTCTCCATCTAGGGTTAGGGCACCTGCTCAGCCATCAGGACACCCCATGCCAGGACAGAGGCCTACAATTCAGATGGCAGCACAGGGGTGAAGATGATCTCACCGTATGCTGTCCCTGCATGCAGGACAGGATGAGCTGGGGGAAGATGTTCTCTGTGTTTTTCCACAGCCTATCCCGGCCTCTTCTTGTGTCTGATTAGACCAAGAGAGTACCAGGTTCCCTCTCATACTCCTGGTTCTTTTTCTTTTACAGTCATGAGGCTTGAACTCAGGTCCTGGGTACTGTCCAAGAGCCATCGTTCTGCTGTCTTCAAGAGACACATCTTACCCAAAAACAATCATCTTTTGAAAGTGAGAGGTTGGAATAAACTCTATCAAGCTAACTGCCCCCATAAACAGGCTGGAGTTGCCATCCTCATATCAGATACAATAGACTTCAAACTAAAATTCGTAAGAAAAGGCAAAGAAGGTGACTACATACTACTAAAGGGATCTTTCCTCCAGGAAGACATAACGATCCTAAATATTTACACACCCAATCCCGGAGCTCCAAACTTCATCAAGCAAACTTTACTTACACTGAAACCATACATAGATCGAAATACAGTGATTGTTGGTGAGTTTAACACACCACTCTCCCCTATGGACAGATCAACAAGGCAAAAACTCAACAGAAAAACCTTAGAACTGAACAACTATATAGACCAACTAGATCTAACAGACATCTGCAGAATATTCCACACAGTAACAAGACAATATACGTTTTTCTCACCAGCACATGGAACATTTTCCAAAATAGACCACATCTTAGGCCATAAAACAAACCTGGACAGATTCAGAAACACTGAAAGTGTTCCATTCACACTCTCAGACCATAAAGGCATCAAATTGGAGCAGAACACACATCTCCACCAACGAAAACCCTGTAACTCATGGAGACTGAACAACACATTGTTGAATCAAAAACAATGGGTAATCGAAGAGATCAGAACAGATATCCAACTGTTTATGAAATTTAACAATAAGGAGCACACAAATATCAACTCCTTAGGGACACAACAAAGGCAGCACTCAGAGGAAAACTTATAGCGCTGAGTGCCTACAACAGCAAGTTGGAAAAATGGCAAACCAACTACTTAATGTCTCACTTTAACCTCCTGGAAAAAGAGCAACAAACCAACCCTAAACCCATTAGGAGAAAGCAAATTATTAAAATCAAAGCAGAATGAAATGATTTGGAATCAGAAAAACCTGTAGAAAGAATCAACAAAACAAGGAGTTGGTTCTTTGAAAGAATTAACAAAATTGAGAAGCCCTTAGCAAATCTTACCAAAAAAAACAAGAGAGCATATCGAAATAAACAAAATCGCAGATGAAAATGGTAATATCACGACAGAAATTACCAAGATCCAGAATATCATGAAGGAATACTTCTCAAACCTTTACGCCAACAAATTTGAGAATCTAGAAGAAATGGATGAATTCCTAGACAATATTAACATACCCACACTGAACCAAGAAGAGCTAACCCAACTCAACAGGCCTATTTCAAGCTCTGAAATAGAAATGGAAATTAGACAACTTCCACTTAAAAAGAGCCCAGGGCCAGATGGATTCACAGCTGAATTCTATAAGGTCTTCAAAGCAGAGCTCACACCAATACTCCTCAAGCTCTTCAACGAAATTGAAAATGAAAGTTCTTTACCAAACTCATTCTGTGAAGCCAGTATATCCCTCATCCCCAAACCAGACAGAGATTCATCAAAGAAAGAGAACTATAGACCCATTTCTTTGATGAACATCGATGCAAAACTTCTCAACAAAATACTGGAAGCATATATGTCATGCCCTTAAATCAAATAACTACCAACCAAGAATACTCAAATATGCTACCTACTTACCAACTTAGGTCAGTTATCCTTATGCTATACTTTTTCTTCATTACTACAATATTCTTACACTCCTACGTTAATCCTCTTGTACCTCCCCTGATCTATCTCATTCTTTTTTTCTATCTCTGGACCTCTCCTCGTCTTTCAACCCTTATATTGCTCGGATCTACACTTGATGGCTGTTGAGCAACCGTCTACAACAACTCATCAAAAAATTATACACTATGATCAAACTGGATTCATCACAGGGAGGCAAAGCTGGTTCAACATACACAAATCAATTAATTCAACACATCAACAGGAGCAAGGACAAAAATCACATGATTGTCTCAATAGATGCCGGAAAGGTATTTGACAAGATCCAAAACCCCTTTATGTTAAAAGATGTGGAGAAACTAGGACTCCATGGAACATTTCTCAATGTAATAAAGGCTGTGTATGAGAAATCCACTGCTAGTATTATACTTAATGGTGAAAATCTAAAGCCATTCCCTCTAAAATCAGGAATGAGACAAGGATGCCCACTCTCTCCACTCCTTTCTAACATAGTACTAAATTTCCTAGGCAGTGCAATAAGGAAAGAGGCAAGCATAAAGGGGATCCAAGTAGGGAAAGAGGAAATAAAACTATCCCTCTTTGCAGATGACATGATTCTGTATTTAAAGAATCCTATAGACTCTACTCCCAAGCTCCTTGAGCTGATTCAAAGCTTTGGAAGAGTAGCAGGCCATAAAATCAACCATCACAAATCAACTGCCTTCCTTTACGCCAATAGTGAGAGGAACGAGGCAATATCAGGGAAGAAACTCCTTTCACAATAGCCTCAAAGAAAACAAAGTACCTAGGAATTAGCTTAACTAAGAATGTAAAGGACCATTTAGATGAAAACTTTAAAACCCTAAAAAAGGAAATTAAAGCAGAACTAAGGAAATGGAAAAAACTCCCATGCTCCTGGATTGGAAGAATCAACATTGTGAAAATGTCAATCTTGCCAAGGGCTATCTACAAATTCAATGCAATACCCATCAACATCCCAATGTCATTCTTTAAAGAAATAGAAGAGGCAACTCAAAATTTCATGTGGAATAATAAAAGACCCCGTAAGCAAAAACACTTCTTAGCAGAAAGAACAGCGCTGGAGGAATTTCAATTCCAAACTTTAGACTCTATTACAGAGCTATAATTCTCAAAACAGCTTGGTACTGGCACAAGAACAGGCCTGAAATCCAATGGAATAGAACTGCGGACACAGATATTAAACCACAGACCTATGGCCACCTAATCTTTGACAAGGGAGCCAAAAAATAGAATGGAAGAAAGATAGCCTCTTCAACAAGTTGTGCTGGCAGAACTGGTTAAGCACCAGCAGAAAACTAAAGTTGGATCCTTCTTTGTCACCTTGCACTAGAATTAACTCCAAATGGATCAAAGTCCTGGGGGTAAAACTGACACACTGAAAGTTTACAGGAAGGAATAGGAGATACACTAGGCCTCCTTGGCACAGGTCGAAACTTTCTTAATAAGGACCAAGAATCACAACAAATCAGAGAAAGGCTGGATAAGTGGGACTGCATTAAACTGCAGAGCTTTTGTATGGCAACGGATATAGCTAGTAAACTAATCAGGAAGACTACAGAGTGGGAGAAGATCTTCACCAACCAAACAACGGAAAAGGCCTCATATCTAAAATATATCAACAACTCACAAAATTGAATCACTCCAAAACTAACCTCCAAAGTAACACCCATCCCATTAAAAAATGGGCCAAAGACTTAAAGAGAGTCTTCTCTGAAGAAGAAACAAAAATGGCCTATAGACACATGAAGAAATGCTCAACATCTCTGGTCATAAAAGAATTGCATATCAAAAGAATTCTAAGATTCCACCTCACTCCAGTTAGAATGGCCAGGATCAGGAAAACGAATGACAACAGATGCTGGAGGGGATGTGGCCAGGAGGGTCACTACTACACTGTTGGTGGGAGTGCAAACTTGTTCCACCACTATGGAAAGCAGTGTGGCAGTGCCTCAAAAGGCTAAACATAGAACTCCCCTATGACCCAGCAATACCACTACTTGGCGTTTACCCAACAATCCAGAAACAAGGGCATACTAAACCCACTAGCAGAACAATGTTCATTGCAGCACTATTCACCATAGCAAAGATATCGAACCAACCCAGATGTACCTCAGTTGATGAGTGGATCAACAAGTTGTGGTATTTGTACACAATGGAATTCTATGCTGCTGTCAAAAGAATGACATCGCCCCATTTGTTAGGATATGGCAAGACTTAGAAAAAATCATATTAAGTGAAGTAAGCCAGACTCAAAGGAACTTAGGCTCAGTGGTTTCCCTCATTCGTCATAATCAGTAGAAACCTTGGGCTCTACTAGCAGAGATTTGCAATAGAGCAAAAGGCCATATATAAGGCCATATAATGTGAAGCTAATTGAAAGGACCTCCAGGATATTGAAACAAAAGCCATATAATGAATGATTGTTGTCCTTAATGTACTATGTTGTCTCTCATCTCCTTTGCTGTCCCTTGGTTATCCCATATTGGTATAGTATCTCACTTTGTTATCTGATATATTGAATTTATTTGTATTTGGATATTTGAAATTTGATAGGGAAGGGGGGAAAACCAAGAAGGGTGGGGGGTGTGGGTTTGGAGGGAACTGGGTACCAAGACATGTGAAAGAGTATCAATGTATGTGAATTAATGCACCTTCTACCTGGCAAATATCATGTAACCCTTTTACTAATTACAATAAAAAAAATGAAAAAAAAAAGAAAGTTGTAGTGTGTGGGGAGGATGATGGGGTCAAATACATTTCTTCTTAGAAATTTACCTCATCTAGTTGCCCTGGATTTCCTGGCCTTCTTCTTAGAGAAAGGCCTGTTATACTGGATTTGTGGCTTGGCAAAAATCTAGCATGTACATCTTCGAGTAAGACATCCACAACTTCCATGCCTGAGACTCGACTTTCCTGACCTTTGGCAACAGCACAGCAACATCTTTCTTCCTCCTGAGCCACAGGCCAAGTGAGCTGGCTTGAGCTGGTTGTTAGTTACAGTGGCATGCTTACCAGGGTTCCATATTCTGTTCCATTGTGAGGGAGGCAGCGTCAACTTTCAGGGCCCGATGACCAAAGATCCTTGCTCACAGAAGACCTCACCAAAGACATACTGGAGGATGAATCTCTCCTCCAATCTCACAATATACATGTGGATGTAGTAAACAGCACACCTTATTTGTCCATTCCCAATATCTTCCACTAGGCCCAACTACCAGTCTGGTCTCAGGCTCAAGGAGCCTTTCTTAGGTAAGATCCAAACTTAAGGGTCAATATTGCCCTCATCCTTTACAAAACATTTGCTTCACAGTGCCTTCTCTGCCAGCATTTTGCCCCTTGTCGAATTTCTTTTTGTTTTTGCTAGCTTGGGACTTGACCTCAGAGTGTGAACATTGTTCTTGGGCTTTCTTTAGGCTTTAGCTGTCCCACCGAGCCACAGCACCACTTGCAGCGTTTTCTATGTATGTGGTAATGAGAAATCAAACCTGAGTCTTTTTGCGTCGTAACCAAGGACTCTACCACTATTTCAAACACACAGGGCATCTTGCACATATTTTTGACGTCAATCTACTAGGATATTATTAGGTTTCTGTATCCTAATCAATTTTTTCCTGATGATTAGCTTTGTTGTCATGTGTAAAAAATGCAAGAGGGAAAAACACAGAAGAATTAGTGAAATTTAAAAAAAAGCATTACACACATAGATAAGTGTTCATTCTTTGTAGGAGAAAGGATATTTTGATATGATGATGATGACTTTATAATTACTGTGTCAGGGTTGAGAGTTTGGCATAGTGGTAGAGTGCTTGCCTAGCATCCATGAAGATCTGGGTTTGATTGCTCAGTATCACATAGATAGAAAATCTAGATGTGGCACTGTGGCTCAAGTGGCAGAGGGCTAGACTTGAGAAAACCCGAGGACAGTGCTCAGGCCCTGAATTCCAGCCCCAAGACTGGCAGAAAGATAAAAGAAAATAAAAATGCTGTTTACGAGCTAATTCACTCACAGCATTGGCTCCTGAAATCTTCACTTCTGCATCTTGTGAAATACCCCTTTCCCTCAACGTAGACAAGAAAAACAGATCCATCCCATGGTCCACTGTGAGGCCTCTGGTTGGGCTAAGAGCTAGTCGTGCAGCAACACATAAGTTTTATTCTAATACTTTCCAAACTTTGTACTCAAATATGCGACCTACTTACCAACTTATGTCAGTTATCCTTATGCTATACCTTTTCTTCATGACTACAATATTCTTACACTCCTACCTTAATTCTCTTGTACCTCCCCTGACCTCTCTCATTCTTTTCTTCTATCCCTGGACCTCTGCTCGTCTTTCAACCCTTATACTGCACGGATCTGCACTTGATGGCTGTTGAGCAATATTGTATATGTAGGTGGTTAATTATTCCCTAGGCTCAGAGGGACTTAGAGACAATAGAGATTGGATTGAGAGGCTTATTGTTTTGGGTATAAATCGCTTATCAGTGGTTGTATTAGACTGGTCTGTAAGTGCACAAAAAGAAAGAGTGATAATACCAATCAAAACTTGTGAACATCTAGTGTCTGCCAGCTACAGAGGTCTAGGTTGGTTATATCTGAAAAACTATAATCGTATTTAGTAGTAATCTTGCTCCCATTTTCAAATGGGCAGAACAAGAAACTCAAGAAAAATGTCAAATCAAGAAACAACATCCCGCACCCAATGTAAACAGACAATGGAACAGTCATAGGCACACCTAGAGGAGAGTCTATCAAGTGCTACACAAATGCAATTGATAAACATCATTAATGGAAAATGTGAAAATATAAAGAAAGAGATAATGGAGGAAGCCATAGCTGAACAAGAGGAAAGCATAAACAAGGTGATAAGTGAAAAAGAAGAAGCCATAAAGGAGGCCATAATAAAGGTTTTTCAAAGAAAGATGGATGAATTCATAGAATCCACAAATAAAAACGTGACCAAACTCCAGCAAATGTCCAAAGAAAATAAAGCTACTGAGCTAACCACTCAAAAGGAAATCTAGGAGATAAAGAAATCCATACATGACCTAAACAAGAGATGCAAGGCATCAAAGGGAGCAATTAGAAGCAAGGGAGATGAAAAATAAAGTAGATAGCTTTGATAGCAGGTTAGACAATGCAGAGGGGAGAATTTCCGGGGCTGAAGATAATATAGTTATTATAGAGAAAGAACAGAAAATGAGTCAATCCAAATCTAGGAAAATGGAGACAGCGCTTCAGGAGTTCCAAGATACAATTAGGAAGCCTAATTTAAGGCTAGCTGGTATTGAGGAGGGCATGGAGAAAGAGGTTAATGGTATTGGAAATATACTTCAGAGAATCATCTCAGAGAATTTCCCAAATATCCAGAAGGGCAGGCCCATCCAGATACAAGAACCTTTTAGAACCCCAAACAGACCTGACCAGAAAAGAACATCCCACCGCCACATTGTGATCCGAACTGGATCAATAGAAACGAAAGGAAAGATCCTAAAGGCAGTCTGGGTAAAGGGATCAGTAACCTATAAAGGCAAACCAATCAGAATAACCCCAGATTTCTCAGCAGAGACCATGCAAGCACGAAGTGACTGGAAGCATATATGTCATGCCCTTAAATCAAATAACTACCAACCAAGAATACTGTAGCCAGCTAAGCTCTCATTCATAACTGAGGGAACAATAAAAACATTCCATTCCAGGGAAAAGCTGCAACAATATGTCGAAACAAAACCAACACTACAGAGAATTCTCAAAGATGCTCTATACATAGAAAACCACAATAAAGGCAATATAGGGAAAGAAATGGCACCTAAACAGCATACCATCTAAGGACCACAAGAACTGTCAAGACACAGGCCCTACTAAAAGCTTTTAAAAATGGTAGGAACTAATAAATATCTCTCAATCCTAACTCTCAATATCAATGGACTTAACTCTCCAATTAAACGGCATAGGCTGTCTAGTTGGATCAAAAAGCAAGAGCCATCGTTCTGCTGTCTTCAAGAGACACATCTTACCCCAAAACAATCATCTTTTGAAAGTGAGAGGTTGGAATAAACTCTATCAAGCTAACTGCCCCCATAAACAGGCTGGAGTTGCCATCCTCATATCAGATACAATAGACTTCAAACTAAAATTAGTAAGAAAAGGCAAAGAAGGTGACTACATACTACTAAAGGGATCTTTCCTCCAGGAAGACATAACGATCCTAAATATATACACACCCAATCCCGGAGCTCCAAACTTCATCATGCAAACTTTACTTACACTGAAACAATACATAGATCGAAATGCAGTGATTGTTGGTGAGTTTAACACACCACTCTCCCCTATGGACAGATCAACAAGGCAAAACTCAACAGAGAAACCTTAGACCTGAACAACTATATAGACCAACTAGATCTAACAGACATCTGCAGAATATTCCACCCACTAACAACACAATATACGTTTTTCTCACCAGCACATGGAACATTTTCCATAATAGACCACATCTTAGGCCATAAAACAAACCTGGACAGATTCAGAAACACTGAAATAATTCCATGCACACTCTCAGACCATAAAGGCATCAAATTGGAGCTGAACACATATCTCCACCAACGAAAACCCTGTAACTCATGGAGACTGAACAACACATTGTTGAATCAAAAACAATGGGTAATCGAAGAGATCAGAACAGATATCCAACTGTTTATGAAATTTAACAATAAGGAGCACACAAATATCAACTCCTTAGGGACACAACAAAGGCAGCACTCAGAGGAAAACTTATAGCGCTGAGTGCCTACAACAGCAAGGTGGAAAAATGGCAAACCAACTACTTAATGTCTCACTTTAACCTCCTGGAAAAAGAGCAACAAACCAACCCTAAACGCATTAGGAGAAAGCAAATTATTAAAATCAAAGCAGAATGAAATGATTTGGAATCAGAAAAACCTATAGAAAGAATCAACAAAACAAGGAGTTGGTTCTTTGAAAGAATTAACAAAATTGACAAGCCCTTAGCAAAACTTACCCAAAAAACAAGAGAGCATATCGAAATAAAAAAAATCGCAGTTGAAAATGGTAATATCACGACAGAAATTACCAAGATCCAGAATATCATGAAGGAATACTTCTCAAACCTTTACGCCAACAAATTTGAGAATCTAGAAGAAATGGATGAATTCCTAGACAATATTAACATACCCACACTGAACCAAGAAGAGCTAACCCAACTCAACAGGCCTATTTCAAGCTCTGAAATAGAAATGGAAATTAGACAACTTCCACTTAAAAAGAGCCCAGGGCCAGATGGATTCACAGCTGAATTCTATAAGGTCTTCAAAGCAGAGCTCACACCAATACTCCTCAAGCTCTTCAACGAAATTGAAAATGAAAGTTCTTTACCAAACTCATTCTGTGAAGCCAGTATATCCCTCATCCCCAAACCAGACAGAGATTCATCAAAGAAAGAGAACTATAGACCCATTTCTTTGATGAACATCGATGCAAAACTTCTCAACAAAATACTGGCCAACCGTCTACAACAACTCATCAAAAAATTATACACTATGATCAAACTGGATTCATCACAGGGAGGCAAAGCTGGTTCAACATACACAAATCAATTAATATAATTCAACACATCAACAGGAGCAAGGACAAAAATCACATGATCGTCGCAATAGATGCGGAAAAGGCATTTGACAAGATCCAAAACCCCTTTATGTTAAAAGATGTGGAGAAACTAGGACTCCATGGAACATTTCTCAATGTAATGAAGGCTGTGTATGAGAAACCCACTGCTAGTATTATACTTAATGGTGAAAATCTAAAGCCATTCCCTCTAAAATCAGGAACGAGGCAAGGATCCCACTCTCTCCACTCCTTTAAAACATAGTACTAAATTTCCTAGGCAGTGCAATAAGGCAAGAAGCAAGCATAAAGGGGATCCAAGTAGGGAAAGAGGAAATAAAACTATCCCTCTTTGCAGATGACATGATTCTGTATTTAAAGAATCCTATAGACTCTACTCCCAAGCTCCTTGAGCTGATTCATAGCTTTGGAAGGGTAGCAGGCCATAAAATCAACCCTCACAAATCAACTGCCTTCCTTTACGCCAATAGTGAGAGGAACGAGGCAATAATCAGGAAAGAAACTCCTTTCACAATAGCCTCAAAGAAAATAAAGTACCTAGGAATTAGCTTAACTAAGAATGTAAAGGAGCATTTAGATGAAAACTTTAAAACCCTAAAAAGGAAATTAAAGCAGAACTAAGGAAATGGAAAAACCTCCCATGCTCCTGGATTGGAAGAATCAACATTGTGAAAATGACAATCTTGCCAAGTGCTATCTACAAATTCAGTGCAATACCCATCAACATCCCAATGTCATTCTTTGAAGAAATAGAAAAGGCAATTCAAAATTTCATATGGAATAATAAAAGACCCTGTATAGCAAAAACACTTCTTAGCAGAAAGAACAGCGCTGGAGGAATTTCAATTCCAAACTTTAGACTCTATTACAGAGCTATAATTCTCAAAACAGCTTGGTACTGGCACAAGAACAGGCCAGAAGTCCAATGGAATAGAAAGGCGGACCCAGATATTAAACCACAGACCTATGGCCACCTAATCTTTGACAAGGGAGCCAAAAAATAGAATGGAAGAAAGATAGCCTCTTCAACATGTTGTGGTGGCAGAACTGGTTAAGCACCAGCAGAAAACTAAAGTTGGGTCCTTCTTTGTCACATTGCACTAGAATTAACTCCAAATGGATCAAAGACCTGTAGGTAAAACTGACACACTGAAAAGTTTACAGGAAACAATAGGAGATACACTAGGCCTCCTTGGCACAGGTCGAAACTTTCTTAATAAGGACCAAGAATCACAACAAATCAGAGAAAGGCTGGATAAGTGGGACTGCATTAAACTGCAGAGCTTTTCTATGGCAACGGATATAGCTAGTAAACTAATCAGGAAGCCTACAGAGTGGGAGAATATTTTCACCAACCAAACAATGGACAAAGGCCTCATATCTAAAATATATCAACAACTCAAAAATTTGAATCACTCCAAAACTAACCTCCAAAGTAACACCCATCCCATTAAAAAATGGACCAAAGACTTAAAGAGAGTCTTCTCTGAAGAAGAAACGAAAATGGCCTATAGACATGAAGAAATGCTCAACATCTCTGGTCATAAAAGAATTGCATATCAAAAGAACTCTAAGATTCCACCTCACTCCAGTTAGAATGGCCAGGATCAGGAAAACGAATGACAACAGATGCTGGAGGGGATGTGGCCAGGAGGGATCACTACTACACTGTTGGTGGGAGTGCAAACTCGTTCAAACGCTATGGAAAGCATTGTGGCAATGCCTCAAAAGGCTAAACATAGAACTCCCCTATGACCCAGCAATACCACTACTTGGCGTTTACCCAACAATCCAGAATCAAGGGCATACTAAACCCACTAGCACAACAATGTTCATTGCAGCGCTATTCACCATAGCAAAGATATGGAACCAACCCAGATGTCCCTCAGTTGATGACTGGATCAACAAGTTGTGGTATTTGTACACAATGGAATTCTATGCTGCTGTCAGAGAGAATGACATTGCCCCATTTGTTAGGATATGGAAAGACTTAGGAAAAATCATATTAAGTGAAGTAAGCCAGACTCAAAGGAACTTATGCTCAGTGGTTTCCCTCATTCGTCATAATCAGTAGAAACCTTGGGCTCTACTAGCAGAGATTTGCAATAGAGCAAAAGGCCATATATAAGGCCATATAATGTGAAGCTAATTGAAAGGACCTCCTGGATATTGAAACAAAAGCCATATAATGAATGATTGTTGTCCTTAATGTACTATGTTGTCTCTCATCTCCTTTGCTGTCCCTTGGTTATGCCATAATGGTATAGTATCTCACTTTCTTATCTGTTATATTGAATTTATTTGTATTTGGATATTTGAAATTTAATAGGGAAGGGGGGAAAACCAAGACGGGTGGGGTGTGTGGGGTTGGAGGGAAATGGATACCAAGACATGCGAAAGAGTATCAATGTATGTGAATTAATGCACTTTCTACCTGGCAAATATCATGTAACCCTTTTACTAATTACAGTAAAAAAATGAAAAAAAAAGAAAGTTGTAGTGTGTGGGGAGGATGATGGGGTCAAATACATTTCTTGTTAGAAATTTACCTCATCTGGTTGCCCTGGATTTTCCTGGCCTTCTTCTTAGAGAAAAGCCTGTATACTGGATTTGTGGATTGGCGAAGATCTAGCATGTACATCTTCGAGTAAGACATCCACAACTTCCATGCCTGAGACTTGAGTTTCCTGACCTTTGGCAACAGCACAGCAACATCTTTCTTCCTCCTGAGCCACAGGCCAAGTGAGCTGGCTTGAGCTGGTTGTTAGTTACAGTGGCTTGGTTACCAGGGTTCCATATTCTGTTCCATTGTGAGGGAGGCAGTGTCACCTTTCAGGGCCCAATAACCAAAGACCCTTGCTCACAGAAGACCTCACCAAAGACATACTGGAGGCTGAATCTCTCCTCCAATCTCACAATATACATGTGGATGTAGTAAACAGCACACCTTATTTGTCCAATCCCAATGTCTTCCACTAGGCCCAACTACCAGTCTGGTCTCAGGCTCAAGGAGCCTTTCTTAGGTAAGATCCAAACTTAAGGGTCAATATTGACCTCATCCTTTACAAAGCATTTGCTTCACAGTGCGTTCTCTGCCTGCATTTTGCCCCTTGTCGATTTTTTTTTGCTAGTCTTGGGACTTGACTTCAGAGTGTGAACATTGTTCTTGGGCTTTCTTTAGGCTTTAGCTGTCCCACCGAGCCACAGCACCACTTGCAGCGTTTTCTATGTATGTGGTAATGAGGAATCAAACCTGAGTCTTTTTCCGTGGTACCCAAGGACTCTACCACTAGGTCAAACACACAGGGCATCTTGCACATATTTTTGACGTCAATCTACTAGGATATTATTAGGTTTTTGTATCCTAATCAATTTTTTCCTGATGATTAGCTTTGCTGTCATGTGTAAAAATTGCAAGAGGGAAAGACACAGAAGAATTAGTGAAATTTAAAAACAGCATTACACACATAGATAAGTGTTCATTCTTTGTAGGAGAAAGGATATTTTATATGACGATGATGACTTTGTAATTACTATGCCAGGGTTGAGAGTTTGGCATAGTGGTAGAGTGCTTGCCTAGCATCCATGAAGATCTGGGTTTGATTGCTCAGTATCACATAGATACAAAATCTAGATGTGGCATTGTGGCTCAAGTGGCAGAGCGGTAGACTTGAGAAAACCCGAGGACAGTGCTCAGGCCCTGATTTCAAGACCCAAGACTGGCAGAAAGATAAAAGATAATAAAAATGCTTTTTACGAGCTAATTCACTCACAGCATTGGCTTCTGAAATCTTTGCTTCTGCATCTTGTGAAATACCCGTTTCCCTCAACGTAGACAAGACAAACAGATCCATCCCATGGTCCACTGTGAGGCCACTGGTTGGCCCAAGAGCTAGTTGTGCAGCAACACATAAGTTTTATTCTAATACTTTCCAAACTTTGTACTCAAATATGCTACCTACTTACCAACTTAGGTCAGTTATCCTTATGCTATACCTTTTCTTCATGACTACAATATTCTTACACTCCTACGTTAATCCTCTTGTACCTCCACTGACCTCTCTCATTCTTTTTTTCTATCTCTGGACCTCTGCTCGTCTTTCAACCCTTATACTGCACGGATCTACACTTGATGGCTGTTGAGCAATATTGTATATGTAGGTGGTTAATTATTCTCTAGGCTCAGAGGGACATAAAGACAATAGAGATTGGATTGAGAGGCTTATTGTTTTGGGTATAAATCGCTTATCAGTGGTTGTATTAGACTGGTCTGTAAGTGCACAAAAAGAAAGAGTGCTAATACCAATCAAAACTTGTGAGCATCTATTGTCTGCCAGCTACAGAGGTCTAGGTTGGTTATATCTGAAAAACTATAATCGTATTTAGTAGTAATCTTGCCCCCATTATCAAATGGGCAGAACAAGAAACTCAAGAAAAATGTCAAATCAAGAAACAACATCCCCCACCCAATGTAAACAGACAATGCAACAGTCACTGGCACACCTAGAGGAGAGTCTTCCAAGTGCTACACAAATGCAATTGATAAACATCATTAATGGAAAATGTGAAAATATAAAGAAAGAGATAATGGAGGAAGTCATAGCTGAAAAAGAGGAAAGCATAAACAAGGTGATATGTGAAAAAGAAGAAGCCATAAAGGAGGCCATAATAAAGGATTTTCAAAGAAAGATGGATGAATTCATAGAATCCACAAATAAAAACGTGACCAAACTCCAGCAAAGGTCCAAAGAAAATAAAGATACTGAGCTAACCACTCAAAAGGAAATCAAGGAGATAAAGAAATCCATACATGATCTAAAACAAGAGATGCAAGGCATCAAAAATGAGCAATTAGAAGCAAGGGAGATGAAGAATAAAGTAGATAGTTTGATAGCAGGTTAAACAATGCAGAGGAGAGAATTTCTGGGGCTGAAGATAATATAGAACAGAAAATGAGTCATACAAATCTAGGAAATTTGAGAGAGCGCTTCAGGAGGTCCAAGATACAATTAGGAAGCCTAATTTAAGGCTAGTTGGTATTGAGGAGGGCGTGGAGAAAGAGGTCAATGGTATTGGAAATATATTTCAGCGAATCATCTCAGAGAATTTCCCAAATATCCAGAAGGGCAGGCCCATCCAGATACGAGAAGCTTTCAGAACCCCAAACAGACCTGACCAGAAAAAAACATCCCACCGCCACATTGTGATCCGAACTGGATCGATAGAAACGAAAGAAAAGATCCTAAAGGCAGCCAGTTAAAAGGGATCAGTAACCTATAAAGGCAAACCAATCAGAATAACCCCAGATTTCTCAGCAGAGACCATGCGAGCACAAAGTGACTGGAAACATATATGTCATGGCCTTAAATCAAACCAAGAATACTGTAGCCAGCTAAGCTCTCATTCATAACTGAGGGAACAATAAAAACATTCCATTCCAGGGAAAAGCTGCAACAATATGTCGAAACAAAACCAACACTACAGAGAATTCTCAAAGATGCTCTATACATAGAAAACCAAAATAAAGGCAACATAGGGAAAGAAATGGCACCTAAACAGCATACCATCTAAGGACAACAAGAACTGTCAAGACACAGGCCCTACTAAAAGCTTTTAAAAATGGTAGGAACTAATAAATATCTCTCAATCCTAACTCTCAATATCAATGGACTTAACTCTCCAATTGAACGGCATAGGCTGTCTAGTTGGATCAAAAAGCAAGAGCCATCGTTCTGCTGTCTTCAAGAGACACATCTTACCCAAAAACAATCATCTTTTGAAAGTGAGAGGTTGGAATAAACTCTATCAAGCTAACTGCCCCCATAAACAGGCTGGAGTTGCCATCCTCATATCAGATACAATAGACTTCAAACTAAAATTAGTAAGAAAAGACAAAGAAGGTGACTACATACTACTAAAGGGATCTTTCCTCCAGGAAAACATAACGATCCTAAATATTTACACATCCTTTTGAAGATTCTCAAAAGATTGAAGATTCTGCAAGTGTAAGTTAGATTCCGGCATTGATATTAAATAATGCAATGAGTAGGGATTTATATTTGAAATATCACTGTTGACAAAATCTAACACACATTTGCTTAGTATTGCTTTTGATTTCCCAAGAAGTTCAGTAGAAGCTAACATGTGTGGCATATATCGACTGGGAGAAATGATTCAGAATATGTGACACATTTGAACAGGGGTCAGTGAAAAGATACAGAAGCAGGATACCCATATTGTGATAATTTGTATCTTTTGCATATTTTGTGTTTGTTATTAATTCCATTTGTAGTGTACAATTCTAGGTCAAAACTTTTAAAATGTTTCCAAACAATTTGTTCTTTCAACAGCCATAAAAGACATTTATATGCCTGATAAAATTCACAGAATCCAAATTTTTCCATATTATTTTTTTTTTGATGGGTCATAGATCTTGAACTCAGCCTGGGCACTATCCCTGAGCTCTTCAGCTCCAGGCTACCACCTTACCTTGGAGCCAAGCCCCACTTCCCATTTTCTAAAGGTAAATTGGAGATAAGAGTCTCAAGTCTTTTTGTGCCAGGATGGCTTTAAACCTTGATCCTCAGATCTCAGCCTCCTGAGTAGCTAGGATTATAGAAGTGAGCCACCACCCCATCATGCTCAGATTTCTGTTTTTTTTTAAACAAGCCCTTTGGCTGGAACTCGGTCTGAGCACTGTCCTTCAGGTTTCCTCAAGCCTAGCGATCTTCTACTTGAGCCACAGCATTACTTCTGGTTTTTTCTGTGTATGTGGTACTGCGGAATTGAACCTTCGTCTTCATACAAGCACTCTACAACTATGACAAACTCCCAGCCCCTCCACATTAGTTTTTATGATAGATCTTTCCATGCATCTAGGATGGCTAGAAATCCTTCTTGAGTTTCCCAAGATCAGGGAGTATAGGTGTGTCCCATCCTGTGTGGCTACATAACCATTGTTTCCGGTACAGTTCTCTCTTCATTCTACCCATCTAGAGCAATTTTCATCTTCCATGTATAATCATTAAACATTCAGCTCCTGTTCCTCTCTACTCCATTCTCTGGAACCATCGTGCTTTTTGGCTCTAAGGGTTTGTTGATCCTTGGAAGCTCTGGAAGGGAAAACATACCCTAGCTCTTCCTTTATGACTGCTGTATTTTTAGTTTACTGTAATCAAGATTCATCTGTAAAATATAGTAAAATGTTCTTCCTTTTCAATGCATTGTTTTGCATATTTCTATCTTTTGATTATTATTAATAGTTGTGAATGGATTCTCCACATATTTGTTCTAGTCTCTGATTTCTCTTCTGTTAGGTACAAATCTAGAAATAGAAGTGTTGGACCATATTTCTATGTAATTCTATATTTAGTACTTTTTTAGCACTCTCCACGCAATTTTTGATTGTTTTATATTCCTTGCAGAACTATTCCAAAGTTCTACTTCTTCTCACTACCTTCCCAGTAATAGTTAGACTTTGAAAGTTGTTTTATTGTATGCGTGTGTGTGTGTGTGTGTGTGTCTTTGTGTGTGTTTATGTGGATCTTTTTGTTTAAAACTATATTTATATTAACATATTTAAAGTAATGATTTCATTGTAATTTTAATTTTTCTCATGACTGTTAATATTGAACTTCTTTCTACATTTTGAACTACTATTTCTATATATTCTTTTTAGAAAATCCTCTCCAATCTCCAATTTTTTCCCTTTTTTTGTGGGGTAGTTGGGAAAGTCATGGGGCTTGGACCTTGGGCCGTGAGCTCTTTAGTTTAAGGCTATTGTCCTACCCTGGGTATTGCCCCTCAGTTCTTCTGCTCACAGCTCCCTACCCCTCTTCCCATTATATACAGAACAAAGGTCATCCTCAGTCTTTTTGAAATAGTAAAACACACAGTAAATTTGTAGTATAAAACAGCAAGAAATAAATTTCTTGCCAGGTGCAGTGACTTCTACCTGTAATCCTAGCTACTCAGATATCAGGCTGATATCTAAAGATTTGGTTCAAATCCAGCCTGGGCATTAGAAAGTCTATGAGAATCTCATCTACAGTTAACCACTAGAATATGGGAAATGGCACTGTGGCTTCATAGGTAGGGTGATAGCCTTGAGTTGAAGAGCTCAGGAACAGTGCCCAGGCCCAGAGTTCAAGCCTTACAAATCCCCCAGCCAAAAAAAAGAAAAAAAGTTTCTTCCCCAAGTGACTATTATGCCAGACATAGAACATTAACATTCTGGGTGTACTTCACAGTATTATTAATTGATACCCTAAGATTTTGCAATATTCTCACAGTACCAGCATATGTCATCATATAATGTGGTTCCTTTTCAATGGAATATGAAATTCTTTGTGAATGAATCAAGAATCATTTTCTTTTCCCAATCCTATGCTTGGTCTCAGGGCGTGAGCATGGTCCTTGGGTTTTCTCAGGGCTAGATCTCTATTTCTTGAGTCATAGCACCACTTCTGGCTTTTTCTTTGTATGTAGTACCAAGGAACTGAACCAGGTCTTTGTGCATGCTAGCCCAAACCCCCGGCACCAAGAATCATAGGGTGATATAATGAATTCTATGTGGCAGTAGAGTTAACGTTAGATTTCTCTGTAGAAATCACTGTGAAACACAATAAAATGAGAAAGCCATGAGCCCGTGGCTCATGCCTGTAATCCTAGCTACTTAGGAGGCTGAGATCTGAGGATCAAGGTTCAAAGACTGACTTATCACAAAACACCTTAGACTCTTCTCTCCAATGAACCAATAGAAAATGAGAAGTGGGGTTGAGGCTAAAGACATAGGGCAGTAGCCTTGAGCTGAAGAGCTCAGGAAGAACAGCCAGGTCTAGAATTCAAGTCCCATGACTACAAAACAAGAAAGAAAGAAAGAACGAAAGAAAGAAAAAAAGAAAGAAAGAAAGAAAGAAAGAAAGAAAGAAAGTAAGAAAGAAATAATGATATCTCATTTGTTTAAAACTAAGACTATAAATGATTGAGCAAACAAGGAATAAGTCAGGGCATTATTCTCTGATAAGGATAATATCTTTTTGCTGGTAGGAAGAGACTGGTATTCAGAACCAGACCTTTCCACCAGAAATTGAGCCTAGTGATAGAGTGCTTGCCTAGCATGCACAAAGACACAGGTTTGTTTCGTTATTACCACATACATAGAAAAAGCCACAGGTAATGACTTCATTGGTAGGGTTCTAGTCTTGAGAAAACCCAAGGACAGTAGTTAGGTCCTAATTTCAAACTCAGGAATGGAAGGAAAAAAACAACAACAAAGTTTCAATCAACATAAGAAAATTAACTAGACAATGAGCTGGAGATTTTCTGGTCTTCCATGGTTCTGAGGGACAGGAGTGTTAGGAAAGGAATTTTTATAAGACTTCAAATGGAAAGAAACAAATTTCAAAATTCCCACAAATACCTAAATTGAGACTTTAGTGAGAAGTTGTAACTGAAGGGATATAGGTGTAAGTCCTTACTCTCAAGAATCGTTCTTGCTTGGATCAAAGGCAAACAGACATATAAACCAAACTTGTGGCCGCTGAATCTAGAAAAAATTCGTGTTCCTCACTTAATGGTTAAAAAGCAAACAGTATTGAAACTGGGTAAGGTAATCCTATCTGCTACTCAGGACCTGAGACTCTTATCTGTAGTTAACTCTAGAAAACAGGAAGTGGGGCTGTAGCTCAAGGATAGGGGTTATAGTCTTCTGCTGAAGTGTTCAGGGACAGGGCCGAGGCCTATGAACTACAAAAAAAAAAAGAAAAGAAAAAAAAGGAACTTTTAAAAAGATGCAAAACAGCACAATATTTAGATTATTTCTCAAAAATAAAAGAAAGGCAGCTATTCCTCAATGTATAAACAAAACAGTATTTGAAAAAAAACAGCTGCAGGTATATTATAGGTAGTACTCAGCTTAAAACTGTAGCAATACATAGTTGGGTAATTTCAATAAATATTTCCTGTGATATAAAAAGAGAATAAAACACAGAAAAACATTATTGGTCATTGTAAAATATCATTTTCTTAATATGTTAGGGAGAAAAGCATATATTTCTCATAAATCAATTTCCACTTTTATATTTTAAAATATCTAACACTTAGGATGGGAAAGTAAAGTCATTACCTTTACAGTAAGGAATATTTGTATCTCATGTATGTTTGTGTCTTTTTTTCTATGACTCATTTTAGATGTCCAGGTAATGGAAAATGTGTTCAAGACCTGCCAGGAAAGTCCACATGAATGTCTTTGTGAAGTAGCAGTTGCAAGTAGTATCGAAGTGGAGGAAAACGTGAGATTAGCAACAACTTTAAATTTGAGCTCTACACATAATCCAGAGCTGATTAGTAATAACGGTAACAACTTAGGGGTGAGGACTGAGGAGTTCATTAAGTGTCAGAACATGCTTCTGTCTCCTAAGCCTGATGAGATGCATGCTGCATATAGATCTCGTATGTCTCCTGTTCTTAAAAAATCCATCGGATATTCAGAGCATTTTATTCATGATTGTGACAGTCCAAAAGATCTGCAGTATTATAAGTCTGTTCTCCCTGCCCAAGAAATTCTTCAGGGAGGGAGGAAAACTGCTAAATGTACTGTGTGATGAAAAATATTGTACTTAACACCGACCATCACTACACACCCGAAAATGTACACAGGAGAGACTCCTCATACATGTAGTGAATGTGAGAAATCTTTCAGTAATGAAGTACTCCTTACAATACCTCAGAGCAAATATCCTGAGATATGTGATGCGTACATCAATTGTGAAAATTAATTTCTGAGAAGTCAGACCTTATGCTCCAACCTCGATCTCCAAGAGAAGACAAACCTTATGAATATGAGGAACGTAATAAAATTTCTGCCCAGAATTCAGCTCTCAGCACACATCAGAGATCTCACTCAGAAGAGAAATCTTATGAATGGGATAAATGTGGGAAGACTTTTAGACTGAAATCATACCTCACTTTGCACCAGAGAAGACACACAGAAGAGAAACCTTATGAATGTAACAAATGTGAAAAGTCTTTCACCCAGAAGATACACCTTCGAGTTCATCAAATAAGACACACAGGAGAGAAATCTTATAAGTGTAATGAATGTGGAAAGTCTTTCCAAGGAAGGGAAAACTTCGTGTTCATCAGAGAATACACACAGGAGTGAAACCTTATGAATGTAACCAATGTGTAAAGTCTTTCAGACAGAAATCTTCCCTCAAATTGCATCAAAGAACACACACAGGAGAGAAACCTTATGTGTGCAACAAATGTGGAAAGACCTTCAAGTGGAAGTCATATCTTGATGGGCATAATAGAACACACACACAGGAGAGAAAACTTATGCATGTAGTGAATGCGGAAAGTCTTTCAAATGGAAGGTAAAACTCCATGTTCATCAGAGAATATACTCAGGAGAAACACCTCATGAGTGTAACATATGTGGAAAGTCCTTCACACAGAAGCCAAACCTCAACATGCATAAGACACTTCAAACAGGAGAAAAACCTTATGAATGTAACCGATGTGGAATGTCTTTCAAATGGAAGTCTTCCCTCAAATTGCATCAGAGAACACACACAGGAGAGAAACTGTACGAGTGCATCAAATGTGGTAAGACCTTCAGATGGAAGTCACATTACAGGAGGCATAACAGAATTCACACATATTAGAAACCTTAGGAATATAACCAAAGTTGAAAGTCTTTCGTGCAGTATTCACCCTTCAGGAAGCAAAGAGAGTTCACACATATGAGAAGCCTTAGCAATGTAATAAATAGGAAAGACTTTTTAGTCTGTGGAAGAAAACTCAGCTTGTGTCACAGAACCAACACAAGATAAAACCAGTAATGAATGTAGCAAATGTTCAGTCTTTTCCCCAGAAGGCACAAGTCAAGATTTATCACTAAACACCCACAGGATAGAATCCTATGAATAAAATGAAAGGGAAATTTTTTTGAAGAACTCATAGTTGAGTTTGCATGATACCACACAGACACAGGATAAAAATCGTATGAATATAAGAATATGAAAAATCCATCATGAACGCATGACTAAGTATAAAATGCACATAGGAGAGAAAAACCTTATGAATATTACAAATGTGGAAAGTGTTTGACCTGGAAGGCATACTTCTGTGTTCATCACAAACCTGATTCCCATAGAAGAAAAGAAAACTAATCAATAGAACAAATGTGCAATGACTTTTAATCAGAAGTCAGTCTTCAGTACATTTCAGAACATACACAATAGAGAAATTCTGAGTAATGAAAAACATTTAGCTATATATAGAATCTCTGTATATGGGAGCATTAGGGTAAGTCTTCTAAACAAAGTCAACCTTCAGCAAGCATTAAGAGCACTCATAGAAGAAATAATAACATGTAGGAAAACCTTTGTCAGAAACCTCTAAAAGCTGCCTGTGTGGCTTAGTGGTAGAGTGCTAACCTATCAAGGATGAAGGCCTGGGTTAGATTCCTCAATACTACGTGAAAAGAGCAAGCCAGAAGCAGCACTGTGGTTCAAATGGTAGAGTGCTAACCTTGAGCTAAAGTAGCTCAGGCCCTGAGGTCAAGCCTAAGGATTGGAAAGAGAGAGAGAGAGAGAGAGAGAGAGAGAGAGAGAGAGAGAGAGAGAGAGAGAGAGAGAGAGAGAGAGAGAGAGAGAGGGAGGGAGAGAGAAAGAGAGGGAGGGAGGGAGGGAGGGAGGGAGAGAGAGGGAGGGAGGGAGGGAGGGAGGGAGGGAGGGAGGGAGGGAGAGAGAGAGAGAGAAACAAGAACTTCTAAATTTTACAGAGATAGAGAAGGAGAGAGAGAAGGAGACAGAAACTAATTTCTAAACTTTACAATCTTTCTATTTCCTTAGAAATTCGTCTATGTCATTCTTTCTGACAGAAGCACAGAATTCCATTGTGTAAAAATACCATATTTGTTCTACTCATCAACTGACGGGCATCTGGGTTGGTTCCATACCTTTGCTATTGTAAATAGTGCTGTGATAAATGTTGTTGTTCTAGTGAATTTCGTATGTCTTATCTGGACGATTGGCAAGTAGTGAAATTGCTGGATCACAGGGGAGCTCTATGTTTAGTCTTTTTGGGATACTGCCATAGTGCTTTCCATAGTGGTTGAACGAGTTTGCAATCCCACCAGCAGTGTAGTAGTGATCCCTCCTGGCCACATCCCCTCCAGCATACGTTATTAGATTTCTGGATCTTGGCCATTCTAACTGGAGTGAGGAGGAAAAGGGAAAGAGGAACTGAAACTTTCTCTCCTTACAGATGACATGATTCTGTATTTAAAGAACCCTATAGACTCTACTCTGAAGCTGCTTGAGCTGATATAAAACTTTGGTAAGGTAGCAGGGTATAAAATTAAACCTCAATGTCAACTGCCTTCCTATATGCCAACAAATGAGAGGAATGAGGCAAGAATCAGGATAGCAACTCATTTTGCTATCAAAGAAAATAAAATACCTAGGAATTAACTTAGAATGTAAAGCACCTTTTTGATGGAACTATAAACCCTGGAGAAGGAAATTAACGCAGAACTGAGGAAATGCAAAAACCTATGCTCCTGCTTTGGAAGAAGTAATATTGTAAAAATGGCAATCTTGATAAGGACTATCTACAAATTCAGTGCAATATTCATCAATATCCCAATGACATTCTTTAAAGAAACAGAAGAGGAAATCCAAAATTTCACTTGGAATAATAAAAGACCCCTTATAGTCTGTCTTCTTACATGATACATAATGTTTAATCTCACCTTCTCCACCAAAATCTCACCTTTCTCATTGAGACATAGGTGGCCCTGTTTACTAGTAGCAAAGGCTCAAACGCGCAGTTTCAGGTGTCACCACTGCCTCTGTTACTGGGTAGATCCAACTCTGTCATCGATTCTGAGGTCTGCTCTGGGAGTCTTGGTCACAAGTTGTTCTGTGGCATCTGCTGCCAGCCTGTGCCTACTTGCTTCCTTTTCCTCCAGAAGCCTACAACAGGGAATGAAGTTCAGGAGCTGATGCTCTCCTTCATATGCAGGGCAGGATGAGCCCAAACCTCCCTCATCTTCCTCTTCCAATTTTTGGGAAAAAATGTGCCGGCAGAAGTCCTCAGGTGTGGGGCATGGCTGATCCACACTTTTAATCCAGGCTGGTCCGGAGGCTGAGATCTGAGTATGGAAGTTCCAAGTCACCTAGAACAGGAAAGTCTGATAGATTCTTACTACCAAAAATAAAAACAGCTGGGAATGGAGTTTGGGCTCAAGTGGTAAAGGGCTAGTCTTGAGTACAAATGCTTAGTGCCCAGGCCCTGAGTTCAGGCTCCAGCACTGCCAACAACCTCACTTTAGTGAGATTTTAGCTTTATCCATGTAGGCACATCTCACTGGAATCTTTGCTGGTAGAGATAGTCCTCATAATTTTGTCTCAAGGTAAAGGTCCTCCTGGGGTAGTACACAAAAGGTGTCATGGAGAGAGGAGCCCCACTTGCTCCAGGTTTGAAGATGGCATAGGTCAAGCCAGCATGGAGTTGGCACATCAGTCTTTTTCCTAGCACCACCTACAAGTGAATGTCAAATGAAATTGATTGTTGTGGGATTGTGTGATTGAAGTGCCCCATTAAGGGCAGTGTTAGCACATCCAAACTTGGATACCAGGAATGCTGAAATCTCAAAGCTAAGATATCTGTTGGCTACAGAAATGCTGGTGTGTCTGTTATTCACTAAAAGTTCAGGTGCAAAGATTCTGAAGCTTGATGCCATGTGTTTATTCCATTTAGTAAAATTATTTTAATGCACTGTATCAGTTAAAACATTTGATAAGAGTCAGGGGTAGTGAAAACATTGTTCTTGAATTCAGGTGTCTGGCAGGGTAATGGGGGGGTGTTGGTGGCTGGGACTATGAAGCTGGAGCTGCTATCAAACCATGGATCATGTTCCTCTTTGTCTGGGAGAAATGACTCCAAAGATGAAATTTGAATGGTGAGGAAAAGATGATGATGTACTCAGGAAATTTCTCCTAAACAAATGCTCATGTGGAAGTGGGATGGGGGCTGGGCATATCTGAGGCAGAGCTTAAGGGGGCTTCTCATGGCCTTGAGAACGTTCCTTGCGACTTCAGGCATGCAGCAGGGTGTTTTAGATGGCCATTGCGAGATGGATGGAATAAGACTGGAGACAAGATGAATGCTGGGATCCTGCAATGCTCTTGCATGAGTGGCTGGTGGCTCACCTGAAAGAACTAATTATGTCTAAAAAAGAAATCAGGAATTTGTTTTGATTAGATAATACCTGTAATCCGAGGCATATTCAGGATCCTGATCTTAGTATTGTGGTTTAAAACCAACCCAGCAAAGGGAAAAATGCATGAGACTCTTACTCCCAGTTTAGAGCAAGAACAAAGATTGAAGTAGAGCTGTGGCTCAAGAGCTAGAGTGCTACCTTGAGCAAAGAAAAGCTAAGAAAAAGCTCCAGGTCTCGAGTTCAAGGCCAGGAATGAAAGAAGGAAGGTAAGAAAAGGGAAGTATGTGAGGAAGGGAAATATATAAATGAAAGAGAGAAGGAACTAGAAATTTAAAACTAGAGAATATTTAAAAGTCATCAGTCCTTCTAAGAAAAGTGTTGGAGTATGGGTTCTATATGTGGTGAACTGGAAGCCCAGCAGTGACTTGTTAACCAAAGAGTCACCATGATGAGCAAAGCATAGAAATCTGCATGAGCCTCTTAGCGGATGGAGTCACAGAAGAGAACCTCAGCTCCCATCCCATAGTTAGAAGTATATAGAGATGGGGAAGTTGGCATCACCTTGATGTCATTGTGTGCATGGAGACTGGAAGCCATGGCTCTGTGAAAGCACAATGTTCTGGTTACTGAGCTGAGAGGCTGAGGAGAGCCAAGTCCTGGCCATGAAGAAATCAGGGTGGCAGCAGAGCAACTCTGCTGCAGTGTGTGCCTGCTTGGCTGTTCTTATTCTGTGGTGGATCAGGCCGGAGCGGGTGATAGTAACTGTTTTGTGGTCACAAGCCCTTCACCAAGAGCTTCCTGTGGGATCCTCATAAGCTACAGGGTGGCTGGTGGTGGGATGTGTGTGGGGTGGAAGTGACAGAGGGATGGACGCATGGCAAGGTGGGTGAAGAGATGAGAGGAATGATGAGAGCCCAGTTCATTGGTTTCCAAGGTTAATGGGTGGGAGGTAGAGAGGCATGATGGAGGAAAGATGGAGGCAGGGGAAGGTGGTGACAGAGTGAGGCCATCTGTAGTGCCAGCCTGGCCATCATCTGAAGCCCATAGGCAGCTTCCTGATCCCTCACTTTGTCCTGCTCCTTGTGGAGGGAATGTCACGTGTACCCAGAGCTAGGGGTGGGGCAATGTTAGTAGCACCTGGAGAACCATTGGCCTCTACCTGGGTGAGGGGTGGTTATGGCTCCCATGCTGGGTGGCCTGATAGCTATGGAACAGATCTCTCCTTAGCTACCACAGTCAGTGGCTGCTCTCCATCTAGGGTTAGGGCACCTGCTCAGCCATCAGGACACCCCATGCCAGGACAGAGGCCTACAATTCAGATGGCAGCAGAGGGGTGAAGATGATCTCACTGTAGCCCTAGTTACATGGCTGTCCCTGCATGCAGGACAGGATGAGCTGGGGGAAGATGTTTTCTGTGTTTTTCCACAGCCTATCCTGGCCTATTCTTGTGTCTGATTAGACCAAGAGAGTACCAGGTTCCCTCTCATAGTCCTGGTTCTTTTTCTTTTACAGTCATGAGGCTTGAACTCAGGTCCTGGGTACTGTCCCTGAGCTCTTTTGCTCAAGGTTGATGCTCTACCATTTGAACCATAGTGCCATTTCCAGGTTTTCCTTTTCATGTGGATCTCTGATATCTCCAGTGCTGTGCCTGTAGGGAGGAACTCACCCCACAGACAGAGCCACCTCTGCCGTGACTGTGACTGCCCACAACCCTCACACCCACTCCTTGCACACCCCTCGACTCCAGTTTTATCTCCTCTTGGACTGGGTGTCCAGCCTACCCCTTCCTACACTCACAAAGGGTCTACAATTGTCTTCCCAGGGTCCTTTCTTCTGCCAGCCAGATACAGACTGTGCACATCTTGACGATCACAGAGCTCAAAGCCAAAGGCTGAGATGCAGAAGGGGCTGAACCAGTAGCTGCACAGGGACCATGGATCATCCTGTGCATCCCCCAGCCTGTGACTTCCCCCACCCCGTTGGCAGGGAAGCTCCATGCCCACATCCTGATCCCTGGTCCCCTCCAATTCCATTCTCCCTTGGATTTTGCAGACTGTCTACCATCAGGATCTAAAATTCTATTCATCACTTTATGTCCTTATCACTGATTTGCTACTTTGGCAGGATCTCCCCGTGCCTGGAGAGTGGGCATGTCATGTACTCTCTGTGGAGAAGTTGCCCCAGGAGAAGAAATATGCACTTCATGTGAGTGTTGGACAGGGCAGGAGGGCTCCCTAGGATCAGAAGCCACAGGAGGGGTGCAGATGTGGGAATGCTAGGGGCCCCAGGGGACAGTGGGAGTTAGGGCACAGTTGGTTCCTTCTGCAGGGTTGACACCGCTTCACAAACCCAACAGAATGAGGTTCACATTACAGATGTCAGAGACAGTGCAGATTGCCAATGGGCGCAGGGGTCACTGTCACCCCCAGATGCTGGCTGCATGCTGGGATGCACACAGAGATGTTTTCAAGATCAGATAATGAGGATGTTGCAGGGTGTAACCATTCTTTTCAGATGGCTCTCTACCTCTCTTGAGCTTCATCTCTATCTTTGGATTTTTCTTGGCAGTTAACTGGAAATGAGAGTTTCATGGACTTTCCTTTCTGGACTGGCTTCAAACAGAAGCTATGCACAGTTTTCAAACCATACCCTACTGAAGAAGAGAAGCTTGATCTGGTGCTTAACTGGGTTGCACTTTCGCTCAGTTTGCTATGCCTCACGGGAGGGGGTTCATCATTTGTAGACTAAGATCTCATGACCTTCAAAGCCAAATGCTACCTGAAAGTTCAGGGTCCCAGGCTATGTGTTGGGCCTGGGTGAATACATTCTCTGTTATGCTGGGTCATCAACCCATGTTTTAAGCTGGAAGTAGGCAGTGCCACATTTGATAAGAACATCTGCCAGAGATTGTCACCTCATGAAAGCAGATTCTAAATTTGTATTCCATTTCCTGTGGTGGAGAAATCCCCTCCAAGTTAGACAGGCTCACATCCACCTGCAGGTCACACTCCTAATGCAGCCTTGAGTGTCCTCATTGTATTGGGATGTAAGTTTGTAGGGAATGCTGGTTTAGTCTATGAATTAGCTGGACAAGTGATGACAAACGTCTTGTGGATTAATATAAGAACAATTTAAGAAGCCCTGGAGGAGCATCAAACTGACCCTCTGTGGTGCTATAAATCTGATAGGATGTTCCAGACTGAGAAACAATCACATGGCTTTGTGTTTCGCATCCAGACATGTGAGTGCATGTCTTAGCTGTCAGCCAATACAGAGGAGGACATGAATAAGTGGGTGGAAAGCATCTGTCAGACCCCTGTCTGGGGGCAGGTGGAGAGAACATAGGAAGGTAGATACCATGGCTGTGGTGGGGCCAAAAAAGGGTAAAAGAGGCAAAGGAACCAGGTACTGGTAGCTCAAGACTGTCATCCTAGCTACTCAGTAGTTTGAGATCTGAGGATCACGATTCAAAGCCAGCCCAGGACAGAAACTCCATGAGACTCTTATCTGCAATAAACTACTGAATGCAAGAAGCTCAAGCTTAGTGACGGCATCCAGGCCTAGCGTTCAAAACCCCGGACTGGCAGAAAAAAGTATCAAAGGACAAGAAGCTGGCCAAAAGTTAGAGGGTCTCTATCTTGACAAACAATACAATGGTAAGTTGCACTCAGAAGACTTGCACAAAATCTGGAAATGCCTGAGACCTATCTATGTATGTTTCCTGTTTGTCTAAATACATATATTTATGCATTTATATATTAGTATAGAGAGACAGATCAATACATATGACTATACATATATACATAGCCAGACACTTATGGGTGGGTGGTATACTGTGTGAGAGTTTGTGTTTGCGTTTTGTGGATGGCTATCTCTGTTTAGGAAAGATAGAAAATATGTAAATATCTTTAAAAAAACTTGATAAAATGTAGAGAGACATAAGCTCTTGAGGGAATCTGAAATGACAAGATTATTCACAGGCACGTTTATCCTTATGGATTCCTCAGCAAGTTTTAACTTTTTTCATTATTTTCTTTCTTTTTTTGAACCAGTGCTAAGGATTTCTCTCAGGGACCAGGTGCTGCCAATTACTAATTTTCTCATGGCTGGTACAAGAGGAACTGAGCCACAGTTCCACTTTTGCCTTATTTATTCGTGCTTAACTGAAGATAAAGATTTCTATCAGTGACTTTCTTTCAGGGGCTGGATTCTAACGAGGATCCTCAGACCTCAGCCTTCTCTATAGCTACAATTAACAATATGAGAACCCAGCACTGGGTTCCAATGCACAGGGCAAGAAATTGAGTGAGTCTCTCAACTCCAATTAGCTATAATAAGCTAGAAGTGAAAGACCAATACCTTTGAGGAAAAGATGCTGAGGGTTATCACACAGGCCCTATGAGTAAGCCCTAAACCCTGTACACATGTGTGCATGCACACATTGGCAGATACACACACACATGCACACACACAATATCTCAGGCAATATTGTATTTTGAATTAATATCCAAAGACTGCACAACAGGATAGCAAGTAATAAAATCTTTTTTTATTGTGTACATTGAGAGAAAGGGATAAGTCACAAGATGCAGAAGCGAAGAATTCAGAGGCAAATGCTGTGAGTGAATAACTTGTAAAAAGCATATTTCTTTTCTTTTCTTTTGTTTTTTTCTGCCATTCCTTGGGCTTGAACTCAGGGCCTGAGCACTGCTCTTGGCTTTTCCCAAGTCTACCCCTCTGCAACTTGAGCCATATTGCCATATGGATTTTTATATCTGTGTGATATTAAGGACTCAAACCTAGATCTTCATGGATGCTAGGCAAGCACTCTACCACTGGGCCAAACTCTAAACCCCGATAAAGTATGTATAAATAGTCATCATCATCATATCAAAATATCCTTTCTCCTACAGAGAATGAACACTTATCTATGTCTGTAAGACATTTTTTATGTCACCAATGCTTCTGTGATTTTCCCACTTGCGTTTTACAGATGACAGCACAGATATTCATCAGGAAGAAAAATAGATTAGGATACAGAAACCTAACAACGTCCTAGTAGATTGAAGTGAAAAATATGTGCAAGATGTCCTGGGTGTTTCATCTATTTGTAGAGTGCTTGGCTACCACACAAAAAGACTCCGGTTTGATTCTGCAGTACCATATACATAGAAAACGCTGGAAGTGGTGCTGTGGCTTATTGGGACAGTTATAGCCTAAAGAAAGCCTAAGAACAATGGTCAGGCTCTGAGGTCAAGTCCCAGGACTAGCAAAAAAATGTGCAAGAGGCAAAATGCAAGATGAGAAGGCACTGTGAAGCAAAATGTCTTGTGAAGGGTAAGGGGAATAGTGACAGTTAAGTTTGGATCTTACCTAAGAAAGGCTCCTTGAGATTGAGACCAGGCTAGCACTTACGCCTAATTAATGACTTGGGATTTGAACAAAAAGGTGTGCTGTTTACTACATCCATATGTGAGGTGGGAAGGGAGATTCAGCCTCCAGTATGTCTTTGGGGAGGTCTTCTGTGAGCAAGGAGCTTTGGTCATTGGGCCTTGAAAGGTGACCCTACCTCCCTCACAATGAAACAGAATATGCAACCCTGGTAACTAAGCCACTGTATGTGACAACCAGCTCAAGCCAGCTCCCTTGGCCTGTGGCTCAGGAACCAGAAAGATGTTGCTGTGCTGTTGCCAAAGGTCAGGAGGCTCGCATCTCAGGCATGAGAGATATGGATGTCTCACTTGAAGAAGTAGATGCTGGATCAGTGCCAAGCCAAAATTCCAGTATATCAGGCATTTCTCTAGGAAGAAAGCCAGGAAACTCCAGGGCAACTCAGATGAGGTATATTGAGAGGAAACCTATTGGAACCCATCATCCTGCCCACACACTACAACCTTCTTGTGTGCTTTCAAGTGACTATACTGAGATTAGAGTGTGTCATTTCCAATCTACTCTATTCCAATTCTTCACTGTGAAGTGTGGTACCATTCCTACATTTGAAATATCCAGTGTTTTGCCAACATAGTGTGATGGTAAGTCAGCTCAGACTCTGAATGAGCCTTGTAACCTATGGATCCTGGAGGAAGGCCTGTTGGAGATGCTGCTGACAAAGCTGATCCCTGCCTACCAGAAAAGTGATCTCTTTTATGTGGGAAACTTCCTGCACAATTTCAAATAGTAGAGGACAATGTAGTAGTTGCTGGAAATTCTCTTGAAAAAGTGAGTGTTCCCCCTCCAAACCCAGGTTTGCTCACCCCTCCTGGCCAAGTCTTGGAATACTTGGCTCCTCTCTGAGCCTGTTTGGTTCACTTGGGTGTTCACAGGGGAGCTAAGCATGATACAAGTGCACAAACTACTTTATTATGACTGGGACACCATGCCATTTCATTTCCCTCACAAGCTACTGGAGTCTCAACAGTGTGCTTACTGAGAATTTGGATTTCAGGCATGAGTAAGTGGCTCCCAACTGCAGCCCTCACCTAGGTGACATCCTAGGAAATCCCATTTCCCAGTAAGAAATGAGGTGTCAGTACTAATGGCGGAGGCCTGTGAAATACTGGAGTCAGAGGAAAAGCTGGGGGCTGAATCACTTTTGAGCCATCAGGGAGGGATTGTGATAGCTTTGCCTGTTAGAACCTGAAAGCATTTACACTTTGGTGTGTGGTCCAGTTCTGCCACTTGAACCTGAACCCAGGTCTAAATGCCATCCCTTTGGTGTTCAAAAATTAGCACTGTACCATTTGAGTCATAGGTCAAGTTCTGGCTTTTTGCTGCCTAATTGAAGACAAGTGCCTTTAGACTTTTACTGACTAGACTGGCTTTCCACTGTGATCTTCAGAGCTCAGCCTGCTGGTTGGCTAAGATTAGAGGAATGAGCATTTAGTTCTTTATTTGGAGCATTCACTTATTGATTTATTTAGAGCATTTACTTAGTTAATTTAAGGTGCGTTTACTTTGGACAGATGTATAGAGGCCTCCCTCAGAAGCTTCTGGAATTGGGGTGTAAAAGTCATCCTGTTCTCGAGTGTCTCTTACCCCCCTCCCAGCATATAAGTGCACATCTCTTCAGGCCAGCCACAGCATTAGAGTCCTGCAAGAATGGGGCTTTGGTAGAAGGCTCAGGATGGAGAGAGAAGGCTCTCACTTTCCTTGTACCGAATGTGCCCACAGCATCATGTGTTCCATCTATACGATGTGAATGGACTTCTACTCCAGTGATTTCTACGAGTTCAAGAACGGCCACACCCTGACACAACTCAAGCTCTATATGAGGCTCCACATGCCGGCTTTGGACCTGCTCTTCTAAACACATACTTTTTGACCAGCTGGAGGAATGTGCGACCAGTAAAACCAAGAAAAAGTAGAAGTCCTGGTGTGGGTGCCTCAGAGCCTGTGAGTAGGAAGCCCATGTGGTCTAGATATTGGTTGGCCCTTACTTCTACAGAGCTTGGCAAAATGCCCTTTATGGGTGGTGTCAGCCAGGTAATGTCTGTCCTCTGAAAGGACTCGGGAATAAGCACTCATTAGAAAGACCCTACACCTCTTCAGTGTTCAGTCCAAACTCCAGTTCTACAGGTTCCTCCATTAGATCTTCATGGAAGTTGAGTGACACTTCAACTTGCAGAGTCCACTCTGTCCACTCTGTACCTATTTCCATTCTTAGGTTTGGGTCATCGTGGAAGAGCTTATCCTGAACTCCGGATGAAAAACCCACCAATGGAGCTGGTGACTAATGGAGACTGAGAATCATCACTGCACTCCAGAAAGCATGGGCCTTCTGTAGAAATTACCAAACAGGTTTAGAGTCCTGTGGATATACCTTTTGCTCTGAACCCCATGTGTGACACAGTTGAACCTGCAGATACTATGGAGGAAGAAAAAGAGCAGCCAGATTTCCTTCCGTTTCCTTTCACACTCCACCCAGAATCAGTCCATCTGAGTCAGATTAACACTCCACTTATTGTGCAAGCTGAAGGGGCACACGCTGGGCTCAAGGAAAATGTCACCATGGGAAGCAGCAAGTGTACTCTCAATACTGGATTCATTGAAGGAAAATGAATCCATACTCACCGAATATCCTGACCCACCCATCTCACTAAAAGAAACTCAATCTCCATTCGACAAACCAGAATCCATCCCCCTCTTAACTCAGGAAGGATATTCTGTTTCTCATGAGGAAGGAGACCCTTCTGAGGACTCTGAAGTAGAATTATTGTCTGAAGGCAACTTGGAGGCCAGTCTGGATTTAGAGCTTCCCTGTCCCCTTCCTAAAAAGACATCTCTTTATCTTGCTCTCATGATTCTTGTCAAGTATTCATTGTATTTACTTTGCTAACTATTAAACCCTCATTGTTAATATTATGGTGTGCAGTTCTTCAGTCCTTATTATACTGTGTTTTATTTTCCACTTATAATGTGAGACCTCAGACACCTAGGTCCTGGGTGGGCCAAAAACCAGACAGGTCTGGTCCCATAGAAGACAACCTTACTGGATATACAGGGAACTATGAAATGCATGGAATCACCAGGAATCCAGGCCATGCCTCCATGGAAAGACAAGTCAGCTACCAAAGCTTAAGGACAGAGCAGATGCCTGGAAATGTGTTTTGTCAATCGGGAGAAGTGCCAGAGTAACTGTAATATTATGTGGGACTCTGTTCTGTGAGTTCAAGTCTGTTTATATATCCATTGTGCTTTGTACAAATATTTAAGAAAATTCAAACTCCACAATAGCATCAAAAATCTACTTTGGCTTTGAATGTGGCCTAGTTGTAGAGTGCTCGCCTAGTATACAAGAAGACCTTGATTCAATTCCTCGGCACTGCATACACAGAAAAAGCAGATGGGGCACTGTGGCTCAGGTGTCAGAGTGCCACCCTTGAACAAATGTGGCCAAGGCAGTTCCTGGTCACTCAGTTGAAACCCCAGGACTAGCCAAACAAGAAATCAAACCATTTTCCACACATTCGGAAATAAATCTGTTTTATCTAACCCTACTTCTTTTTTGCCAGTCCAGGGTGTGTGCCACCAAGCCAAACTACTGGCCCCCAACCTTACTATTTTGAATCATTTAATTTTTTTGCATAATCATATTTCATGCTGTCTGTATTAATGCCATAAACAGTATGCTTAGTGTAATAATGTTAAAGGTAAAACATAAGAAATTAATAACTAAAATTCCTTTTTTATTAGTTTTATAGCATTACTACAATTTTATGAGAAAAATTACCTGGAATGTTTATTTTAGAGTTCAAGCAGTCCATTTTGATAAATATATCAACCTACATCATTTATTTGAACACATTTTAAACTATTTTTTTCAGGAAAGAAAATACATATATATTTGTTGTAAATGAAATTTATGACTAGGGGGAAAGGGAAAGAGAACAGGGGGGAGGGGGTAACAGTGTTTACAAGAAATGTACTCATTACATATGTAACAGCAATCTCTTTGTATATCACCTTGACAACAAATTTTTTGAAGCGTACAATAAGTTTAAATGTCTACTTTGGGAAGAATTTTTTTTTGCCAGTACTGGGCTTAGACTCAGGACCTGAGCACGATCCTTGTTTTTGTTTTTGTTTATTCTTAAGGCTCAAGTTCTATCACATGTGCCACAGCACCACTTTTATATTTTTTTTATCTATGCTGTGCTGAGGAATTGAAGTTGGGTCTTCATTCATGCTCGGCAGGAACTCTTCCACTAGGCTTAACTTATGGCCCCAGTGGGAAGGAAGTTTTCCATAAAATATGTAGGAAATATGTACACTAAGGAAAAGCCATCAAAAATAGAAGAAAAATTATATACTTAGATAACGACATGCCAGTATTATGGCAGATCTCTGTAATTCTAGCTTCAAGAGTGGCCTATTTGGACCGGGAGTTGGCTGGCTGAAGTAAAGTGCTATCCTTGAGCAAGCCCTAGGACAGTGCTCTGGCCATGAGTTGAAGCCATAGGACATGCAAAAAATAATAATCTAATGCCCGTGACTGGTGGCTCACCCTGGTAATCCTAGCTACCCTGGAGGATCGAGGTTCAAAGATGGCCCAGGCATAAAAATCTGTGAGAATCTTATTTCCAAATAATCCAGAAAATTCAAAATGACAATGTGCCTCAAGTGGTAGAGCTCTTGCCTTGAGCTGAAGAGCTTAAGGTAAACATCCAGGCCCAGAGTTCAAGCCCCATGAGTGAAAAAAAGAAAAAGATAAAGAAAGTCCTTATCTAAGGCTGGAGTGCACACTAGTGGTAGTTTGCTTGCCTAGTATGCACAAAGCCCTGTGTTCAATTACTCTGTACCAATTACACCAAAAAAAAAGCTGGAAATGATCTCAGAAGGTTGGGTTCTGAGGATCACAGTTCAAAGCCAGGCCAGACACTAAAGTCCATGAAACTGTTACTTCCACTTAAGCACCAGAAAACCAGAAGTGACACTCTGGCTCAAGGTGTTTAAGGTTGTAGCCTTGAGCTGAAGAGCCCAGGGACACTGCCCAGGTGCACAATTAAAGTCTTACAACAAAAACAGAGAGAGAGAGAGAGAGAGAGAGAGAGAGAGAGAGAGAGAGAGACAGAGACAGAGACAGAGAGAGAGAGACTGAGAGAGAGACAGAGAGAGAAAGAGACACAGAGAGACAGAGAGAGACAGAGAGAGAGAGACAGAGAGGCAGACAGACAGAGACAGACAGAAACAGAGAGACAGAGACAGAGACATCAAATAGTCAGGTACTGCTGGCTGAAGCGTGTAATTCTAGCTAATATGGAGGCTGAGATTGGAGGATCTTGGTTCAAAGCCCAAAGCCAGCCTGGACACATATGTTTGTGAGACTTACATCACCAATTAACTACCAGAAACCAAAAATGAAGCTGTAGAGGAAGAGCGATAGCCTTGAGCTGAAGAGCTCAGGGACAGTGTCCAGGCCCAAAGTCCAAGCACCATGATGAATCAATAATAAAAAAAGAAGATAGCTAATAGTAATGATGAATAATTTTGGGCTGGGAGTTTGGCCTAGTGGTAGAGTGCTTGCCTAGCATGCACGAAGACCTGGGTTCAATTCCTCAATGCCACATACATAGGAAAATGCTGGAAGTGGTGCTGAGGCTGAAGTGGTAGAGCCCTAGCCTTGAGAAAATATAAGGACAGTGCTCAGTCCCTGAGTTCAAGCCCAGGACTGGCCAAATCAATAGTAGTAGAGCACTGGCATTGAACTGAAGATCTGAGGAACAGCCCAGGCACAGAGTTCAAGCACCGCAAACAACAACAACAAAATCTATGAAATGGCAGTGGTGGTTTTAAGCTAAGCAAAAATAGAGTAGAAACTGGTAAAATACATATTTGTGTGTAAGCAAAATAGCCAGACTTATGCATTAGAACAGGATAGCAACTTGAAAAAAAAAATTTGTTTTCCATCTCACTAGGTCCTGTCTCTTAATTTATTCAAGTAAGTAAAATGCTGGGTTTTATAATCATTGCTCTGAATATTAGAAAATCATAATATCTCTCATTAACTAACAAAGACCAGGAACTGGGGCTTCGTTTAAATGGCAGAGTATCAGGCAAGAGAAGAAAAAATTGAAGTAAGAACTTGAAGTTCTTGATCCAGAACCTGCATAGTAACAGATCAGCAGCCTGGTGATGGTACCTCACACCTATAATCTTAGCTACTCAGGAGGCTAAGATCTGAGAATTAAAGTTTAAAGCCAGCCAAAGTACCCAGTTAACTGCCAGAAAAACCAGAAGTGGCACTGTGGCTCACAGATTAAAGCACTAGCCTTGAGCTGAAGAGCTCAGGGACAGTGCCCAGGCCCAGAGTTCAAGCCCCACAATTGACAAAAATCAAACAAGCAAACAAAACTCACAAAGAAGCCTGCAGATCACAGTGGTTCTGCTGAGTCTCTTCTCTATGGGGATCAGGAAACATTTCACTTTTTCTGTCTCTTCCCATCTCAACATTCATACTAAAATAAGACTGTGTTGAAAGTTTCAATTTATAAAAATGTTTTTCATGAAGCACCCTGAAATATTCACCGCTTATATCTCAATTGAAGATAGTTGATTTGGGTCTGCATTGGTAGAGTGCTAGCCTTGAGCAGAAAAGGTCAGGGATAGAGCTGAAGCACTCAGTTGAAGACCCAGTGCCAACACACAAAAGAAATGATGCACTTTATACATATTTTCTAATTTCTTAATGAATTTTTCAGTCTGTATAAATATAGGGTACATTCCTTGCTACTTAAGTAAGATTGCTCTTTTTTTTCTTTTTGCCAGTCCTAGGGCTTGGACTCAGGGCCTAGACATTTTCATTGGACTGGCTTGCCCAAGGTGAGTGCTCTGCCTCTTGAGACACAGCGCCACTTCTAGCTTTTTTCTGAGTATGCAGTACCCGTGAATAGAACCTAGGTCTTCATGCATTCTAGGTGAGCACTCTACCATTAGGCTACATTCCCAGGCAGTGAGATTCCTCTTAGAGTCATTGTATGTTCACAGAGTTTGATCTCACACACTGTAGGGCCCTGGTTGGCTTTGACCTGTGATCCTAAGCCCTGAGCCTCCTAAGTAGCTGAAATTAAGTTGTGAGCCAGCATGATGGCTTCCATTCTTTTTTCTACAAAAATATATGTAGTTATCTAAAATATATCTGTAGCTGAAAAAAATGAATCTCTCCCAAACAAATCTTCAAAGAAACAACCATCCTATTAAAAGGTTGGCTAAAGACTTAAAAGAGTATTCTCTGAAGGAAAAATTAAAATGGGCTTTAGACACATGAAGAAATGCTCCATATCTCTAGCAATAAGGGAAATGAAAATCAAAACAACTTTGAGATTCCACCTGACTCCAGTCAGAATGGCCATTATCAAAAAATCTAATAAGAGATACTGGTGGGGAAGAGACCAGGGGGGATCACACCTACACTGTTAGTGCGAGTGTAAACTCGTTCAACCACTAGGGAAAGCAGTGTGGTGGTTCCACAAAAGACTGAACATAGAGCTCCCCTGTGATCCATCAAATCCACTACATGGCATCTACCCAATTGTCCAGAAAAAAGGGCAAACTAAAGCCACTAGCACAATGATGCTCATTGCAGCACTATTTACCATAGCAAAGATATGAAACCAACCCAGATGCCACTCAGTAGATGACTGAATCAAGAAGATGTGGTACTTATACACAATGGAATGCTATGCTGCCATCAGAAGGAATGACATCGCCCCATTTGTAAGGAAATGGAAAGACTTGGAAAAATTCATATTAAGTGAGATCAAGCCAGACCCAAAGAAACATAAGCTCAATGGTTTCCCTCATTTGTAATAATTAGTTCACATCTAGGACTCTCCTAGCAGAGGATTACAATAACTCAAAAACCTAGGTATATAAGGTCATATAGGATGAGACTAAATGAAAGGATCTCTAGGATATGGGAACAAGAGCTATATCTTGTGTCATCGTTGCTCTTAATCTTGTGTGATTTTTGTCCTTAATCTATTATGTTATTTCTCATCTCTTATTTTGCCCTTTGGTTAATGTCAGATTGTTACTGTATCTGATTTTTCCCCTGGCATATTGTATATATGTTTATTTGTTTATGTGAAATAGGAAAGGGAAGGAGGGAAACAAGATGATTGGGATGGGGAGGGGAGAGGGAACTGGGGACAAAAACATGTGGAGTGGAATAAATGTGTGAGAAGTAATGCAGTCCACTACCTGTAAATGTAGTCGTAACCCCTCTATACATTACCCTGAAAATAAAAAAGAGACTATAAAAATATCTGTAGAAAATGAGGCTGGATGATGGAAACAACCAGATGCCCTACTACAAAAAATGTGATACACGCACACACACACACACACACACACACACACACACACACACACACACACAATGGAATGATACATAGCCAACCGACAAGATAAAATAATGGCATTCTCGGGGAAGTGGATGAGAAGGAAAAAAATCATATTAAGTGAAGTAAGCCAAACTCAAAGGAACATAGGCCCAAGAGTCTCCCTCTTTTGTGAAATTCAGTAGAAACCTTGGGCTCTGCTACCAGAGATTTACAATAGAACAAAATCTAGAGACATCGTGACAAATAGTATGACACTAAATGTAAGGACTTCCAAGATAAAGAAACAAAACTCATATAATGAGTGATTGTTGTCCTTAATGAACTATGTGATCTCTTATCTCTTTTGCTATCCCTTGGTTATATAATAATGTTACAATATTTCACCTTGTTTTCTGATATATTTCATATGTGCCTAATTGGTTATTTGAAATTTGATAGGGAAGGGGGGAAATGAACATGAGTGGGGGTAGGGGAATGGAAATGGGGACCATATCATTACATGGGGTATCAAAGTTTGAGAAGTAATGCACCTTCTATCTGGTGAATATAATGTAACCCTTCTATAAATTACAATAAAAATAAATACATAAAAAGAAGATCTGCACAGAAAAAAATAATGATGGCATTTTTGGGGTAGTGAATGAAATTAGAGTGAATCCTGTTGAGTGACATAAGTCAAGACCAAGGAACAAAAGGTACATGGTATCCTTAATATATGGATATTAGTTTCAAACAGTACTAGAGCGATGATTGAACAGGTGATACCCAAAGTTCTGGACATAATTTTGGAGATATAAACATAACTACATAGACATAAAAATCTAGGATAGACTATACACTCTATAGACATGTGTTTTATTATAGATTAATCTGTATCTATGACATACAAAGACTCAGCTTAATTTTTACTATATTCTAAAATCTATATGCCAGTGATTGTATAGCGATTCCCTTCTTGAATACTTGTTGGTTAAACATGACATTTGAAATATGATGTAAAATTCAATGTTAATAAATTTATTTTAAAAAAAGAGGCTAGAGGTAAATACCACTAATGTACTTGCTCTAAGTGGTACAGAAATTTTCTTAATGAATCAAGGGGTTTTATTACATCTTTATGCAATTATTTTAGTTCTGAGTGTTCTACACTCAATGATACTTCTGGAAAGATGATATAGCTGACTGTGTAGATGGTATGAAGACATACTGGCCTAAACGTAGAATAAAGCATTGGTAAGTGGCTGTTAGCTGTCCAGATTCTACTGGAATATGTGGAATGAATTTATTAAGCACAATGCAGGCTCTTAGTCAGATCAGGATCAAGATTATGTGGTTCCATGAGATGAATGAGGAAAGATCAGAAAAATCTACTAAAATATCCAGATATACTTTAGAAACTAAGGTATCTGGACTCCTTTTTTTTTCTTTCTTGGTGGGGAGCTTGAACTTTGGACCTGGGCAAGGTCTCTCAGTTCTTTTTCCTCAAGGCCAATGCTGTACCAGTTTTAGCCACAACTCCACTTAGTTTTTGGGTGGATAAGTGGAGAGAAGAATCTTACAGTTTTTTTTGTTTTCGTTTTTTGCTTGCAAAGGCTTTGAATCACCTTCTCCCTGGCTAGTAGAATGCCAATTATGACCCTCCTGCGCCTGGCTAGTGATTATTTGAAAATTGGACTTTCTTCCAAATCACGCAACTGGTTCCTAGCAAAGTTTTGAAGACTGACTTAAAAGTGACAGATTTTTGTCACTTGGAGACACTCTGTGCTGAACGTTAGAAATCTACCAGCTGAGTCACAGTGGCACTTCCAGTTTTTTTTTTATGTGGTGCTGAGGAATGGAATCCAGGGTTTCATACATGCTAGGCAAGCTACATTTTCAGCCCAAGGTTTTATGTTTTGTTTTTTCAGTGTTGTTGCTTCTAAGGTACTGTATGATGTTCTTTCATTTTCTTTGCTTTTTACCTCTTTTCTTCTTTTTCCCTTTAGTTTTATTCTCTGTAGTCACTGTGTTGAATTCGGGTACCCTGTGTCTTGTACATAGGTTTATGTGATTTGGGGAATGGAGAGGGTATAATAAAATGGTTAAAAAAAAAACAAAGGAAAACGGGTGAACCAATTGAACAGTGATACTTGGAAGACACTAAACGGAAATGAACTGAACAATCTGGGTGGAGAGGGGGCTGAGGGTAGGAAAACAGAGAAAAATGAGGGAGGGGATAACAATTTTCTTAAGAAATGTGTTCATTACTTATGTAACCGTATGCCAACTATATATTGACTTAACAAAAAAAATTAACTTAAAATATAATTTAGCCGGGTGTGGTGGCTCACACTTGTAAATGTAGCTACTCAAGAGGCTGGGATCCAAGGATAGCAGTTCAAAGTCAGCCTGGGCACTGAAGTCTATGTGACTCTTATCTCCAATTACCACCAGAAACCCAGAAGTGGCCCTATGGCTCAAGGGATAGGGCAGTAGTCTTGACCTGAAAAGCTCAGTGACAAGACCCACGTGCAGAATTGCAGTCCCATGACTTGAATGATGAATGATACTAGCCAGGCTCTATGCGCTCACACTTGGAATGCTATCTACACAGAATCAGGTTTGAATTCAGCCCAAACACATTACATGATATTCTGATTTACAGTTCATTACCAAAAATCTGGAAGTGGAGCTGTGGATCAAGTGGGAGAACACTAGCCTGAAGCAAAAAAAAAAACATTTAAGGACAGTTCCCAGGACCTGGGTTCAAGTCCCAGGACTTGCATAAAACAAACAAAATGTGACGCTGAGTCCTCCATCATTTGGTGTTATAGTTCAATATTCTTGATATGCGTCTTAAAAATTAAGTCCCTAGCAAATACTCTCCCCTGAAATTCTGCTTCAAAGCTGATTCATAGAATTTCAGCAGCATTACTATCACCTTCCAGTTAGCATAGCAGTCTACTACTGAAAATTTGAAGAAAATTTTGAGTAATCCTAATAAATCTGTGTATCATCTGCACACACATCAAATCAGCAGCAGCTATGTTCTACTATTATCTAAATGTATTTAATCCCTTCTTGAGTTAATGAGCCTTAAAGAGTAAAACATATGAAATAGTTATGAAACTAACAGTCACCATTCTTCTACCTAATATTGTAATATAAGTTTATAAATGCAAGGACTATTCTGAAGTGTGCAGAAGATAGCTTCTAATTATAATATTCTCATGAAGTATAGTTTTTAAGAAACATGTTGCTTGCTTTGGGAAAGCAAAGGCAAGGAGAAATGATATAAGTAAGTTCCCTATTTATCAGAAGGAAAATACTATTGGGTTTAGATCAACTTCATTCATTCCGAGCTGATGAAACAAATATTTGCAATTCCTAAGGCCAATCACTTCATTGTGATGCACAATCAGCCAGCTTAGATCAATATTCCAAAAAAGAAAGGAACAAATGAGAAGCAATTAAGGTTTCCAAAATGAACCAGGTGGTGGTGGCAGCTCACACTTGTAATTCTATCTACTCAAGGCCCGAAATCCAAGGATCTGGATTAAGTCTGTCTGGGATGAAAATATTCCTGTCTGAAACATCATCTCCGTTATCACAGCCCAGCTGATACACTCTGCCCAACAGGTTCCAAACACCAAAGGCCATCTCCTATCTGAAATACTAGCAAACGTACTCACACATTATTTCCTCTTTGGGAGATAATTGAAACATGTACCAGAAGCATTTCCCTGGCTTCAGAGTGGAATTGCAAATATATACTCACTAGAAGCCCATCTAGTAAATTACAGTCAATCATCTTTCCTCACATCTTGTTAGTTAAATTGAACAATGAGTGTTTGGATCAGAAGCGATGTGTATGAGCATACAGGTTGTAAAAGTACTGTAATCCTAGCTACTCAAGATAAGCTGAGACCTGAGGATTCCAGTTCAAAATCAGCCATGCAATAAATTCCATAAGATTTTTACCTCTAATTAACAAGCAAAAAACAGAGCGTTGAATTGTACTTAAAATGCCACAGGCCTAAGCTTTGCATAAAAGTGCTAAAGGGAAGCATTTAGGATGCCCACTCTCTCCACTCCTTTTTAACATAGTACTAGAATTCCTAGGCAGTGCAATAAGGCAAGAAGCAAGCATAAAGGGGATCCAAGTAGGGAAAGAGGAAATAAAACTATCCCTCTTTGCAGATGACATGATTCTGTATTTAAAGCATCCTATAGACTCTACTCCCAAGCTCCTTGAGCTGATTCAAAGCTTTGGAAGGGTAGCAGGCCATAAAATCAACCCTCACAAATGAGCTGCCTTCCTTTACGCCAACAGTGAGAGGAACGAGGCAATAATCAGGAAAGAAACTCCTTTCACAATAGCCTCAAAGAAAATAAAGTACCTAGGAAGTAGCTTAACTAAGAATGTAAAGGACCGTTTAGATGAAAACTTTAAAATCCTAAAAAAGGAAATTAAAGCAGAACTAAGGAAATGGAAAAACCTCCCATGCTCCTGGATTGGAAGAATCAACATTGTGAAAATGACAATCTTGCCAAGGGCTATCTACAAATTCAATGCAATACCCATCAACATCCCAATGTCATTCTTTAAAGAAATAGAAGAGGCAATTCAAAATTTCATATGGAATAATAAAATACCCCGTATAGCAAAAACACTTCTTAGCAGAAAGAACAGCGCTGGAGGAATTTCAATTCCAAACTTTAGACTCTATTACAGAGCTATAATTCTCAAAACAGCTTGGTACTGGCACAAGAACAGGCCTGAAGTCCAATGGAATAGAACTGCGGACCCAGATATTAAACCACAGACCAGTGGCCACCTAATCTTTGACAAGGGAGCCAAAAAAAATAGAATGGAAGAAAGATAACCTCTTCAACAAGTTGTGCTGGCAGAACTGGTTAAGCACCTGCAGAAACTAAAGTTGGATCCTTCTTTGTCACCTTGCACTAGAATTAACTCCAAATGGATCAAAGACCTGGAGGTAAAATTGACACACTGAAAAGTTTACAGGAAGGAATAGGAGATACACTAGGCCTCCTTGGCACAGGTCGAAACTTTCTTAATAAGGACCAAGAATCACAACAAATCAGAGAAAGGCTGGATAAGTGGGATTGCATTAAACTGCAAAGCTTTTGTATGGCAACGGATATAGCTAGTAAACTAATCAGGAAGCCTACAGAGTGGGAGAAGATCTGCACCAACCAAACAACGGACAAAGGCCTCATATCTAAAATATATCAACAATTCAAAAAATAGAATCACTCCAAAACTAACCTCCAAAGGAACACCCATCCCATTAAAAAATGGGCCAAAGACTTAAAGAGAGTCTTCTCTGAAGAAGAAACAAAAATGGCCTATAAACACATGAAGAAATGCTCCACATCTCTGGTCATAAAAGAAATGCAAATCAAAACAACTCTAAAATTCCACCTCAGTCCAGTTAGAATGGCCAGGATCAGGAAAACAAATGACAACAGATGCTGGCGGCGATGTGGCCAGGAGGGATCACTACTACACTGTTGGTGGGAGTGCAAACTCGTTCAACCACTATGGAAAGCAGTGTGGCAGTGCCTCAAAAGGCTAAACATAAAACTCCCCTATCACCCAGCAATTCCACTACTTGGCATTTACCCAACAATCCAGAAACAAGGGCATACTAAACCCACTAGCACAACAATGTTCATTGAAGCACTATTCACCATAGCAAAGATATGGAACCAACCCAGATATCCCTCAGTTGATGAGTGGATCAACAAGTTGTGGTATTTGTACACAATGGAATTCTATGCTGCTGTCAGAAAGAATGACATCGCCCCATTTGTTAGGAAATGGAAAGACTTAGAACAAATCATATTAAGTGAAGTAAGCCAGACTCAAAGGAACTTAGGCTCAGTGGTTTCCCTCATTCGTCTGCTCCACTGGCAGAGATTTGCAATAGAGCAAAAGGCCATATATAAGGCCATATAATGTGAAGCTAATTGAAAGGACCTCCAGGATATTGAAACAAAAGCCATATAATGAATGATTGTTGTCCTTAATGTACTATGTTGTCTCTCATCTCCTTTGCTGTCCCTTGGTTATCCCATATTGGTATAGTATCTCACTTTGTTATCTGATATATTGAATTTATTGGTATTTGGATATTTGAAATTTGATAGGGAAGGGGGGAAAACCAAGGCGGGTGGGGGGTGTGGGGTTGGAGGGAAATGGGTACCAAGACATGTGAAAGGGTAACAATGTATGTGAATTAATGCACCTTCTCTCTGGCCAATATCATGTAACCCTTTTACTAATTACAATAAAAAAATTTTTCAAAAAGTAAAGTTGTAGTGTGTGGGGAGGATGATGGGGTCAAATACATTTCTTGTTAGAAATATACCTCATCTGGTTGCCCTGGATTTCCCTGGCCTTCTTCTTAGAGAAAGTTCTGTTATACTGGATTTGTGGCTTGGCAATGATCTAGCATGTACATCTTCGAGTAAGACATCCACAACTTCCATGCCTGAGACTCGAGTTTCCTGACCTTTGGCAACAGCACAGCAACAACGTTCTTCCTCCTGAGCCACAGGCCAAGTGAGCTGGCTTGAGCTGGTTGTTAGTTACAGTGGCTTGGTTACCAGGGTTCCATATTCTGTTCCATTGTGAGGGAGGCAGGGTCACCTTTCAGGGCCCAATGACCAAAGATCCTTGCTCACAGAAGACCTCACCAAAGACATACTGGAGGCTGAATCTCTCCTCCAATCTCACAATATACATGTGGATGTAGTAAACAGCACACCTTATTTGTCCAATCCCAATGTCTTCCACTAGGCCCAACTACCAGTCTGGTCTCAGGCTGAAGGAGCCTTTCTTAGGTAAGATCCAAACTTAAGGGTCAATATTGCCCTCATCCTTTACAAAACATTGGCTTCACAGTGCCATCTCTGACTTATTTTGCCCCTTGTCGATTTTTTTTGTTTTTGCTAGTCTTGGGACTTGACCTCAGAGTGTGAACATTGTTCTTGGGCTTTCATTTGGCTTTCGCTGTCCCACCGAGCCACAGCACCACTTGCAGCGTTTTCTATGTATGTGTTAATAAGGAATCAAACCTGAGTCTTTTTGCGTGGTAGCCAAGGACTCTACCACTACGTCAAACACACAGGGCATCTTGCCCATATTTTTGAAGTCAATCTACTAGGATATTATTAGGTTTCTGTATCCTAATCAATTTTTTCCTGATGATTAGCTTTGTTGTCATGTGTAAAAAATGCAAGAGGGAAAAACACAGAAGAATTAGTGAAATTAAAAAAAAGCATGACACACGTAGATAAGTGTTCATTTTTTGTAGAAGAAAGGATATTTTGATATGATGATGATGATGATGACTTTATAATTACTATGTCAGGGTTGAGAGTTTGGCATAGTAGTAGAGTGCTTGCCTAGCATCCATGAAGATCTGGGTTTGATTGCTCAGTATCACATAGATAGAAAATCTAGATGTGGCACTGTGGCTCAAGTGGCAGAGGGCTAGACTTGAGAAACCCGAGGACAGTGCTCAGGCCCTTAATTCAAGCCCCAAGACTGGCAGAAATTGAAAAGAAAATAAAAATGCTTTTTACGAGCTAATTCACTCACAGCATTTGCTTCTGAAATATTCGCTTCTGCATCTTGTGAAATACCCCTTTCCCTCAACGTAGACAAGAAAAACAGATCCATCCCATGGTCCACTGTGAGGCCACTGGTTGGGCTAAGAGCTAGTCGTGCAGCAACACATAAGTTTTATTCTAATACTTTCCAAACTTTGTACTCAAATATGCTACCAACTTACCAACTTAGGTCAGTTATCCTTATGCTATACCTTTTCTTCATTACTACAATAGTCTTCAACTCCTACGTTAATCCTCTATTACCTCCCCTGACCTCTCTCATTCTTTTTTTCTATCTCTGGACCTCTGCTCGTCTTTCAACCCTTATACTGCACGGATCTACACATGATGGCTGTTGAGCAATATTGTATATATAGGTGGTTAATTATTCTCTAGGCTCAGAGGGACTTAAAGACAATCGAGATTGGATTGAGAGGCTTATTGTTTTGGGTATAAATCGCTTATCAGTGGTTGTATTAGACTGGTCTGTAAGTGCACAAAAAGAAAGAGTGACAATACCAAACAAAACTTGTGAACATCTAGTGTCTGCCAGCTACAGAGGTCTAGGTTGGTTATATCTGAAATACTATAATCGTATTTAGTAGTAATCTTGCTCCCATTTTCAAATGGGGAGAACAAGAAACTCAAGAAAAATGTCAAATCAAGAAACAACATCCCCCACCCAATGTAAACAGACAATGGAACAGTCACTGGCAAACCTAGAGAAGAGTCTTCCAAGTGCTACACAAATGCAATTGATAAACATCATTAATGGAAAATGTGAAAATATAAAGAAAGAGATAATGGAAGAAGCCATAGCTGAACAAGAGGAAAGCATGAATAAGGTGATAAGTGAAAAAGAAGAAGCCATAAGGAGGCCATAATAAAGGTTTTTCAAAGAAAGATGGATGAATTCATAGAATCCACAAATAAAAACGTGACCAAACTCCAGCAAATGTCCAAAGAAAATAAAGCTACTGAGCTAACCACTCAAAAGGAAATCAGAAGATAAAGAAATCCATACATAATCTAAAACAAGAGATGCAAGGCATCAAAAATGAGCAATTAGAAGCAAGGGAGATGAAAAATAAAGTAGATAGCTTTGATAGCAGGTTAGACAATGCAGAGGAGAGAATTTCCGGGGCTGAAGATAATTTAGTTATTATAAAGAACAGAAAATGTGTCAATCCAAATCTAGGAAATATGAGAGAGCGCTTCAGGAGGTCCAAGATACAAATAGGAATCCTAATTTAAGGCTAGTTGGTATTGAGGAGGGCGTGGAGATAGAGGTCAATGGTATTGGAAATATACTTCAGGGAATCATCTCAGAGAATTTCCCAAATATCCAGAAGGGCAGGCCCATCCAGATACGAGAAGCTTTTAGAACCCCAAACAGACCTGACCAGAAAAGAACATCCCACCGCCACACTGTGATCCGAACTGGATCAATAGAAATGAAAGAAAAGATCCTAAAGGCAGCCAGGGAAAAGGGATCAGTAAACTATAAAGGCAAACCAATCAGAATAACCCCAGATTTCTCAGCAGAGACCATGCAAGCACGAAGTGACTGGAAGCATATATGTCATGCCCTTAAATCAAATAACTACCAACCAAGAATACTGTAGCCAGCTAAGCTCTCATTCATAACTGAGGGAACAATAAAAACATTCCATTCCAGGGAAAAGCTGCAACAATATGTCAAAACAAAACCAACACTACAGAGAATTCTCAAAGATGCTCTATACCTAGAAAACCAAAATAAATGCAACATAGGGAAAGAAATGGCACCTAAACAGCATACCATCTAAGGACCACAAGAACTGTCAAGACACAGGCCCTACTAAAAGCTTTTAAAAATGGTAGGAACTAATAAATATCTCTCAATCCTAACTCTCAATATCAATGGATGTAACTCTCCAATTAAACGGCATAGGCTGTCTAGTTGGATCAAAAAGCAAGAGCCATCGTTCTGCTGTCTTCAAGAGACACATCTTACCCCAAACAATCATCTTTTGAAAGTGAGAAGTTGGAATAAACTCTATCAAGCTAACTGCCCCCATAAACAGGCTGGAGTTGCCATCCTCATATCAGATACAATAGACTTCAAACTAAAATTAGTAAGAAAAGACAAAGAAGGTTACTACATACTACTAAAGGGATCTTTCCTCCAGGAAGACATAACTATCCTAAATATTTACACACCCTTTTGAAGATTCTCAAAAGATTGAAGATTCTGCCAGTGTAAGTTAGATTCCGGCATTGATATTAAATAATGTAATGAGTAGGGATTTATATTTGAAATATCACTGTTGACAAAATCTAACACACATTTGCTTTTGATTTCCCAAGAAGTTCAGTACAAGCTAACATGTGTGGCATATATCGACTGGGAGAAATGATTCAGAATATGTGACTCATTTGAACAGGAGTCAGTGAAAAGATACAGAAGCAGGATACCCATATTGTGATAATTTGTTTAAAACTATATTCATATTAACATATTTAAAGTAATGATTTCATTGTAATTTTAATTTTTCTCATGACTGTTAATATTGAACTTCTTTCTACATTTGAACTACAATTTCTATATATTCTTTTTAGAAAATCCTCTCCAATCTCCAATATTTTCCCTTTTTTGTGGGGTGTGGGGAAAGTCCTGGGGCTTGGACCTTGGGCCGTGAGCTCTTTAGTTTAAGGCTATTGTCCTACCCTGAGTATTGCCCCTCAGTTCTTCTGCTCACAGCTCCCTACCCCTCTTCCCATTATATACAGAACAAAGGTCATCCTCAGTCTTTTGAAAAAGTAAATCATACAGTAAATTTGTAGTATACAACAGTAAGAGATAAATTTCTTGCCAGGTGCAGTGACTTCTACCTGTAATCCTAGCTACTCAGATATCAGGCTGATATCTAAACATTTGGTTCAAAGCCAGCCTGGGCATTAGAAAGTCTATGAGACTCTCATCTACAGTTAACCACTAGAATATGGGAAATGGCACTGTGGCTTCATAGGTAGGGTGATAGCCTTGAGTTGAAGAGCTCAGGAACAGTGCCCAGGCCCAGAGTTCAAGCCTTACAAATCCCCCAGCCAAAAAAAAGAAAAAAAGTTTCTTCCCCAAGTGATTATTATGCCAGACATAGAATATTAACATTCTGGGTGTACTTCACAGTATTATTACTTGATACCCTAAGATTTTGCAATATTCTCACAGTACCAGCATATGTCCTCATATAACGTAGTTCCTTTTCAATGGAATAATTCCAATTATAGCCTAAATCTACTCCCCTGACTTATTTTTGTCGATACCACAATTGCTGTACCATGATATGCCACAATCCATTAAACATTTTTGGTGGGTAATTGGAAAGGAGTCTCATGGAATTTTGTGCCAGGCTGGCTTTGAACCATGGTCCTCAGATCTCAGTCTCCTGAGTAGCTAGGATGACAGGCGTGAGCCACCAACACCTGGCTTGCCTTTTTATTTTTTTGTGGGTCTTGGGACTTGAACTCTGGGCCTAGGCACAATCCCTAAGCTTTTCAGGTCCATATTTCATGTAAGTCTAAACATTTAAGTAAAGGAATAAAATTCCAACAAAAAAAGAATACAATTCCAGACATGGTGTGTTTATAACTCAGTGCTAATTACTTGATGAAAATGTGCCATTCCAGAAGCTGGTGTCATTTGATGATGTAGCTGTGGATTTCAGCTGGGAGGAGTGGCAGCATCTGGACAATGCTCAGAGGACCCTGTACAGAGATGTAATGCTGGAGACCTACAGCAACCTGGTGTCCTTAGGTGAGCAAAAGTCAAATTCACTTGCAAGGCCAAGTGCCTTGTTATTTTGCAGATACGTGAATGTTTATCAAACTTTCAATACTATTTAAATGAAAGATTCCAGGCCCTGAGAAGTATCATTACTTTCTAAAGAAAACCTAAGGTAATTTTGTACTTATTCTTCAGGATACCTTCAGGATACTTTGACAACAGTTCTAAATTATGTTTGCTCTAATGGAGACGACATTCCAAATTTACACCGTAATTGTAAGTGGATAAACAATCCAGAATAGAATATATATCATTATTGGAAATAGGATCTAGAAATCACTAAACAGTGAGTTTATAATGGAAACCTGGCACTAGGTGCAATGTTTCATGCCTGTAATCTTAAAATATTCAGGAGGAAGAAATCTAAGAATTCTAATTTGAAGCCAGCAATGGCATAAAAATTGCCATGAAACTCTATAACTCCAAGTAACCCCTCAAAAATGTTAGTGGAATGTCAAGTGTTTGACTTTGTGGTTGAGTGCTTGCTTAGCATGCATGAAGACCTATGCATGTAAGTGGAGCTGGGACTCAAACTGGTATTTTTCTAGCCTTGAGCAAGACAGCTAAGTTTATGCCATACAAAATGAATCCAGAGCTGGGGAAAAGTCAACCATGGAGCCAGTGAGAAATGAGAAAAAATTTAATAGATAACTTGTGAGTAGGATGTCTGCGAACTTAAAGCAATGATGACACAGCAAAAGCAATAATTCTCCACTGTTTCTAATTTACAGGGCCCTGTGTTCCCAAACCTGTATTAATTGACAAGCTAGAGCACTGGGCAGAACTCTGGATAGGAAATTCCTCTGACAAGAATATCACAGGTGAGTGAATGCATCTTCATATTGATGTTGGAGCCTGAGCCCCATTGGTAAGTTCATGTTGTGATGTACTGAGCAATAATATTCTTAGTTACCCTAAATCCTGTGTGGAACCTATGGAATTCTTTGTGAATGAATCAAGAATCATTTTCTTTTCCCAATCCTATGCTTGGTCTCAGGGCCTGAGCATGGTCCTTGGGTTTTCTCAAGGCTAGTTCTCTACTTCTTGAGTCATAGCACCACTTCTGGCTTTTTCTTTGTATGTAGTACCAAGGAACTGAACCAGGTCTTTGTGCATGCTAGCCCAAACCCCCGGCACCAAGAATCATAGGGTGATATAATGAATTCTATGTGGCAGTAGAGTTAATGTTAGATTTCTCTGTAGAAATCACTGTGAAACAAAATAAAATGAGAAATCCATGAGCCCGTGGCTCATGCCTGTAATCCTAGCTACTTAGGAGGCTGAGATCTGAGGATCAAGGTTCAAAGACTGACCTATCACAAAAACTTAGACTCTTCTGTCCAATGAACCAATAGAAAATGAGAAGTGGGGTTGAGGCTAAAGACATAGGGCAGTTGCCTTGAGCTGAAGAGCTCAGGAAGAACAGCCAGGACTAGAATTCAAGTCCCATGACTGCAAAACAAGAAAGAAAGAAAGGAAGAAAGAAAGAAAGAAAGAAAGAAAGAAAGAAAGAAAGAAAGAAAGAAAGAGAGAAAGAAAGAAATAAGGGGGAAGAAAGAGGGAAGGAAGGAAAGGAAGGAAGGAAGGAAGGAAGGAAGAAAGAAAGAAAGAAAGAAAGAAAGAAAGAAAGAAAGAAAGAATGATATTTCATTTCTTTAAAACTAACACTATAAATGATTGAGCAAACAAGGAATAGGTCAGGGCATTATTCTCTGATAAGGATAATATTGTCAGAGACATTCTCCCCTTCCCTGAATTCTTAGCATAAGAATGTGCCTGCATAGTTCCTTGCCCTAAGGTCACTGATTGATAAACATCCTACCACCTGACCTCCTACCCTGAGCAGTACCCCAACCCCCTCTTGCCTCTCCTGAAGAGGCATATAAGCCCCTGTGTGAAAAATAAAATTCGCAGCTTGATCAGAATGCTTGTCTTGCTGCCTTCTTCGTGTCTCCTGTCCCTTTCATTCCTCCCTCTAGGTTCTTGGCCCTAGTTGACGTCCCGCCGGACGGGACAAATGGCGCCCAACGTGCGGCTCGAGTGCCCGCGAGGCTGAGGAAAGCTGTCTTCCAGGAAACCTTGGATCCAAGTGATTGTGTGACCAGCTCGGAGTAGCCCGCCCGAGACATCTCTGTTAACGCTGAGTGAAGACGGCGAAAGGTAAGTGACTGACCATGGGACAGGCATCATCGTCACAGGAATTTTTCATAGGCTCTCAAGACACGAAGAATTTGGGTTAAAAAGAGTTAAGTACGGCGAGGAGGTACTGCGACAGGCCTCCCGACCCCCCTTCTAAGTAAGTACGGCGAGGAGGTATTGCAACAGACCTCCCGACCCCCTTCTAAGTAAGTACGGCGAGGAGGTACTGCGACAGGCCTCCCGACCCCCTTCTCTCATGCCCCAGCTCTCCACGAGCCCGATCCCCCTATGCCCGATTTATCAGCCTTGCGGCGATCACTCCAACATAGACGGGAACATATTCAACTCCTTAAGAGTTGCGTTCCCTCCCTCGATTTAGAACTCTGCCACCTTGATTTTGAAAAACCAAACCTTCTTAGCTTTCCCGGTAACCCAGAGCCAAGCTGGAGATCAGATTCATGTAGTTATTGCAATTGTGGTCAAATAAGGAAGATTTTCTGCTTGAAACTGTAAATAGTGCATGCTTGGCCATGTATGCTGTAAATAGCCTTTACCAAATGTGTTTGACAAGGAATTGTTTTTATGTAGATAAAAAATGATCATTGATCTTAAAGATTGCTTTTTTACAATATCCCTACACTCTGATAATATTTTGTTGGCGGCTCAGGACAGGTCAGATCTACAAAATTAACCGGTGCTCACAGCGTCTAGATTTAAAAGCAGAGGTATGGAGATTTCAGATACCGGGGCTGAGAAGGTCTGGGAGGCCTTAACATGCGCTATGTTAATGGTGGCCATTCTTTTCAATTGGGCTTCATGGGACCGAGTGGAGCTCCTGGTGAGAAGTAGGAAGATAAACTTGGGAGAGGATCCTCCCCTCAGGGGCTATCAGACCTTGTCTGCCCTTAAGGCATCTAGGGCCAAGGAAACTTTAAGTAAAGAGTGCTCAGAGTTGTGGAGAGTTAGCCTTCCACTGCTCAGGTTTTAGAGCCTCGCCCTGAGGAGGGATTTTTGGGCCCCTTTGATCCTGGGATCGGGCCCCAGAGCCCTACACCAAGTGCTCCTGCCCCAAAATTTGCGGCAGACAATTGGAGGGCAGAGCAGCCTCCGCCATTTTACTCCCACGCTTCACCTCGTGTTAAACCGGAAGAGGAGGTTAACCAGCCATATTGTGGCAGCTCCTCCACTGAAAGGAAAGGGCGGGTTAAGCACCATTTTACTCCTCCCCACCATGCTTGATAAATGCTAACCCTGGGGGCAATAGACCTGCCCTAAAAGACCTTAAGAAAGCAGTCTCCAAAAATGGGCCTAATTCGCCCTGGGCCAAAACCATCCTCCAAAGCCTGGTTCATCAGCAATCCTCTCAGGCCTTAAGCTCCCAGCAACTAGAAACTGCCACAGGCCCCAGCTCTTGGGTGTAGCTGGCCTAGCAGCATCTTAGCAATTGGCAAGCCCCCTGTCCTGGCCAGAGCCATTCAGCCGCTGCTCTTAAAGAGGACCTGCCCTGTAATCTCTAGGGAGAGACAAGATACAGATGTTGTGACATTTTATGATGACTGCATTAGTTATGAAACAATTAGCATAGAACTGCTCCCCCAATTCTAGGGGCCACAGTCTAATTGCATGCCACCCACCCTGTGGGTGGAGCAATGACCTATTGGCCGGGAAAACAATTGGAGCTACTAAAATTAATAAGGTCAGGCAAATACAAGTTTCAAATACAGGTTTCTTCATGATCTCCCTGCAGTATGCCCATGGGAATGACCCGATCAGGGCTCCCAAGTCTTTTATCAATTCCTAATAATTTGTATATTTATGCTATTGAGATAAGATTGCTTTTTCTAGAAACAGTGGTTTTCCTTTAACAACCTTTTTTGTAAAAGATGCCCAGGTATAGTGGTTTCATTTTTGCCTCCCCTCATTCGGGAGAAGCCACAAAGGATGTTATTTCACATCTTGTCACAGCCTTTTCTGTTCTGGGAAAACCTGTTAAAATTAAAACAGATAATGGTCCTGCTTATGTTAGTGCAAAATTTAGGCAGTTTTGTGAAGCGCTTCACATTAATCACATTACAGGAATCCCCTATAACCCACAAGGTCAAGGAATTGTTGAGAGAGCCCATCAAACGCTAAAAACTTGGCTTACGCGGCTTAAATCCACTTCTTTATCCTTTGCTTCCCCCCGTGATCGATTAAGTCATGCACTCTTTGTGTTAAATTTTCTGACTTTGGATAATAACGATCATTTGGCTGCAGACCGCCACTGGCACCCTTCTCTAGATACGTCTCCGCCTATGGTGATGTGGCGAGATCCCCTCACTAATAACTATGATCCAGATCCAGTACTCATTTGGGGACGCGGTTCAGCCTGTGTCCTGGATCAAAAACAATCGGCACCGAGATGGCTGCCCGAGAGATTGATTGAGCAAGTTAACTCATCAGCCCCTAAGGACATTAACGTTTAAAAGATGCCCAGGTGAAAAGCAAAGGCCTCCAGAGGTAAGTATCGGCCGACCCCCTGTATGTGTTTTGTTTTGTTTTGTTCTGTTTTGTTTTATTTTTATAATACAGAGGCCTGGGTGGTCAAGGGACGCCTTGACCCGCCCCCCCCTTCTGAGTTTCTTGTCGATAACAGAGCATACCTGAGAGTCCCACCAGCAAGACATGTCTAAATCTAAAAATAGCTGTTTGGTGAAAACATTCGCCTGAGCTCGTGTTTTTGTGTTAAGTATATCTGATTGAGTATATGTCAATGTCTGATTTTGTTTCAGAGCCTTTTGTTAGGTGTGTTAGGGTGGACTCCATCTGCCAGCTGGTAGTTTAAGGCCAGGCATGCCATCAAAAGTTTAGGAGTCTCTTCTCTGTCTTGTTCGTGTTACATATTTTTCCTTGTCCAGTTTTGTCTTTAAAATTGGTACCAGTTCTAAATATGGATCCTTATGGTTTTTCTGCGTGTACTCAAGCACACATCCTTGTTATCTATTTGAATATTTCTGGGAAGTAAAAAGTTTTGGCTCCACTCGGGCCTGGTATGGCCCCTCCCAATCCGCTGCAGCTGAGGTGAGCAGAGGCCCGACAAAACAGCTGCAGGCTTCATTCAGTTTCCTTTTTCCTACAACCTTCTGAAGTGACAGTCTAGAGACCCTTGGTGACAGGACACAGACTTGTCTTAGTTCTCCTAGGTTTAAGACTCCCACCCAACTTTCATCTGCAAAAAATAATATGTCTGATATCAGAAACAAGCTCTGGAAGAATAAATTTCAGCTAAGTTGCCTTGTTAGAAAGCCTTGTTTAAAAACAAAAACAACAACAACAACAAAAAACCTGGTTGTCACGCTTCGCAAAAACAACAACAACAACAACAACAAACAACAACAATAAAAAACACCTGATGATACTAAAATTTCCGGAAAATGAACGGCCGATATTAATTTTGTGCGCTTCAAGTATGAATGTGTGTACGAATGGGTGTGAGTGAACATGTTCAAGGTTAAATTGTCAGCATGCTGTATAAAACAATGGTTGAGCTCATTTGAAACACAAAGGCAATTGGGTAAATCTAAGTCTAAACTTCAAGAAAATTATTAGGTTTGAATGTTTCCTATGTCTTAAAAGTATTATTGCATTGTTTTAAAGAAAAACTGGTAAAAAGTATTTTTCTAAAGATCCTGAAATCTGCATTTTAAAAATCTGGTGTTGCAATACATACAGCTGTTTACATTGCAAATATTGTATCCTGTTTAGCACAGAGGTATTAGGGAATTTGGGATTTATTACCTTAAGTTAAAGTTTGGAGACATGTATCAGAGATTTAAATGTAAAATTGTTCATTAACGTCAGAAACTTTGTCTGTCTGTCTTTTCTTGCAAACTGACACTGGAAATCTAATGGTAAAATGTGGATAATGTGATTAGTATTTTAAAGGAATGTTTAAAGGTTTATCTCTGTATGATTTGGTTTCATGTTACTGGATTGCAATTGGATGTATTTTAGAAAAAGGAGGAAACTAAGTCCAGACTTAGACTTTTGGTGCACTGATGATGTTTGTAGTTCTTGCATTAAGGAAAAACATTTGGGTTTAAACTGTGGGAGTTCTAGGCAGCAATCTTAACTGAAGGAAAGAAAAAAAATGCCTCTTCTAAAAGGAGGCCTGAAGGCAAAGGGCGTTCCTTGAGCCCAAGGAGACCTGGAGAAAAGGGAGTGCCTTGAGCCGTTAAAGGTTTTTCAATTGCAAATAAAGGTGTTTAAGCCAGTATCAGCAAAAGTTTTTAAGAACCATTGGAAATGGGTTTCTAAACAATATTTGAAAGTGAAGTTGTCTTAAATGTTTAAAGAAAGAGAAAAAAGAAAATCAGGACTACCAAAGTAATTGCTTAATTGCTATTTCAGCTTGCTCTTGTAACCTCCAGCTAGCCCATGGAGAAGAACAGCAATCCTTATTCAGATGTAACCTTGGCTTTTACCAGGTTCTAGGTAAGCTCATGCTTAGAGACTATTTCTGTGTTGACCACCTTGTTGCTTTAATTGGAGTAACGTGGCCTTTTGTAGGACTCACTGATCTGAAAATTGCAGTTCTGAGCCAACCCCAGGCAAAGCAAGGTCCCTGTGAGACTGTGGTGTCTAATCTGGCAGCAGAGTGCTAATTGAGGCAGAGTTGCTTTGGAGCTCAAAGTGGCAGAGTGCTAGCCTTGAGCTGGAGAGCTGAGGGACAGTGCCCAGGCCCCGAGTTCAAGCCCAGCAACCAAGCAAGTGAAATGCCAATGGGATGTTTATCCCTGTGTGGAGAGACACTACTGGGACAATGAAGTATCCAGATGCAGAAAGCCTCTGCGTGGATGGCAGAGATGGTGTCAGATCCTAGAGTCACTCGTGCTTGGCCATTCAACATTAATCAGAGCCGGGAGGTCATAGAATAGTTTGTAAGCATGCCTTACTAATGCCTGTGCCTTCCAAAACTGGGCAGGAACTTGTCAATCATCTGTGATAGTGGTAGTTTAAAGTTCTAACTGAGTAAAGTTTGATTTGACTCCAGCCACAAATTCAGGAAAGTTTGTGGATCTGAGGCTTGTGTCTCTATTAAAATGCCTTTGCAAATGGGTGCTAAGTAAGCTAAACTATTGTAGCTAAAGAAGGTTGTGCAGTTGTTAAAGGTTGAATATGCTAGTTTGGAACAAATCATTGTTCCTGATAGCTAATCCTGGCAACCCCTTGGTAAAATAGGCTAAGCCTTTTAAGGTTCCTGGTCAAGTACAGAGACAACGCCCCTGAGTCAGCTTGAAGAAGTTATAGAAGATGAATCTTCGCCCATCAATCCCCTTTAGATAAAGGGACCAGGGAATCATTGGGAGAATTCACCGAAGTCAGGCCTTAGGTTAAGCTGCTTTAACCAGTTTGCGCAGAAATTTGCAGGCAATCCAGCAGGAGCTGTGACATTCCATTGGAGTTCCTGAGAGATGAAGCTGCTACCACGTATTCTGTCCTGCCTGATTCCACCACCACCGCACAGCTGTTTCCTGAGCTCCTGCGGGGCGGGACGCGCCCGATAAGTTGGCATCCTCAGCAAAAAGACAGACACATCAGCTAGTGTCTCTTGCTTCTTGCTCAACATGATCTCCTTTCTATTAGGGCCTCTGTTCCCCCACTCAGATTAAATCCTCGCCCTCACTTATTTTAAGGTTTAGGGAGGATATGTCGGAGATATTCTCCCCTTCCCTGAATTCTTAGCATAAGAATGTGCCTGCATAGTTCCTTGCCCTAAGGTCACTGATTGATAAACATCCTACCACCTGACCTCCTACCCTGAGCAGTACCCCAACCCCCTCTTGCCTCTCCTGAAGAGGTATATAAGCCCCTGTGTGAAAAATAAAATTTGCAGCTTGATCAGAATGCTTGTCTTGCTGCCTTCTTCATGTCTCCTGTCCCTTTCATTCCTCCCTCTAGGTTCTTGGCCCTAGTTGACGTCCCGCCGGACGGGACATAATATCTTTTTGCTGGTAGGAAGAGACTGGTATTCAGAACCAGACCTTTCCACCAGAAATTGAGCCTAGTGGTAGAGTGCTTGCCTAGCATGCACAAAGACACAGGTTTGATTCCTTATTACCACATACATAGAAAAAGCCAGAAGTAATGACTTCATTGGTAGGGTTCTAGTCTTGAGAAAACCCAAGGACAGTGGTTAGGTCCTAAGTTCAAACCCAGGAATGGAAGGAAAGAAAAAACAACAAAGTTTCAATCAACATAAGAAAATTAACTAGACAATGAGCTGGAGATTTTCTGGTCTTCCATGGTTCTGAGGGACAGGAGTGTTAGAAAAGGAATTTTTATAAGACTTCAAATGGAAAGAAACAAATTTCAAAATTCCCACAAATACCTAAATTGAGACTTTAGTGAGAAGTTGTAACTGAAGGGATATAGGTGTAAGTCCTTACTCTCAAGAATCGTTCTTGCTTGGATCAAAGGCAAACAGACATATAAACCAAACTTGTGGCCGCTGAATCTAGAAAAAATTCGTGTTCCTCACTTAATGGTTAAAAAGCAAACAGCATTGAAACTGGGTAAGGTAATCCTATCTGCTACTCAGGACCTGAGCCTCTTATCTGTAGTTAACTCTAGAAAACAGGAAGTGGGGCTGTGGCTCAAGGATAGGGTTTATAGTCTTCTGCGGAAGTGTTCAGGGACAGGGCCAAGGCCTATGAATTTCAAAAAAAAAAGAAAGGAAAAGAAAGTTTTAAAAAGATGCAAAACAGCACAATATTTAGATTATTTCTCAAAAATAAAGGAAAGGCAGCTATTCCTCAATGTATAAACAAAACAGTATTTGAAAAAAAACAGCTGCAGGTATACTATAGGTAGTACTCAGCTTAAAACTGTAGCAATACATAGTTGGATAATTTCAATAAATATTTCCTGTGATATAAAAAGAGAACTAAAACACAGAAAAACATTATTGGTCATTGTAAAATATCATTTTCTTAATATGTTAGGGAGAAAAGCATATATTTCTCATAAATCAATTTCCACTTTTATATTTTAAAATATCTAACACTTAGGATGGGAAAGTAAAGTCATTACCTTTACAGTAAGGAATATTTGTATCTCAAGTATGTTTGTGTGTTTTTTTCTATGACTCATTTTAGATGTCCAGGTAATGGAAAATGTGTTCAAGACCTGCCAGGAAAGTCCACATGAATGTCTTTGTGAAGTAGCAGTTGCAAGTAGTATTGAAGTGGAGGAAAACGTGAGATTAGCAACAACTTTAAATTTGAGCTCTACACATAATCCAGAGCTGATTAGTAATAACGGTAACAACTTAGGGGTGAGGACTGAGGAGTTCATTAAGTGTCAGAACATGCTTCTGTCTCCTAAGCCTGATGAGATGCATGCTGCATATAGATCTCGTATGTCTCCTGTTCTTAAAAAATCCATCGGATATTCAGAGCATTTTATTCATGATTGTGACAGTCCAAAAGATCTGCAGTATCATAATTCTGTTCTCCCTGCCCAAGAAATTCTTCAGGGAGGGAGAAAAACTACTAAATGTACTGTGTGATGAAAAATATTGTACTTAACACCGACCATCACTACACATCCGAAAATGTACACAGGAGAGACTCCTCATACATGTAGTGAATGTGAGAAATTTTTCAGTAATGAAATAGGCCTTACAATATCTCAGAGCAAATATCCTGAGATATGTGATGCATACATCAAGTGTGAAAATTAATTTCTGAGAAGTCAGATCTGACGCTCCAACCTCGATCTCCAAGAGAAGACAAACCTTATGAATATGAGAAACGTAATAAAATTTCTGCCCAGAATTCAGCTCTCAGCACACATCAGAGATCTCACGCAGAAGAGAAATCTTATGAATGGGATAAATTTGGTAAGACTTTTAGACTGAAATCATACCTCACGTTGCACCGGAGAAGGCACACAGAAGAGAAACCTTATGAATGTAACAAATGTGAAAAGTCTTTCACCCAGAAAATACACCTTCGAGTTCATCAAATACACACAGGAGAGAAATCTTATAAGTGTAATGAATGTGGAAAGTCTTTCCAAGGGAAGGGAAAACTTCATGTTCATCAGAGAATACACACAGGAGTGAAACCTTATGAATGCAACCAATGTGTAAAGTCTTTCAGACAGAAATCTTCCCTCAAATTGCATCAAAGAACACACACAGGAGAGAAACCTTATGTGTGCTCCAAATGTAGAAAGACCTTCAAGTGGAAGTCATACCTTGATGGGCATAATAGAACACACACAGGAGAGAAAACTTATGCATGTAGTGAATGCGGAAAGTCTTTCAAATGGAAGGTAAAACTCCATGTTCATCAGAGAATATACTCAGGAGAAACACCTTATGAGTGTAACATATGTGGAAAGTCCTTCACACCGAAGCCAAACCTCAACATGCATAAGACAATTCAAACAGGAGAAAAACCTTATGAATGTAACCGATGTGGAATGTCTTTCAAATGGATGTCTTCCCTCAAATTTCCTCAGAGGAACTGTACGAGTGCATCAAATGTGGTAAGACCTTCAGATGGAAGTCACATTACAGGAGGCATAACAGAATTCACACATATTAGAAACTTTAGGAATATAACCAAAGTTGCAAGTCTTTTGTGCAGTATTCACCCTTCAGGAAGCGTAAGAGAGTTCACACATAGGAGAAGCCTTAGCAATGTAATAAATAGGAAAGACTTTTTAGTCTGTGGAAGAAAACTCAGCTTGTGTCACAGAACCAACACAAGATCAAACCCTTAATGAATGTAGCAAATGTTCAGTCTTTTCCCCAGAAGGCACAAGTCAAGATTTATCACTAAACACCCACAGGATAGAATCCTATGAAGAAAATGAAAGGGAAATTTTTTTGAAGAACTCATAGTTGAGTTTGCATGATACCACATAGACACAGGATATAAATCGTATGAATATAAGAATATGAAATATCCATCATGAACGCATGACTAAGTATAAAATGCACATAGGAGAGAAAAACCTTATGAATATTACAAATGTGGAAAGTGTTTGACCTGGAAGGCATACTTCTGTGTTCATCACAAACCTGATTCTTATAGAAGAAAAGACAACTAATGAAGAGTACAAATGTGCAATGACATTTAATCAGAAGTCTGTCTTCAGTACATTTCAGAACATACACAATAGAGAAATTCTGAGTAATGAAAAACATTTAGCTATATATAGAATCTCTGTATATGGGATCATTAGGGTAAGTCTTCTAAACAAAGTCAACCTTCAGCAAGCATTAAGAGCACTCACAGAAGAAATAATAGCATGTAGGAAAACCTTTGTCAGAAACCTCTAAAAGCTGACTGTGTGGCTTAGTGGTAGAGTGCTAACCTATCAAGGATGAAGGCCTGGGTTAGATTCCTCAATACTACGTGAAAAGAGCAAGCCAGAAGCAGCACTGTGGTTCAAATGGTAGAGTGCTAACCTTGAGCAAAAGTAGCTCAGGCCCTGAGTTCAAGCCTAAGGACTGGAGAGAGACAGAGAGAGAGAGAGAGAGAGAGAGAGAGAGAGAGAGAGAGAGAGAGAGAGAGAGAGAGAGAGAGAGAGAGAGAGAGAGAGGGGGGGGAGAGAGAGAGAGGGAGAGAGAGAGAGAAGAGAGAGAGAAAGAGAGAAAAGAGAGAGAAAGAGAGAGAAACAGGAACTTCTAAATTTTACAGAGATAGAGAAGGAGAGAGACAAGGAGACAGAAACTAATTTCTAAACTTTAAAGTCTTTCTATTTCTTTACAAATTCGTCTATGTCATTCTTTCTGACAGAAGCACAGAATTCCATTGTGTAAAAATACCATATCTGATCTACTCATCAACTGACGGGCATCTGGGTTGGTTCCATACCTTTGCCATAGTAAATAGTGCTGTGATAAATGTTATTGTTTTAGTGAATTTAGTATGTCCTATCTGGACGATTGGCAAGTAGTGAAATTGCTGGATCACAGGGGAGCTCTATGTTTAGTCTTTTTGGGATACTGCCATAGTGCTTTCCATAGTGGTTGAACGAGTTTGCAATCCCACCAGCAGTGTGGTAGTGATCCCTCCTGGCCACATCCCCTCCAGCATACGTTATTAGATTTCTGGATCTTGGCCATTCTAACTGGAGTGAGGAGGAAAAGGGAAAGAGGAACTGAAACTTTCTCTCCTTACAGATGACATGATTCTGTATTTAAAGAACCCTATAGACTCTACTCCGAAGCTGCTTGAGCTGATATAAAACTTTGGTAAGGTAGCAGGGTATAAAATTAACCCTCAATGTCAACTGCCTTCCCATATGCCAACAAATGAGAGGAATGAGGCAAGAATCAGGATAGCAACTCATTTTGCTATCTGCAGGGGCCAACCGGCAGCAAACCAGGTTTCGCAGATTGGGATTCCTGAAATAGGGGGCAAGGACTAGGAAAAAATAGAAGAGAGACAAACAGATGGGGTTCAGGAGGGCTACAGCCCAAATCAGGAGCCACAGCTTAAGAAGCCTGTAGCCCAAGACCATAGCCCAGTTTATTTCCAGTTCTCAATCTTAAATACACTTCTTTAAACTAGGGAACTGCCAGGGGCTACATTCCTACAAACAGTATCAAGTCTGAAATAGGTTGAATGAGAAGCTATCAAGTCCCAAACAGGTTAAATGAGAAGCTATTGACACAGCCCAAAATCATGATAAGAGCTTACTTCCTTGTGTACTCAATTGTGCGGGTCCAAGGTCACTGACCCCACAGTCATGGTCACTGATCCCACAGTCAGTCCCCAACATCTCCCCCGTCTTTATTTTAAAAGAAACACAAGTGCATTTTTTTTTTTACTCTTTTCTATACCCCTAATTTATCCTGTCACATTTCCCAAAAATGACTTTGGTCGCTTGGTCTAACGGGGATTGATGGGCGGAGATTCAACTTCTGTGACTTCTTCAAGCTGACTCAGGGGTGTTGTCTCTGTGCTTGACCAGGGACCTTAAGAAGCCTAGCCTGTTTTATCAAGGGGTTGCAAGGATTAGATATAAGGAACAATAATTTACTCCACACTAGAGATCATATTTGACATTTAACAACTGCACAAACCATCTTTGGCTACAATAGTATAGCTTACATAGCACCCATTTGCAAAGGCTTTTTCTTGATTGTCTGGGGAACTAAATTTCTGCAACCTTAAACAATGCATTAGTTGTCAGATCCACAAACTTTCCTGAATTTGTGGCCGGAGTCAAATCAAACTTTACTCAGTTAGAACTTTAAACTACCACTATCACAGATGATTGGCAAGTTTCTGCCCAGTTATGGAAGGCACGGGCATTAGTAAGGCATGCTTACAAACTATTCTATGACCTCCCGGATCTGATTAATATTGAATGGCCAAGCACGAGTGACTCTAGGATCTGACACCATCTCTGCCATCCACGCAGAGGCTTTCTGCATCTGGATACTTCATTGTCCCAGTAGTGTCTCTCCACACAGGGATAAACATCCCATGGGCATTTCACTTGCTTGGTTGCTGGACTTGAACTCGGGGTCTGGGTACTGTCCCTCAGCTCTCCAGCTCAAGGCTAGCACTCTGCCACTTTGAGCTCCAAAGCAACCCTGCCTCAATTAGCACTCTGCTGCCAGATTAGACACCACAGTCTCACAGGGACTTTGCTTTGCCCGGGGTTGGCTCAGAACTGCAATTTTCAGATCAGTGAGTCCTACAAAAGCCCACGTTACTCCAATTAAAGCAACAAGTGGTCAACACAGAAATAGTCTCTAAGCATGAGCTTACCTAGAACCTGGTAAAAGCCAAAGTTACATCTGAATAAGGATTGCTGTTCTTCTCCATGGGCTAGCTGGAAGTTACTTTGGTAGTCCTGATTTTCCTTTTTTCTCTTTCTTAAAACATTTAAGACAACTTCACTTTCAAATATCATTCAGAAACCCATTTCTAATATTCTTTAAAACGTTTACACTTTTTAACTTAAACACTTAACATTTTAGTCTTCATTTGCATTTGAAAAACCTTTAAGGGCTCAAGGCACTCCCTTTTCTCCAGGTTTCCTTGGGCTCAAGGAACGCCCTTTGCCTTCAGGCCTCCTTTTAGAAGAGGCATTTTTTTTTTGCAGTTTAGATTACTGTCTAAAACTCCAACAACAGTTTAAACTCAAATAACAGTTTTTCCCTAATACAAGAACTAGACATCAGTGCACCAAAAATCTAAGTCTGGATTAGTTTCCTTCCTTTTTCTAAGGTACATCCAATTGCAATCCAGTAACATGAAACCAAATCATACAGAGATAAACCTTTAAACATTCCTTTAAAATACTAATCACATTATCCACATTTTACCATTAGATTTCTAGTGTCAGTTTGCAAGAAAAGACAGACAGACAAAGTTTCTGACGTTAATGAACAATTTTACATTTAAATCTCTAATACATGTCTCCAAACTTTAACTTAAAGTAATAAATCCCAAATTCCCTAACACCTCTGTGCTAAACAGGATACAATGTTTACAATGTAAACAGCTGTATGCCTTGCAATAAAATGCAGATTTCAGGATCTAGAAAAATATTTACCAGTTTTTCATTAAGACAACACAATAATTCTTTGAGACATTGTAAAACATTCAAACCTAATATTTTTGTTGAAGTTTTAAGCTTAGATTACCCAATTGTCTTTGTGTTTAAGTATAAATTTATCCATTGTTTTATACAGCATGCTGACAATTTAACCTTGAACATGTTCACTCACTCATTCACACACATTCATACTCAAAGATCATAAAGCGCACAAAATTAATATCGGCCGTTCAATTTCCGGAAGTTTGTGTCAAGAGAGTTTTGCCAATTTTACTCTTACAGATGAGAACCAGGTTCAAAACAAAACTTTTTGCAAGGCAACTTAGCTGGAATTTATTTTTCCAGGGCTTGTTACAACTGCAGACATGGGGGAGCGGCCATGCTAGGCCTAGAAATGTTCAAAAAAATAACAAGGATGTGTGCTTGAGTACGCACAGAAAAACCATACGGATCCATACTTAGAAATGGTACCAATTTTAAAGACAAAACTGGACAAGGAAAAATATGTAACACGAACAAGACAGAGAAACGGAGACTTTTAAATAATCAGACATTGACATATAACAAGAAAATTGGACTCAATCAGATACACTTAACACAAAAAACATGAGCTCAAATGAATGTTTTCACCAAACAGTTATTTTTAGATTTAGACATGTCTTGCTGGTGGGACTTTCAGGTATGCCTTGTTATTGACAAGAAACTCAGAAGGGTAGGGGGGGTCAAGGTGTCCCTTGACCATCCAGGCCTCTGTTTTAGGCCCACAGTGCACCTTTTCAAACAAACAAACAAAAATAAAATAAAATAAAATAAAATAAAACGCAGACATACAGGGGGGTCGGCCGACTTCTACTTACCTCTGGAGGCCTTTGCTTTTCACCTGGGCATCTTTTACAAAAAAGGTTATTAAGAAGAGGGATGGTAAAGACAAAATAATGTCACATATTAAATTGTGTAGAGTCAATGAATATGTTAAAAGGTCCCTACATAATAGTAAAAGGAGGAGAAACACAGCTCATATGAATGTGTGGAACAAGTGGATCAGTAGCAGTCCCAATTGACATGCACAAATAACTCAGGTCCTTCCCACGTCGCAGGATGCACCACTGGAGGGTTGGGGTGTAGGCCCAGTGAGTCGCTGCTTGGATGGCCACTGTCACTCTCCACGATCCGAACGCAGCGTTCAGGCAGCCAGCGGGCATCATTTTCTCCTTGTGAAAAAACACATACATGCCCTCGACCCCAGGTTAGAACAGGATCGGGTCCATGCCAAGCACCAGTTAGGGGATCCTTCCACTTTACTAAGGCAAAAGGACGCTGCGCTCTTTTTTCCCAGAATCGCTGAGCAGCAGATAAATTATTTGAATCCAAATTCAAAAAATTTAAAACAAATAAAGCATGATTAAGTATATTCACAGGGGTAGTGGGATATGACTCTCCTTTCTGTATTTTAGCAATTTGATGTTTTAATAATCCATTAGCTCTCTCCAGGATACCCTAATCCTTGTCTCTGTGAGTGAGACTGGGGTTGGAGAGGCTCTGGCTCCCCTGTGCTGCTTGGCCTAGTCCCCTAAAGGGGAGGAGGCCTTGATCAAGTAACTGCTTAGTGACCGCAGCACTAGGACTAAACATATACACTCCCATTTTTTCCATGATATCACGACCCCATAAAATAATTGGCAGATGATCCAGGACAAATGGCTGAAAATGGCCAGAGTGCCCTTCCTCATCTCTCCAAGTAAGAATCGCACTGCTCTGCTGTGGGTCAGTTGCATACCCCATCCCCTGTAGGGAAGTCATAGAGGTTGTCAGGGGCCATTGGGCTGGCCAATGTTTTTTAGATATCACAGACACATCTGCTCCAGTGTCTAATATTCCTTTAAAGGGCTTTTCTTGTATAAATATAGTCATCTCGGGCCTCTCTTGTTTTATGCTTTGTACCCAATAGATATCAGAAGATCTAAATCCTCTCTGTCCACATGGGGAATTAGCAGTCTCCCCGGGAGGTAAAGGCACAAGTATTAGTTGTGCTAATTTTTGACCGGCTGGGATCGATACCACATGTTTCGGGGGAGAGGCCATAACTTTGATTTCTCCAGTAAAATCCTGGTCAATTTTGCCAGGTGTAATCTGTATCGCTTTAAGGGCTGAGCTACTGCGCCCTAACAGCAATCCAGCCACTCCCAGGGGAAGGGGGCCGAAGACCCCCGTGGGGAGAGCTTGTGTCCCCATCTCTGGGGTCAATACTGAGCAGGTGGAGGAACAGAGGTCCAATCCTGCACTGCCTGGGGGGGCATGGAGGAGGCTGGAGACTGATCTTGGGGGGTTGTTAGAAGATGCACTTGTGGCCGAGAAGAGGGAGGGACTGCCCCATGGTTTTGCGGGGCCAGGGGCTGGCCCCTTCTCCAGTTTCCCCAAAAATGGGCGGCCATTGCGATTTGTTGCTGACTTGCAATCTTTAGCCCAGTGCTTCCCTTTACCACAGCGTGGACATGTGCCAGGTGATTTTTCTCTCTTTTGCCTGGCCTGGCGTGGGCATTGCGTCATCCAATGTCCTATTTGTCCACAAGAAAAGCAACGCCCTGGGGGTCTAGCATCCCGAGAATGCCGCTGACCTCTATATTTTAGAAACTCAGTAACAGTCTTTCCTTGAGGAGCGGCGGCTAAGGTAAGGCCTTGTGCATGGGAGGGTCCAATATCAGCACACAGTGAAATAAAGTCCGTGATTTCTCCCTTATTCCTATGGGGTCTGATAGCCGCCTGACAGGCGGCGTTGGCATTTTCATAGGCTATGTTTCTAACTATAATCCTCCTTGCGTTCTCATCTTGTACTAGGCGGTCTGCAGTCTCCATTAATCGAGACAAAAATTCTAGATAAGGTTCATTCGGTCCCTGTTTAACTTCTACTAGATTTTTTGTACGATTGGAATTGCGTAACCTTTTCCAAGCCTCTCTCACCGCAGCATTTATTTGCAAATAGGCCTCCTTTGCATAACCCAATTGATCTTCGTTGTTTTTTATAGGTTCCCTCTCCTAACAACTGATCAACAGTGTAAGGCAGGTTCTTAGACCTATTTGTTTCAATTTTAGCCCGACACTGTGCAGTGAACTCTGTCTCCCATAATAAGTACTCTCTTGCACTAAGGCATGCTCTGGCAAGCCGCTTCCAGTCATTTGGGCATGCAATACTAGCACACGCGGCCTCCAATATTACTTGAGTAAAAGGGGCAGTTGGCCCATATTGGGAGCAGGCACTCTTTAAATCCTGTAACAGTTTAACAAGAACAGGTTGATGATATACTTGTTCATCATGCTCAACTAAACTAGGGAAGCATCGAGGCCCTGAAATATCTTCCCTCTCTGTAGCAGCCTGAGTCAGGTTTAATTGCGATGCACTGTGCCTGGTTGTAGTGCCCGTTAAAAGGGACTTGTTGCTAGGGCCTTTAGGCTTGCCTAAAGGTTGAAAAAGGGATTGAGGCTGTAAGGCTGCAGCCGGTGGTGGTGGGTGTGAGGGGTAAGGTTTAGAATCAGACACCATAGTGGCCTGAGGGTCATCTTTCTTTCCTACTTCTGGGGGGGCTCTCTGCTCCATCCCCATTTTCGATAGAAAATGTAGCATTTCTTCTAACTTCTTCTCTATCGTAGCCATCCGGCCCTCCATTGACTCATCATAACTTTCCTCCTTGATATTCAAACCTGAATTCTGATACTCAATATCTACTGGTTGTTGTTCCCTTTTCAAGATCTCACTTAGACTCTATTGGGCTGCGGCATATGGGTCAGCCTTAGAGTTTTCAGAAGGGTCCTTTAATTCATAAAGTTCCCTTAATTCAAGATTAAGTTCAGCATTCTCATGTTGAGGATCTATGCATTCACTTACTAAATTCCATACATCAATAGCCTCTACTGGGGTCTTTTCAGGGCCATATACATTATAATATTCTTGAATTCTTTTTCCTATCCGCTGCTAGGGTTTTTGGAATTCCTCCTCTATAAACCTTGGGCATGCCTCCTCGACAAACTGTAGGAAGCTCTGAAGCACCCCTTTTTCCACCCACGTTCCGTGGGCTTCAAGTAGGCCTGTTAAGATCGGTAGAAATAACCTATGGCTATTAACTTGACCCATAATTTTTCCTCCTGACTATACAGTCTCTTAAGATCCTCTCTTAATAATCCTACGATGTGTTACTCACCACAGGGAGGGGTCCTTCACCTTCGTCCCAGATTTTCAGGGTCCCTGTTTGGACGCCAGATGCCGGGGCCAACCGGCAGCAAACCAGGGTTCGCAAATTGGGATTCCTGAAATAGGGGTCAAGGACTAGGAAAAAATAGAAGAGAGACAAACAGACGGGGTTCAGGAGGGCTACAGCCCAAATCAATAACCATAGCTTAAGAAGCCTGTAGCCCAAGACCGTAGCCCCGTTTATTTCCAGTTCTCAATCTTAAATACACTTCTTTAAACTAGGGAACTGCCAGGGGCTACATTCCTACAAACAGTATCAAGTCTGAAATAGGTTGAATGAGAAGCTATCAAGTCCCAAACAGGTTAAATGAGAAGCTATTGACACAGCCCAAAATCATGATAAGAGCTTACTTCCTTGTGTACTCAATTATGCGGGTCCAAGGTCACTGACCCCACAGTCACGGTGACTGATCCCACAGTCAGTCCCCAACAGCTATCAAAGAAAATAAAATACCTAGGAATTAACTTAGAATGTAAAGCACGTTTTTGATGGAACTATAAACCCTGGAGAAGGAAATTAACGCAGAACTGAGGAAATGCAAAAACCTATGCTCCTGCTTTGGAAGAAGTAATATTGTAAAAATGGCAATCTTGATAAGGACTATCTACAAATTCAGTGCAATATTCATCAATATCCCAATGTCATTCTTTAAAGAAACAGAAGAGGAAATCCAAAATTTCACTTGGAATAATAAAAGACCCCTTATAGTCTGTCTTCTTGCATGATACATAATGTTTAATCTCACCTTCTCCACCAAAATCTCACCTTTCTCATTGAGACATAGGTGGCCCTGTTTACTAGCAGCAAAGGCTCAAACGCGCAGTTTCAGGTGTCACCACTGCCTCTATTACTGGGTAGATCCAACTCTGTCATCGATTCTGAGGTCTGCTCTGGGAGTCTTGGTCACAAGTTGTTCTGTGGCATCTGCTGCCAGCCTGAGCCTATTTGCTTCCTTTTCCTCCAGCAGCCTACAACAGGGAATGAAGTTCAGGCGCTGATGCTCTCCTTCATATGCAGGGCAGGATGAGCCCAACCCCCCCTCATCTTCCTCTTCCAATTTTTGGGAAAAAATGTGCTGGCAGAAGTCCTCAGGTGTGGGGCATGGCTGATCCACACTTTTAATCCAGGCTGGTCCGGAGGCTGAGATCTGAGTATGGAAGTTCCAAGTCACCTAGAACAGGAAAGTCTGATAGATTCTTACTACCAAAAAGAAAAACAGCTGGGAATGGAGTTTGGGCTCAAGTGGTAAAGGGCTAGTCTTGAGTACAAATGCTTAGTGCCCAGGCCCTGAGTTCAGGCTCCATCACTGCCAACAAATTCACTTCTCAATGTAAAGGTCCTCCTGGGGTAGTACACAAAAGGTGTCATGGAGAGAGGAGCCCCACTTGCTCCAGGTTTGAAGATGGCATAGGTCAAGCCAGCATGGAGTTGGCACATCAGTCTTTTTCCTAGCACCACCTACCAGTGAATGTCAAATGACATTGATTGTTGTGGGATTGTGTGATTGAAGTGCCCCATTAAGGGCAGTGTTAGCACATCCAAACTTGGATACCAGGAATGCTGAAATCTCAAAGCTAAGATTTCTGTTGGCTACAGAAATGCTGGTGTGTCTGTTATTCACTAAAAGTTCAGGTGCAAAGATTCTGAAGCTTGATGCCATGTGTTTATTCCATTTAGTAAAATTATTTTAATGCACTGTATAAGTTAAAACATTTGATAAGGGTCAGGGGTAGTGAAAACATTGTTATGGAATTCAGGTGTCTGGCAGGGTAATGGGGGGTTGTTGGTGGATGGGACTATGAAGCTGGAGCTGCTATCAAACCATGGATCATGTTCCTCTTTGTCTGGGAGAAATGACTCCAAAGATGAAATTTGAATGGTGAGGAAAAGATGATGATGTACTCAGGAAATTTCTCCTAAACAAATGCTCATGTGGAAGTGGGATGGGGGCTGGGCATATCTGAGGAAGAGCTTAAGGGGGCTTCTCATGGCATTGAGGACCTTCCTTGCGACTTCAGTCATGCAGCAGGGTGTTTTAGATGGCCATTGTGAGATGGATGGAATAAGACTGGAGACAAGATGAATGCTGGGATCCTGCAATGCTCTTGCATGAGTGGCTGGTGGCTCACCTGAAAGAACTAATTATGTCTAAAAAAGAAATCCTGAATTTGTTTTGATTAGATAATACCTGTAATTTGAGGCATATTCTAGATCCTGATCTTAGTATTGTGGTTTAAAACCAACCCAGCAAAGGGAAAAATGCATGAGACTCTTACTCCCAGTTTAGAGCAAGAACAAAGATTGAAGTAGAGCTGTGGCTCAAGAGCTAGAGTGCTACCTTGAGCAAAGAAAAGCTAAGAAAAAGCTCCAGGTCTTGAGTTCAAGGCCAGGAATGAAAGAAGGTAGGTAAAAAAGGGAAGTATGTGAGGAAGGGAAATATATAAATGAAAGAGAGAAGGAACTAGAAATTTAAAACTAGAGAATATTTAAAAGTCATCAGTCCTTCTAAGAAAAGTGTTGGAGTATGGGTTCTATATGTGGTGAACTGGAAGCCCAGCAGTGACTTGTTAACCAAAGAGTCACCATGATGAGCAAAGGATAGAAATCTGCATGAGCCTCTTAGCGGATGGAGTCACAGAAGAGAACCTCAGCTCCCATCCCATAGTTAGAAGTATATAGAGATGGGGAAGTTGGCATCACCTTGATGTCATTGTGTCCATGGAGACTGGAAGCCATGGCTCTGTGAAAGCACAATGTTCTGGGTACTGAGCTGAGAGGCTGAGGAGAGCCAAGTCCTGGCCATGAAGAAATCAGGGTGGCAGCAGAGCAACTCTGCTGCAGTGTGTGCCTGCATGGCTCTTCTTATTCTGTGGTGGATCAGGCCGGAGTGGGTGATAGTAACTGTTTTGTGGTCACAAGCCCTTCACCAAGAGCTTCCTGTGGGATCCTCATAAGCTACAGGGTGGCTGGTGGTGGGATGTGTGTGGGGTGGAAGTGATAGGGGGATGGACGTATGGCAAGGTGGGTGAAGAGATGAGAGGAATGATGAGCGCCCAGTTCATTGGTTTCCAAGGTTAATGGGTGGGAGGTAGAGAGGCATGATGGAGGAAAGATGGAGGCAGGGGAAGGTGGTGACAGAGTGAGGCCATCTGTAGTGCCAGCCTGGCCATCATCTGAAGCCCATAGGCAGCTTCCTGATCCCTCACTTTGTCCTGCTCCTTGTGGAGGGAATGTCACGTGTACCCAGAGCTAGGGGTGGGGCAATGTTAGTAGCACCTGGAGAACCATTGGCCTCTACCTGGGTGAGGGGTGGTTATGGCTCCCATGCTGGGTGGCCTGATAGCTATGGAACAGATCTCTCCTTAGCTACCACAGTCAGTGGCTGCTCTCCATCTAGGGTTAGGGCACCTGCTCAGCCATCAGGACACCCCATGCCAGGACAGAGGCCTACAATTCAGATGGCAGCACAGGGGTGAAGATGATCTCACCTTAGCCCTAGTTACATGGCTGTCCCTGCATGCAGGACAGGATGAGCTGGGGGAAGATGTTCTCTGTGTTTTTCCACAGCCTATCCCGGCCTCTTCTTGTGTCTGATTAGACCAAGAGAGTACAAGGTTCCCTCTCATAGTCCTGGTTCTTTTCCTTTTACAGTCATGAGCCTTGAACTCAGGTCCTGGGTACTGTCCCTGAGCTCTTTTGCTCAAGGTTGATGCTCTACCATTTGAACCATAGTGCCATTTCCAGCTTTTCCTTTTCATGTGGATCTCTGATATCTCCAGTGCTGTGCCTGTAGGGAGGCAATCACCCCACAGACAGAGCCACCTCTGCCGTGACTGTGACTGCCTACAACCCTCACACCCACTCCTTGCACACCCCTCGACTCCAGTTTTAGCTCCTCTTGGACTGGGAGTCCAGCCTACCCCTTCCTACACTCACAAAGGGTCTACAATTGTCTTCCCAGGGTCCTTTCTTCTGCCAGCCAGAGTACAGACTGTGCACATCTTGATGATCACAGAGCTCAAAGCCAAAGGCTGAGATGCAGAAGGGGGTGACCCAGTAGCTGCACAGGGCCCATGGATCATCCTGTGCATCCCCCGGCCTGTGACTTCCCCCACCCCCTTGGCAGGGAAGCTCCATGCCCACATCCTGATCCCTGGTCCCCTCCAATTCCATTCTCCCTTGGATTTTGCAGACTGTCTACCATCAGGATCTAAAATTCTATTCATCACTTTATGTCCTTATCACTGATTTGCTACTTTGGCAGGATCTCCCCGTGCCTGGAGAGTGGGCATGTCATGTACTCTCTGTGGAGAAGTTGCCCCAGGAGAAGAAATATGCACTTCATGTGAGTGTTGGACAGGGCAGGAGGGCTCCCTAGGATCAGAAGCTACAGGAAAGGTGCAGATGGGGGAATGCTTTGGGCCCCGGGGGACAGTGGGAGTTAGGGCACAGTTGGTTCCTTCTGCAGGGTTGACACCGCTTCACAAACCCAACAGAATGAGGTTTACATTACAGATATCAGAGACAGTGCAGATTGCCAATGGGCGCAGGGGTCACTGTCACCCCCAGATGCTGGCTGCATGCTTTGATGCACGCAGAGATGGTTTCAAGATCAGATAATGAGGATGTTGCAGGGTGTAACCATTCTTTTCAGATGGCTCTCTACCTATCTTGAGCTTCATCTCTATCTTTGGATTTTTCTTGGCAGTTAACTGAAAATGAGAGTTTCATGGACTTTCCTTTCTGGACTGGCTTCAAACAGAAGCTATGCACAGTTTTCAAACCATACCCTACTGAAGAAGGGAAGCTTGATCTGGTGCTTAACTGGGTTGCACTTTGGCTCCGTTTGCTATGCCTCACGGGAGGGGGCTCATCATTTGTAGACTAAGATCTCATGACCTTCAAAGCCAAATGCTACCTGAAAGTTCAGGGTCCCAGGCTATGTGTTGGGCCTGGGTGAATACATTCTCTGTTATGCTGGGTCATCAACCCATGTTTTAAGCTGGAAGTAGGCAGTGCCACATTTGATAAGAACATCTGCTAGAGATTGACACCTCATGAAAGCAGATTCTAAATTTGTATTCCATTTCCTGTGGTGGAGAAATCCCCTCCAAGTTAGACAGGCTCACATCCCCCTGCAGGTCACACTCCTAATGCACCCTTGAGTGTCCTCATGGTATTGGGATGTAAGTTTATAGGGAATGCTGGTTTAGTCCATGAATTAGCTGGACAAGTGATGACAAACGTGTTGTGGATTAATATGAGAACAATTTAAGAAGCCCTGGAGGAGCATCAACCTGACCCTCTGTGGTGCTATAAATCTGGTAGGATGTTCCACACTGAGAAACAATCACATGGCTTTGTGTTTGGCATCCAGACAAGTGAGTGCATGTCTTAGCTGTCAGCCAATACAGAGGAGGACATTAATAAGTGGGTGGAAAGCATCTGTCAGACCCCTGTCTGGGGTCAGGTGGAGAGAACATAGGAAGGTAGATACCATGGCTGTGGTGGGGCCAAAAAAAAGGGTAAAAGAGGCAAAGGAACCAGGTACTGGTAGCTCAAGACTGTCATCCTAGCTACTCAGGAGTTTGAGATCTGAGGATCACAATTCAAAGCCATGAGACTTGAGCCATGAAACTCCATGAGACTCTTATCTGCAATAAACTACTGAATGCAAGAAGCTCAAGCTCAGTGACAGCATAAAGGCCTAGCGTTCAAAACCCAGGACCGGCAGAAAAAAGTATCAAAGGACAAGAAGCTGGCCAAAAGTTAGAGGGACACTATATTGACAAACAATACAATGGTAAGTTGCACTCAGAAGACTTGCACAAAATCTGGAAATGCCTGAGACCTATCTATGTATGTTTCCTGTTTGTCTAAATACATATGTTTATGCATTTACATATTAGTATAGAGAGACAGATCAATACATATGACTATACATATATATATAGCCAGACACTTATGGGTGGGTGGTATACTGTGTGAGAGTTTTTGTTTGTGTTTTGTGGATGGCTATCTCTATTTAAGAAACATAGAAAATATGTAAATATCTTTAAAAAAACTTGATAAAATATAGAGAGTCATAAGCTCTTGAGGGAATCTGAAATGACAAGATTATTCACAGGCACGTTTATCCTTATGGATTCCTCAGCAAGTTTTAATTTTTTTTCATTATTTTCTTTCTTTTTTTGAACCAGTGCTAAGGATTTCTCTCAGGGACCAGGTGCTGCCAATTACTAATTTTCTCATGGCTGGTACAAGAGGAACTGAGCCACAGTTCCACTTTTGCCTTATTTATTCGTGCTTAACTGAAGATAAAGATTTCTATCAGTGACTTTCCCTCAGGGGCTGGATTCTAACGAGGATCTCCAGAACTCTGCCTTCTCTATAGCTACAATTAACAATATGAGAACCCAGCACTGGGTTCCAATGCACAGGGCAAGAAATTGAGTGAATCTCTCAACTCCAATTAGCTATAATAAGCTAGAAGTGAAAGACCAATACCTTTGAGGAAAAGATGCTGAGGGTTATCACACAGGCCCTATGAGTAAGCCCTAAACCCTGTACACATGTGTGCATGCACACATTGGCAGATACACACACACATGCACACACACAATATCTCAGGCAATATTGTATTTTGAATTAATATCCAAAGATTGGACAAGAGGATAGCAAGTAATAAAATCTGTTTTTCTTGTCTACATTGAGGGAAAGGGATAAGTCACAAGATGCAGAAGCGAAGAATTCAGAGGAAAATGCTGTGAGTGAATAACTTGTAAAAAGCACATTCTTTTCTTTCCTTTCTTTTCTTTTGTTTTTTCTGCCATTCCTGGGGCTTGAACTCAGGGCCTGAGCACTGCTCTTGGCTTTTCCCAAGTCAAGCCCTCTGCCTTTTGAGCCACATTGCCATATGGATTTTTATATCTGTGTGATATTAAGGACTCAAACCTAGATCTTCATGGATGCTAGGCAAGCACTCTACCACTGGGCCAAACTCTAAACCCCGATAAAGTATTTATAAATAGTCATCATCATCATATCAAAATATCCTTTCTCCTACAAAGAATGAACACTTCTCTATGTCTGTAAGACTTTTTTTATGTCACCAATGCTTCTGTGATTTTCCCACTTGCATTTTTACAGAGGACAGCACAGATATTCATCAGGAAGAAAAATAGATTAGGATACAGAAACCTAACAACGTCCTAGTAGATTGAAGTGAAAAATATGTGCAAGATGGGCTGGGTGTTTCATCTATTTGTAGAGTGCTTGGCTACCACACAAAAAGACTCCGGTTTGGTTCTGCAGTACCATATACATAGAAAACGCTGGAAGTGGTGCTGTGGCTTGGTGGGACAGCTATAGCCTAAAGAAAGCCTAAGAACAATGGTCACACTCTGAGGTCAAGTCCCAGGACTAGCAAAAAAAAATGTGCAAGAGGCAAAATGCAAGCTGAGAAGGCACTGTGAAGCAAAATGTCTTGTGAAGGGTAAGGGGAATAGTGACAGTTAAGTTTGGATCTTACCTAAGAAAGGCTCCTTGAGCCTGAGACCAGTCTAGCACTTATGCCTAGTTAATGACTTGGGATTTGAACAAAAAGGTGTGCTGTTTACTACATCCATATGTGAGGTGGGAAGGGAGTTTCAGCCTCCAGTATGTCTTTGGGGAGGTCTTCTGTGAGCAAGGAGCTTTGGTCATTGGGCCTTGAAAGGTGACCCTACCTCCCTCACAATGGAACAGAATATGGAACCCTGGTAACAAAGCCACTGTATGTGACAACCAGCTCAAGCCAGCTCCCTTGGCCTGTGGCTCAGGAACCAGAAAGATATTGCTGTGCTGTTGCCAAAGGTCAGGAGGCTCGCATCTCAGGCATGAGAGATATGGATGTCTCACTTGAAGAAGTAGATGCTGGATCAGTGCCAAGCCAAAATTCCAGTATATCAGGCATTTTTGTAGGAAGAAAGCCAGGAAACTCCAGGGCAACTCAGATGAGGTATATTGAGAGGAAACCTATTTGAACCCATCATCCTGCCCACACACGACAACCTTCTTGTGTGCTTTCAAGTGAATATACTGAGATTAGAGTGTGTCATTTCCAATTTACTCTATTCCAATTCCTCAGTGTGAAGTGTGGTCCCATTCCTACGTTTGAAATATCCACTGTTTTGCCAACATAGTGTGATGGTAAGTCAGCTCAGTCTCTGAATGAGCCTTGTAACCTATGGATCCTGGAGGAAGGCTTGTTGGAGATGCTGCTGACAAAGCTGATCCCTGCCTACAAGAAAGGTGATCTCTTTTTTGTGGGAAACTTCCTGCACAATTTCAAATAGTGGAGGACAATGTAGTAGTTGCTGGAAATTCTCTTGAAAAAGTGAGTGTTCCCCCTCCAAACCCAGGTTTGCTCACCCCTCCTGGCCAAGTCTTGGAATACTTGGCTCCTCTCTGAGCCTGTTTGGTTCACTTGGGTGTTCACAGGGGAGCTAAGCATGATACAAGTGCACAAACTACTTTATTATGACTGGGACACCATGCCATTTCATTTCCCTCACAAGCTACTGGAGTCTCAACAGTGTGCTTACTGAGAATTTGGATTTCAGGCATGAGTAAGTGGCTCCCAACTGCAGCCCTCACCTAGGTGACATCCTAGGAAATCCCATTTCCCAGTAAGAAATGAGGTGTCAGTACTAATGGCGGAGGCCTGTGAAATACTGGAGTCAGAGGAAAAGCTGGGGGCTGAATCACTTTTGAGCCATCAGGGAGGGATTGTGATAGCTTTGCCTGTTAGAACCTGAAAGCATTTACATTTTGGTGTGTGGTCCAGTGGTGCCACTTGAACCTGAACCCAGGTCTAAATGCCATCCCTTTGGTGTTCAAAAATTAGCACTGTACCATTTGAGTCATAGGTCAAGTTCTGGCTTTTTGCTGCCTAATTGAAGACAAGTGCCTTTAGACTTTTACTGACTAGACTGGCTTTCGACTGTGATCTTCAGAGCTCAGCCTGCTGGGTGGCTAAGATTAGAGGAATGAGCATTTAGTTCTTTATTTAGAGCATTCACTTATTGATGTATTTAGAGCATTTACTTAGTTAATTTAATGTTCGTTTACTTTGGACAGAAGCATAGAGTCATCTCTCAGAAGCTTCTGGAAGTGGGGTGTAAAAGTCATCCTGTTCTCAAGTGTCTCTTACCCCCCTCCCAGCACATAAGTGCACATCTCTGCAGGACAGCCACAGCATTAGAGTCCTGCAATAAAGGGGCTTTGGTAGAAGGCTCAGGATGGAGAGAGAAGGCTCTCACTTTCCTTGTACCGAATGTGCCCACAGCATCATGTGTTCCATCTATACGATGTGAATGGACTTCTACCCCAGTGATTTCTACGAGTTCAAGAACTGCCACATCCTGACACAACTCAAGCTCTATATGAGGCTCCACATGCCGGCTTTGGACCTGCTCTTCTAAACACATACTTTTTGACCAGCTGGAGGAATGTGCGACCAGTAAGACCAAGAAAAAGTAGAAGTCCTGGTGTGGGTGCCTCAGAGCCTGTGAGTAGGAAGCCCATGTGGTCTAGATATTGGTTGGCCCTTACTTCTACAGAGCATGGCAAAATGCCCTTTATGGGTGATGTCAGCCAGGTAATGTCTGTCCTCTGAGAGGACTCGGGAATAAGCACTCATTAGAAAGACCCTACACCTCCTCAGAGTTCAGTCCAAACTCCAGTTCTACAGGTTCCTCCATTGGAGCCTCATGGAAGTTGAGTGACTCTTCAACTTGCAGAGTCTACTCTGTCCACTCTGTATCTATTTCCATTCTTAGGTTTGGGGCATCGTGGAAGAGCTTATCCTGAACTCGGGATGAAAAACCCACCAATGGAGCTGGTGACTGATGGAGACAGGGAATCATCACTGCACTCCAGAAAGCATGGGCCTTCTGTAGAAATTACCAAACAGGTTTAGAGTCCTGTGGATATACCTTTTGCTCTGAATCCCCTGTGTGACACAGTTGAACCTGCAGATACTATGGAGGAAAAAAATGGCAGCCAGATTTCCTTCCGTTTCCTTTCACACTCCACCCAGAGTCAGTCCATCTGAGTCAGAGTAACACTCCACTTATTGTGCAAGCTGAAGGGGCACACGCTGGGCTCATGGAAAATGTCCCCATGGGAAGCAGCAAGTGTACTCTCAATACTGGATTCATTGGAGGAAAATGAATCCATCCTCACAGAATATCCAGACCCATCCATCTCACTAAAAGAGCCTCAATCTCCATTCGACAAACCAGAATCCATCCCCCTCTTAACTCAGGAAGGACATTCTGTTTCTCATGAGGAAGGAGACCCTTCTGAGGACTCTGAAGTAGAATTATTGTCTGAAGGCAACTTGGAGGCCAGTCTGGATTTAGAGCTTCCCTGTCCCCATCCTAAAAAGACATCTCTTTATCTTGGCTCTCATGATTCTTGTCAAGTATTCATTGTATTTACTTTGCTAACTATTAAACTCTCATTGTTAATATTATGGTGTGAAGTTCTTCAGTCCTTATTATACTGTGTTTTATTTTCCACTTATAATGTGAGACCTCAGACACCTAGGTCCTGGGTGGGCCAAAAACCAGACAGGTCTGGTCCCATAGAAGACAACCTTACTGGATATACAGGGAACTATGAAATGCATGGAATCACCAGGAATCCAGGCCAGGCCTCCATGGAAAGACAAGTCAGCTATGAAAGCTTAAGGACAGAGCAGATGCCTGGAAATGTGTTTTGTCAATTGGGAGAAGTGCCAGAGTAAGTGTAATATTATGGGGGACTCTGTTCTGTGAGTTCAAGTCTGTTTATATATCCATTGTGCTTTGTACAAATATTTAAGAAAATTCAAACTCCACAATAGCATCAAAAATCTACTTTGGCTTTGAATGTGGCCTCGTTGTAGAGTGCTCGCCTAGTATACAAGAAGACCTTGATTCAATTCCTCGGCACTGCATACACAGAAAAAGCAGATGGGGCACTGTGGCTCAGGTGTCAGAGTGCCACCCTTGAACAAATGTGGCCAAGGACAGTTCCTGGTCCCTCAGTTCAAGCCCCAGGACTAGCCAAACAAGAAATCATACCATTTTCCACACATTTGGAAATAAATCTGTTTTTATCTAAACCTACTTCTTTTTTGCCAGTCCAGGGTGTGTGCCACCAAGCCAAACTACTGGCCACCAACCTTACTATTTTTAATCATTTAATTTTTTTACATAATCATATTTCATGCTGTCTGTATTAATACCATAAACAGTATGCTTAGTGTAATAATGTTAAAGGTAAAACATAAGAAATTAATAACTAAAATTCCTTTTTTATTAGTTTTATAGCATTACTACAATTTTATGAGAAAAATTACCTAGAATGTTTATTTTAGAGTTCAAGTAATCCATTTTGATAAATATATCAACCTACATCATTAATTTGAACACATTTTAAACTATGTTTTTCAGGAATGAAAATACATATATATTTGTTGTAAATAAAATTTATGACTTGGGCGAAAGGGAAAGAGAAAAGGGGGGAGGGGGTAACAGTGTTTACAAGAAATGTACTCATTACATATGTAACAGCAATCTCTATGTATATCACCTTGACAACAAATTTTTTGAAAAGTACAATAAGTTTAAATGTCTACTTTGGGCAGAAATTTTTTGCCAGTACTGGGCTTAGACTCAGGACCTGAGCACGATCCTTGTTTTTGTTTTTGTTTATTCTTAAGGCGCAAGTTCTATCACATGTGCCACAGCACCCCTTTTATCTTTTTTTATCTGTGTTTTACTGAGGAATTGAACTTGGGTCTTCATTCATGCTCGGCAAGAACTCTTCCACTAGGCTTAACTTATGGCCCCAGTGGGAAGGAAGTTTTCCATAAAATATGTAGGAAATATGTCCACTAAGGAAAAGCCATCAAAAAGAGAAGAAAAATTATATACTTAGATAACAACATGCCAGTATTATGGCAGATCTCTGTAATTCTAGCTTCAAGAGTGGCCTATTTGGACCGGGAGTTGGCTGGCTGAAGTAAAGTGCTATCCTTGAGCAAGCCCTAGGACAGTGCTCTGGCCATGAGTTGAAGCCATAGGACATGCAAAAAATAATAATTTAATGCCCGTGACTGGTGGCTTACCCTGGTAATCCTAGCTACCCTGGAGGATCGAGGTTCAAAGACGGCCCAGGCATAAAAATCTGTGAGAATCTTATTTCCAAATAATCCAGAAAATTCAAAATGACAATGTGCCTCAAGTGGTAGAGCTCTTGCCTTGAGCTGAAGAGCTTAAGGTAAACATCCAGGCCCAGAGTTCAAGCCCCATGAGTGAAAAAAAGAAAATGAAAAAGAAAGCCCTTATCTAAGGCTGGAGTGCACACTAGTGGTAGTTTGCTTGCATAGTATGCACAAAGCCCTGTGTTCAATTACTCTGTACCACTTACACCAAAAAAAAAGCTGGAAATGATCTCAGAAGGTTGGGTTCTGAGGATCACAGTTCAAAGCCAGGCCAGACACTAAAGTCCATGAAACTGTTACTTCCACTTAAGCACCAGAAAACCAGAAGTGACACTCTGGCTCAAGGTGTTTAAGGTTGTAGCCTTGAGCTGAAGAGCCCAGGGACATTGCCCAGGTGCACAATTATACTCTTACAACCAAAAGACAGAGAAAGAGAGAGAGAGAGAGAGAGAGAGAGACGGAGAGAGAGAGACAGAGACAGAGAGAGACAGAGAGAGAGAGACAGACAGACAGACAGGCAGACAGAGACAGACAGAGACAGAGAGACAGAGACAGAGACTCAAACAGTCAGGCACTGCTGGCTGAAGCGTGTAATTCTAGCTAATATGGAGGCTGAGATTGGAGGATCTTGGTTCAAAGCCCAAAGCCAGCCTGGACACATATGTTTGTGAGACTTACATCACCAATTAACTACCAGAAACCGAAAATGGAGCTGTAGAGAAAGAGCGCTACCCTTGAGCTGAAGAGCTCAGGGACAGTGTCCAGGCCCAAAGTCCAAGCAACATGACGAATCAATAATAAAAAAGAGAAGATAGCTAATAGTAATGATGAATAATTTTGGGCTGGGAGTTTGGCCTAGTGGTAGAGTGCTTGCCTAGCATGCACGAAGTCCTGGGTTCAATTCCTCAATACCACATACATAGAAAAATGCTGGAAGTGGTGCTGAGGCTGAAGTGGTAGAGCCCTAGCCTTGAGAAAATATAAGGACAGTGCTCAGTCCCTGAGTTCAAGCCCAGGACTGGCCAAATCAAAAGTAGTAGAGCACTGGCATTGAACTGAAGATCTGAGGAACAGCCCAGGCACAGAGTTCAAGCACCGCAAACAACAACAACAAAATCTATGAAATGGCAGTGGTGGTTTTAAGCTAAGCAAAAATAGAGTAGAAACTGGTAAAATACATATTTGTGTGTAAGCAAAATAGCCAGACTTATGCATTAGAACAGGATAGCAACTTGAAAAAAAATTGTGTTTTCCATCTCACTAGGTCCTGTCTCTTAATTTATTCAAGTAAGTAAAATGCTGGGTTTTATAATCATTGCTCTGAATATTAGAAAATCATAATATCTCTCATTAACCAACAAAGACCAGGAACTGGGGCTTCGTTCAAATGGCAGAGTATCAGGCAAGAGAAGAAAAAATTGAAGTAAGAACTTGAAGTTCTTGATCCAGAACCTGCATAGTAACAGAGCAGCAGCCTGGTCATGGTACCTCACACCTATAATCTTAGCTACTCAGGAGGCTAAGATCTGAGAATCAAAGTTTAAAGCCAGCCAAAGTACCCAGTTAACTGCCAGAAAAACCAGAAGTGGCACTGTGGCTCACAGATTAAAGCACTAGCCTTGAGCTGAAGAGCTCAGGGACAGTGCCCAGGCCCAGAGTTCAAGCCCCACAATTGACAAAAATCAAACAAGCAAACAAAACTCACAAAGAAGCCTGCAGACGACAGTGGTTCTGCTGAGTCTCTTCTCTTGGGGATCAGGAAACATTTCACTTTTTCTGTCTCTTCCCATCTCAACATTCATACTAAAATAAGACTGTGTTGAAAGTTTCAATTTATAAAAATGTTTTTCATGAAGCACCCTGAAATATTCATCGCTTATATCTCAAAAGACTGAACATAGAGCTCCCCTGTGATCCAGCAAATCCACTACTTGGCGTCTACCCAATTGTCCAGAAAAAGGGCATACTAAAGCCACTAGCACAATGATGCTCATTGCAGCACTATTTACCATAGCAAAGATATGAAACCAACCCAGATGCCACTCAGTAGATGACTGAATCAAGAAGATGTGGTACTTATACACAATGGAATGCTATGCTGCCATCAGAAGGAATGACATCGCTCCATTTGTAAGGAAATGGAAAGACTTGGAAAAATTCATATTAAGTGAAGCAAGCCAGACCCAAAGAAACATAAGCTCAATGGTTTCCCTCATTTGTAATAATTAGTTCACATCTAGGACTCTCCTAGCAGAGGATTACAATAACTCAAAAACCTAGGTATATAAGGTCATATAGGATGAGACTAAATGAAAGGATCTCTAGGATATGGGAACAAGAGCTATATCTTGTGTCATCGTTGCTCTAAATCTTGTGTGATTTTTCTCCTTAATCTACTATGTTATTTCTCATCTCTTATTTTGCCCTTTGATTAATGTCAGATTGTTACTGTATCTGATTTTTTCCTTGGCATATTGTATATATGTTTATTTGTTTATGTCAAATAGGAAAGGGAAGGGGGAAACAAGATGATTGGGAAGGGGAGGGGAGAGGGAACTGGGGACAAAAACATGTGGAGTGGAATAAATGTGTGAGAAGTAATGCAGTCCACTACCTGTAAATGTAATCGTAACCCCTCTATACATTACCCTGAAAATAAAAAAGAGACTATAAAAATATCTGTAGAAAATGAGGCTGGATGATGGAAACAACCAGATGCCCTACTACAAAAAATGTGATACACGCACACACACACACACACACACACACACACACACACACAATGGAATGATACATTGCCAACCGACAAGATAAAATAATGGCATTCTCGGGGAAGTGGATGAAAAGGAAAAAAATCATATTAAGTGAAGTAAGCCAAACTCAAAGGAACATAGGCCCAAGAGTCTCCCTCATTTGTCAAATTCAGTAGAAACCTTGGGCTCTGCTACCAGAGATTTACAATAGAACAAAATCTAGAGACATCGTGACAAATAGTATGACACTAAATGTAAGGACCTCCAAGATAAAGAAACAAAACTCATATAATGAGTGAATGTTGTCCTTAATGAACTATGTGATCTCTTATCTCTTTTGCTATCCCTTGGTTATATCATATTGTTACAATGTTTCACCTTGTTTTCTGATATATTTCATATGTGCCTAATTGGTTATTTGAAATTGGATAGGGAAGGGGGGAAATGAACATGAGTGGGGGTAGGGGAAGGGAAATGGGGACCATATCATTACATGGGGTATCAAAGTTTGAGAAGTAATGCACCTTCTATCTGGTGAATATAATGTAACCCTTCTATAAATTACAATAAAAATAAATACATAAAAGAAGATCTGCACAGAAAAAAATAATAATGGCATTTTTGGGGTAGTGGATGAAATTAGAGTGAATCCTGTTGAGTGAGATAAGTCAAGACCAAGGAACAAAAGGTACATGGTATCCTTAATATATGGATATTAGTTTCAAACAGTAGTAGAGCGATGATTGAATAGTTGATACCCAAAGTTCTGGACATAATTTTGGAGATATAAACATAACTACATAGACATAAAAATCTAGGATAGACTATACACTCTATAGACATGTGTTTTATTATAGATTAATCTGTATCTATGACATACAAAGACTTAGCTTAATTTTTACTATATTCTAAAATTTATGTGCCAGTGATTGTATAGCGATTCCCTTCTTGAATATTTGTTGGTTAAACATGACATTTGAAATATGATGTAAAATTCAATGTTAATAAATTTATTTTAAAAAAAGAGGCTAGAGGTAAATACCACTAATGTACTTGCTCTAAGTAGTACAGAAATTTTCTAAATGAATCAAGGGGTTTTATTACATCTTTATGCAATTATTTTAGTTCTGAGTGTTCTACACTCAATGATACTTCTGGAAAGATGATATAGCTGACTGTGTAGATGGTATGAAGACATACTGGCCTAAACGTAGAATAAAGCATTGGTAAGTGGCTGTTAGCTGTCCAGATTCTACTGGAATATGTGGAATGAATTTATTAAGCACAATGCAGGCTCTTAGATCAGGATCAAGATTATGTGGTTCCATGACATGAATGAGGAAAGACCAGAAAAATCTACTAAGATATCCAGATATACTTTTGAAACTAAGGTATCTGGACTCCTTTTTTTTTCTTTCTTGGTGGGAGCTTGAACTTTGGACCTGGGCAAGGTCTCTTAGTTCTTTTTCCTCAAGGCTAATGCTGTACCAGTTTTAGCCACAACTCCACTTAGTTTTTGTTTGGATAAGTGGAGGGAAGGATCTTACAGTTTTTTTTGTTTTCGTTTTTTTTTGCTTGCAAAGGCTTTGAATCACCTTCTCCCTGGCTAGTAGAATGACAATTATGACCCTCCAGGGCCTGGCTAGTGATTTTTTGAAAATTGGACTTTCTTCCAAATCACGTAACTGGTTCCTAGCAAAGTTTTGAAGCCTGACTTAAATGTGACAGATTTTTGTCACTTGGAGACACTCTGTGCTGAACGTTAGACATCTACCAGCTGAGTCACAGTGGCACTTCCAGTTTTTGTTTATGTGGTGCTGAGGAATGGAATCCAGGGTTTCATACATGCTAGGCAAGCTACATTTTCAGCCCAAGGTTTTATGTTTTGTTTTTTCAGTGTTGTTGCTTCTAAGGTACTGTATGATGTTCTTTCATTTTCTTTGCTTTTTACCTCTTTTCTTCTTTTTCCCTTTAGTTTTATTCTCTGTAGTCACTGTGTTGAATTCGGGTACCCTGTGTCTTGTACATAGGTTTATGTGATTTGGGGAATGGAGAGGGTATAATAAAATGTTAAAAAAAACAAAGGAAAAAGGGTGAACCAATTGAACAGTGATACTTGGAAGACACTAAACGGAAATGAACTGAACAATCTGGGTGGAGAGGGGGCTGAGGTTAGGAAAACAGAGAAAAATGAGGGAGAGGATAACAATTTTCTTAAGAAATGTGTTCATTACTTATGTAACCGTATGCCAACTATATATTGACTTAACAAAAAAATTAACTTAAACAAATAATTTAGCCGGGTATGGTGGCTTACACTTGTAAATGTAGCTACTGAAGAGGCTGGGATCCAAGGATTGCAGTTCAAAGTCAGCCTGGGCACTGAAGTCCATGTGACTCTTATCTCCAATTAACCACCAGAAACCCAGAAGTGGCCCTATAGCTCAAGGGATAGGGCAGTAGTCTTGAGCTGACAAGCTCAATGACAAGACCCAGGTGCAGAATTGCAGTCCCCTGACTTGAATGATGAATGATACTAGCCAGGCTCTGTGCGCTCACACTTGGAATCCTATCTACACAGAATCAGGTTTGAATCCAGCCCAAACAAATTGCATGATATTCTGATTTACAGTTCATTACCAAAAATCTGGAAGTGGAGCTGTGGATCAAGTGGTAGAACACTAGCCTGAAGCAAAAAAAAAACATTTAAGGACAGTTCCCAGGCCCTGGGTTCAAGTCCCAGGACTTGCATAAAACAAACAAAATGTGACGCTGAGTCCTCCATCATTTGGTGTTATAGTTCAATATTCTTGATATGCGTCTTAGAAATTAAGTCCCTAGCAAATACTCTGCCCTGAAATTCTGCCTCATAGCTGATTCATAGAATTTCAGCATCATTACTATCACCTTCCAGTTAGCATAGCAGTCGACTACTGAAAATTTGAAGAAAACTTTTGAGTAATCCTAATAAATCTGTGTATCATCTGCACACAAATCAAATCAGCAGCATCTATGTTCTACTATTATCTAAATGTATTTAATCCCTTCTTGAGTTAATGAGCCTTAAAGAGTAAAACATATGAAATAGTTATGAAACTAACAGTCACCATTATTCTACCTAATATTGTCATATAAGTTTATAAATGCAAGGACTATACTGAAGTGTGCAGAAGATAACTTCTAATTATAATATTCTCATGAAGTATAGTTTTTATAAACATGTTGCTTGCTTTGGGAAAGCAAAGGCAAGGAGTAATGATATAGGTAAGTTCCCTATTTATCAGAAGTAAAATACTATTGGGTTTAGTCAACTTCATTCATTCCGTGCTGATGAAACAAATATTTGCAATTCCTGAGGCCAATCACTTCATTGTGATGCACAATCAGCCAGCTTAGATCAATCTTCCAAAAAAGAAAGGAACAAATGAGAAGCAATTAAGGTTTCCAAAATGAACCAGGTGGTGGTGGCGGCTCACACTTGTAATTCTATCTACTCAAGGCCCGAAATCCAGGGATCTGGATTAAGTTTGTCTGGGATGAAAATATTCCTGTCTGAAACATCATCTCTGTTATCACAGCCCAGCTGATACACTCTGCCCAACAGGTTCCAAACACCAAAGTCCATTCCCTATCTCAAATACTAGCAAACGTACTCACACATTTTTTCCTCTTTGGGAGATAGTTGAAACATGTACCAGAAACATTTCCCTGGCTTCAGACTGGAAGTGGAAATATATACTCACTAGAAGCCCATCTAGTAAATTACAGTCAATCATCTTTCCTCACATCTTCTTAGTTAAATTGAACAATGAGTGTTTGGATCAGAAGCGATGTGTATGAGCATACAGGTTGTAAAAGTACTGTAATCCTAGCTACTCAAGATAAGCTGAGACCTGAGGATTCCAGTTCAAAATCAGCCATGCAATAAATTCCATAAGATTTTTACCTCTAATTAAGCAGCAAAAAACAGAGCGTTGAATTGTGCTTAAAATGCCACAGGCCTAAGATTTGCATAAAAGTGGTAAGGGGTAGTATTCAGGATGCCCACTCTCTCCACTCCTTTTTAACATAGTCCTAGAATTCCTAGGCAGTGCAATAAGGCAAGAAGCAAACATAAAGGGGATCCAAGTAGGAAAAGAAGAAATAAAACTATCCCTCTTTGCAGATGACATGATTCTGTATTTAAAGAATCCTATAGACTCTACTCCCAAGCTCCTTGAGCTGGTTCAAAGCTTTGGAAGGGTAGTAGGCCATAAAATCAACCCTCACAAATCAACTGCCTTCCTTTACGCCAACAGTGAGAGGAACGAGGCAATAATCAGGAAAGAAACTCCTTTCACAATAGCCTCAAAGAAAATAAAGTACCTAGGAATTAGCTTAACTAAGAATGTAAAGGACCATTTAGATGAAAACTTTAAAACCCTAAAAAAGGAAATTAAAGCAGAACTAAGGAAATGGAAAAAGCTCCCATGCTCCTGGATTGGAAGAATCAACATTGTGAAAATGGCAATCTTGCCAAGGGCTATCTACAAATTCAGTGCAGTCCCCATCAACATCCCAATGTCATTCTTTAAGGAAATAGAAGAGGCAATTCAAAATTTCATATGGAATAATGAAAGACACCGTATAGCAAAAACACTTCATAGCAGAAAGAACAGCGCTGGAGGAATTTCAATTCCAAACTTTAGACTCTATTACAGAGCTATAATTCTCAAAACAGCTTGGTACGGGCACAAGAACAGGCCTGAAGTCCAATGGAATAGAACTGCGGACCCAGATATTAAACCACAGACCTATGGCCACCTAATCTTTGACAAGGGAGCCAAAAAAAATAGAATGGAAGAAAGATAGCCTCTTCAACAAGTTGTGCTGGCAGAACTGGTTAAGCACCAGCAGAAAACTAAAGTTGGATCCTTCTTTGTCACCTTGCACTAGAATTAACTCCAAATGGATCAAAGACCTGGAGGTAAAAGCTGTCACACTGAAAAGTTTACAGGAAGGAAGAGGGGATACACTAGGCCTCCTTGGCACAGGTCGAAACTTTCTTAATAAGAACCAAGAATCACAACAAATCAGAGGAAGGCTGGATAAGTGGGACTGCATTAAACTGCAGAGCTTTTGTATGGCAACGGATATAGCTAGTAAACTAATCAGGAAGCCTACAGAGTGGGAGAAGATCTTCACCAACCAAATAACGGAAAAGACCTCATATCTAAAATACATCAACAACTCAAAAAATTGAATCACTCCAAAACTAACATCCAAAGGAACACCTATGCCATTAAAAAATGGGCCAAAGAGTTAAAGAGAGTCTTCTCTGAAGAAGAAACAAAAATGGCCTATAGACACATGAAGAAATGCTCAACATCTCTGGTCATAAAAGAATTGCATATCAAAAGAACTCTAAGATTCCACCTCACTCCAGTTAGAATGGCCAGGATCAGGAAAACGAATGACAACAGATGCTGGAGGGGATGTGGCCAGGAGGGATCACTACTACACTGTTGGTGGGAGTGCAAACTCGTTCAACCACTATGGAAAGCAGTTTGGCAGTGCCTCAAAAGGCTAAACGTAGAACTCCCCTATGACCCAGCAATTCCACTACTTGGCATTTACCCAACAATCCAGAAACAAGGGCATACTAAACCCACTAGCACAACAATGTTCATTGCAGCACTATTCACCATAGCAAAGATATGGATTCAACCCAGATGTCCCTCAGTTGATGAGGGGATCAACAAGTTGTGGTATTTGTACACAATGGAATTCTATGCTGCTGTCAGAAAGAATGACATCGCCCCATTTGTTAGGAAATGGAAAGACTTAGAACAAATCATATTAAGTGAAGTAAGCCAGACTGAAAGGAACTTAGGCTCAGTGGTTTCCCTCATTCGTCATAATCAGTAGAAACCTTGGGCTCTACCAGCAGAGATTTGCAATAGAGCAAAAGGCCATATATAAGGCCATATAATGTGAAGCTAATTGAAAGGACCTCCAGGGTATTGAAACAAAAGCCACATAATGAATGATTGTTGTCCTTAATGTACTATGTTGTCTCTCATCTCCTTTGCTGTCCCTTGGTTATCCCATATTGGTATAGTATCTCACTTTGTTATCTGATATATTGAATTTATTTGTATTTGGATATTTGAAATTTGATAGGGAAGGGGGGAAAACCAAGACGGGTGGCGGGTGTGGGGTTGGAGGGAAATGGGTACCAAGACATGTGAAATGGTATCAATGTATGTGAATTAATGCACCTTCTATCTGGCAAATATCATGTAACCCTTTACTAATTACAATAAAAAAATTAAAAAAAGAAAGTTGTAGTGTGTGGGAAGGATGATGGGGTCAAATACATTTCTTCTTAGAAATATACCTCATCTGGTTGCCCTGGATTTTCCTGGCCTTCTTCTTATAGAAAGGCCTGTTTTACTGGATTTGTGGCTTGGCCATGATCAACATGTACATCTTCGAGTAAGACATCCACAACTTCCATGCCTGAGACTCGAGTTTACTGATCATTGGCAACAGCACAGCAACATCTTTCTTCCTCCTGAGCCACAGGCCAAGGGAGCTGGCTTTTGTTGGTTGTTAGTTACAGTGGCTTGGTTACCAGGGTTCCATATTCTGCTCCATTGTGAGGGAGGCAGGGTAACCTTTCAGGGCCCAATGACCAAAGATATTTGCTCACAGAAGACCTCCCCAAAGACATACTGGAGGCTGAATCTCTCCTCCAATCTCACAATATACATGTGGATGTAGTAAAGAGCACACCTTATTTGTCCAATACACAGGGCATCCTGCATATATTTTTGACGTCAATCTACTAGGATATTGTTAGGTTTCTGTATCCTAATCAATTTTTTCCTGATGAGTAGCTTTGCTGTCATGTGTAAAAAATGCAAGAGGGAAAAACACAGAAGAATTAGTGAAATTTTAAAAAAAGCATTACACACATAGATAAGTGTTCATTCTTTGAAGGAGAAAGGATATATTGACATGATGATGATGACTTTATAATGACTATGTCAGGGTTGAGAGTTTGGCATAGTGGTAGAGTGCTTGCCTAGCATCCATGAAGATCTGTGCTTGATTGCTCAGTATCACATAGAAAATCTAGATGTGGCCCTGTGGCTCAAGTGGCAGAGGGCTAGACTTGAGAAAACCCGAGGACATTGCTCAGGCCCTGAATTCAAGCCCCAATACTGGCAGAAAGATAAAAGAAAATAAAAATGCTTTTTACGAGCTAATTCACTCACAGCATTTGCTTCTGAAATCTTCGCTTCTGCATCTTGTGAAATACCCCTTTTCCTCAACATAGACAACAAAAAGAGATCCATCCCATGGTCCACTGTGAGACCACTGGTTGGGCTAAGAGCTAGTCGTGCAGCAACACATAAGTTTTATTCTAATACTTTCCAAACTTTGTACTCAAATATGCTACCTACTTACCAACTTAGGTCAGTTATCCTTATGCTATACCTTTTCTTCATGACTACAATAGTCTTACCCTCCTACGTTAATACTCTTGTACCTCCCTTGTCTCTCTCATTCTTTTTTTCTATCTCTGGACCTCTGCTCTACACTTGATGGCTGTTGAGCAATATTGTATATGTAGGTGGTTAATTATTCTCTAGGCTCAGAGGGACTTAAAGACAATCGAGATTGGATTGAGGGGCTTATTGCTTTGGGTATAAATCGCTTATCAGTGGTTGTATTAGACTGGTCTGTAAGTGCACAAAAAGAAAGAGTGATAATACCAAAAAAAACTTGTGAACATCTAGTGTCTGCCAGCTACAGAGGTCTAGGTTGGTTATATCTGAAAAACTATAATCGTATTTAGTAGTAATCTGCCCCCATTTTCAGATGGGCAGAACAAGAAACTCAAGAAAAATGTCAAATCAAGGAACAACATCCCCTACCCAATGTAAACAGACAATGGAACAGTCACTGGAAAACCTAGAGGAGAGTCTTCCAAGTGCTACACAAATGCAATTTATAAACATCATTAATGGAAAATGTGAAAATATAAAGAAAGAGATAATGGAGGAAGCCATAGCTGAACAAGAGGAAAGCATAAACAAGGTGATAAGTGAAAAAGAAGAAGCCATAAAGGAGGCCATAATAAAGGTTTTTCAAAGAAAGATGGATGAATTCATAGAATCCACAAATAAAAACGAGACCAAACTCCAGCAAATGAACAAAGAAAATAAAGCTTCTGAGCTAACCACTCAAAAGGAAATCAAGGAGATAAAGAAATCCATACATGATCTAAAACAAGAGATGCAAGGCATCAAAAATGAGCAATTAGAAGCAAGGGAGATGAAAAATAAAGTAGATAGCTTTGATAGCAGGTTAGACAATGCAGAGGAGAGAATTTCCGGGGCTGAAGATAATTTAGTTATTATAGAGAAAGAACACAAAATGAGTCAATCCAAATCTAGGAAATATGACAGATCGCTTCAGGAGGTCCAAGATACAATTAGGAAGCCTAATTTAAGGCTAGTTGGTATTGAGGAGGGCATGGAGAAAGAGGTCAATGGTATTGGAAATATACTTCAGGGAATCATCTCAGAGAATTTCCCAAATATCCAGAAGGGCCGCCCCAACCAGATACGAGAAGCTTTTAGAACCCCAAACAGACCTGACCAGAAAAGAACATCCCACCGCCACATTGTGATCTGAACTGGATCAATAGAAATGAAAGAAAAGATCCTAAAGGCAGCCAGGGAAAAGGGATCGGTAACGTATAAATTCAAACCAATCAGAATAACCCCAGATTTCTCAGCAGAGACCATGCAAGCATGAAGTGACTGGAAGCATATATGTCATGCCCTTAAATCAAATAACTACCAACCAAGAATAATGTAGCCACCTAAGCTCTCATTCATAACTGAGGGAACAATAAACACATTCCATTCCTGGAAAAGCTGCAACAATATGTCAAAACAAAACAAACACTACAGAGAATTCTCAAACATGCTCTATACATAGAAAACCAAAATAAATGCAATATAGGGAAAGAAATGGCACCTAAACAGCATACCATCTAAGGACCACAAGAACTGTCAAGACACAGGCCCTACTAAAATCTTTTAAAAATGGTAGGAACTAATAAATATCTCTCAATCCTAACTCTCAATATCAATGGAATTAACTCTCCAATTAAACGCCATAGGCTGTCTAGTTGGATCAAAAAGCAAGAGCCATCATTCACTGTCTTCAAGAGACACATCTTACCCAAAAACAATCATCTTTTGAAAGTGAGAGGTTGGAATAAACTCTATCAAGCTAACTGCCCTCATAAACAGGCTGGAGTTGCCATCCTCATATCAGATACAATAGACTTCAAACTAAAATTAGTAAGAAAAGACAAAGAAGGTTACTACATACTACTAAAGGGATCTTTCCTCCAGCAAGACATAACGATCCTAAATATTTGCACACCCAATCCCGGAGCTCCAAACTTCATCAAGCAAACTTTACTTACACTGAAACCATACATAGATCGAAATACAGTGATTGTTGGTGAGTTTAACACACCACTCTCACCTATGGACAGATCAACAAGGCAAAACTCAACAGAGAAACCTTAGAACTGAACAACTATATAGACCAACTAGATCTAACAGACATCTGCAGAATATTCCACACATTAACAACACAATATACGTTTTTCTCAGCAGCACATGGAACATTTTCCATAATAGACCACATCTTAGGCCATAAAACAAACCTGGACAGATTCAGAAACACTGAAATTATTCCATGCACACTCTCAGACCATAAAGGCATCAAATTGGAGCAGAACACGTATGTCCACCAACGAAAACCCTGTAACTCATGGAGACTGAACAACACATTGTTGAATCAAAAACAATGGGTAATCGAAGAGATCAGAACAGTTATCCCACTGTTTATGAAATTTAAAAATAAGGAGCACACAAATATCAACTCCTTAGAGACACAACAAAGGCAGTACTCAGAGGAAAATTTATAGTGCTGAGTGCCTACAACAGCAAGTTGGAAAAATGGCAAATCAACTAGTTAATGTCTCACTTTACCCTCTTGGAAAAAGAGCAACAAACCAACCCTAAACCCATTAGGAGAAAGCAAATTATTAAAATCAAAGCAGAATTAAATGATTTGGAATAAAAAAAACCTATAGAATCAACAAAACAAGGAGATGATTCTTTGAAAGAATTAACAAAATTGACAAGCCCTTAGCAAATCTTACCAAAAAAAAACAAGAGAGCATATCGAAATAAACAAAATCGCAGATGAAAATGGTTATATCACGACAGAAATTACCAAGGTCCAGAATACCATGGGGGAATACTTCTGAAAACTTTACGCCAAGAAATTTGAGAACCTAGAAGAAATGGATGAATTCCTAGACAATATTAACATAACCACACTGAACCAAGAAGAGCTAACCCAACTCTACAGGCCTATTTCAAGCTCTGAAATAGAAATGGAAATTAGACAACTTCCACTTAAAAAGAGCCCAGGGCCAGATGGATTCACAGCTGAATTCTATAAGGTCTTCAAAGCAGAGCTCACACCAATACTCCTCAAGCTCTTCAACGAAACTGAAAATGAAGGTTGTTTACCAAACTCATTCTGTGAAGCCAGTATATCCCTCATCCCCAAACCAGATAGAGATTCATCAAAGAAAGAGAACTACAGACCCATTTCTTTGATGAACATCGATGCAAAACTTCTCAACAAAATACTGGCCAACCGTCTACAACAACTCATCAAAAAATTATACACTATGATGAAACTGGATTCATCACAGGGAGGCAAAGCTGGTTCAACATACACAAATCAATTCATATAATTCAACACATCAACAGGAGCAAGGACAAAAATCACATGATCGTCACAATAGATGCGGAAAAGGCATTTGAGAAGATCCAAAACCCCTTTATGTTAAAAGATGTGGAGAAACTAGGACTCCATGGAACATTTCTCAATGTAATAAAGGCTGTGTATGAGAAACCCACTGCTAGTATTATACTTAATGGTGAAAATCTAAAGCCATTCCCTCTAAAATCAGGAACGAGAAAAGGATGCCCACTCTCTCCACTCCTTTCTAACATAGTACTAAATTTCCTAGGCAGTGCAATAAGGCAAGAAGCAAGCATAAAGGGAATCCAAGTAGGGAAAGAAGAAATAAAACTATCCCTCTTTGCAGATGACATGATTCTGTATTTAAAGAATCCTATAGACTCTACTCCCAAGCTCCTTGACATCACCCCATTTGTTAGGATATGGAAAGACTTAGAAAAAAATCATATTAAGTGAAGTAAGCCAGACTGAAAGGAACTTAGGCCCAGTAGTTTCCCTCATTCGTCATAATCAGTAGAAACCTTGGGCTCTACTAGCAGAGATTTGCAATAGAGCAAAAGGCCATATATAAGGCCATATAATGTGAAGCTAATTGAAAGGACCTCCAGGATATGGAAACAAAAGCCATATAATGAATGATTGTTGTCCTTAATGTACTATGTTGTCTCTCATCTCCTTTGCTGTCCCTTGGTTATCCCATATTGGTATAGTATCTCACTTTGTTATCTGATATATTGAATTTATTTGTATTTGGATATTTGAAATTTGATAGGGAAGGGTTGAACACCAAGAAGGGTGGAAGGTGTGTGGTTGGAGGGAAATGGGTACCAAGACATGTGAAAGGGTATCAATGTATGTGAATTAATGCAACTTCTACCTGGCAAATATCATGTAACCCTTTTACTAATTACAATAAAAAATGAAAAAAAAAGAAAGTTGTAGTGTATGGGGAGGATGATGGGGTCAAATACATTTCTTCTTAGAAATTTACCTCATCTTTTTGCTCTGGATTTTCCTGGCCTTCTTCTTAGAGAAAGGCCTGTTATACTGGATTTGTGGCTTGGCAAAGATCTAGCATGTACATCTTCGAGTAAGACATCCACAACTTCCATGCCTGAGACTCGAGTTTCCTGACCTTTGGCAACAGCACAGCAACATCTTTCTTCCTCCTGAGCCACAGGCCAAGTGAGCTGGCTTGAGCTGGTTGTTAGTTACAGTGGCTTGGTTACCAGGGTTCCATACCCTGTTCCATTGTGAGGGAGGCAGGGTCACCTTTCAGGGCCCAATGACCAAAGATCGTTGCTCACAGAAGACCTCACGAAAGACATACTGGAGGCTGAATCTCTCCTCCAATCTCACAATATACATGTGGATGTAGTAAACAGCACACCTTATTTGTCCATTCCCAATGTCTTCCACTAGGCCCAACAACCAGTCTGGTCTCAGGCTCAAGGAGCCTTTCTTAGGTAAGATCCAAACATAAGGGTCTATATTGCCCTCATCCTTTACAAAACCTTTGCTTCACAGTGCCTTCTCTGCGTGCATTTTGCCCCTTGTTGAATTTTTTTTTGTTTTTGCTAGTCTTGGGACTGAACCTCAGAGTGTGAACTTTGTTCTTGGGCTTTCTTTAGGCTTTAGCTGTCCCACCGAGCCACAGCACCACTTGCAGCGTTTTCTATGTATGTGGTAATGAGGAATCAAACCTGAGTCTTTTTGCTTGGTAGCCAAGGACTCTACCACCAGGTCAAACACACAGGGCATCTTGCACATATTTTTGACGTCAATCTACTAGGATATTATAAGGTTACTGTATCCTAATCAATTTTTTCCTGATGATTAGCTTTGCTGTCATGTGTAAAAAATGCAAGAGGGAAAAACACAGAAGAATTAGTGAAATTTAAAAAAAGCATTACACACATAGATAAGTGTTCATTCTTTGTAGGAGAAAGGATATTTTGATATGATGATGATGACTTTATAATTACTATGTCAGGGTTGAGAGTGTGGCATAGTAGTAGAGTGCTTGCCTAGCATCCATGAAGATCTGGGTTAATTGCTCAGTATCACATAGATAGAAAATCTAGATGTGGCACTCTGGCTCAAGTGGCAGAGGGCTAGACTTGAGAAAACCCGAGGACAGTGCTCAGGCCCTGAATTCAAGCCCCAAGACTGGCAGAAAGATAAAAGAAAATGAAAATGCTTTTTACGAGCTAATTCACTCACAGCATTTGCTTCTGAAATCTTCGTTTCTGCATCTTGTGAAATACAACTTTCCCTCAACGGAGACAAGAAAAACAGATCCATCCCATGGTCCACTGTGAGGCCACTGGTTGGGCTAAGAGCTAGTCGTGCAGCAACACATAAATTTTATTCTAATACTTTCCAAACTTTGTACTCAAATATGCTACCTACTTACCAACTTAGGTCGGTTATCCTTATGCTATACCTTTTCTTCATGACTACAATATTCTTACACTCCTACGTTAATCCTCTTGTACCTCCCCTGACCTCTCTCATTCTTTTTTTCTATCTCTGGACCTCTGCTCATATTACATCCCTAAAACTACATGATGGCTCTACTCATGGATCTACACATGCTGGCTGTTGAGCAATATTGTATATGTAGGTGGTTAATTATTCTCTAGGCTCAGAGGGACTTAAAGACAATCGATATTGGATTGAGAGGCTTATTGTTTTGGGTATAAATCGCTTATCAGTGGTTGTATTAGACTGGTCTGTAAGTGCACAAAAAGAAAGAGTGATAATACCAATCAAAACTTGTGAACATCTAGTGTCTGCCAGCTACAGAGGTCTAGGTTGGTTATATCTGAAAAACTATAATCGTATTTAGTAGTAATCTTGCTCCCATTTTCAAATGGGCAGAACAAGAAACTCAAGAAAAATGTCAAATCAAGAAACAACATCCCCCACCCAATGTAAACAGACAATGGAACAGTCACTCGCAAACCTAGAGGAGAGTCTTCCAAGTGCTACACAAATGCAATTGATAAACATCATTAATAGAAAATGTGAAAATATAAAGAAAGAGATAATGGAGGAAGTCATAGCTGAACAAGAGGGAATCATAAACAAGGTGATAAGGGAAAAGAAGAAGCCATAAAGGAGGCCCTAATAAAGGATTTTCAAAGAAAGTTGGGTGACTTCATAGAATCCACAAATAAAAAGGTGACCAAACTCCAGCAAATGTCCAAAGAAAATAAAGCTACTGAGCTAACCACTCAAAAGAAAATCAAGGAGATAAAAAATCCATACATGATAAAGTAGATAGTTTTGATAGCAGGTTAGACAATGCAGAGTTGAGAATTTCCGGGGCTGAAGATAATTTAGTTATTACAGAGAAAGAACAGAAAATGAGTCATACAAATCTAGGAAATATGAGAGAGCGCTTCAGGAGGTCCAAGATGCAATTAGGAAGCCTAATTTAAGGCTAGTTGGTATTGAGGAGGGCGTGGAGAAAGAGGTCAGTGGTATTGGAAATATACTTCAGGGAATCATCTCAGAGAATTTCCCAAATATCCAGAAGGGCAGGCCCATCCAGATACGAGAAGCTTTTAGAACCCCAAACAGACCTGACCAGAAAAGACCATCCCACCGCCACATTGTGATCCGAAATGGATCAATAGAAACGAAAGAAAAGATCCTAAAGGCAGCCAGGGAAAAGGGATCAGTAACCTATAAAGGCAAACCAATCAGAATAACCCCAGATTTCTCAGCAGAGACCATGCAAGCACGAAGTGACTGGAAGCATATATGTCATGCCCTTAAATCAAACCAAGAATACTGTAGCCAGCTAAATTCTCATTCATAACTGAGGGAACAATAAAAACATTCCATTCCAGGGAAAAGCTGCAACAATATGTCGAAACAAAACCAACACTACAGAGAATTCTCAAAGATGCTCTATACATAGAAAACCGAAATAAATGCAATATAGGGAAAGAAATGGCACCTAAACAGCATACCATCTAAGGACCACAAGAACTGTCAAGACACAGGCCCTACTAAAAGCTTTTAAAAATGGTAGGAACTAATAAATATCTCTCAATCCTAACTCTCAATATCAATGGACGTAACTCTCCAATTAAACGGCATAGGCTGTGTATTTGGATCCCAAAGCAAGAGCCATCGTTCTGCTGTCTTCAAGAGACACATCTTACCCAAAAACAATCATCTTTTGAAAGTGAGAGGTTGGAATAAACTCTATCAAGCTAACTGCCCCCATAAACAGGCTTGAGTTGCCATCCTCATATCAGATACAATAGACTTCAAACTAAAATTAGTAAGAAAAGACAAAGAAGGTGACTACATACTACTAAAGGGATCTTTCCTCCAGGAAGACATAATGATCCTAAATATTTACACACCCCTTTGAAGATTCTCAAAAGATTGAAGATTCTGCCAGTGTAAGTTAGATTCCGGCATTGATATTAAATAATGCAACGTGTAGGGATTTATATTTGAAATATCACTGTTGACAAAATCTAACACACATTTGCTTAGTATTTGCTTTTGATTTCCCAAGAAGTTCAGTACAAGCTAACATGTGTGGCATATATCGACTGGGAGAAATGATTCAGAATATGTGACTCATTTGACAGGAATCAGTGAAAAGATACAGAAGCAGGATACCCATATTGTGATAATTTGTATCTTTTGCATATTTTGTGTTTGTTATTATTTCCATTTGTAGTGTACATTTCTAGGTAAAAACTTTTAAAATGTTTCCAAACAATTTGTTATTTCAACAGCAAAAAAAGACATTTATATGCCTGATAAAATTCACAGAATCCAAATTTTTCCATATTATTTTTTGTTTTTTGGTTTTTTTTTTTGGTGGTTCATAGATCTTGAACTCAGCCTGGGCACTATCCCTGAGCTCTTCAGCTCCAGGCTACCACCTTACCCTGGAGCCAAGCCCCACTTCCCATTTTCTAAAGGTAAATTGGAGATAAGAGTCTCAGGTCTTTTTGTGCCAGCATGGCTTTAAACCTTGATCCTCAGATCTCAGCCTCCTGAGTAGCTAGGATTATAGAAGTGAGCCACCACCCCATCGTGCTCAGCTTTCTGTTTTTTTTTAAACAAGCCCTTTGGCTGGAACTCGGTCTGAGCACTGTCCTTCAGCTTTCCTCAAGCCTAGTGATCTACTTGAGCCACAGCACTACTTCTGGGTTTTTCTGTGTATGTGGTACTGCGGAATTGAACCTTCGTCTTCATACAAGCACTCTACAACTATGCCAAACTCCCAGCCCCTCCACATTAGTTTTTATGATAGATCTTTCCATGCATCTAGGATGGCTAGAAATCCTTCTTGAGTTTCCCAAGATCAAGGAGTATAGGTGTGTCCCATCCTGTGTGGCTACATAACCATTGTTTAGGGTACAGTTCTCTCTTCATTCTACCCATCTAGAGCAATTTTCATCTTCCATGTATAATCATTAAACATTCAGCTCCTGTTCCTCTCTACTCCATTCTCTGGAACCATCGTGCTTTTTGGCTCTAAGGGTTTGTTGATCCTTGAAAACTCTGGAAGGGAAAACATACCCTAGCTCTTCCTTTATGACTGCTGTATTTTTAGTTGACTGTAATCAAGATTCATCTGTAAAATATAGTAAAATGTTCTTCCTTTTTAATGCATTGTTTTGCATATTTCTATCTTTTGATTATTATTAATAGTTGTGAATGGATTCTCCACATATTTGTTCTAGTCTCTGCTTTCTCTTCCGTTAGGTACAAATCTAGAAATAGAAGTGTTGGACCATATTTCTATGTAATTCTATATTTTGTACTTTTTTACCACTCTCCACGCAATTTTTGATTGTTTTATATTCCTTGCAGAACTATTCCAAAGTTCTACTTCTTCTCACTACCTTCCCAGTAATAGTTGGACTTTGAAAGTTGTTTTTTTGTATGTGTGTGTGTGTGTGTGTGTGTATGTGGATCTTTTTGTTTAAAACTATATTTATATTAACATATTTAAAGTAATGATTTCATTGTAATTTTAATTTTTCTCATAACTGTTAATATTGAACTTCTTTCTACATTTTGAACTACTATTTCTATATATTCTTTTTAGAAAATCCTCTCCAATCTCCAATTTTTTTCCGTTTTTTGTGGGGTAGTGGGGAAAGTCATGGGGCTTGGACCTTGGGCCGTGAGCTCTTTAGTTTAAGGCTATTGTCCTACCCTGAGTATTGCCCCTCAGTTCTTCTGCTCACAGCTCCCTACCCCTCTTCCCATTATATACAGAACAAAGGTCATCCTCAGTCCTTTTGAAAAAGTAAGACATACAGTAAATTCGTAGTATAAAACAGCAAGAAATAAATTTCTTGCCAGGTGCAGTGACTTGTTCCTGTAATCCTAGCTACTCAGATATCAGGCTGATATCTAAAGATTTGGTTCAAAGCCAGCCTGGGCATTAGAAAGTCTATGAGACTCTCATCAACAGTTAACCACTATAATATGGGAAATGGCACTGTGGCTTCATAGGTAGGGTGATAGCCTTGAGTTGAAGAGCTCAGGAACAATGCCCAGGCCCAGAGTTCAAGCCTTAGAAATCCCCCAGCCAAAAAAAGAAAAAAAACCTTTCTTCCCCAAGTGACTATTATGCCAGACATAGAACATTAACATTCTGGGTGTACTTCACAGTATTATTACTTGATACCCTAAGATTTTGCAATATTCTCACAGTACCAGCATATGTAATCATACAATATAGTTCTTTTTCAATGGAATAATTCCATTTATAACCTAAATCTACTCCCCCGACTTATTTTTGTTGATACTACAATTGCTCTACCATGATATGCCACAAGCCATTAAACATTTTATGGTGGGTAATTGGAATGGAGTCTCATGGAATTTTGTGCCAGGCTGGCTTTGAACCATGGTCCTCAGATCTCAGTCTCCTGAGTAGCTAGGATGACAGGCGTGAGCCACCAAAACCTGGCTTGCCGTTTTATTTTTTTGTGGGTCTTGGGACTTGAACTCTGGGCCTAGGCACCATCCCTAAGCTTTACAGGTCAATATTTCATGTAAGTCTAAACATTTAAGTAAAGGAATAAAAGTCCAACAAAAAAAGAATAAAATTCCAGACACGGTGTGTTTATAACTCGGTGTTAATTACTTGATGAAAATGTGCCATTCCAGAAGCTGGTGTCATTTGATGATGTAGCTGTGGATTTCAGCTGGGAGGAGTGGCAGCATCTGGACAATGCTCAGAGGACCCTGTACAGAGATGTAATGCTGGAGACCTACAGCAACCTGGTGTCCTTAGGTGAGCAAAAGTCAAATTCACTTGCAAGGCCAAGTGTTATTTTGCAGATACGTGAATGTTTATCAAACTTTCAATACTATTTAAATGAAAGATTCCAGGCCCCTGAGAAGTATCATTACTTTCTAAAGAAAACCTAAGGTAATTTTGTACTCATTCTTCAGGATACCTTCAGGATATTTTGACAACAGTTCTAAATTATGTTTCCTCTAATGGAGACGACATTCCAAACTTACACAGTAATTGTAAGTGGATAAACAATACAGAATAGAATATATATCATTATTGGAAATAGGATCTAGAAATCACTAAACAGTGAGTTTATAATGGAAACCTGGCACTAGGTGCAATGTTTCATGCCTGTAATCTTAAAATATTCAGGAGGAAGAAATCTAAGAATTCTAATTTGAAGCCAGCAATGGCATAAAAATTGCCATGAAACTCTATAACTCCAAGTAACCCCTCAAAACTGTTAGTGGAGTGTCAAGAGTTTGACTTTGTGGTTGAGTGCTTGCCTAGCATGCATGAAGACCTATGCATGTAAGTGGAGCTGGGACTCAAACTGGTATTTTTCTAGCCTTGAGCAAGACAGCTAAGTTTATGCCATACAAAATGAATCCAGAGCTGGGGAAAAGTCAGCCATGGAGCCAGTGAGAAATGAGAAAAAAGATTTAATAGATAACTTGTGAGTAGGATGTCTGCGAACTTAAAGCAATGATGACACAGCATAAGCAATAATTCTCTACTGTTTCTAATTGACAGGGCCCTGTGTTCCCAAACCTGTATTAATTGACAAGCTAGAGCACTGTGCAGAACTCTGGATAGGAAATTCCTCTGACAAGAATATCACAGGTGAGTGAATGCATCTTCATATTGATGTTGGAGCCTGAGCCCCATTGGTAAGTTCATGTTGTGATGTACTGAGCAATAATATTCTTAGTTACCCTAAATCCTGTGTGGAACCTATGGAATTCTTTGTGAATGAATCAAGAATCATTTTCTTTTCCCAATACTATGCTTGGTCTCAGGGCCTGAGCATGGTCCTTGGGTTTTCTCAAGGCTAGATCTCTATTTCTTGAGTCATAGCACCACTTCTGGCTTTTTCTTTGTATGTAGTACCAAGGAACTGAACCAGGTCTTTGTGCATGCTAGCCCAAACCCCCGGCACCAAGAATCATAGGGTGATATAATGAATTCTATGTGGCAGTAGAGTTAAAGTTAGATTTCTCTGTAGAAATCACTGTGAAACAAAATAAAATGAGAAAGCCATGAGCCCGTGGCTCATGCCTGTAATCCTAGCTACTTAGGAGGCTGAGATCTGAGGATCAAGGTTCAAAGACTGACCTATCACAAAACACCTTAGACTCTTCTCTCCAATGAACCAATAGAAAATGAGAAGTGGGGTTGAGGCTAAAGACATAGGGCAGTAGGCTTGAGCTGAAGAGCTCAGGAAGAACAGCCAGGTCTAGAATTCAAGTCCCATGACTAAAAACAAGAAAGAAAGAAAGAAAGAAAGAAAGAAAGAAAGAAAGAAAGAAAGAAAGAAAGAAAGAAGAAAGAGGGAAGAAAGAGGGAAGGAAGGAAAGGAAGAAAGAAAGAAAGAAAGAAAGAAAGAAAGAAAGAAAGAAAGAATGATATTTTATTTCTTTAAAACTAAGACTATAAATGATTGAGCAAACAAGGAATAAGTCAGGGCATTATTCTCTGATAAGGATAATATCTTTTTGCTGGTAGGAAGAGACTGGTATTCAGAACCAGACCTTTCCACCAGAAATTGAGCCTAGTGATAGAGTGCTTGCCTAGCATGCACAAAGACACAGTTTTGATTACTTATTACCACATACATAGAAAAAGCCAGAAGTAATGACTTCATTGGTAGGGTTCTAGTCTTGAGAAAACCCAAGGACAGTAGTTAGGTCCTAAGTTCAAACCCAGGAATGGAAGGAAAAAAACAACAACAAAGTTTCAATCAACATAAGAAAATTAACTAGACAATGAGCTGGAGATTTTCTGGACTTCCATGGTTCTGAGGGACAGGAGTGTTAGAAAAGGAATTTTTATAAGACTTCAAATGGAAAGAAACAAATTTCAAAATTCCCACAAATACCTAAATTGAGACTTTAGTGAGAAGTTGTAACTGAAGGGATGTAGGTGTAAGTCCTTACTCTCAAGAATCGTTCTTGCTTGGATCAAAGGCAAACAGACATATAAACCAAACTTGTGGCCGCTGAATCTAGAAAACATTCGTGTTCCTCACTTAATGGTTAAAAAGCAAACAGCATTGAAACTGGGTAAGGTAATCCTATCTGCTACTCAGGACCTGAGCCTCTTATCTGTAGTTAACTCTAGAAAACAGGAAGTGGGGCTGTAACTCAAGGATAGGGGTTATAGTCTTCTGCTGAAGTGTTCAGGGACAGAGCCGAGGCCTATGAACTACAAAAAAAAAAGAAAAGAAAAGAAAAGAAAGTTTTAAAAAGATGCAAAACAGCACAATATTTCTCAAAAATAAAGAAAGGCAGCTATTCCTCAATGTATAAACAAAACAGTATTTGAAAAAAAACAGCTGCAGGTATATTATAGGTAGTACTCAGCTTAAAACTGTAGCAATACATAGTTGGGTAATTTCAATAAATATTTCCTGTAATATAAAAAGAGAATAAAACACAGAAAAATATTATTGGTCATTATAAAATATCATTTTGTTAATATGTTAGGGAGAAAAGCATATATTTCTCACAAATCAATTTCCACTTTTATATTTTAAAATATCTAACACTTAGGATGGGAAAGTAAAGTCATTACCTTTACAGTAAGGAATATTTGTATCTCATGTATGTTTGTGTCTTTTTTCTATGACTCATTTTAGATGTCCAGGTAATGGAAAATGTGTTCAAGACCTGCCAGGAAAGTCCACATGAATGTCTTTGTGAAGTAGCAGTTGCAAGTAGTATCGAAGTGGAGGAAAACGTGAGATTAGCAACAACTTTAAATTTGAGCTCTACACATAATCCAGAGCTGATTAGTAATAACGGTAACAACTTAGGGGTGAGGACTGAGGAGTTCATTAAGTGTCAGAACATGCTTCTGTCTCCTAAGCCTGATGAGATGCATGCTGCTTATAGATCTCGTATGTCTCCTGTTCTTAAAAAATCCATCGGATATTCAGAGCATTTTATTCATGATTGTGACAGTCCAAAAGATCTGCAGTATCATAATTCTGTTCTCCCTGCCCAAGAAATTCTTCAGGGAGGGAGGAAAACTGCTAAATATACTGTGTGATGAAAAATATTGTACTTAACACCGACCATCACTACACATCCGAAAATGTACACAGGAGAGACTCCTCATACATGTAGTGAATGTGAGAAATCTTTCAGTAATGAAATACGCCTTACAATACCTCAGAGCAAATATCCTGAGATATGTAATGCGTACATCAAGTGTGAAAATTAATTTCTGAGAAGTCAGACCTGACGCTCCAACCTCGATCTCCAAGAGAAGACAAACCTTATGAATATGAGGAACGTAATAAAATTTCTGCCCAGAATTCAGCTCTCAGCACACATCAGAGATCTCACTCAGAAGAGAAATCTTATGAATGGGATAAATGTGGGAAGACTTTTAGACTGAAATCATACCTCACTTTGCACTAGAGAAGACACACAGAAGAGAAACCTTATGAATGTAACAAATGTGAAAAGTCTTTCACCCAGAAGATACACCTTCGAGTTCATCAAATAACACACACAGGAGAGAAATCTTATAAGTGTAGTGAATGTGGAAAGTCTTTCCAAGGAAGGGAAAACTTCGTGTTCATCAGAGAATACACACAGGAGTGAAACCTTATGAATGTAACCAATGTGCAAAGTCTTTCAGACAGAAATCTTCCCTCAAATTGCATCAAAGAACACACACAGGAGAGAAACCTTATGTGTGCAACAAATGTGGAAAGACCTTCAAGTGGAAGTCATATCTTGATGGGCATAATAGAACACACATAGGAGGGAAAACTTATGCATGTAGTGAATGCGGAAAGTCTTTCAAATGGAAGGTAAAACTCCATGTTCATCAGAGAATATACTCAGGAGAAACACTTTATGAGTGTAACATGTGGAAAGTCCTTCACACAGAAACCAAACCTCAACATGCATAAGACAATTCAAACAGGAGAAAAACCTTATGAATGTAACCGATGTGGAATGTCTTTCAAATGGAAGTCTTCCCTCAAATTGCATAAGAGAACACACACAGGAGAGAAACTGTACGAGTGCATCAAATGTGGTAAGACCTTCAGATGGAAGTCACATTACAGGAGGCATAACAGAATTCACACATATTAGAAACCTTAGGAATGTAACCAAAGTTGAAAGTCTTTCATGCAGTATTCACCCTTCAGGAAGTGTAAGAGAGTTCACACATATGATAAGCCTTAGCAATGTAATAAATAGGAAAGACTTTTTAGTCTGTGGAAGAAAACTCAGCTTGTGTCACAGAACCAACACAAGATAAAACCATTAATGAATGTAGCAAATGTTCAGTCTTTTCCCCAGAAGGCACAAGTCAAGATTTATCACTAAACACCCACAGGATAGAATCCTATGAATAAAATGAAAGGGAAATTTTTTGAAGAACTCATAGTTGAGTTTGCATGATACCACACAGACACAGGATAAAAATCGTATGAATATAAGAATATGAAAAATCCATCATGAACGCATGACTAAGTATAAAATGCACATAGGAGAGAAAAACCTTATGAATATTACAAATGTGGAAAGTGTTTGACCTGGAAGGCATACTTCTGTGTTCATCACAAACCTGATTCCCATAGAAGAAAAGAAAACTAATCAATAGAACAAATGTGCAATGACTTTTAATCAGAAGTCAGTCTTCAGTACATTTCAGAACATACACAATAGAGAAATTCTGAGTAATGAAAACATTTAGCTATATATAGAATCTCTGTATATGGGAGCATTAGGGTAAGTCTTCTAAACAAAGTCAACCTTCAGCAAGCATTAAGAGCACTCACAGAAGAAATAATAGCATGTAGGAAAACCTTTGTCAGAAACCTCTAAAAGCTGCCTGTGTGGCTTAGTGGTAGAGTGCTAACCTATCAAGGATGAAGGCCTGGGTTAGATTCCCCAATACTAAGTGAAAAGAGCAAGCCAGAAGCAGCACTGTGGTTCAAATGGTAGAGTGCTAACCTTGAGCAAAAGTAGCTCAGGCCCTGAGTTCAAGCCTAAGGATTGGAGAGAGAGAGAGAGAGAGAGAGAGAGAGAGAGAGAGAGAGAGAGAGAGAGAGAGAGAGAGAGAGAGAGAGAGAGGGAGAGAGAGAGAGGGAGAGAGAGAGAGGGAAAAGAGAGAGAAAGAGAGGGAAACAGGAACTTCTAAATTTTACAGAGATAGAGGAGAGAGAGAAGGAGACAGAAACTAATTTCTAAACTTTACAGTCTTTCTATTTCCTTACAAATTCGTCTATGTCATTCATTCTGACAGAAGCAGAGAATTCCATTGTGTAAAAACACCATATTTGATCTACTCATCAACTGACGGGCATCTGGGTTGGTTCCATACCTCTGCTATAGTAAATAGTGCTGTGATAAAGGTTATTGTTCTAGTGAATTCAGTATGTCCTATCTGGACGATTGGCAAGTAGTGAAATTGCTGGATCACAGCGGAGCTCTATGTTTAGTCTTTTTGGGATACTGCCATAGTGCTTTCCATAGTGGTTGAACGAGTTTGCAATCCCACCAGCAGTGTAGTAGTGATCCCTCCTGGCCACATCCCCTCCAGCATACGTTATTAGATTTCTGGATCTTGGCCATTCTAACTGGAGTGAGGAGGAAAAGGGAAAGAGGAACTGAAACTTTCTCTCCTTACAGATGACATGATTCTGTATTTAAAGAACCCTATAGACTCTACTCCGAAACTGGTTCAGCTGATATAAAACTTTGGTAAGGTAGCAGGGTACAAAATTAAGCCTCAATGTCAACTGCCTTCCTATATGCCAACAAATGAGAGGAATGAGGCAAGAATCAGGATAGCAACTCATTTTGCTATCAAAGAAAATAAAATACCTAGGAATTAACTTAGAATGTAAAGCACGTTTTTGATGGAACTATAAACCCTGGAGAAGGAAATTAACGCAGAACTGAGGAAATGCAAAAACCTATGCTCCTGCTTTGGAAGAAGTAATATTGTAAAAATGGCAATCTTGTTAAGGACTATCTACAAATTCAGTGCAATATTCATCAATATCCCAATGTCATTCTTTAAAGAAACAGAAGAGGAAATCCAAAATTTCACTTGGAATAATAAAAGACCCCTTATAGTCTGTCTTCTTGCATGATACATAATGTTTAATCTCACCTTCTCCACCAAAATCTCACCTTTCTCATTGAGACATAGGTGGCCCTGTTTACTAGTAGCAAAGGCTCAAACGCGCAGTTTCAGGTGTCACCACTGCCTCTGTTACTGGGTAGATCCAACTCTGTCATCGATTCTGAGGTCTGCTCTGGGAGTCTTGGTCACAAGTTATTCTGTGGCATCTGCTGCCAGCCTGTGCCTATTTGCTTCCTTTTCCTCCAGCAGCCTACAACAGGGAATGAAGTTCAGGCGCTGATGCTCTCCTTCATATGCAGGGCAGGATGAGCCCAACCCTCCCTCATCTTTCTCTTCCAATTTTTGGGAAAAAATGTGCTGGCAGAAGTCCTCAGGTGTGGGGCATGGCTGATTCACACTTTTAATCCAGGCTGGTCGGGAGGCTGAGATCTGAGTATGGTAGTTCCAAGTCACCTAGAACAGGAAAGTCTGATAGATTCTTACTACCAAAAAGAAAAACAGCTGGGAATGGAGTTTGGGCTCAAGTGGTAAAGGGCTAGTCTTGAGTACAAATGCTTAGTGCCCAGGCCCTGAGTTCAGGCTCCAGCAATGCCAACAAATTCACTTTAGTGAGATTTTAGCTTTATCCATTTAGGCACATCTCACAGGAATTTTTGCTGGTAGAGATAGTCTTCATAATTTTGTCTCAAGGTAAAGGTCATCCTGGGGTAGTAGACAAAAGGTGTCATGGAGAGAGGAGCCCCACTTGCTCCAGGTTTGAAGATGGCATAGGTCAAGCCAGCATGGAGTTGGCACATCAGTCTTTTTCCTAGCACCACCTACAAGTGAATGTCAAATGACATTGATTGTTGTGGGATTGTGTGATTGAAGTGCCCCATTAAGGGCAGTGTTAGCACATCCAAACTTGGATACCAGGAATGCTGAAATCTCAAAGCTAAGATTTTTGTTGGCTACAGAAATGCTGGTGTGTCTGTTATTCACTAAAAGTTCAGGTGCAAAGATTCTGAAGCTTGATGCCATGTGTTTATTCCATTTAGTAAAATTATTTTAATGCACTGTATAAGTTAAAACATGTGATAAGAGTCAGGGGTAGTGAAAACATTGTTCTTGAATTCAGGTGTTTGGCAGGGTAATGGGGGGGTGTTGGTGGCTGGGACTATGAAGCTGGAGCTGCTATCAAACCATGGATCATGTTCCTCTTTGTCTGGGAGAAATGACTCCAAAGATGAAATTTGAATGGTGAGGAAAAGATGATGATGTACTCAGGAAATTTCTCCTAAACAAATGCTCATGTGGAAGTGGGATGGGGGCTGGGCATATCTGAGGCAGAGCTTAAGGGGGCTTCTCGTGGCGTTGAGAACGTTCCTTGCGACTTCAGGCATGCAGCAGGGTGTTTTAGATGGCCATTGTGAGATGTATGGAAAAAGACTGGAGACAAGATGAATGCTGGGATCCTGCAATGCTCTTTCATGAGTGGCTGGTGGCTCACCTGAAAGAACTGATTATGTCTAAAAAAGAAATCAGGAATTTGTTTTGATTAGATAATACCTGTAATCCGAGGCATATTCAGGATCCTGATCTTAGTATTGTGGTTTAAAACCAACCCAGCAAAGGGAAAAATGCATGAGACTCTTACTCCCAGTTTAGAGCAAGGACAAAGATTGAAGTAGAGCTGTGGCTCAAGAGCTAGAGTGCTACCTTGAGCAAAGAAAAGCTAAGAAAAAGCTCCAGATCTTGAGTTCAAGGCCAGGAATGAAAGAAGGAAGGTAAAAAAGGGAAGTATGTGAGGAAGGGAAATATATAAATGAAAGAGAGAAGGAACTAGAAATTTAAAACTAGAGAATATTTAAAAGTCATCAGTCCTTCTAAGAAAAGTGTTGGAGTATGGGTTCTATATGTGGTGAACTGGAAGCCCAGCAGTGACTTGTTAACCAAAGAGTCACCATGATGAGCAAAGGATAGAAATCTGCATGAGCCTCTTAGCGGATGGAGTCACAGAAGAGAACCTCAGCTCCCATCCCATAGTTAGAAGAGTATAGAGATGGAGAAGTTGGCATCACCTTGATGTCATTGTGTCCATGGAGACTGGAAGCCATGGCTCTGTGAAAGCACAATGTTCTTGTTACTGAGCTGAGAGGCTGAGGAGAGCCAAGTCCTGGCCATGAAGAAATCAGGGTGGCAGCAGAGCAACTCTGCTGCAGTGTGTGCCTGCTTGGCTGTTCTTATTCTGTGGTGGATCAGGCAGGAGGGGGTGATAGTAACAGTTTTGTGGTCACAAGCCCTCCACCAAGAGCTTCCTGTGGGATCCTCATAAGCTACAGGGTGGCTGGTGGTGGGATGTGTGTGGGGTGGAAGTGACAGAGGGATGGACGCATGGCAAGGTGGGTGAAGAGATGAGAGGAATGATGAGAGCCCAGTTCATTGGTTTCCAAGGTTAATGGGTGGGAGGTAGAGAGGCATGATGGAGGAAAGATGGAGGCAGGGGAAGGTGGTGACAGAGTGAGGCCATCTGTAGTGCCAGCCTGGCCATCATCTGAAGCCCATAGGCAGCTTCCTGATCCCTCACTTTGTCCTGCTCCTTGTGGAGGGAATGTCACGTGTACCCAGAGCTAGGGGTGGGGCAATGTTAGTAGCACCTGGAGAACCATTGGCCTCTACCTGGGTGAGGGGTGGTTATGGCTCCCATGCTGGGTGGCCTGATAGCTATGGAACAGATCTCTCCTTAGCTACCACAGTCAGTGGCTGCTCTCCATCTAGGGTTAGGGCACCTGCTCAGCCATCAGGATACCCCATGCCAGGACAGAGGCCTACAATTCAGATGGCAGCACAGGGGTGAAGTTGATCTCAACGTAGCCCTAGTTACATGGCTGTCCCTGCATGCAGGTCAGGATGAGCTGGGGGAAGATGTTCTCTGTGTTTTTCCACAGCCTAACCTGGCCTATTCTTGTGTCTGATTAGACTCAGGGAGTACCAGGTTCCCTCTCATAGTCCTGGTTCTTTTTCTTTTACAGTCATGAGGCTTGAACTCAGGTCCTGGGTACTGTCCCTGTGCTCTTTTGCTCAAGGTTGATGCTCTACCATTTGAACCATAGTGCCATTTCCAGCTTTTCCTTTTCATGTGGATCTCTGATATCTCCAGTGCTGTGCCTGCAGGGAGGCACTCACCCCACAGACAGAGTCACCTCTGCCGTGACTGTGACTGCCCACAACCCTCACACCCACTCCTTGCACACCCCTCGACTCCAGTTTTAGCTCCTCTTGGACTGGGTGTCCAGCCTACCCCTTCCTACACTCACAAGGGGTCTACAATTGTCTTCCCAGGGACCTTTCTTCTGCCAGCCAGAGTACAGACTGTGCACATCTTGATGATCACAGAGCTCAAAGCCAAAGGCTGAGATGCAGAAGGGGGTGAAACAGTAGCTGCACAGGGCCCATGGATCATCCTGTGCATCCCCCAGCCTGTGACTTCCCCCACCCCCTTGGCAGGGAAGTTCCATGCCCACATTCTGATCCCTGGTCCCCTCCAATTCCATTCTCCCTTGGATTTTGCAGACTGTCTACCATCAGGATCTAAAATTCTATTCATCACTTTATGTCCTTATCACTGATTTGCTACTTTGGCAGGATCTCCCCGTGCCTGGAGAGTCTGCATGTCATGTACTCTCTGTGGAGAAGTTGCCCCAGGAGAAGAAATATGCACTTCATGTGAGTGTTGGACAGGGCAGGAGGGCTCCCTAGGATCAGAAGCCACAGGAGGGGTGCAGATGGGGGAATGCTAGGGGCCCCAGGGGACAGTGGGAGTTAGGGCCCAGTTGGTTCCTTCTGCAGGGTTGACACCGCTTCACAAACCCAACAGAATGAGGTTCACATTACAGATGTCAGAGACAGTGCAGATTGCCAATGGGTGCAGGGGTCACTGTCACCCCCAGATGCTGGCTGCATGCTGGGATGCACGCAGAAATGGTTTCAAGATCAGATAATGAGGATGTTGCAGGGTGTAACCATTCTTTTCAGATGGCTCTCTACCTCTCTTGAGCTTCATCTCTATCTTTGGATTTTTCTTGGCAGTTAACTGGAAATGAGAGTTTCATGGACTTTCCTTTCTGGACTGGCTTCAAACAGAAGCTATGCACAGTTTTCAAACCATACCCTACTGAAGAAGGGAAGCTTGATCTGGTGCTTAACTGGGTTGCACTTTCGCTCCGTTTGCTATGCCTCACGGGAGGGGGCTCATCATTTGTAGACTAAGATCTCATGACCTTCAAAGCCAAATGCTACCTGAAAGTTCAGGGTCCCAGGCTATGTGTTCGGCCTGGGTGAATACATTCTCTGTTATGCTGGGTCATCAACCCATGTTTTAAGCTGGAAGTAGGCAGTGCCACATTTGATAAGAACATCTGCCAGAGATTGTCACCTCATGAAAGCAGATTCTAAATTTGTATTCCATTTCCTGTGGTGGAGAAATCCCCTCCAAGTTAGACAGGCTCACATCCCCCTGCAGGTCACACTCCTAATGCACCCTTGAGTGTCCTCATGGTATTGGGATCTAAGTTTGTAGGGAATGCTGGTTTAGTCCATGAATTAGCTGGACAAGTGATGACAAACGTGTTGTGGATTAATATGAGAACAATTTAAGAAGCCCTGGAGGAGCATCAACCTGAAACTCTGTGGTGCTATAAATATGATAGGATATTCCAGACCGAGAAACAATCACATGGCTTTGTGTTTGGCATCCAGACAAGTGAGTGCATGTCTTAGCTCTCAGCTAATACAGAGGAGGACATGAATAAGTGGGTGGAAAGCATCTGTCAGACCCCTGTCTGGGGGCAGGTGGAGAGAACATAGGAAGGTAGATACCATGGCTGTGGTGGGGCCAAACAATGGTAAAACAGGCAAAGGAACCAGATACTGGTAGCTCAAGACTGTCATCCTAGCTACTCAGGAGTTTGAGATCTGAGGATCAAAATTCAAAGCCAGCCCAGGACAGAAACTCCATGAGACTCTTATCTGCAATAAACTACTGAATGCAAGAAGCTCAAGCTCAGTGAAAGCATCCAGGCCTAGCGTTCAAAACCCAGGATCGGCAGAAAAAAGTATCAAAGGACAAGAAGCTGGCCAAAAGTTAGAGGGACTCTATCTTGACAAACAATACAATGGTAAGTTGCACTCAGAAGACTTACACAAAATCTGGAAATGCCTGAGACCTATCTATGTATGTTTCCTGTTTGTCTAAATACATATGTTTATGCATTTATATATTATCATAGAGAGACAGATCAATACATATGACTATACATATATACATAGCCAGACACTTTTGGGTGGGTGGTATACTGTGTGAGAGTTTGTGTTTGTGTTTTGTGGATGGCTATCTCTGTTTAGGAAAGGTAGAAAATATGTAAATATCTTTAAAAACACTTGATAAAATATAGAGAGACATAAGCTCTTGAGGGAATCTGAAATGACAAGATTATTTACAGGCACGTTTATCCTTATGGATTCCTCAGCAAGTTTTAATTTTTTTCATTATTTTCTTTCTTTTTTTGAACCAGTGCTAAGGATTTCTCTCAGGGACCAGGTGCTGCCAATTACTAACTTTCTCATGGCTGGTACAAGAGGAACTGAGCCACAGTTCCACTTTTGCCTTATTTATTCGTGCTTAACTGAAGATAAAGATTTCTATCAGTGACTTTCTTTCAGGGGCTGGATTCTAACGAGGATCCCCAGACCTCAGCCTTCTCTATAGCTACAATTAACAATATGAGAACCCAGCACTGGGTTCCAATGCACAGGGCAAGAAATTGAGTGAATCTCTCAACTCCAATTAGCTATAATAAGCTAGAAGTGAAAGACCAATACCTTTGAGGAAAAGATGCTGAGGGTTATCACACAGGCCCTATGAGTAAGCCCTAAACCCTGTACACATGTGTGTATGCACACATTGGCAGATACACACACACATGCACACATACAATATCTCAGGCAATATTGTATTTTGAATTAATATTCAAAGATTGGACAACAGAATAGCAAGTAATAAAATCTGTTTTTCTTGTCCACATTGAGGGAAAGGGATAAGTCACAATATGCAGAAGCGAAGAATTCAGAGGAAAATGCTGTGAGTGAATAACTTGTAAAAAGCACATTTCTTTTCTTTTCTTTTCTTTTGTTTTCTCTGCCATTCCTGGGGCTTCAACTCAGGGCCTGAGCACTGCTCTTGGCTTTTCCCAAGTCTAGCCCTCTGCCACTTTAGCCACATTGCCATATGGATTTTTATATCTGTGTGATATTAAGGACTCAAACGTAGATCTTCATGGATGCTAGGCAAGCACTCTACCACTGGGCCAAACTCTAAACCCTGATAAAGTATTTATAAATAGTCATCATCATATCAAAACATCCTTTCTCCTACAAAGAATGAATACTTATCTATGTCTGTAAGACTTTTTTTATGTCACCAATGCTTCTGTGATTTTCCCACTTGCGTTTTTACAGATGACAGCACAGATATTCATCAGGAAGAAAAATAGATTAGGATACAGAAACCTAACAACGTCCTAGTAGATTGAAGTGGAAAATATGTGCAAGATGGGCTGGGTGTTTCATCTATTTGTAGAGTGCTTGGCTACCACACAAAAAGACTCCGGTTGATTCTGCAGTACCATATACATAGAAAACGCTGGAAGTGGTGCTGTGGCTTGGTGGGACAGCTATAGCCTAAAGAAAGCCTAAGAACAATGGTCAGGCTCTGAGGTCAAGTCCCAGGACTAGCAAAATAAAATGTGCAAGAGGCAAAATGCAAGCTGAGAAGGCACTGTGAAGCAAAATGTCTTGTGAAGGGTAAGGGGAATAGTGACAGTTAAGTTTGGATCTTACCTAAGAAAGGCTCCTTGAGCCTGAGACCAGGCTAGCACTTATGCCTAGTTAGTGACTTGGGATTTGAACAAAAAGGTGTGCTGTTTACTACATCCATATGTGAGGTGGGAAGGGAGATTCAGCCTCCAGTATGTCTTTGGGGAGGTCTTCTGTGAGCAAGGAGCTTTGGTCATTGGGCCTTGAAAGGTGACCCTACCTCCCTCACAATGGAACAGAATATGGAACCCTGGTAACCAAGCCACTGTATGTGACAACCAGCTCAAGCCAGCTCCCTTGGCCTGTGGCTCAGGAACCAGAAAGATGTTGCTGTGCTGTTGCCAAAGGTCAGGAGGCTCGCATCTCAGGCATGAGAGATATGGATGTCTCAATTGAAGAAGTAGATGCTGGATCAGTGCCAACCCAAAATCCCAGTATATCAGGCATTTCTCTAGGAAGAAAGTCAGGAAACTCCAGGGCAACTCAGATGAGGAAACCTATTGGAACCCATCATCCTGCCCACAGACTACAACCTTCTTGTGTGCTTTCAAGTGAGTATACTGAGATTAGAGTGTGTCATTTCCAATCTACTCTATTCCAATTCCTCAGTGTGAAGTGTGGTCCCATTCCTACGTTTGAAATATCCACTGTTTTGCCAACATAGTGTGATGGTAAGTCAGCTCAGACTCTGAATGTGCCTTGTAACCTATGGATCCTGGAGGAAGGCCTGTTGGAGATGCTGCTGACAAAGCTGATCCCTGCCTACCAGAAAGGTGATCTCTTTTATGTGGGAAACTTCCTGCACAATTTCAAATAGTGGAGGACAATGTAGTAGTTGCTGGAAATTCTCTTGAAAAAGTGAGTGTTCCCCCTCCAAACCCAGGTTTGCTCACCCTTCCTGGCCAAGTCTTGGAATACTTGGCTCCTCTCTGAGCCTGTTTGGTTCACTGGGGTGTTCACAGGGGAGCTAAGCATGATACAAGTGCACAAACTACTTTATTATGACTGGGACACCATGCCATTTCATTTACCTCACAAGCTACTGGAGTCTCAACAGTGTGCTTACTGAGAAGTTGGATTTCAGGCATGAGTAAGTGGCTCCCAACTGCAGCCCTCCCCTAGGTGACATCCTAGGAAATCCCATTTCCCAGTAAGAAATGAGGTGTCAGTACTAATGGCGGAGGCCTGTGAAATACTGGAGTCAGAGGAAAAGCTGGGGGCTGAATCACTTTTGAGCCATCAGGGAGGGATTGTGATAGCTTTGCCTGTTAGAACCTGAAAGCATTTACATTTTGGTGTGTGGTCCAGTGCTGCCACTTGAACCTGAACCCAGGTCTAAATGCCATCCCTTTGGTGTTCAAAAATTAGCACTGTACCATTTGAGTCATAGGTCAAGTTCTGGCTTTTTGCTTCCTAATTGAAGACAAGTGCCTTTAGACTTTTACTGACTAGACTGGCTTTCCACTGTGATCTTCAGAGCTCAGCCTGCTGGGTGGCTAAGATTAGAGGAATGAGCATTTAGTTCTTTATTTGGAGCATTCACTTATTGATTTATTTAGAGCATTTACTTAGTTAATTTAAGGTGCGTTTACTTTGGACAGATGCATAGAGGCCTCTTTCAGAAGCTTCTGGAATTGGGGTGTAAAAGTCATCCTGTTCTCGAGTGTCTCTTACCCCCCTCCCAGCACATAAGTGCACATCTCTGCAGGACAGCCACAGCATTAGAGTCCTTCAAGAAAGGGGCTTCGGTAGAAGGCTCAGGATGGAGAGAGAAGGCTCTCACTTTCCTTGTAGCGAATGTGCCCACAGCATCATGTGTTCCATCTATACGATGTGAATGGACTTCTACCCCAGTGATTTCTACGAGTTCAAGAACGGCCACACCCTGACACAACTCAAGCTCTATACGAGGCTCCACATGCCGGCTTTGGACCTGCTCTTCTAAACACATACTTTTTGACCAGCTGGAGGAATGTGCGACCAGTAAGACCAAGAAAAAGTAGAAGTCCTGGTGTGGGTGCCTCAGAGCCTGTGAGTAGGAATCCCATGTGGTCTAGATATTGGTTGGCCCTTACTTCTACAGAGCTTGGCAAAATGCCCTTTATGGGTGGTGTCAGCCAGGTAATGTCTGTCCTCTGAAAGGACTCGGGAATAAGCACTCATTAGAAAGATCCTACACCTCCTCAGTGTTCAGTCCAAACTCCAGTTCTACAAGTTCCTCCATTAGATCCTCATGGAAGTTGAGTGACACTTCAACTTGCAGAGTCCACTCTGTCCACTCTGTACCTATTTCCATTCTTAGGTTTGGGTCATCGTGGAAGAGCTTATCCTGAACTCCGGATGAAAAACCCACCAATGGAGCTGGTGACTGATGGAGACTGAGAATCATCACTGCACTCCAGAAAGCATGGGTCTTCTGTAGAAATTACCAAACAGGTTTAAAGTCCTGTGGATATACCTTTTGCTCTGAACCCCATGTGTGACACAGTTGAACCTGCAGATACTATGGAGGAAGAAAAAGAGCAGCCAGATTTCCTTCCGTTTCCTTTCACACTCCAACCAGAGTCAGTCCATCTGAGTCAGAGTAACACTCCACTTATTGTGCAAGCTGAAGGGGCACACGCTGGGCTCATGGAAAATGTCCCCATGGGAAGCAGCAAGTGTACTCTCAATACTGGATTCATTGGAGGAAAATGAATCCATCCTCACAGAATATCCAGACCCATCCATCTCACTAAAAGAGCCTCAATCTCCATTCGACAAACCAGAATCCATCCCCCTCTTAACTCAGGAAGGACATTCTGTTTCTCATGAGGAAGGAGACCCTTCTGAGGACTCTGAAGTAGAATTACTGTCTGAAGGCAACTTGGAGGCCAGTCTGGATTTAGAGCTTCCCTGTCCCCTTCCTAAAAAGACATCTCTTTATCTTGCTCTCATGATTCTTGTCAAGTATTCATTGTATTTACTTTGCTAACTATTAAACTCTCATTGTTAATATCATGGTGTGCAGTTCTTCAGTCCTTATTATACTGTTTTTTTATTGTCCACTTAGAATGTGAGACCTCAGACACCTAAGTCCTGGGTGGGCCAAAAACCAGACAGGTCTGGTCCCATACAAGACAACCTTACTGGATATACAGGGAACTATGAAATGCATGGAATCACCAGGAATCCAGGCCAGGCCTCCATGGAAAGAGAAGTCAGCTACCAAAGCTTAAGGACAGAGCAGATGCCTGGAAATGTGTTTTGTCAATTGGGAGAAGTGCCAGAGTAACTGTAATATTATGTGGGACTCTGTTCTGTGAGTTCAAGTCTGTTTATATATCCATTGTGCTTTGTACAAATATTTAAGAAAATTAAAACTCCACAACAGCATCAAAAATCTACTTTGGCTTTGAATGTGGCCTAGTTGTAGAGTGCTCGCCTAGTATACAAGAAGACCTTGATTCAATTCCTCGGCACTGCATACACAGAAAAAGCAGATGGGGCACTTTGGCTCAGGTGTCAGAGTGCCACCCTTGAACAAATGTGGCCAAGGACAGTTCCTGGTCCCTCAGTTCAAGCCCCAGGACTAGCCAAACAAGAAATCATACCATTTTCCACACATTTGGAAATAAATCTGTTTTATCTAACCCTACTTCTTTTTTGCCAATCCAGGGTGTGTGCCACCAAGCCAAACTACTGGCCCCCAACCTTACTATTTTGAATCATTTAATTTTTTTAAATAATCATATTTCATGCTGTCTGTATTAATACCATAAACAGTATGCTTAGTGTAATAATGTTAAAGGTAAAACATAAGAAATTAATAACTAAAATTCCTTTTTTATTAGTTTTATAGCATTACTACAATTTTATGAGAAAAATTACCTAGAATGTTTATTTTAGAGTTCAAGTAATCCATTTTGATAAATATATCAACCTACATCATTTATTTGAACACATTTTAAACTATTTTTTTCAGGAATGAAAATACATATATATTTGTTGTAAATGAAATTTATGACTTGGGGGGAAGGGAAAGAGAAAAGGGGGGAGGGGGAACAGTGTTTACAAGAAATGTACTCATTACATATGTAACAGCAATCTCTTTGTATATCACCTTGACAACAAATTTTTTGAAAAGTACAATAAGTTTAAGTGTCTACTTTGGGCAGAATTTTTTTTTGCCAGTACTGTGCTTAGACTCAGGACCTGAGCACGATCCTTGTTTTTGTTTTTGTTTATTCTTAAGGCGCAAGTTCTATCACATGTGCCACAGCACCACTTGTATCTTTTTTATCTATGTTGTGCTGAGGAATTGAACTTGGGTCTTCATTCATGCTCGGCAAGAACTCTTCCACTAGGCTTAACTTATGGCCCCAGTGGGAAGGAAGTTTTCCATAAAATATGTAGGAAATATGTCCACTAAGGAAAAGCCATCAAAAATAGAAGAAAAAATATATACTTAGATAACGACATGCCAGTATTATGGCAGATCTCTGTAATTCTAGCTTCAAGAGTGGCCTATTTGGACCGGGAGTTGGCTGGCTGAAGTAAAGTGCTATCCTTGAGCAAGCCCTAGGACAGTGCTCTGGCCATGAGTTGAAGCCATAGGACATGCAAAAAATAATAATCTAATGCCCGTGACTGGTGGCTCACCCTGGTAATCCTAGCTACCCTGAAGGATCGAGGTTCAAAGACGGACCAGGCATAAAAATCTGTGAGAATCTTATTTCCAAATAATCCAGAAAATTCAAAATGACAATGTGCCTCAAGTGGTAGAGCTCTTGCCTTAAGCTGAAGAGCTTAAGGTAAACATCCAGGCCCAGAGTTCAAGCCCCAAGAGTGAAAAAAAGAAAAAGAAAAAGAAAGCCCTTATCTAAGGCTGGAGTGCACACTAGTGGTAGTTTGCTTGCCTAGTATGCACAAAGCCCTGTGTTCAATTACTCTGTACCACTTACACCAAAAAAAAAAGCTGGAAATGATCTCAGAAGGTTGGGGTCTGAGGATCACAGTTCAAAGCCAGGCCAGACACTAAAGTCCATGAAAGTGTTACTTCCACTTAAGCACCAGAAAACCAGAAGTGACACTATGGCTCAAGGTGTTTAAGGTTGTAGCCTTGAGCTGAAGAGCCCAGGGACACTGCCCAGGTGCACAAGTAAAGTCTTACAACCAAAAGAGAGAGAGAGAGAGAGAGAGAGAGAGAGAGAGAGAGAGAGAGAGAGAGAGAGAGAGAGAGAGAGAGAGAAAGAGAGAGAGAGAGAGAGAGAGAGAGAGAGACAGACAGGCAGACAGACAAAGACAGAGAGACAGAGACAGAGACATCAAACAGTCAGGCACTGCTGGCTGAAGCGTGTAATTCTAGCTACTGTGGAGGCTGAGATTGGAGGATCTTGGTTCAAAGCCCAAAGCCAGCCTGGACACATATGTTTGTGAGGCTTACATCACCAATTAACTACCAGAAACCAAAAATGGAGGTGTAGAGGAAGAGCGCTAGCCTTGAGCTGAAGAGCTCAAGGACAGTGTCCAGGCCCAAAGTCCAAGCACCATGATGAATCAATAATAAAAAAAGAAGATAGCTAATAGTATTGATGAATAATTTGGGGCTGGGAGTTTGGCCTAGTGGTAGAGTGCTTGCCTAGCATGCACGAAGACCTGGGTTCAATTCCTCAATACCACATACATAGAAAAATGCTGGAAGTGGTGCTGAGGCTGAAGTGGTAGAGCCCTAGCCTTGAGAAAATATAAGGACAGTGCTCAGTCCCTGAGTTCAAGCCCAGGACTGGCCAAATCAAAAGTAGTAGAGCACTGGCACTGAACTGAAGATCTGAGGAACAGCCCAGGCACAGAGTTCAAGCACCGCAAACAACAACAACAAAATCTATGAAATGGCAGTGGTGGTTTTAAGCTAAGCAAAAATAGAGTAGAAACTGGTAAAATACATATTTGTGTGTAAGCAAAATAGCCAGACTTATGCATTAGAACAGGATAGCAACTTGAAAAAAAATTTGTTTTCCATCTCACTAGGTCCTGTCTCTTAATTTATTCAGGTAAGTAAAATGCTGGGTTTTATAATCATTGCTCTGAATATTAGAAAATCAGAATATCTCTCATTAACCACCAAAGACCAGGAACTGGGGCTTCGTTCAAATGGCCGAGTATCAGGCAAGAGAAGAAAAAATTGAAGTAAGAACTTGAAGTTCTTGATCCAGAACCTGCATAGTAACAGATCAGCAGCCTGGTGATGGTACCTCACACCTATAATCTTAGCTACTCAGGAGGCTAAGATCTGAGAATCAAAGTTTAAAGCCAGCCAAAGTACCCAGTTAACTGCCAGAAAAACCAGAAGTGGCACTGTGGCTCACAGATTAAAGCACTAGCCTTGAGCTGAAGAGCTCAGGGACAGTGCCCAGGCCCAGAGTTCAAGCCCCACAATTGACAAAAATCAAACAAGCAAACAAAACTCACAAAGAAGCCTGCAGACCACAGTGGTTCTGCTGAGTCTCTTCTCTATTGGGATCAGGAAACATTTCACTTTTTCTGTCTCTTCCCATCTCAACATTCATACTAAAATAAGACTGTGTTGAATGTTTCAATTTATAAAAATGTTTTTCATGAAGCACTCTGAAATATTCATCGCTTATATCTCAATTGAAGATAGTTGATTAGGGCCTGCATTGGTAGAGTGCTAGCCTTGAGCAGAAAAGGTCAGGGATAGAGCTGAAGCACTCAGTAGAAGACCCAGTGCCAACACACATGAAGAAATGCTCCATATCTCTAGCAATAAGGGAAATGAAAATCAAAACAACTTTGAGATTCCACCTGACTCCAGTCAGAATGGCCATTATCAAAAAATCTAATAAGAGATACTGGTGGGGAAGTGACCAGGGGGGATCACACCTACACTGTTGGTGTGAGTGTAAACTCATTCAACCACTAGGGAAAGCAGTGTGGTGGTTCCTCAAAAGACTGAACATAGAGCTCCCCTATGATCCAGCAAATCCACTACTTGGCATCTACCCAATTGTCCAGAAAAAGGGGCATACTAAAGCCACTAGCACAATGATGCTCATTGCAGCACTGTTTACCATAGCAAAGATATGAAACCAACCCAGATGCCACTCAGTAGATGACTGAATCAAGAAGATGTGGTACTTATACACAATGGAATGCTATGCTGCCATCAGAAGGAATGACATCGTCCCATTTGTAAGGAAATAGAAAGACTTGGAAAAATTCCTATTAAGTGAAGCAAGCCAGACCCAAAGAAACATAAGCTCAATGGTTTCCCTCATTTGTAATAATTAGTTCACATCTAGGACTCTCCTAGCAGAGGATTACAATAACTCAAAAACCTAGGTATATAAGGTCATATAGGATGAGACTAAATGAAAGGATCTCTAGGATATGGGAACAAGAGCTATATCTTGTGTCATCGTTGCTCTTAATCTTGTGTGATTTTTGTCCTTAATCTACTATGTTATTTCTCATCTCTCATTTTGCCCTTTGGTTAATGTCAGATTGTTACTGTATCTGATTTTTTCCCTGGCATATTGTATATATGTTTATTTGTTTATGTCAAATAGGAAAGGGAAGGGGGGAACAAGATGATTGGGAAGGGGAGGGGAGAGGGAACTGGGGACAAAAACATGTGGAGTGGAATAAATGTGTGAGAAGTAATGCAGTCCACTCCCTGTAAATGTAATCGTAACCCCTCTATACATTACCCTGAAAATAAAAAAGAGACTATAAAAATATCTGTAGAAAATGAGGCTGGATGATGGAAACACCAGATGCTCTACTACAAAAAATGTGATACACGCTCGCACACACACACACACACACACACACACACACACACACACACACACACAATGGAATGATACATAGCCAACCGACAAGATAAAATAATGGCATTCTCGGGGAAGTGGATGAAAAGGAAAAAAATCATATTAAGTGAAGTAAGCCAAACTCAAAGGAACATGGGCCGAAGAGTCTCCCTCATTTGTCAAATTCAGTAGAATCCTTGGGCTCTGCTACCAGAGATTTACAATAGAACAGAATCTAGAGACATCGTGACAAATAGTATGACACTAAATGTAAGGACCTTCAAGATGAAGAAACAAAACTCATATAATGAGTGATTGTTGTCCTTAATGAACTATGTGATCTCTTATCTCTTTTGCTATCCCTTGGATATATCATATTGTTACAATATTTCACCTTGTTTTCTGATATATTTCATATGTGCCTAATTGGTTATTTGAAATTGGATAGGGAAGGGGGGAAATGAACATGAGTGGGGGTAGGGGAAGGGAAATGGGGACCATATCATTACATGGGGTATCATGTCTAGTGAATATAATGTAACCCTTCTATAAATTACAATAAAAATAAATACATAAAAAGAAGATCTGCACAGAAAAAAATAATAATGGCATTTTTTGGGTAGTGGATGAAATTTGAGTGAATCCTGTTGAGTGAGATAAGTCAAGACCAAGGAACAAAAGGTACATGGTATCCTTAATATATGGATATTAGTTTCAAACAGTAGTAGAGCGATGATTGAATAGTTGATACCCAAAGTTCTGGACATAATTTTGGAGATATAAACATAACTACATAGACATAAAAATCTAGGATGGACTATACACTCTATAGACATGTGTTTTATTATAGATTAATCTGTATCTATGACATAAAAGACTCAGCTTAATTTTTATTATATTCTAAAATTTATGTGCCAGTGATTGTATAGCGATTCCCTTCTTGAATACTTGTTGGTTAAACATGACATTTGAAATATGATGTAAAATTCAATGTTAAGAAATTTTTTTAGAAAAAGTGGCTAGAGGTAAATACCACTAATGTACTTGCTCTAAGTGGTACAGAAATTTTCTTAATGAATCAAGGGGTTTTATTACATCTTTATGCAATTATTTTAGTTCTGAGTGTTCTACACTCAATGCTACTTCTGGAAAGATGATATAGCTGACTGTGTAGATGGTATGAAGACATACTGGCCTAAACGTAGAATAAAGCATTGGTAAGTGGCTGTTAGCTGTCCAGATTCTACTGAAATATGTGGAATGAATTTATTAAGCACAATGCAGGCTCTTAGTCAGATAGGATCAAGATTATGTGGTTCCATGAGATGAATGAGGAAAGATCAGAAAAATCTACTAAGATATCCAGATATACTTTTGAAACTAAGGTATCTGGACTCCTTTTTTTTCTTTCTTGGTGGGGAGCTTGAACTTTGGACCTGTGCAAGGTCTCTTAGTTCTTAGGCCAATGCTGTACCAGTTTTAGCCACAACTCCACTTAGTTTTTGGGTGGATAAGTGGAGAGAAGAATCTTACAGTTTTTTTTTTGTTTTCGTTTTTTTGCTTGCAAAGGCTTTGAATCACCTTCTCCCTGGCTAGTAGAATGACAATTATGACCCTCCAGCGCCTGGCTAGTAATTTTTTGAAAATTGGACTTTCTTCCAAATCATGTAACCGGTTCCTAGCAAAGTTTTGAAGCCTGACTTAAATGTGACAGATTTTTGTCACTTGGAGACACTCTGTGCTGAACGTTAGAAATCTACCAGCTGAGTCACAGTGGCACTTCCAGTTTTTGTTTATGTGGTGCTGAGGAATGGAATCCAGGGTTTCATACATGCTAGGCAAGCTACATTTTCAGCCCAAGGTTTTATGTTTTGTTTTTTCAGTGTTGTTGCTTCTAAGGTACTGTATGATGTTCTTTCATTTTCTTTGCTTTTTACCTCTTTTCTTCTTTTTCCCTTTAGTTTTATTCTCTGTAGTCACTGTGTTGAATTCGGGTACCCTGTGTCTTGTACATAGGTTTATGTGATTTGGGGAATGGAGAGGGTATAATAAAATGGTAAAAAAATACAAAGGAAAAAGGGTGAACCAATTGAACAGTGATACTTGGAAGACACTAAACAGAAATGAACTGAATAATCTGGGTGGAGAGGGGGCTGAGTGTAGGAAAACAGAGAAAAATGAGGGAGGGGATAACAATTTTCTTAAGAAATGTGTTCATTACTTATGTAACCGTATGCCAACTAAATACTGACTAAACAAAAAAAATTAACTTAAAAAATAATTTAGCCGGGTATGGTGGCTCACACTTGTAAATGTAGCTACTCAAGAGGCTGAGATCCAAGGATAGCAGTTCAAAGTCAGCCTGGGCACTGAAGTCCATGTGACTCTTATCTCCAATTAACCACCAGAAACCCAGAAGTGGCCCTATGGCTCAAGGGATAGGGCAGTAGTCTTGACCTGAAAAGCTCAGTGACAAGACCCAGGTGCAGAATTACACTCCCATGACTGGAATGATGAATGATACTAGCCAGGCTCTGTGCGCTCACACTTGGAATCCTATCTACACAGAATCAGGTTTGAATCCAGCCCAAACAAATTGCATGATATTCTGATTTACAGTTCATTACCAAAAATCTGGAAGTGGACCTGTGGATCAAGTGGTAGAACACTAGCCTGAAGTAAAAAAAAAAACATTTAAGGACAGTTCCCAGGCCCTGGGTTCAAGTCCCAGGACTTGCATAAAACAAACAAATGTGACGCTGAGTCCTCCATCATTTGGTGTTATAGTTCAATATTCTTGATATGCGTCTTAGAAATTAAGTCCCTAGCAAATACTCTCCCCTGAAATTCTGCTTCATAGCTGATTCATAGAATTTCAGCATCATTACTATCACCTTCCAGTTAGCATAGCAGTCTACTACTGAAAATTTGAAGAAAACTTTTGAGTAATCCTAATAAATCTGTGTATCATCTGCACACACATCAAATCAGCAGCAGCTATGTTCTACTATTATCTAAATGTATTTAATCCCTTCTTGAGTTAATGAGCCTTAAAGAGTAAAACATATGAAATAGTTATGAAACTAACAGTCACCATTCTTCTACCTAATATTGTAATATAAGTTTATAAATGCAAGGACTATTCTGAAGTGTGCAGAAGATAGCTTCTAATTATAATATTCTCATGAAGTATTGTTTTTAGGAAACATGTTGCTTCCTTTGGGAAAGCAAAGGCAAGGAAAAATGATATAGGTAAGTTCCCTATTTATCAGAAGGAAAATACTATTGGGTTTAGATCAACTTCATTCATTCCGTGCTGATGAAACAAATATTTGCAATTCCTGAGGCCAATTACTTCATTGTGATGCACAATCAGCCAGCTTAGATCAATCTTCCAAAAAAGGAAAGGAACAAATGAGAAGCAATTAAGGTTTCCAAAATGAACCAGGTGGTGGTGGCAGCTCACACTTGTAATTCTATCTACTCAAGGCCTGAAATTCAAGGATCTGGATTAAGTCTGTCTGGGATGAAAATATTCCTGTCTGAAACATCATCTCTCTTATCACAGCCCAGCTGATATACTCTGCCCAACAGGTTCCAAACACCAAAGTCCATTTCCTATCTGAAATACTAGCAAACATACTCACACATTATTTCCTCTTTAGGAGATAGTTGAAACATGTACCAGAAACATTTCCCTGGCTTCAGAGTGGAAGTGGAAATATATACTCCCTAGAAGCCCATCTAGTAAATTACAGTCAATCATCTTTCCTCACATCTTGTTAGTTAAATTGAACAATGAGTGTTTGGATCAGAAGCGATGTGTATGAGCATACAGGTTGTAAAAGTACTGTAATCCTAGCTAATCAAGATAAGCTGAGACCTGAGGATTCCAGTTCAAAATCAGCCATGCAATAAATTCCATAAGATTTTTACCTCTAATTAACCAGCAAAATACAGAGAGTTGAATTGTGCTTAAAATGCCACAGGCCTAAGCTTTGCATAAAAGTGCTAAGTGGTAGCATACAGGATCGCACTCTCTCCACTCCTTTTTAACATAGTACTAGAATTCCTAGGCAGTGCAATAAGGCAAGAAGCAAGCATAAAGGGGATCCAAGTAGGGAAAGAGGAAATAAAACTATCCCTCTTTGCAGATGACATGATTCTGTATTTAAAGAATTCTATAGATTCTACTCCCAAGCTCCTTGAGATGATTCAAAGCTTTGGAAGAGTAGCAGGCCATAAAATCAACCCTCACAAATCAACTGCCTTCCTTTACGCCAATAGTGAGAGGAACGAGGCAATAATCAGGAAAGAAACTTCTTTCACAATAGCCTCAAAGAAAATAAAGTACCTAGGAATTAGCTTAACTAAGAATGTAAAGGACCGTTTAGATGAAAACTTAAAAACCTAAAAAAGGAAATTAAAGCAGAACTAAGGAAATGGAAAAACCTCCCATGCTCCTGGATTGGAAGAATCAACATTGTGAAAATGAGAATCTTGCCAAGGGCTATCTATAAATTCAATGCAATACCCATCAACATCCCAATGTCATTCTTTAAAGAAATAGAAGAGGCAAAGACCCCCTATAGCAAAAACACTTCTTAGCAGAAAGAACAGCGCTGGAGGAATTTCAATTCCAAACTTTAGACTCTATTACAGAGCTATAATTCTCAAAACAGCTTGGTACTGGCACAAGAACAGGCCTGAAGTCCAATGGAATAGAACTGCGGACGCAGATATTAAACCACAGACCTATGGCCACCTAATCTTTAACAAAGGAGCCAAAAAAATAGAATGGAAGAAAGATAGCCTCTTCAACAAGATGTGCTGGCAGAACTGGTTAAGCACCAGCAGAAAACTAAAGTTGGATCCTTCTTTGTCACCTTGCACTAGAATTTACTCCAAATGGATCAAAGACCTGGAGGTAAAACTGACACACTGAAATGTTTACAGAAAGGAATAGGAGTTACACTAGGCCTCCTTGGCACAGGTCGAAACTTAATAAGGAACAAGAATCACAACAAATCAGAGAAAGGCTGGATAAGTGGGACTGCATTAAACTGCAGAGCTTTTGTATGGCAACGGATATAGCTAGTAAACTAATCAGGAAGCATACAGAGTGGGAGAAGATCTTCACCAACCAAACAACGGACAAAGGCCTCATATCTAAAATATATGAACAACTCAAAAAATTGAATCCCTCCAAAACAAACCTCCAAAGTAACACCCATCCTATTAAAAAATCGGCCAAAACTTAAAGAGAGTCTTCTCTGAAGAAGAAACAAAAATGGCCTATAGACACATGAAGAAATGCTCAACATCTCTGGTCATAAAAGAATTGCATATCAAAAGAACTCTAAGATTCCACCTCACTCCACTTAGAATGGCCAGGATCAGGAAAACGAATGACAGCAGATGCGGAGGGGATGTGGCCAGGAGGGATCACTACTACACTGTTGGTGGGAGTGCAAACTCGTTCACCACTATGGAAATCAGTGTGGCATTGCCTCAAATGGCTAAACATAGAACTCCCCTATGACCCAGCAATTAAACTACTTGGCATTTACCCAACAATCCAGAAACAAGGGCATACTAAACCCACTAGCACAACAATGTTCATTGTAGCGCTATTCACCATAGCAAAGATATGGAACAAATCCAGATGTCCCTCAGTTGATGAGTGGATCAACAAGATGTGGTATTTGTACACAATGGCATTCTATGCTGCTGTCAGAAAGAATGACATCGCCCCATTTGTTAGGAAATGGAAAGACCTAGACCAAATCATATTAAGTGAAGTAAGCCAGACTCAAAGGAACTTAGGCTCAGTGGTTTCCCTCATTCGTCATAATCAGTAGAAACCTTGGGCTCTACTAGCAGAGATTTGCAATAGAGCAAAAGGCCATATATAAGGCCATATAATGTGAAGCTAATTGAAAGGACATCCAGGATATTGAAACAAAAGCCATATAATGAATGATTGTTGTCCTTAATGTACTATGTTGTCTCTCATCTCCTTTGCTGTCCCTTGGTTATCCCATATTGGTATAGTATCTCACTTTGTTATGTGATATATTGAATTTATTTGTATTTTGATATTTGAAATTTGATAGGGAAAGGGGAAAGCCAAGACGGGTGTGGGGTGTGGGGTTGGAGGGAAATGGGTACCAAGACATGTGAAAGGGTATCAATGTATGTGAATTAATGCACCTTCTACCTGGCAAATATCATGTAACCCTTTTACTAATTACAATAAAAAAATGAAAAAAAAAAGAAAGTTGTAGTGTGTGGGGAGGATGATGGGGTCAAATACATTTCTTCTTAGAAATTTACCTCATGTGTTTGCCCTGGATTTTCCTAGCCTTCTTCTTAGAGAAAGGCCTGTTATACTGGATTTGTGGCTTGGCAAAGATCTAGCATGTATATCTTCGAGTAAGATATCCACAACTTCCATGCCTGAGACTCGAGTTTCCCGACTTTGGCAACAGCACAGCAACATCTTTCTTCCTCTTGAGCCACAGGCCAAGTGAGCTGGCTTGGGCTGGTTGTTAGTTACAGTGGCTTGGTTACCAGGGTTCCATATTCTGTTCCATTGTGAGGGAGGCAGGTTCACCTTTCAGGGCCCAATGACCAAAGATCCTTGCTCACAGAAGACCTCACCAAAGACATAGTGGAGGCTGAATCTCTCCTCCCATCTCACAATACACATGTGGATGTAGTAAACAGCACACATTATTTGTCCATTCCCAATGTCTTCCACTAGGCCCAACTACCAGTCTGGTCTCAGGCTCAAGGAGCCTTTCTTAGGTAAGATCCAAACTTAAGGGTCAATATTGCCCTCATGCTTTACAAAACATTTGCTTCACAGTACATTCTCTGCCTGCATTTTGCCCCTTGTAGAATTTTTTTTTGTTTTTGCTAGTCTTGGGACTTGACCTCAGAGTGTGAACATTGTTCTTGGGCTTTCTTTAGGCTTTAGCTGTCCCACCGAGCCACAGCACCACTTGCAGCGTTTTCTATGTATGTGGTAATGAGGAATCAAACCTGAGTCTTTTTGCGTGGTAGCCAAGGACTCTACCACTAGGTCAAACACACAGGGCATCTTGCACATATTTTTGACGTCAGTCTACTAGGATATTATTAGGTTTCTTTATCCTAATCAATTTTTTCCTAATGATTAGCTTTGCTGTCATGTGTAAAAACTGCAAGAGGGAAAAACACAGAAGAATTAGTGAAATTTTAAAAAAATCATTACACACATAGATAAGTGTTCATTCTTTGTAGGAGAAAGGTTATTTTGATATGATGATGATGACTTTATAATTACTATGTCAGGGTTGAGAGTTTGGCATAGTGGTAGAGTGCTTGCCTAGCATCCATGAAGATCTGGGTTTGATTGCTCAGTATCACATAGATAGAAAATCTAGACGTGGCACTGTGGCTCAAGTGGCAGAGGGCTAGACTTGAGAAAACACGAGGACAGTGCTCAGGCCCTGAATTCCAGCCCCAATACTGACAAAAAGATAATAGAAAATAAAAATGCTTTTGAAGAGCTAATTCACTCACAGCATTGGCTTCTGAAATCTTCGCTTCTGCATCTTGTGAAATACCCCTTTCCCTCAACGTAGACAAGAAAAACAGATCCATCCTATGGTCCACTGTGAGGCCACTGGTTGGGCTAAGAGCTAGTCGTGCAGCAACACATAAGTTTTATTCTAATATTTTCCAAACTTTGTACTCAAATATGCTACCTACTTACCAACTTAGGTCAGTTATCCTTATGCTATACCTTTTTTTCATGACTACAATATGCTTACACTCCTACGTTAATCCTCTTGTGCCTCCCTGACCTCTCTCAATCTTTTTTTCTATCTCTGGACCTCTGCTCGTCTTTCAACCCTTATACTGCACGGATCTACACTTGATGGCTGTTGAGAAATATTGTATATGTAGGTGGTTAATTATTCTCTAGGCTCAGATGGACTTAAAGACAATAGAGATTGGATTGAGAGGCCTATTGTTTTGGGTATAAATCGCTTATCAGTGGTTGTATTAGACTGGTCTGTAAGTGCACAAAAAGAAAGAGTGATAATACCAATCAAAACTTGTGAACATCTAGTGTCTGCCAGCTACAGAGGTCTAGGTTGGTTATATCTGAAAAACTATAATCGTCTTTAGTAGTAATCTTGCTCCCATTTTCAAATGGGCAGAACAAGAAACTCAAGAAAAATGTCAAATCAATAAACAACATCCTCCACCCAATGTAAACAGACAATGGAACAGTCACTGACAAACCTAGAGGAGAGTCTTCCAAGTGCTACACAAGTGCAATTGATAAACATCATTAATGAAAAATGTGAAAATATAAAGAAAGAGATAATGGAGGAAGCCATAGCTGAACAAGAGGAAAGCACAAACAAGGTGATAAGTGAAAAAGAAGAAGCCATAAAGGAGGCCATAACAAAGGTTTTTCAAAGAAAGATGGATGAATTCATAGAATCCACAAATAAAAACGTGACCAAACTCCAGCAAATGTCCAAAGAAAATAAAGCTACTGAGCTAACCACTCAAAAGGAAATCAAGGAGATAAAGAAATCCATACATGATCTAAAACAAGAGATGCAAGGCATCAAAAGTGAGCAATTAGAAGCAAGGGCGATGAAAAATAAAGTAGATAGCTTTGATAGCAGGTTAGACAATGCAGAGGAGAGAATTTCCGGGGCTGAAGATAATTTAGTTATTATAGAGAAAGAACAGAAAATGAGTCAATCCAAATCGAGGAAAATTGAGAGAGCGCTTCAGGAGGTCCAAGATACAATTAGGAATCCTAATTTAAGGCTAGTTGGTATTGAGGAGGGCGTGGAGAAAGACGTCAATGGTATTGGAAATATACTTCAGGGAATCATCTCAGAGAATTTCCCAAATATCCAGAAGGGCAGGCCCATCCAGATACGAGAAGCTTTCAGAACCCCAAACAGACCTGACCAGAAAAGAACATCCCACCGCCACATTGTGATCCAAACTGGATGAATAGAAACGAAAGGAAAGATCCTAAAGGCAGCCAGGGAGAAGGGATCAGTAACCTATAAAGGCAAACCAATCAGAATAACCCCAGATTTCTCAGCAGAGACCATGCAAGCACGAAGTGACTGGAAGCATATATGTCATGCCCTTAAATCAAACCAAGAATACTGTAGCCAGCTAAGCTCTCATTCATAACTGAGGGAACAATAAAAACATTCCATTCCAGGGAAAAGCTGCAACAATATGTTGAAACAAAACCAAAACTACAGAGAATTCTCAAAGATGCTCTATACATAGAAAACCAAAATAAATGCAATATAGGGAAAGAAATGGCACCTAAACAGCATACCATCTAAGGACCACAATAACTGTCAAGAGACAGGCCCTACTAAAAGCTTTTAAAAATGTTAGGAAATAATAAATATCTCTCAATCCTAACTCTCAATATCAATGGACGTAACTCTCCAATTAAATGGCATAGGCTGTCTAGCTGGATCAAAAAGCAAGAGCCATCGTTCTGCTGTCTTCAAGAGACACATCTTACCCAAAAACAATCATCTTTTGAAAGTGAGAGGTTGGAATAAACTCTATCAAGCTAACTGCCCCCATAAACAGGCTGGAGTTGCCATCCTCATATCAGATACAATAGACTTCAAACTAAAATTAGTAAGAAAAGACAAAGAAGGTGACTACATACTACTAAAGGGATCTTTCCTCCAGGAAGACATAATGATCCTAAATATTTACACACCCCTTTGAAGATTCTCAAAAGATTGAAGATTCTTCTAGTGTAAGTTAGATTCCGGCATTGATATTAAATAATGCAACGAGTAGGGATTTATATTTGAAATATCACTGTTGACAAAATCTAACACACATTTGCTTACTATTTGCTTTTGATTTCCCAAGAAGTTCAGTACAAGCTAACATGTGTGGCATATATCGACTGGGAGAAATGATTCAGAATATGTGACTCATTTGAACAGGAGTCAGTGAAAAGATACAGAAGCAGGATACCCATATTGTGATAATTTGTATCTTTTGCATATTTTGTGTTTGTTATTAATTCCATTTGTAGTGTACATTTCTAGGTAAAAACTTTTTAAATGTTTCCAAACAATTTGTTATTTCAACAGCAAAAAAAGACATTTATATGCCTGATAAAATTCACAGAATCCAAATTTTTCCATATTATTTTTTTTGGTGGGTCATAGATCTTGAACTCAGCCTGTGCACTATCCCTGAGCTCTTCAGCTCCAGGCTACCACCTTACCCTGGAGCCAAGCCCCACTTCCCATTTTCTAAGGTAAATTGGAGATAAGAGTCTCAGGTCTTTTTGTGCCAGGATGGCTTTAAACCTTGATCCTCAGATCTCAGCCTCCTGAGTAGCTAGGATTATAGAAGTGAGACACCACCCCATCATGCTCAGCTTTCTGTTTTTTTTTTTAAAGAAGCCCTTTGGCTGGAACTCGGTCTGAGCACTGTCCTTCAGCTTTCCTCAAGCCTAGTGATCTACTTGAGCCACAGCACTACTTCTGGTTTTTTCTGTGTATGTGGTACTGCGGAATTGAACCTTCGTCTTCATACAAGCACTCTACAACTATGCCAAACTCCCAGTCCCTCCACATTATTTTTTATGATAGATCTTTCCATGCATCTAGGATGGCTAGAAATCCTTCTTGAGTTTCCCAAGATCAGGGAGTATAGGTGTGTCCCATCCTGTGTGGCTACATAACCATTGTTTAGGGTACAGTTCTCTCTTCATTCTACCCATCTAGAGCAATTTTCATCTTCCATGTATAATCATTAAACATTCAGCTCCTGTTCCTCTCTACTCCATTCTCTGGAACCATCGTGCTTTTTGGCTCTAAGGGTTTGTTGTTCCTTGGAAGCTCTGGAAGGGAAAACATACCCTAGCTCTTCCTTTATGACTGCTGTATTTTTAGTTTACTGTAATCAAGATTCATCTGTAAAATATAGTAAAATGTTCTTCCTTTTCAATGCATTGTTTTGCATATTTCTATCTTTTGATTATTATTAATAGTTGTGAATGGATTCTCCACATATTTGTTCTAGACTCTGCTTTCTCTTCCGTTAGGTACAAATCTAGAAATAGAAGTGTTGGACCACATTTCTATGTAATTCTATATTTAGTACTTTTTTACCACTCTCCACGCAATTTTTGATTGTTTTATATTCCTTGCAGAACTATTCCAAAGTTCTACTTCTTCTCACTACCTTCCCAGTAATAGTTAGACTTTGAAAGTTGTTTTTTTGTATGCGTGTGTGTGTGTGTGTGTGTGTATGTGGATCATTTTGTTTAAAACTATATTTATATTAACATATTTAAAGTAATGATTTCATTGTAATTTTAATTTTTCTCATGACTGTTAATTTGAACTTCTTTCTACATTTTGAACTACTATTTATATATATTATTTTTAGAAAATCCTCTCCAATCTAAAATTTTTTTCCCTTTTTTTGTGGGGTAGTGGGGAAAGTCATGGGGCTTGGACCTTGGGCCGTGAGCTCTTTAGTTTAAGGCTATTGTCCTACCCTGAGTATTGCCCCTCAGTTCTTCTGCTCACAACTCCCTACCCCTCTTCCCATTATATACAGAACAAAGGTCATCCTCAGTCCTTTTGAAAAAGTAAGACATACAGTAAATTTGTAGTATAAAACAGCAAGAAATAAATTTCGTGCCAGGTGCAGTGACTTCTACCTGTAATCCTAGCTACTCAGATATCAGGCTGATATCTAAAGATTTGGTTCAAAGCCAGCCTGGGCATTAGAAAGTCTATGAGACTCTCATCAACAGTTAACCACTAGAATATGGGAAATGGCACTGTGGCTTCATAGGTAGGGTGATAGCCTTGAGTTGAAGAGCTCAGGAACAATGCCCAGGCCCAGAGTTCAAGCCTTAGAAATTCCCCAGCCAAAAAAAGAAAAAAAAAACTTTCTTACCCAAGTGACTATTATGCCAGACATAGAACATTAACATTCTGGGTGTACTTCACAGTATTATTACTTGATACCCTAAGATTTTGCAATATTCTCACAGTACCAGCATATGTCATCATATAATGTAGTTCTTTTTCAATGGAATAATTCCATTTATAACCTAAATCTACTCCCCCGACTTATTTTTGTCTTTACCACAATTGCTCTACCATGATATGCCACAAGCCATTAAACATTTTATGGTGGGTAATTGGAAAGGAGTCTCATGGAATTTTGTGCCAGGCTGGCTTTGAACCATGGTCCTCAGATCTCAGTCTCCTGAGTAGCTAGGATGACAGGCGTGAGCCACCAACACCTGGCTTGCCTTTTTATTTTTTTGTGGGTCTTGGGACTTGAACTCTGGGCCTAGGCACCATCCCTAAGCTTTTCAGGTCAATATTTCATGTAAGTCTAAACATTTAAGTAAAGGAATAAAATTCCAACAAAAAAAGAATAAAATTCCAGACATGGTGTGTTTATAACTCGGTGTTAATTACTTGATGAAAATGTGCCATTCCAGAAGCTGGTGTCATTTGATGATGTAGCTGTGGATTTCAGCTGGGAGGAGTGGCTGCATCTGGACAATGCTCAGAGGACCCTGTACAGAGATGTAATGCTGGAGACCTACAGCAACCTGGTGTCCTTAGGTGAGCAAAAGTCAAATTCACTTGCAAGGCCAAGTGCCTTGTTATTTTGCAGATACGTGAATGTTTATCAAACTTTCAATACTATTTAAATGAAAGATTCCAGGCCCCTGAGAAGTATCATTACGTTCTAAAGAAAACCTAAGGTAATTTTGTACTCATTCTTCAGGATACCTTCAGGATACTTTGACAACAGTTCTAAATTATGTTTCCTCTAATGGAGACGACATTCCAAACTTACACAGTAATTGTAAGTGGATAAACAATCCAGAATAGAATATATATCATTATTGGAAATAGGATCTACAAATCACTAAACAGTGAGTTTATAATGGAAACCTGGCACTAGGTGCAATGTTTCATGCCTGTAATCTTAAAATATTCAGGAGGAAGAAATCTAAGAATTCTAATTTGAAGCCAGCAATGGCATAAAAATTGCCATGAAACTCTATAACTCCAAGTAACCCCTCAAAAATGTTAGTGGAGTGTCAAGAGTTTGACGTTGTGGTTGAGTGCTTGCCTAGCATGCATGAAGACCTATGCATGTAAGTGGAGCTGGGACTCAAACTGGTATTTTTCTAGCCTTGAGCAAGACAGCTAAGTTTATGCCATACAAAATGAATCCAGAGCTGGGGAAAAGTCAACCATGGAGCCAGTGAGAAATGAGAAAAAAGATTTAATAGATAACTTGTGAGTAGGATGTCTGCGAACTTAAAGCAATGATGACACAGCATAAGCAATAATTCTCTACTGTTTCTAATTTACAGGGCCCTGTGTTCCCAAACCTGTATTAATTGACAAGCTAGAGCACTGTGCAGAACTCTGGATAGGAAATTCCTCTGACAAGAATATCACAGGTGAGTGAATGCATCTTCATATTGATGTTGGAGCCTGAGCCCCATTGGTAAGTTCATGTTGTGATGTACTGAGCAATAATATTCTTAGTTACCCTAAATCCTGTGTGGAACCTATGGAATTCTTTGTGAATGAATCAAGAATCATTTTCTTTTCCCAATACTATGCTTGGTCTCAGGGCCTGAGCATGGTCCTTGGGTTTTCTCAAGGCTAGATCTCTATTTCTTGAGTCATAGCACCACTTCTGGCTTTTTCTTTGTATGCAGTACCAAGGAACTGAACCAGGTCTTTGTGCATGCTAGCCCAAACCCCCGGCACCAAGAATCATAGGGTGATATAATGAATTCTATGTGGCAGTAGAGCTAAAGTTAGATTTCTCTGTAGAAATCACTGTGAAACAAAATAAAATGAGAAAGCCATGAGCCCGTGGCTCATGCCTGTAATCCTAGCTACTTAGGAGGCTGAGATCTGAGGATCAAGGTTCAAAGACTGACCTATCACAACACACCTTAGACTCTTCTCTCCAATGAAAAAATAGAAAATGAGAAGTGGGGTTGAGGCTAAAGACATAGGGCAGTAGCCTTGAGCTGAAGAGCTCAGGAAGAACAGCCAGGTCTAGAATTCAAGTCCCATGACTGCAAAACAAGAAAGAAAGAAAGAAAGAAAGAAAGAAAGAAAGAAAGAAAGAAAGAAAGAAAGAAGAAAGAGGGAAGAAAGAGGGAAGGAAGGAAAGGAAGAAAGAAAGAAAGAAAGAACGAAAGAAAGAAAGAAAGAAAGAAAGAAAGAAGGAAAAAAAGAAAGAAAGAAAGAAAGAAAGAAAGAAAGAAAGAATGATATTTCATTTCTTTAAAACTAAGACTATAAATGATTGAGCAAACAAGGAATAAGTCAGGGTATTATTCTCTGATAAGGATAATATCTTTTTGCTGGTAGGAAGAGACTGGTATTCAGAACCAGACCTTTCCACCAGAAATTGAGCCTAGTGATAGTGTGCTTGCCTAGCATGCACAAAGACACAGGTTTGATTCCTTATTACCACATACATAGAAAAAGCCAGAAGTAATGACTTCATTGGTAGGGTTCTAGTCTTGAGAAAACCCAAGGACAGTAGTTAGGTCCTAAGTTCAAACCCAGGAATGGAAGGAAAAAAACAACAACAAAGTTTCAATCAACATAAGAAAATTAACTAGACAATGAGCTGGAGATTTTCTGGTCTTCCATGGTTCTGAGGGACAGGAGTGTTAGAAAAGGAATTTTTATAAGACTTCAAATGGAAAGAAACAAATTTCAAAATTCCCACAAATACCTAAATTGAGACTTTAGTGAGAAGTTGTAACTGAAGGGATGTAGGTTTAAGTCCTTACTCTCAAGAATCGTTCTTGCTTGGATCAAAGGCAAACAGACATATAAACCAAACTTGTGGCCGCTGAATCTAGAAAAAATTCGTGTTCCTCACTTAATGGTTAAAAAGCAAACAGCATTGAAACTGGGTAAGGTAATCCGATCTGCTACTCAGGACCTGAGCCTCTTATCTGTAGTTAACTCTAGAAAACAGGAAGTGGGGCTGTAGCTCAAGGTTAGGTGTTATAGTCTTCTGCTGAAGTGTTCAGGGACAGAGCCGAGGCCTATGAACTACAAAAAAAAAGAAAAGAAAAGAAAAGAAAGTTTTAAAAAGATGCAAAACAGCACAATATTTAGATTATTTCTCAAAAATAAAAGAAAGGCAGCTATTCCTCAATGTATAAACAAAACAGCATTTGAAAAAAAACAGCTGCAGGTATATTATAGGTAGTACTCAGCTTAAAACTGTAGCAATACATAGTTGGGTAATTTCAATAAATATTTCCTGTGATATAAAAAGAGAATAAAACACAGAAAAACATTATTGGTCATTATAAAATATCATTTTCTTAATATGTTAGGGAGAAAAGCATATATTTCTCACAAATCAATTTCCACTTTTATATTTTAAAATATCTAACACTTAGGATGGGAAAGTAAAGTCATTACCTTTACAGTAAGGAATATTTGTATCTCATGTATGTTTGTGTCTTTTTTTCTATGACTCATTTTAGATGTCCAGGTAATGGAAAATGTGTTCAAGACCTGCCAGGAAAGTCCACATGAATGTCTTTGTGAAGTAGCAGTTGCAAGTAGTATCGAAGTGGAGGAAAACGTGAGATTAGCAACAACTTTAAATTTGAGCTCTACACATAATCCAGAGCTGATTAGTAATAACGGTAACAACTTAGGGGTGAGGACTGAGGAGTTCATTAAGTGTCAGAACATGCTTCTGTCTCCTAAGCCTGATGAGATGCATGCTGCTTATAGATCTCGTATGTCTCCTGTTCTTAAAAAATCCATCGGATATTCAGAGCATTTTATTCATGATTGTGACAGTCCAAAAGATCTGCAGTATCATAATTCTGTTCTCCCTGCCCAAGAAATTCTTCAGGGAGGGAGGAAAACTGCTAAATGCACTGTGTGATGAAAAATATTGTACTTAACACCGACCATCACTACACATCCGAAAATGTACACAGGAGAGACTCCTCAAACATGTAGTGAATGTGAGAAATCTTCAGTAATGAAATACACCTTACAATACCTCAGAGCAAATATACTGAGATATGTGATGCGTACATCAAGTGTGAAAATTAATTTCTGAGAAGTCAGACCTGACGCTCCAACCTCGATCTCCAAGAGAAGACAAACATTATGAATATGAGGAACGTAATAAAATTTCTGCCCAGAATTCAGCTCTCAGCACACATCAGAGATCTCACTCAGAAGAGAAATCTTATGAATGGGATAAATGTGGGAAGACTTTTAGAATGAAATCATACCTCACTTTGCACCAGAGAAGACACACAGAAGAGAAACCTTATGAATGTAACAAATGTGAAAAGTCTTTCACCCAGAAGATACACCCTCGAGTTCATCAAATAACACACACAGGAGAGAAATCTTATACGTGTAATGAATGTGGAAAGTCTTTCCAAGGGAAGGGAAAACTTCGTGTTCATCAGAGAATACACACAGGAGTGAAACCTTATGTGTGCAACAAATGTGGAAAGACCTTCAAGTGGAAGTCATATCTTGATGGGCATAATAGAACACACATAGAAGAGAAAACTTATGCATGTAGTGAATGCGGAAAGTCTTTCAAATGGAAGGTAAAACTCCATGTTCATCAGAGAATATACTCAGGAGAAACACTTTATGAGTGTAACATATGTGGAAAGTCCTTCACACAGAAGCCAAACCTCAACATGCATAAGACAATTCAAACAGGAGAAAAACCTTATGAATGTAACCGATGTGGAATGTCTTTCAAATGGAAGTCTTCCCTCAAATTGCATCAGAGAACACACACAGGAGAGAAAATGTACGAGTGCATCAAATGTGGTAAGACCTTCAGATGGAAGTCACATTACAGGAGGCATAACAGAATTCACACATATTAGAAACCTTAGGAATGTAACCAAAGTTGAAAGTCTTTCGTGCAGTATTCACCCTTCAGGAAGTGTAAGAGAGTTCACACATATGAGAAGCCTTAGCAATGTAATAAATAGGAAAGACTTTTTAGTCTGTGGAAGAAAACTCAGCTTGTGTCACAGAACCAACACAAGATCAAACCCTTAATGAATGTAGCAAATGTTCAGTCTTTTCCCCAGAAGGCACAAGTCAAGATTTATCACTAAACACCCACAGGATAGAATCCTATGAATAAAATGAAAGGGAAATTTTTTTGAAGAACTCATAGTTGAGTTTGCATGATACCACACAGGCACAGGATTAAAATCGTATGAATATAAGAATATGAATAATCCATCATGAACGTATGACTAAGTATAAAATGCACATAGGAGAGAAAACCTTATGAATATTACAAATGTGGAAAGTGTTTGACCTGGAAGGCATACTTCTGTGTTCATCACAAACCTGATTCCCATAGAAGAAAAGAAAACTAATGAATAGAACAAATGTGCAATGACTTTTAATCAGAAGTCAGTCTTCAGTACATTTCAGAACATACACAATAGAGAAATTCTGAGTAATGAAAAACATTTAGCTATATATAGAATCTCTGTATATGGGAGCATTAGGGTAAGTCTTCTAAACAAAGTCAACCTTCAGCAAGCATTAAGAGCACTCACAGAAGAAATAATAGCATGTAGGAAAACCTTTTTCAGAAACCTCTAAAAGCTGCCTGTGTGGCTTAGTGGTAGAGTGCTAACCTATCAAGGATGAAGGCCTGGGTTAGATTCCCCAATACTACGTGAAAAGAGCAAGCGAGAAGCAGCACTGTGGTTCAAATGGTAGAGTGCTAACCCTGAGCAAAAGTAGCTCAGGCCCTGAGTTCAAGCCTAAGGATTGGAGAGAGAGAGACAGAGAGAGAGAGAGAGAGAGAGAGAGAGAGAGAGAGAGAGAGAGAGAGAGAGAGAGAGAGAGAGAGAGAGAGAGAGAGAGAGAGCGGGAGAGAGAGAGAGGGAAAAGAGAGAGAAAGAGAGGGAAACAGGAACTTCTAAGTTTTACAAAAATAGAGAAGGAGAGATAGAAAGAGACAGAAACTAATTTCTAAACTTTACAGTCTTTCTATTTCCATAGAAATTCGTCTATGTCATTCTTTCTGACAGAAGCACAGAATTCCATTGTCTAAAAATACCATATTTGATCTACTCATCAACTGACGGGCATCTGGGTTGGTTCCATACCTTTGCTATAGTAAATAGTGCTGTGATAAATGTTATTGTTCTAGTGAATTTAGTATATCCTATCTGTACGATTGGCAAGTAGTGAAATTGCTGGATTACAGGGGAGCTCTATGTTTAGTCTTTTTGGGATACTGCCATAGTGCTTTCCATAGTGGTTGAACGAGTTTGCAATCCCACCAGCAGTGTAGTAGTGATCCCTCCTGGCCACATCCCCTCCAGCATACGTTATTAGATTTCTGGATCTTGGCCATTCTAACTGGAGTGAGGAGGAAAAGGGAAAGAGGAACTGAAACTTTCTCTCCTTACAGATGACATGATTCTGTATTTAAAGAACCCTATAGACTCTACTCCGAAGCTGCTTCAGCTGATACAAAACTATGGTAAGGTAGCAGGGTACAAAATTAAGCCTCAATGTCAACTGCCTTCCTATATGCCAACAAATGAGAGGAATGAGGCAAGAATCAGGATAGCAACTCATTTTGCTATCAAAGAAAATAAAATACCTAGGAATTAACTTAGAATGTAAAGCACGTTTTTGATGGAACTATAAACCCTGGAGAAGGAAATTAACGCAGAACTGAGGAAATGCAAAAACCTATGCTCCTGCTTTGGAAGAAGTAATATTGTAAAAATGGCAATCTTGATAAGGACTATCTACAAATTCAGTGCAATATTCATCAATATCCCAATGTCATTCTTTAAAGAAACAGAAGAGGAAATCCAAAATTTCACTTGGAATAATAAAAGACCCCTTATAGTCTGTCTTCTTGCATGATACATAATGTTTAATCTCACCTTCTCCACCAAAATCTCACCTTTCTCATTGAGACATAGGTGGCCCTGTTTACTAGCAGCAAAGGCTCAAACGCGCAGTTTCAGGTGTCACCACTGCCTCTGTTACTGGGTAGATCCAACTCTGTCATCGATTCTGAGGTCTGCTCTGGGAGTCTTGGTCACAAGTTGTTCTGTGGCATCTGCTGCCAGCCTGTGCCTATTTGCTTCCTTTTCCTCCAGCAGCCTACAACAGGGAATGAAGTTCAGGCGCTGATGCTCTCCTTCATATGCAGGGCAGGATGATCCCAACCCTCCCTCATCTTCCTCTTCCAATTTTTCGGAAAAAATGTGCTGGCAGAAGTCCTCAGGTGTGGGGCATGGCTGATCCACACTTTTAATCCAGGCTGGTCAGGAGGCTGAGATCTGAGTATGGAAGTTCCAAGTCACCTAGAACAGGAAAGTCTGATAGATTCTTACTACCAAAAATAAAAACAGCTGGGAATGGAGTTTGGGCTCAAGTGGTAAAGGGCTAGTCTTGAGTACAAATGCTTAGTGCCCAGGCCCTGAGTTCAGGCTCCAGCACTGCCAACAACCTCACTTTAGTGAGATTTTAGCTTTATCCATGTAGGCACATCTCACTGGAATCTTTGCTGGTAGAGATAGTCTTCATAATTTTGTCTCAAGGTAAAGGTCCTCCTGGGGTAGTACAAAAAAGGTGTCATGGAGAGAGGAGCCCCACTTGCTCCAGGTTTGAAGATGGCATAGGTCAAGCCAGCATGGAGTTGGCACATCAGTCTTTTTCCTAGCACCACCTACCAGTGAATGTCAAATGACATTGATTGTTGTGGGATTGTGTGATTGAAGTGCCCCATTAAGGGCAGTGTTAGCACATCCAAACTTGGATACCAGGAATGCTGAAATCTCAAAGCTAAGATTTCTGTTGGCTACAGAAATGCTGGTGTATCTGTTATTCACTAAAAGTTCAGGGGCAAAGATTCTGAAGCTTGATGCCATGTGTTTATTCCATTTATTAAAATTATTTTAATGCTCTGTATAAGTTAAAACATTTTATAAGAGTCAGGGGTAGTGAAAACATTGTTCTTGAATTCAGGTGTTTGGCATGGTAATGCGGGGGTGTTGGTGGCTGGGACTATGAAGCTGGAGCTGCTATCATACCATGGATCATGTTGCTCTTTGTCTGGGAGAAATGACTCCAAAGATGAAATTTGAATGGTGAGGAAAAGATGATGATGTACTCAGGAAATTTCTCCTAAACAAATGCTCATGTGGAAGTGGGATGGGGGCTGGGCATATCTGAGGCAGAGCTTAAGGGGGCTTCTCATGGTGTTGAGAACGTTCCTTGCGACTTCAGGCATGCAGCAGGGTGTTTTAGATGGCCATTGTGAGATGGATGGAATAAGTCTGGAGAGAAGATGAATGCTGGGATCCTGCAATGCTCTTGCATGAGTGGCTGGTGGCTCACCTGAAGATGATCTCTGTGTTTTTCCACAGCCTATCCCGGCCTCTTCTTGTGTCTGATTAGACCCAGAGAGTATCAGGTTCCCTCTCATAGTCCTGGTTCTTTTTCTTTCACAGTCATGAGGCTTGAACTCAGGTCCTGGGTACTGTCCCTGAGCTCTTTTGCTCAAGGTTGATGCTCTACCATTTGAACCGTAGTGCCATTTCCAGCATTTCCTTTTCATGTGGATCTCTGATATCTCCAGTGCTGTGCCTGCAGGGAGGCACTCACCCCACAGACAGAGCCACCTCTGCCGTGACTGTGACTGCCCACAACCCTCACACCCACTCCTTGCACACCCCTTGACTCCAGTTTTAGCACCTCTTGGACTGGGTGTCCAGCCTACCCCTTCCTACACTCACAAAGGGTCTACAATTGTCTTCCCAGGGACCTTTCTTCTGCCAGCCAGATACAGACTGTGCACATCTTGATCAGCACGGAGCTCAAAGCCAAATGCTGAGATGCAGAAGGGCGTGACCCAGTAGCTGCACAGGGCCCATGGATCATCCTGTGCATCCCCCAGCCTGTGACTTCCCCCACCCCCTTGGCAGGGAAGCTCCATGCCCACATCCTGATCCCTGGTCCCCTCCAATTCCATTCTCCCTTGGATTTTGCAGACTGTCTACCATCAGGATCTAAAATTCTATTCATCACTTTATGTCCTTATCACTGATTTGCTACTTTGGCAGGATCTCCCCGTGCCTGGAGAGTGGGCATATCATGTATTCTCTGTGGAGAAGTTGCCCCAGGAGAAGAAATATGCACTTCATGTGAGTGTTGGACAGGGCAGGAGGGCTCCCTAGGATCAGAAGCCACAGGAGGGGTGCAGATGGGGGAATGCTAGGGGCCCCAGGGGACAGTGGGAGTTAGGGCACAGTTGGTTCCTTCTGCAGGGTTGACACCGCTTCACAAACCCAACAGAATGAGGTTCACATTACAGATGTCAGAGACAGTGCAGATTGCCAATGGGTGCAGGGGTCACTGTCACCCCCAGATGCTGGCTGCATGCTGGGATGCACGCAGAAATGGTTTCAAGATCAGATAATGAGGATGTTGCAGGGTGTAACCATTCTTTTCAGATGGCTCTCTACCTCTCTTGAGCTTCATCTCTATCTTTGGCTTTTTCTTGGCAGTTAACTGGAAATGAGGGTTTCATGGACTTTCCTTTCTGGACTGGCTTCAAACAGAAGCTATGCACAGTTTTCAAACCATACCCTACTGAAGAAGGGAAGCTTGATCTGGTGCTTAACTGGGTTGCACTTTTGCTCCGTTTGCTATGCCTCACGGGAGGGGGCTCATCATTTGTAGACTAAGATCTCATGACCTTCAACGCCAAATGCTACCTGAAAGTTCAGGGTCCCAGCCTATGTGTTGGAACTGGGTGAATACATTCTCTGTTATGCTGGGTCATCAACCCATGTTTTAAGCTGGAAGTACGCAGTGCCACATTTGATAAGAACATCTGCCAGAGATTGACACCTCATGAAAGCAGATTCTAAATTTGTCTTCCATTTCCTGTGGTGGAGAAATGCCATCCAAGTTAGACAGGCTCACATCCCCTTGCAGGTCACACTCCTAATGCACCCGTGAGTGTCCTCATGGTATTGGGATCTAAGTTGGTAGGGAATTCTGGTTTAGTCCATGAATTAGCTGAACAAGTGATGACAAACGTGTTGTGGATTGATATGAGAACAATTTAAGAAGCCCTGGAGGAGCATCAACCTGACCCTCTGTGGTGCTATAAATCTGATAGGATGTTCCAGACTGAGAAACAATCACATGGCTTTGTGTTTGGCATCCAGACAAGTGAGTGCATGTCTTAGCTGTCAGCCAATATAGAGGAGGACATGAATAAGTGGGTGGAAAGCATCTGTTAGACCCCTGTCTGGGGGCAGGTGGAGAGAACATAGGAAGGTAGATACCATGGCTGTGGTGGTTCCAAAAAAATGGTAAAAGAGGCAAAGGAACCAGGTACTGGTAGCTCAAGACTGTCATCCTAGCTACTCAGGAGTTTGAGATCTGAGGATCACAATTCAAAGCCAGCCCAGGACAGAAACTCCATGAGACTCTTATCTGCAATAAACTACTGAATGCAAGAAGCTCAAGCTCAGTGACAGCATCCAGGCCTAGCGTTCAAAACCCAGGACTGGCAGAAAAAAGTATCAAAGGACAAGAAGCTGGCCAAAAGTTAGAAGGACTCTATCTTGACAAACAATACAATGGTAAGTTGCACTCAGAAGACTTGCACAAAATCTGGAAATGCCTGAGACCTATCTATGTATGTTTCCTGTTTGTCTAAATACATATGTTTATGCATTTATATATTAGCATAGGGAGACAGATCAATACATATGACTATACATATATACATAGCCAGACACTTATGGGTGGATGGTATACTGTGAGAGGGTTTGTGTTTGTGTTTTGTGGATGGCTATCTCTGTTTAGGAAAGGTAGAAAATATGTAAATATCTTTAAAAACACTTGATAAAATATAGAGAGACATAAGCTCTTGAGGGAATCTGAAATGACAAGATTATTCACAGGCACGTTTATCCTTATGGATTCCTCAGCAAGTTTTAATTTTTTTCAGTATTTTCTTTCTTTTTTTGAACCAGTGCTAAGGAATTCTCTCAGGGACCAGGTGCTGCCAATTACTAATTTTCTCATGGCTGGTACAAGAGGAACTGAGCCACAGTTCCACTTTTGCCTTATTTATTCGTGCTTAACTGAAGATAAAGATTTCTATCAGTGACTTTCTTTCAGGGGCTGGATTCTAACGAGGATCCCCAGACCTCAGCCTTCTCTATAGCTACAATTAACAATATGAGAACCCAGCACTGGGTTCCAATGCACAGGGCAAGAAATTGAGTGAATCTCTCAACTCCAATTAGCTATAATAAGCTAGAAGTGAAAGACCAATACCTTTGAGGAAAAGATGCTGAGGGTTATCACACAGGCCCTATGAGTAAGCCCTAAACCCTGTACACATGTGTGCATGCACACATTGGCAGATACACACACACATGCACACACACAATATCTCAGGCAATATTGTATTTTGAATTAATATCCAAAGATTGGACAACAGGATAGCAAGTAATAAAATCTGTTTTTCTTGTCTACATTGAGGGAAAGGGATAAGTCACAAGATGCAGAAGCAAAGAATTCAGACGCAAATGCTGTGAGTGAATAACTTGTAAAAAGCACATTTCTTTTCTTTTCTTTTCTTTTCTTTTGTTTTCTCTGCCATTCCTGGGGCTTGAACTCAGGGCCTGAGCACTGCTCTTGGCTTTTCCCAAGTCTAGCCCTCTACCGCTTGAGCCACATTGCCATATGGATTTTTATATCTGTGTGATATTAAGGACTCAAACCTAGATCTTCATGGATGCTAGGCAAGCACTCTACCACTGGGCCAAACTCTAAACCCCGATAAAGTATTTATAAATAGTCATCATCATCATATCAAAATATCCTTTCTCCTACAAAGAATGAACACTTATCTATGTCTGTAAGACTTTTTTTATGTCACCAATGCTTCTGTGATTTTCCCACTTGCATTTTTACAGATGACAGCACAGATATTCATCAGGAAGAAAAATAGATTAGGATACAGAAACCTAACAACGTCCTAGTAGATTGAAGTGAAAAATATGTGCAAGATGGGCTGGGTGTTTCATCTATTTGTAGAGTGCTTGGCTACCACACAAAAAGACTCCGGTTTGATTCTGCAGTACCATATACATAGAAAACGCTTGAAGTGGTGCTGTGGCTTGGTGGGACAGCTATAGCCTAAAGAAAGCCTAAGAACAATGGTCAGGCTCTGAGGTCAAGTCCCAGGACTAGCAAAATAAAATGTGCAAGAGGCAAAATGCAAGCTGAGAAGGCACTGTGAAGCAAAATGTCTTGTGAAGGGTAAGGGGAATAGTGACAGTTAAGTTTGGATCTTACCTAAGAAAGGCTCCTTGAGCCTGAGACCAGGCTAGCACTTATGCCTAGTTAATGACTTGGGATTTGAACAAAAAGGTGTGCTGTTTACTACATCCATATGTGAGGTGGGAAGGGAGATTCAGCCTCCAGTATGTCTTTGGGGAGGTCTTCTGTGAGCAAGGAGCTTTGGTCATTGGGCCTTGAAAGGTGACCCTACCTCCCTCACAATGGAACAGAATATGGAACGCTGGTAACCAAGCCACTGTATGTGACAACCAGCTCAAGCCAGCTCCCTTGGCCTGTGGCTCAGGAACCAGAAAGATGTTGCTGTGCTGTTGCCAAAGGTCAGGAGGCTCGCATCTCAGGCATGAGAGATATGGATGTCTCACTTGAAGAAGTAGATGCTGGATCAGTGCCAAGCCAAAATTCCAATATATCAGGCATTTCTCTAGGAAGAAAGCCAGGAAACTCCAGGGCAACTCAGATGAGGTATATTGAGAGGAAACCTATTTGAACCCATCATCCTGCCCACAGACTACAACCTTCTTGTGTGCTTTCAAGTGACTATACTGAGATTAGAGTGTGTCATTTCCAATCTACTCTATTCCAATTCCTCAGTGTGAAGTGTGGTCCCATTCCTACGTCTGAAATATCCACTGTTTTGCCAACATAGTGTGATGGTAAGTCAGCTCAGACTCTGAATGAGCCTTGTAACCTATGGATCCTGGAGGAAGGCCTGTTGGAGATGCTGCTGACAAAGCTGATCCCTGCCTACCAGAAAGGTGATCTCTTTTATGTGGGAAACTTCCTGCACAATTTCAAATAGTGGAGGACAATGTAGTAGTTGCTGGAAATTCTCTTGAAAAAGTGAGTGTTCCCCCTCCAAACCCAGGTTTGCTCACCCTTCCTGGCCAAGTCTTGGAATACTTGGCTCCTCTCTGAGCCTGTTTGGTTCACTGCGGTGTTCACAGGGGAGCTAAGCATGATACAAGTGCACAAACTACTTTATTATGACTGGGACACCATGCCATTTCATTTCCCTCACAAGCTACTGGAGTCTCAACAGTGTGCTTACTGAGAAGTTGGATTTCAGGCATGTGTAAGTGGCTCCCAACTGCAGCCCTCCCCTAGGTGACATCCTAGGAAATCCCATTTCCCAGTAAGAAATGAGGTGTCAGTACTAATGGCAGAGGCCTGTGAAATACTGGAGTCAGAGGAAAAGCTGGGGGCTGAATCACTTTTGAGCCATCAGGGAGGGATTGTGATAGCTTTGCCTGTTAGAACCTGAAAGCATTTACATTTTGGTGTGTGGTCCAGTGCTGCCACTTGAACCTGAACCCAGGTCTAAATGCCATCCCTTTGGTGTTCAAAAATTAGCACTGTACCATTTGAGTCATAGGTCAAGTTCTGGCTTTTTGCTGCCTAATTGAAGACAAGTGCCTTTAGACTTTTACTGACTAGACTGGCTTTCCACTGTGATCTTCAGAGCTCAGCCTGCTGGGTGGCTAAGATTAGAGGAATGAGCATTTAGTTCTTTATTTGGAGCATTCACTTATTGATTTATTTAGAGCATTTACTTAGTTAATTTAAGGTGCGTTTACTTTGGACAGATGCATAGAGGCCTCTCTCAGAAGCTTCTGGAAGTGGGGTGTAAAAGTCATCCTGTTCTCGGGTGTCTCTTACCCCCCTCCCAGCATATAAGTGCACATCTCTGCAGGACAGCCACAGCATTAGAGTCCTGCAAGAAAGGGGCTTTGGTAGAAGGCTCAGGATGGAGAGAGAAGGCTCTCACTTTCTTTGTACCGAATGTGCCCACAGCATCATGTGTTCCATCTATACGATGTGAATGGACTTCTACCCCAGTGATTTCTACGAGTTCAAGAACTGCCACACCCTGACACAACTCAAGCTCTATATGAGGCTCCACATGCCGGCTTTGGACCTGCTCTTCTAAACACATACTTTTTGATCAGCTGGAGGAATGTGCGACCAGTAAGACCAAGAAAAAGTAGAAGTCCTGGTGTGGGTGCCTCAGAGCCTATGTGGTCTAGATATTGGTTGGCCCTTACTTCTACAGAGCTTGGCAAAATGCCCTTTTTGGGTGGTGTCAGCCAGGTAATGTCTGTCCTCTGAAATGCTCGGGAATAAGCACTCATTAGAAAGACCCTACACCTCCTCAGTGTTCAGTCCAAACTCCAGTTCAACAGGTTCCTCCATTAGATCCTCATGGAAGTTGAGTGACACTTCAACTTGCAGAGTCCACTCTGTCCACTCTGTACCTATTTCCATTCTTAGGTTTGGGTCATCGTGGAAGAGCTTATCCTGAACTCCGGATGAAAAACCCACCAATGGAGCTGGTGACTGATGGAGACTGAGAATCATCACTGCACTCCAGAAAGCATGGGCCTTCTGTAGAAATTACCAAACAGGTTTAGAGTCCTGTGGATATACCTTTTGCTCTGAACCCCATGTGTGACACAGTTGAACCTGCAGATACTATGGAGGAAGAAAAAGGGCAGCCAGATTTCCTTCAGTTTCCTTTCACACTCCACCCAGAGTCAGTCCATCTGAGTCAGAGTAACACTGCACTTATTGTGCAAGCTGAAGGGGCACACGCTGGGCTCATGGAAAATGTCCCCATGGGAAGCAGCAAGTGTACTCTCAATACTGGATTCATTGGAGGTAAATGAATCCATCCTCACAGAATATCCAGACCCATCCATCTCACTAAAAGAGACTCAATCTCCATTCGACAAACCAGAATCCATCCCCCTCTTAACTCAGGAAGGACATTCTGTTTCTCATGAGGAAGGAGACCCTTCTGAGGACTCTGAAGTAGAATTACTGTCTGAAGGCAACTTGGAGGCCAGTCTAGATTTTGAGCTTCCCTGTCCCCATCCTAAAAAGACATCTCTTTATCTTGCTCTCATGATTCTTGTCAAGTATTCATTGTATTTACTTTGCTAACTATTAAACTCTCATTGTTAATATCATGGTGTGCAGTTCTTCAGTCCTTATTATACTGTGTTTTATTGTCCACTTAGAATGTGAGACCTCAGACACCTAGGTCCTGGGTGGGCCAAAAACCAGACAGGTCTGGTCCCATAGAAGACAACCTTACTGGATATACAGGGAACTATGAAATGCATGGAATCACCAGGAATCCAGGCCAGGCCTCCATGGAAAGAGAAGTCAGCTACCAAAGCTTAAGAACAGAGCAGATGCCTGGAAATGTGTTTTGTCAATTGGGAGAAGTGCCAGAGTAACTGTAATATTATGTGGGACTCTGTTCTGTGAGTTCAAGTCTGTTTATATATCCATTGTGGTTTGTACAAATATTTAAGAAAATTAAAACTCCACAACAGCATCAAAAATCTACTTTGGTTTTGAATGTGGCCTAGTTGTAGAGTGCTCGCCTAGTATACAAGAAGACCTTGATTCAATTCCTCGGCACTGCATACACAGAAAAAGCAGATGGGGCACTGTGGCTCAGGTGTCACAGTGCCACCCTTGAACAAATGTGGCCAAGGACAGTTCCTGGTCCCTCAGTTCAAGCCCCAGGACTAGCCAAACAAGAAATCATAACATTTTCCACACATTTGGAAATAAATCTGTTTTATCTAACCCTGCTTCTTTTTTGCCAATCCAGGGTGTGTGCCACCAAGCCAAACTACTGGCCCCCAACCTTACTATTTTTAATCATTTAATTTTTTTACATAATCATATTTCATGCTGTCTGTATTAATACCATAAACAGTATGCTTAGTGTAATAATGTTAAAGGTAAAACATAAGAAATTAATCACTAAAATTCCTTTTTTATTAGTTTTATAGCATTACTACAATTTTATGAGAAAAATTACCTAGAATGTTATTTTAGAGTTCACGTAATCCATTGTGATAAATATATCAACCTACATCATTTATTTGAACACATTTTAAACTATTTTTTTCAGGAATGAAAATACATATATATTTGTTGTAAATGAAATTTATGACTTGGGGGGAAGGGAAAGAGAAAAGGGGGGAGGGGGTAACAGTGTTTACAAGAAATGTACTCATTACATATGTAACAGCAATCTCTTTGTATATCACCTTGACAACAAATTTTTTGAAAAGTACAATAAGTTTAAATGTCTACTTTGGGCAGAATTTTTTTTGCCAGTACTGTGCTTAGACTCAGGACCTGAGCACGATCCTTGTTTTTGATTTTGTTTATTCTTAAGGCGCAAGTTCTATCACATGTGCCACAGCACCACTTTTATCTTTTTTTATCTATGCTGTGCTGAGGAATTGAACTTGGGTCTTCATTCATGCTCGGCAAGAACTCTTCCACTAGGCTTAACTTATGGCCCCAGTGGGAAGGAAGTTTTCCATAAAATATGTAGGAAATATGTCCACTAAGGAAAAGCCATCAAAAATAGAAGAAAAATTATATACTTAGATAACGACATGCCAGTATTATGGCAGATCTCTGTAATTCTAGCTTCAAGAGTGGCCTATTTGGACCGGGAGTTGGCTGGCTGAAGTAAAGTGCTATCCTTGAGCAAGCCCTAGGACAGTGCTCTGGCCATGAGTTGAAGCCATAGGACATGCAAAAAATAATAATCTAATGCCCATGACTGGTGGCTCACCCTGGTAATCCTAGCTACCCTGGAGGATCGAGGTTCAAAGACGGCCCAGGCATAAAAATCTGTGAGAATCTTATTTCCAAATAATCCAGAAAATTCAAAATGACAATGTGCCTCAAGTGGTAGAGCTCTTGCCTTGAGCTGAAGAGCTTAAGGTAAACATCCAGGCCCAGAGTTCAAGCCCCATGAGTGAAAAAAAGAAAAAGAAAAAGAAAGCCCTTATCTAAGGCTGGAGTGCACACTAGTGGTAGTTTGCTTGCCTAGTATGCACAAAGCCCTGTGTTCAATTGCTCTGTACCACTTACACCAAAAAAAAGCTGGAAATGATCTCAGAAGGTTGGGTTCTGAGGATCACAGTTCAAAGCCAGGCCAGACATTAAAGTCCATGAAACTGTTACTTCCACTTAAGCACCAGAAAACCAGAAGTGACACTCTTGATCAAGGTGTTTAAGGTTGTAGCCTTGAGCTTAAGAGCCCAGGGACACTGCCCAGGTGCACAATTAAAGTCTTACAACCAAGAGAGAGAGAGAGAGAGAGAGAGAGAGAGAGAGAGAGAGAGAGAGAGAGAGAGAGAGAGAGAGACAGAGAGACAGAGAGAAAGACAGATAGAGAGAGACAGAGAGAGAGAGACAGAGAGAGAGACAGAGAGACAGAGACAGAGAGAGACACAGAGACAGAGACAGAGAGAGACAGGGAGACAGAGACAGAGAGAGAGAGAGACAGAGAGAGAGAGACAGACAGGCAGACAGACAGAGACAGAGAGACAGAGACAGAGACATCAAACAGTCAGGCACTGCTGGCTGAAGCGTGTAATTCTAGCTACTGTGGAGGCTGAGATTGGAGGATCTTGGTTCAAAGCCCAAAGCCAGCCTGGACACATATGTTTGTGAGGCTTACATCACCAATTAACTACCAGAAACCAAAAACGGAGCTGTGGAGGAAGAGCGCTAGCCTTTAGCTGAAGAGCTCAGGGACAGTGTCCAGGCCCAAAGTCCAACCACCTTGATGAATCAATAATAAAAAAAGAAGATAGCTAATAGTAATGATGAATAATTTGGGGCTGGGAGTTTGGCCTAGTGGTAGAGTGCTTGCCTAGCATGCACGAAGACCTGGGTTCAATTTCTCAATACCACATACATAGAAAAATGCTGGAAGTGGTGCTGAGGCTGAAGTGGTAGAGCCCTAGACTTGAGAAAATATAAGGACAGTGCTCAGTCCCTGAGTTCAAGTCCAGGACTGGCCAAATCAAAAGTAGTAGAGCACTGACATTGAACTGAAGATCTGAGGAACAGCCCAGGCACAGAGTTCAAGCACCGCAAACAACAACAACAAAATCTATGAAATGGCAGTGGTGGTTTTAAGCTAAGCAAAAATAGAGTAGAAACTGGTAAAATACGTATTTGTGTGTAAGCAAAATAGCCAGACTTATGCATTAGAACAGGATAGCAACTTGAAAAAAAATTTTGTTTTCCATTTCACTAGGTCCTGTCTCTTAATTTATTCAAGTAAGTAAAATGCTGGGTTTTATAAACATTGCTCTGAATATTAGAAAATCATAATATCTCTCATTAACCAACAAAGACCAGGAACTGGGGCTTCGTTCAAATGGCAGAGTATCAGGCAAGAGAAGAAAAAATTGAAGTAAGAACTTGAAGTTCTTGATCCAGAACCTGCATAGTAACAGAGCAGCAGCCTGGTGATGGTACCTCACACCTATAACCTTAGCTACTCAGGAGGCTAAGATCTGAGAATCAAAGTTTAAAGCCAGCCAAAGTACCCAGTTAACTGCCAGAAAAACCAGAAGTGGCACTGTGGCTCTCAGATTAAAGCACTAGCCTTGAGCTGAAGAGCTCAGGGACAGTGCCCAGGCCCAGAGTTCAAGCCCCACAATTGACAAAAATCAAACAAGCAAACAAAACTCACAAAGAAGCCTGCAGACCACAGTGGTTCTGCTGAGTCTCTTCTCTATGGGGATCAGGAAACATTTCACTTTTTCTGTCTCTTCCCATCTCAACATTCATACTAAAATAAGACTGTGTTGAACGTTTCAATTTATAAAAATGTTTTTCATGAAGCACCCTGAAATATTCATCGCTTATATCTCAATTGAAGATAGTTGATTTGGGCTGCATTGGTAGAGTGCTAGCCTTGAGCAGAAAAGGTCAGGGCTAGAGCTGAAGCACTCAGTAGAAGACCCAGTGCCAACACACAAAAGAAAATATGCCCTTTATACATATTTTTTATTTCTTAATGAATTTTTCAGTCTGTATAAATATAGGGTACATTCCTTGTTACTTAAGTAAGATTGCTCTTTTTTTTTCTTTTTGCCAGTCCTAGGGCTTGGACTCAGGGCCTAGACATTTTCATTAGACTGCCTTGCCCAAGGTGAGTGCTCTGCCTCTTGAGACACAGCGCCACTTCTAGCTTTTTTCTGAGTATGCGGTACCGGTGAATAGAACCTAGGTCTTCATGCATTCTAGGTGAGCACTCTACCATTAGGCTACATTCCCAGGCAGTGAGATTCCTCTTACAGTCATTGTATGTTCACAGAGTTTGATCTCACACACTGTAGGGCCCTGGTTGGCTTTGAGCTGTGCTCCTAAGCCCTGAGCCTCCTAAGTAGCTGAAATTAAGTTGTGAGCCAGCATGATGGCTTCCATTCTTTTTTCTACAAAAATATATGTAGTTATCTAAAATATATCTGTAGCTGAAAAAAAAGAATCTCTCCCAAACAAATCTTCAAAGAAACAACCATCCTATTAAAAGGTGGGCTAAGGACTTAAAAGATTATCTCTGAAGAAAAAATTAAAATGGGCTTTAGACACATGAAGAAATGCTCCATATCTCTAGCAATAAGGGAAATGAAAATCAAAACAACTTTGAGATTCCACCTGACTCCAGTCAGAATGGCCATTATCAAAAAATCTAATAAGAGATACTGGTGGGGAAGTGACCAGGGGGGATCACACCTACACTGTTGGTGTGAGTGTAAACTCATTCAACCACTAGGGAAAGCAGTGTGGTGAACATAGAGCTCCCCTATGATCCAGCAAATCCACTACTTGGTATCTACCCAATTGTCCAGAAAAAGGGGCATACTAAAGCCACTAGCACAGTGATGCTCATTGCAGCACTATTTACCATAGCAAAGATATGAAACCAACCCAGATGCCAGTCAGTAGATGACTGAATCAAGAAGATGTGGTACTTATACACAATGGAATGCTATGCTGCCATCAGAAGGAATGACATCGCCCCATTTGTAAGGAAATGGAAAGACTTGGAAAAATTCCTATTAAGTGAAGCAAGCCAGACCCAAAGAAACATAAGCTCAATGGTTTCCCTCATTTGTAATAATTAGTTCACATCTAGGACTCTCCTAGCAGAGGATTACAATAACTCAAAAACCTAGGTATATAAGGTCATATAGGATGAGACTAAATGAAAGGATCTCTAGGATATGGGAACAAGAGCTATATCTTGTGTCATCGTTGCTCTTAATCTTGTGTGATTTTTGTCCTTAATCTACTATCTTATTTCTCATCTCTTATTTTGCCCTTTGGTTAATGTCAGATTGTTACTGTATCTGATTTTTTCTTGGCATATTGTATATATGTTTATTTGTTTATGTGAAATAGGAAAGGGAAGGGGGGAAACAAGATGATTTGGAAGGGGAGGGGAGAGGGAACTGGGGACAAAAACATGTGGAGTGGAATAAATGTGTGAGAAGTAATGCAGTCCACTCCCTGTAAATGTAATCGTAACCCCTCTATACATTACCCTGAAAATAAAAAAGAGACTATAAAAATATCTGTAGAAAATGAGGCTGGATGATGGAAACACCAGATGCCACACTACAAAAAATGTGATACACGCGCACACACACACACACACACACACACACACACACAATGGAATGATACATAGCCAACCGACAAGATAAAATAATGGCATTCTCGGGGAAGTGGATGAAAAGGAAAAAAATCATATTAAGTGAAGTAAGCCAAACTCAAAGGAACATAGGCCCAAGACTCTCCCTCATTTGTCAAATTCAGTAGAAACTTTGTGCTCTGCTACCAGAGATTTACAATAGAACAGAATCTAGAGACATCGTGACAAATAGTATAACACTAAATGTAAGGACCTTCAAGATAAAGAAACAAAACTCATACATATACATAAAAATCTAGGATGGACTATACACTCTATAGACATGTGTTTTATTATAGATTAATCTGTATCTATGACATACAAAGACTCAGCTTAATTTTTACTATATTCTAAAATTTATGTGCCAGTGATTGTATAGCGATTCCCTTCTTGAATACTTGTTGGTTAAACATGACATTTGAAATATGATGTAAAATTCAATGTTAATAATTTTTTTAGAAAAAGTGGGTAGAGGTAAATACCACTAATGTACTTGCTCTAAGTGGTACAGAAATTTTCTTAATGAATCAAGGGGTTTTATTACATCTTTATGCAATTATTTTAGTTCTGAGTGTTCTACACTCAATGCTACTTCTGGAAAGATGATATAGCCGACTGTGTAGATGGTATGAAGACATACTGGCCTAAACGTAGAATAAAGCATTGGTAAGTGTCTGTTAGCTGTCCAGATTGTACTGGAATATGTGGAATGAATTTATTAAGCACAATGCAGGCTCTTAGTCAGATCAGGATCAAGATTATGTGGTTCCATGAGATGAATGAGGAAAGATCAGAAAAATCTACTAAGATATCCAGATATACTTTTGAAACTAAGGTATCTGGACTCCTTTTTTTTTCTTTCTTGATGGGGAGCTTGAACTTTGGACCTGTGCAAGGTCTCTTAGTTCTTTTTCCTCAAGGCCAATGCTGTACTAGTTTTAGACACAACTCCACTTAGTTTTTGGGTGGATAAGTGGAGAGAAGAATCTTACAGTTTTTTTTTGTTTTCGTTTTTTTTTTGCTTGCAAAGGGTTTGAATCACCTTCTCCCTGGCTAGTAGAATGACAATTATGACCCTCCAGCGCCTGGCTAGTAATTTTTTGAAAATTGGACTTTCTTCCAAATCATGTAACCGGTTCCTAGCAAAGTTTTGAAGCCTGACTTAAATGTGACAGATTTTTGTCACTTGGAGATACTCTGTGCTGAACGTTAGAAATCTAACAGCTGAGTCACAGTGGCACTTCCAGTTTTTGTTTATGTGGTGCTGAGGAATGGAATCCAGGGTTTCATACATGCTAGGCAAGCTACATTTTCAGCCCAAGGTTTTATGTTTTGTTTTTTCAGTGTTGTTGCTTCTAAGGTACTGTATGATGTTCTTTCATTTTCTTTGCTTTTTACCTCTTTTCTTCTTTTTCCCTTTAGTTTTATTCTCTGTAGTCACTGTGTTGAATTCGGGTACCCTGTGTCTTGTACATAGGTTTATGTGATTTGGGGAATGGAGAGGGTATAATAAAATGGTAAAAAAAAAAAAAAACCAAAGGAAAAAGGGTGAACCAATTGAACAGTGATACTTGGAAGACACTAAACGGAAATGAACTGAACAATCTGGGTGGAGAGGGGGCTGAGTGTAGGAAAACAGAGAAAAATGAGGGAGGGGATAACAATTTTCTTAAGAAATGTGTTCATTACTTATGTAACCGTATGCCAACTATATATTGACTTAACAAAAAAAATTAACTTAAAAAATAATTTAGCCGGGTATGGTGGCTCACATTTCTAAATGTAGCTACTCAAGAGGCTGAGATCCAAGGATAGCAGTTCAAAGTCAGCCTGGGCACTGAAGTCCATGTGACTCTTATCTCCAATTAACCACCAGAAACCCAGAAGTGGCCCTATGGCTCAAGGGATAGGGCAGTAATATTGAGCTGAAAAGCTCAGTGACAAGACCCAGGTGCAGAATTACAGTCCCATGACTTGAATGATGAATGATACTAGCCAGGCTCTGTGCGCTCACACTTGGAATCCTATCTACACAGAATCAGGTTTGAATCCAGCCCAAACAAATTGCATGATATTCTGATTTACAGTTCATTACCAAAAATCTGGAAGTGGAGCTGTGGATCAAGTGGTAGAACACTAGCCTGAAGTAAAAAAAAATTTAAGGACAGTTCCCAGGCCCTGGGTTCAAGTCCCAGGACTTGCATAAAACAAACAAATGTGACGCTGAGTCCTCCATCATTTGGTGTTATAGTTCAATATTCTTGATATGCGTCTTAGAAATTAAGTCCCTAGCAAATACTCTCCCCTGAAATTCTGCTTCATAGCTGATTCATAGAATTTCAGCATCATTACTATCACCTTCCAGTTAGCATAGCAGTCTACTACTGAAAATTTGAAGAAAACTTTTGAGTAATCCTAATAAATCTGTGTATCATCTGCACACACATCAAATCAGCAGCAGCTATGTTCTACTATTATCTAAATGTATTTAATCCCTTCTTGAGTTAATGAGCCTTAAAGAGTAAAACATATGAAATAGTTATGAAACTAACAGTCACCATTCTTCTACCTAATATTGTAATATAAGTTTATAAATGCAAGGACTATTCTGAAGTGTGCAGAAGATAGCTTCTCATTATAATATTCTCATGAAGTATTGTTTTTAGGAAACATGTTGCTTGCTTTGGGAAAGCAAAGGCAAGGAAAAATGATATAGGTAAGTTCCCTATTTATCAGAAGGAAAATACTATTGGGTTTAGATCAACTTCATTCATTCCGTGCTGATGAAACAAATATTTGCAATTCCTGAGGCCAATTACTTCATTGTGATGCACAATCAGCCACCTTAGATCAATCTTCCAAAAAAGGAAAGGAACAAATGAGAAGCAATTAAGGTTTCCAAAATGAACCAGGTGGTGGTGGCAGCTCACACTTGTAATTCTATCTACTCAAGGCCTGAAATCCAAGGATCTGGACTAAGTTTGTCTGGGATGAAAATATTCCTGTCTGAAACATCATCTCTCTTGTCACAGCCCAGCTGATATACTCTGCCCAACAGGTTCCAAACACCAAAGTCCATTTCCTATCTGAAATACTAGCAAACGTACTCACACATTATTTCCTCTTTAGGAGAGAGTTGAAACATGTACCAGAAACATTTCCTGGGCTTCAGAGTGGAAGTGGAAATATATACTCACTAGAAGCCCATCTAGTAAATTACAGTCAATCATCTTTCCTCACATCTTGTTAGTTAAATTGAACAAAGAGTGTTTGGATCAGAAGCGATGTGTATGAGCATACAGGTTGTAAAAGTACTGTAATCCTACCTACTCAAGATAAGCTGAGATCTGAGGATTCCAGTTCAAACAGCCATGCAATAAATTCCATAAGATTTTTACCTCTAATTAACCAGCAAAAAACAGAGCGTTGAATTGTGCTTAAAATGCCACAGGCCTAAGCTTTGCATAAAAGTGCTAAGGGGTAGCACTCCTTTTTAACATAGTACTAGAATTCCTAGGTAGTGCAATAAGGCAAGAAGCAAGCATAAAGGGGATCCAAGTAGACAAAGAGGAAATAAAACTATCCCTCTTTGCAGATGACATGATTCTGTATTTAAAGAATCCTATAGACTCTACTCCCAAGCTCCTTGAGCTGATTCAAAGCTTTGGAAGGGTAGCAAGCCATAAAATCAACCCTCACAAATCAACTGCCTTCCTTTACGCCAATAGTGAGAGGAATGAGGCAATAATGAGGAAAGAAACTCCTTTCACAATAGCCTCAAAGAAAATAAAGTACCTAGGAAGTAGCTTAATTAAGAATGTAAAGGACCGTTTAGATGAAAACTTTAAAACCCTAAAAAAGGAAATTAAAGCAGAACTAAGGAAATGGAAAAACCTCCCATGCTCCTGGATTGGAAGAATCAACATTGTGAAAATGACAATCTTGCCAAGGGCTATCTACAAATTCAATGCAATACCCATCAACATCCCAATGTCATTCTTTAAAGAAATACAAGAGGCAATTCAAAATTTCATATGGAATAATAAAAGACCCCGTATAGCAAAAACACTTCTTAGCAGAAAGAACAGCGCTGGAGAAATTTCAATTCCAAACTTTAGACTCTATTACAGAGCTATAATTCTCAAAACAGCTTGGTACTGGCACAAGAACAGGCCTGAAGTCCAATGGAATAGAACTGCGGACCCAGATATTAAACCACAGACCTATGGCCACCTAATCTTTGACAAAGGAGCCAAAAAAATAGAATGGAAGAAAGATAGCCTCTTCAACAAGTTGTGCTGGCAGAACTGGTTAAGCACCAGCAGAAAACTAAAGTTGGATCCTTCTTTGCCACCTTGCATTAGAATTAACTCCAAATGGATCAAAGACCTGGAGGTAAAAGCTGACACACTGAAAAGTTTACAGGAAGGAATAGGAGATACAAGGCCTCTTTGGCACAGGTCGAAACTTTCTTAATAAGGACCAAGAATCACAACAAATCAGAGAAAGGCTGGATAAGTGGGACTGCATTAAACTGCAGAGCTTTCATATGGCAACGGATATAGCTAGTAAACTAATCAGGCAGCCTACAGAGTGGGAGAAGATCTTCACCAACCAAACAACGGACAAAGGCCTCATATCTAAAATATATCAACAACTCAAAAAATTGAATCACTCCAAAACTAACCTCCAAAGTAACACCCATCCCATTAAAAAATGGGGCAAAGATTTAAAGACAGTCTTCTCTGAAGAAGAAACAAAAATGGCCTATAGACACATGAAGAAATGCTCAAAATCTCTGGTCATAAAAGAATTGCATATCAAAAGAACTCTAAGATTCCACCTCACTCCAGTTAGAATGGCCAGCATCAGGAAAACGAATGACAACAGATGCTGGAGTGGATGTGGCCAGGAGGGATCACTACTACACTGTTGGTGGGAGTGCAAACTCGTTCAACCACTATGGAAAGCAGTGTGGCAGTGCCTCAAAAGGCTAAACATAGAACTTCCCTATAACCCAGCAATACCACTACCTGGCATTTACCCAACAATCCAGAAACAAGGGCATACTAAACCCACTAGCACAACAATGTTCATTGCAGCGCTATTCACCATAGCAAAGATATGGAACCAACCCAGATGTCCTTCAGTTGATGAGTGGATCAACAAGTTGTGGTATTTGTACACAATGGAATTCTATGCTGCTGTCAGAAAGAATGACATCACCCCATTTGTTAGGATATGGAAATACTTAGAAAAAATCATATTAAGTGAAGTAAGCCAGACTCAAAGGAACTTAGGCTCAGTGGTTTCCCTCATTCGTCATAATCAGTAGAAACATTGGGCTGTACTAGCAGAGATTTGCAATAGAGCAAAAGGCCATATATAAGGCCATATAATGTGAAGCTAATTGAAAGGACATCCAGGATATGGAAACAAAAGCCATATAATGAATGATTGTTGTCCTTAATGTACTATGTTGTCTCTCATCTCCTTTGCTGTCCCTTGGTTATCCCATATTGGTATAGTTTCTCATTTTGTTATCTGATATATTGAATTTATTTGTATTTGGATATTTGAAATTTGATAGGGAAGGGGGGAAAACCAAGAAGGGTGGGGGGTGTGGGGTTGGAGGGAAATGGGTACCAAGACATGTGAAAGGGTATCAATGTATGTGAATTAATGCACCTTCTACACGGCAAATATCATGTAACCCTTTTACTAATTACAATAAAAAATGAAAAAAAAAGAAAGTTGTAGTGTGTGGGGAGGATGATGGGGTCAAATACATTTCTTCTTAGAAATTTACCTCATCTGGTTGCCCTGGATTTTCCTGGCCTTCTTCTTAGAAAAAGGCCTGTTTTACTGGATTTGTGGCTTGGCAAAGATCTAGCATGTACATCTTCGAGTAAGACATCCACAACTTCCATGCCTGAGACTCGAGTTTCCTGACCTTTGGCAACAGCACAGCAACATCTTTCTTCCTCCTGAGCCACAGGCCAAGTCAGCTGGCTTGAGCTGGTTGTTAGTTACAGTGGCTTGGTTACCAGGGTTCCATATCCTGTTCCATTGTGAGGGAGGCAGGCTCACCTTTCAGGGCCCAATGACCAAAGATCGTTGCTCACAGAAGACCTCACCAAAGACATACTGGAGGCTGAATCTCTCCTCCAATCTCACAATATACATGTGGATGTAGTAAACAGCACACCTTATTTGTCCATTCCCAATGTCTTCCACTAGGCCCAACAACCAGTCTGGTCTCAGGCTCAAGGAGCCTTTTTTAGGTAAGATCCAAACTTAAGGGTCAATATTGCCCTCATCCTTTACAAAACATTTGCTTCACAGTGCCTACTCTGCCTGCATTTTGCCCCTTGTTGAATTTTTTTTTTTGTTTTTGCTAGTCTTGGGAATTGACCTCAGAGTGTGAACATTGTTCTTGGGCTTTCTTTAGGCTTTAGCTGTCCCACCGAGCCACAGTACCACTTGCAGCGTTTTCTATGTATGTGGTAATGAGGAATCAAACCTGAGTCTTTTTGCTTGGTAGCCAAGGACACTACCACCAGGTCAAACACCCAGGGCATGTTGCAAATATTTTTGAAATCAATATACTAGGATATTATTAGGTTTCTGTATCCTAATCAATTTTTTCCTGATGATTAGCTTTGCTGTCATGTGTAAAAAATGCAAGAGGGAAAGACACAGAAGAATTAGTGAAATTTAAAAAAAAAAGCATTACCCACATAGATAAGTGTTCATTCTTTGTAGGAGAAAGGATATTTTGATATGACGATGATGACTTTATAATTACTATGTCAGGGTTGAGAGTGTGGCATAGTAGTAGAGTGCTTGCCTAGCATCCATGAAGATCTGGATTAATTGCTCAGTATCACATAGATAGAAAATCTAGATGTGGCACTCTGGCTCAAGTGGCAGAGGGCTAGACTTGAGAAAACCCGAGGACAGTGCTCAGGCCCTGAATTCAAGCCCCAAGACTGGCAGAAAGATAAAAGAAAATAAAAATGCCTTTTACGAGCTAATTAACTCACAGCATTGGCTTCTGAAATCTTTGCTTCTGCATCTTGTGAAATACCCCTTTCCCTCAACGTAGACAAGAAAAAGAGATCCATCCCATGCTCCACTGTGAGGCCACTGGTTGGGCTAAGAGCTAGTCGTGCAGCAACACATAAGTTTTATTCTAATACTTTCCAAACTTTGTACTCAAATATGCTACCTACTTACCATCCTAGGTCAGTTATCCTTATGCTATACCTTTTCTTCATGACTACAATATTGTTACACTCCTACGTTAATCCTCTTGTACCTCCCCTGACCTCTCTCATTCTTTTTTTCTATCTCTGGACCTCTGCTCGTCTTTCAACCCTTATACTGAACGGATCTACACTTGATGGCTGTTGAGCAATATTGTATATGTAGGTGGTTAATTATTCTCTAGGCTCAGAGGGACTTAAAGACAATAGAGATTGGATTGAGAGGCTTATTGTTTTGGGTATAAATCGTTTATCAGTGGTTGTATTAGACTGGTCTGTAAGTGCACAAAAAGAAATAGTGATAATGCCAATCAAAACTTGTGAACATCTAGTGGCTGCCAGCTACAGAGGTCTAGGTTGGTTATATCTGAAAAACTATAATAGTATTTAGTAGTAATCTTGCTCCCATTTTCAAATGGGCAGAACAAGAAACTCAAGAAAAATGTCAAATCAAGAAACAACATCCCCCACCCAATGTAAACAGACAATGGAACAGTCACTGGCAAACCTAGAGGAGAGTCTTCCAAGTGCTACACAAATGCAATTGATAAACATCATTAATGGAAAATTGAAAATATAAAGAAAGAGATAATGGAGGAAGTCATAGCTGAACAAGAGGGAATCATAAACAAGGTGATAATGGAAAAGAAGAAGCCATAAAGGAGGCCATAATAAAGGTTTTTCAAAGAAAGATGGATGAATTCATAGAATCCACAAATAAAAACGTGACCAAACTCCAGCAAATGTCCAAAGAAAATAAAGCTACTGAGCTAACCACTCAAGAGGAAATCAAGGAGATAAAGAAATCCATACATGATCTAAAAGAAGAGATGCAAGGCATCAAAAATGAGCAATTAGAAGCAAGGGAGATGAAAAATAAAGTAGATAGTTTGATAGCAGGTTAGACAATGCAGAGGAGAGTATTTCTGGGGCTGAAGATAATTTAGGTATTATAGAGAAAGAACAGAAAATGAGTCATACAAATCTAGGAAATATGAGAGAGCGCTTCAGGAGGTCCAAGATGCAATTAGGAAGCCTAATTTAAGGCTAGTTGGTATTGAGGAGGGCGTGGAGAAAGAGGTCAATGGTATTGGAAATATACTTCAGGGAATCATCTCAGAGAATTTCCCAAATATCCAGAAGGGCAGGCCCATTCAGATATGAGAAGCTTTTAGAACCCCAAACAGACCTGACCAGAAAAGAACATCCCACCGCCACATTGTGATCCGAACTGGATCAATAGAAACGAAAGAAAAGATCCTAAAGGCAGCCAGGGAAAAGGGATCAGTAACCTATAAAGGCAAACCAATCAGAATGACCCCAGATTTCTCAGCAGAGACCATGCAAGCACGAAGTGACCGGAAGCATATATGTCATGTCCTTAAATCAAACCAAGAATACTGTAGCCAGCTAAGCTCTCATTCATAACTGAGGGAACAATAAACACATTCCATTCCAGGGAAAAGCTGCAATAATATATCGAAGCAAACCAACACTACAGAGAATTCTCAAAGATGCTCTATACATAGAAAACCAAAATAAATGCAATATAGGGAAAGAAATGGCACCTAAACAGCATACCATCTAAGGACCACAAGAACTGTCAAGACACAGGCCCTACTAAAAGCTTTTAAAAATGGTAGGAACTAATAAATATCTCTAAATCCTAACTCTCAATATCAATGGACGTAACTCTCCAATTAAACGGCATAGGCTGTCTAGTTGGATCCAAAAGCAAGAGCCATCGTTCTGCTGTCTTCAAGAGACACATCTTATCCAAAAACAATCATCATTTGAAAGTGAGAGGTTGGAATAAACTCTATCAAGCTAACTGCCCCCATAAACAGGCTGGAGTTTCCATCCTCATATCAGATACAATAGACTTCAAACTAAAATTAGTAAGAAAAGACAAAGAAGGTGACTACATACTACTAAAGGGATCTTTCCTCCAGGAAGACATAACGATCCTAAATATTTACACACCCCTTTGAAGATTCTCAAAAGATTGAAGATTCTGCCAGTGTAAGTTAGATTCCGGCATTGATATTAAATAATGCAACGAGTAGGGATTTATATTTGAAATATCACTGTTGACAAAATCTAACACACATTTGCTTAGTATTTGCTTTTGATTTCCCAAGAAGTTCAGTACAAGCTAACATGTGTGGCATATATCGACTGGGAGAAATGATTCAGAATATGTGACTCATTTGAACAGGAGTCAGTGAAAAGATACAGAAGCAGGATACCCATATTGTGATAATTTGTATCTTTTGCATATTTTGTGTTTGTTATTAATTCAATTTGTAGTGTACATTTCTAGGTAAAAACTTTTTAAATGTTTCCAAACAATTTGTTATTTCAACAGCAAAAAAAGACATTTATATGCCTGATAAAATTCACAGAATCCAAATTTTTCCATATTATTTTTTGTTTTTTGTTTTTGTTTTTTGGTGGGTCATAGATCTTGAACTCAGCCTGGGCACTATCCCTGAGCTCTTCAGCTCCAGGCTACCACCTTACCCTGGAGCCAAGCCCCACTTCCCATTTTCTAAAGATAAATTGGTGATAAGAGTCTCAGGTCTTTTTGTGCCAGGATGGCTTTAAACCTTGATCCTCAGATCTCAGCCTCCTGAGTAGCTAGGATTATAGAAGTGAGACACCACCCCATTGTGCTCAGCTTTCTGTTTTTTTTTTTAAACAAGCCCTTTGGCTGGAACTCGGTCTGAGCACTGTCCTTCAGCTTTCCTCAAGCCTAGTGATCTACTTGAGCCACAGCACTACTTCTGGTTTTTTCTGTGTATGTGGTACTGCGGAATTGAAACTTCGTCTTCATACAAGCACTCTACAACTATGCCAAACTCCCAGTCCCTCCACATTATTTTTTATGATAGATCTTTCCGTGCATCTAGGATGGCTAGAAATCCTTCTTGAGTTTCCCAAGATCAGGGAGTATAGGTGTGTCCCATCCTGTGTGGCTACATAACCATTGTTTAGGGTACAGTTCTCTCTTCATTCTACCCATCTAGAGCAATTTTCATCTTCCATGTATAATCATTAAACATTCAGCTCCTGTTCCTCTCTACTCCATTCTCTGGAACCATCGTGCTTTTTGGCTCTAAGGGTTTGTTGTTCCTTGGAAGCTCTGGAAGGGAAAACATACCCTAGCTCTTCCTTTATGACTGCTGTATATTTAGTTTACTGTAATCAAGATTCATCTGTAAAATATAGTAAAATGTTCTTGCTTTTCAATGCATTGTTTTGCATATTTCTATCTTTTGATTATTATTAATAGTTGTGAATGGATTCTCCACATATTTGTTCTAGACTCTGCTTTCTCTTCCGTTAGGTACAAGTCTAGAAATAGAAGTGTTGGACCATATTTCTATGTAATTCTATATTTTGTACTTTTTTACCACTCTCCACGCAATTTTTGATTGTTTTATATTCCTTGCAGAACTATTCCAAAGTTCTACTTCTTCTCACTACCTTCCCAGTAATAGTTAGACTTTGAAAGTTGTTTTTTTGTATGAGTGTGTGTGTGTGTGTGTGTGTGTGTTTGTGTGTGTATGTGGATCATTTTGTTTAAAACTATATTTATATTAACATATTTAAAGTAATGATTTCATTGTAATTTTAATTTTTCTCATGACTGTTAATATTGAACTTCTTTCTACATTTTGAACTACTATTTCTATATATTATTTTTAGAAAATCCTCTCCAATCTCCAATTTTTTCCCTTTTTTTGTGGGGTAGTGGGGAAAGTCATGGGGCTTGGACCTTGGGCCGTGAGCTCTTTAGTTTAAGGCTATTGTCCTACCCTGAGTATTGCCCCTCAGTTCTTCTGCTCACAACTCCCTACCCCTCTTCCCATTATGTAGAGAACAAAGGTCATCCTCAGTCCTTTTGAAAAAGTAAGACATACAGTAAATTTGTAGTATAAAACAGCAAGAAATAAATTTCGTGCCAGGTGCAGTGACTTCTACCTGTAATCCTAGCTACTCAGATATCAGGGTGATATCTAAAGATTTGGTTCAAAGCCAGCCTGGGCATTAGAAAGTCTATGAGACTCTCATCAACAGTTAACCACTAGAATATGGGAAATGGCACTGTGGCTTCATAGGTAGGGTGATAGCCTTGAGTTGAAGAGCTCAGGAACAATGCCCAGGCCCAGAGTTCAAGCCTTACAAATCCCCCAGCCAAAAAAAGAAAAAAAAACTTTCTTCCCCAAGTGACTATTATGCCAGACATAGAACATTAACATTCTGGGTGTACTTCACAGTATTATTACTTGATACCCTAAGATTTTGCAATATTCTCACAGTACCAGCATATGTCATCATATAATGTAGTTCTTTTTCAATGGAATAATTCCATTTAAAACCTAAATCTACTCCCCCGACTTATTTTTGTCGATACCACAATTGCTCTACCATGATATGCCACAAGCCATTAAACATTTTATGGTGGGTAATTGGAAAGGAGTCTCATGGAATTTTGTGCCAGGCTGGCTTTGAACCATGGTCCTCAGATCTCAGTCTCCTGAGTAGCTAGGATGACAGGCGTGAGCCACCAACACCTGGCTTGCCTTTTTATTTTTTTGTGGGTCTTGGGACTTGAACTCTGGGCCTAGGGACCATCCCTAAGCTTTTCAAGTCAATATTTCATGTAAGTCTAAACATTTAAGTAAAGGAATAAAAGTCCAACAAAAAAAGAATAAAATTCCAGACATGGTGTGTTTATAACTCGGTGTTAATTACTTGATGAAAATGTGCCATTCCAGAAGCTGGTGTCATTTGATGATGTAGCTGCGGATTTCAGCTGGGAGGAGTGGCAGCATCTGTACAATGCTCAGAGGACCCTGTACAGAGATGTAATGCTGGAGACCTACAGCAACCTGGTGTCCTTAGGTGAGAAAAAGTCAAATTCACTTGCAAGGCCAAGTGCCTTGTTATTTTGCAGATACGTGAATGTTTATCAAACTTTCAATACTATTTAAATGAAAGATTCCAGGCCCTGAGAAGTATCATTACTTTCTAAAGAAAACCTAAGGTAATTTTGTACTCATTCTTCAGGATACCTTCAGGATACTTTGACAACAGTTCTAAATTATGTTTCCTCTAATGGAGATGACATTCTAAACTTACACAGTAATTGTAAGTGGATAAACAATCCAGAATAGAATATATATCATTATTGGAAATAGGATCTAGAAATCACTAAACAGTGAGTTTATAATGGAAACCTGGCACTAGGTGCAATGTTTCATGCCTGTAATATTAAAATATTCAGGAGGAAGAAATCTAAGAATTCTAATTTGAAGCCAGCAATGGCATAAAAATTGCCATGAAACTCTATAACTCCAAGTAACCCCTCAAAAATGTTAGTGGAGTGTCAAGTGTTTGACTTTGTGGTTGAGTGCTTGCCTAGCATGCATGAAGACCTATGCATGTAAGTGAAGCTGGGACTCAAACTGGTATTTTTCTAGCCTTGAGCAAGACAGCTAAGTTTATGCCATACAAAATGAATCCAGAGCTGGGGAAAAGTCAACCATGGAGCCAGTGAGAAATGAGAAAAAAGATTTAATAGATAACTTGTGAGTAGGATGTCTGCGAACTTAAAGCAATGATGACACAGCATAAGCAATAATTCTCTACTGTTTCTAATTTACAGGGCCCTGTGTTCCCAAACCTGTATTAATTGACAAGCTAGAGCACTGTGCAGAACTCTGGATAGGAAATTCCTCTGACAAGAATATCACAGGTGAGTGAATGCATCTTCATATTGATGTTGGAGCCTGAGCCCCATTGGTAAGTTCATGTTGTGATGTACTGAGCAATAATATTCTTAGTTACCCTAAATCCTGTGTGGAACCTATGGAATTCTTTGTGAATGAATCAAGAATCATTTTCTTTTCCCAATACTATGCTTGGTCTCAGGGCCTGAGCATGGTCCTTGGGTTTTCTCAAGGCTAGATCTCTATTTCTTGAGTCATAGCACCACTTCTGGCTTTTTCTTTGTATGTAGTACCAAGGAACTGAACCAGGCCTATGGGACTATGAAAGCTGGAGCTGCTATCTAACCATGGATCATGTTCCTCTTTGTCTGGGAGAAATGACTCCAAAGATGAAATTCGAATGGTGAGGAAAAGATGATGATGTACTCAGGAAATTTCTCCTAAACAAATGCTCATGTGGAAGTGGGATGGGGGCTGGGCATATCTGAGGAAGAGCTTAAGGGGGCTTCTCGTGGCGTTGAAAACGTTCCTTGCGACTTCAGGCATGCAGCAGGGTGTTTTAGATGGCCATTGCGAGATGGATGGAATAAGACTGGAGACAAGATGAATGCTGGGATCCTGCAATGCTCTTGCATGAGTGGCTGGTGGCTCACCTGAAAGAACTAATTATGTCTAAAAAAGAAATCAGGAATTTGTTTTGATTAGATAATACCTGTAATCCGAGGCATATTCAGAATCCTGATCTCAGTATTGAGGTTTAAAACCAACCCAGCAAAGGGAAAAGTGCATGAGACTCTGACTCCCAGTTTAGAGCAAGAACAAAGATTGAAGTAGAGCTGTGGCTCAAGAGCTAGAGTGCTACCTTGAGCAAAGAAAAGCTAAGAAAAAGCTCCAGGTCTTGAGTTCAAGGCCAGGAATGAAAGAAGGAAGTTAAAAAAAGGGAAGTATGTGAGGAAGGGAAATATATAAATGAAAGAGAGAAGGAACTAGAAATTTAAAACTAGAGAATATTTAAAAGTCATCAGTCCTTCTAAGAAAAGTGTTCGAGTATGGGTTCTATATGTGGTGAACTGGAAGCCCAGCAGTGACTTGTTAACCAAAGAGTCACCATGATGAGCAAAGGATAGAAATCTGCATGAGCCTCTTAGCAGATGGAGTCACAGAAGAGAACCTCAGCTCCCATCCCATAGTTAGAAGTATATAGAGATGGGGAAGTTGGCATCACCTTGATGTCATTGTGTCCATGGAGACTGGAAGCCATGGCTCTGTGAAAGCACAATGTTTTGGTTACTGAGCTGAGAGGCTGAGGAGAGCCAAGTCCTGGCCATGAAGAAATCAGGGTGGCAGCAGAGCAACTCTGCTGCAGTGTGTGCCTGCTTGGCTGTTCTTATTCTGTGGTGGATCAGACCGGAGCGGGTGATAGTAACGGTTTTGTGGTCACAAGCCCTTCACCAAGAGCTTCCTGTGGGATCCTCATAAGCTACAGGGTGGCTGGTGGTGGGATGTGTGTGGGGTGGAAGTGACAGAGGGATGGACGCATGGCAAGGTGGGTGAAGAGATGAGAGGAATGATGAGAGCCCAGTTCATTGGTTTCCAAGGTTAATGGGTGGGAGGTAGAGAGGCATGATGGAGGAAAGATGGAGGCAGGGGAAGGTGGTGACAGAGTGAGGCCATCTGTAGTGCCAGCCTGGCCATCATCTGAAGCCCATAGGCAGCTTCCTGATCCCTCACTTTGTCCTGCTCCTTGTGGAGGGAATGTCACGTGTACCCAGAGCTAGGGGTGGGGCAATGTTAGTAGCACCTGGAGAACCATTGGCCTCTACCTGGGTGAGGGTTGGTTCTGGCTCCCATGCTGGGTGGCCTGATAGCTATGGAACAGATCTCTCCTTAGCTACCACAGTCAGTGGCTACTCTCCATCTAGGGTTAGGGCACCTGCTCAGCCATCAGGACACCCCATGCCAGGACAGAGGCCTACAATTCAGATGGCAGCACAGGGGTGAAGATGATCTCACCGTAGCCCTAGTTACATGGCTGTCCCTGCATGCAGGTCAGGATGAGCTGGGGGAAGATGTTCTCTGTGTTTTTCCACAGCCTATCCCGGCCTCTTCTTGTGTCTGATTAGACCCAGAGAGTACCAGGTTCCCTCTCATAGTCCTGGTTCTTTTCCTTTTACAGTCATCAGGCTGGAACTCAGGTCCTGGGTACTGTCCCTGAGCTCTTTTGCTCAAGGTTGATGCTCTACCATTTGAACCATAGTGCCATTTCCAGCTTTTCCTTTTCATGTGGATCTCTGATATCTCCAGTGCTGTGCCTGCAGGGAACCACTCACCCCACAGACAGAGCCAACTCTGCCGTGACTGTGACTGCCCACAACCCTCACACCCACTCCTTGCACACCCCTCGACTCCAGTTTTAGCTCCTCTTGGACTGGGTGTCCAGCCTACCCCTTCCTACACTCACAAAGGGTCTACAATTGTCTTCCCAAGGTCCTTTATTCTGCCAGCCAGAGTACAGACTGAGCACATCTTGACGATCACAGAGCTCAAAGCCAAAGGGTGAGATGCAGAAGGGGATGACCCAGTAGCTGCACAGGGCCCATGGATCATCCTGTGCATCCCCCAGCCTGTGACTTCCCCCACCCCCTTGGCAGGAAAGTTCCATGCCCACATTCTGATCCCTGGTCCCCTCCAATTCCATTCTCCCTTGGATTTTGCAGACTGTCTACCATCAGGATCTAAAATTCTATTCATCACTTTATGTCCTTATCACTGATTTGCTACTTTGGCAGGATCTCCCCGTGCCTGGAGAGTCTGCATGTCATGTACTCTCTGTGGAGAAGTTGCCCCAGGAGAAGAAATATGCACTTCATGTGAGTGTTGGACAGGGCAGGAGGGCTCCCTAGGATCAGAAGCCACAGGAGGGGTGCAGATGGGGGAATGCTAGGGGCCCCAGGGGACAGTGGGAGTTAGGGCCCAGTTGGTTCCTTCTGCAGGGTTGACACCGCTTCACAAACCCAACAGAATGACGTTCACATTACAGATGTCAGAGACAGTGCAGATTGCCAATGGGTGCAGGGGTCACTGTCACCCCCAGATGCTGGCTGCATGCTGGGATGCACGCAGAAATGGTTTCAAGATCAGATAATGAGGATGTTGCAGGGTGTAACCATTCTTTTCAGATGGCTCTCTACCTCTCTTGAGCTTCATCTCTATCTTTGGCTTTTTCTTGGCAGTTAACTGGAAATGAGAGTTTCATGGACTTTCCTTTCTGGACTGGCTTCAAACAGAAGCTATGCACAGTTTTCAAACCATACCCTACTGAAGAAGGGAAGCTTGATCTGGTGCTTAACTGGGTTGCACTTTGGCTCCGTTTGCTATGCCTCACGGGAGGGGGCTCATCATTTGTAGACTAAGATCTCATGACCTTCAAAGCCAAATGCTACCTGAAAGTTCAGGGTCCCAGCCTATGTGTTGGGCCTGGGTGAATACATTCTCTGTTATGCTGGGTCAACAACCCATGTTTTAAGCTGGAAGTAGGCAGTGCCACATTTGATAAGAACATCTGCCAGAGATTGACACCTCATGAAAGCAGATTCTAAATTTGTATTCCATTTCCTGTGGTGGAGAAATCCCCTCCAAGTTAGATAGGCTCACATCCCCCTGCAGGTCACACTCCTAATGCAACCTTGAGTGTCCTCATGGTATTGGGATATAAGTTTGTAGGGAATTCTGGTTTAGTCCATGAATTAGCTGGACAAGTGATGACAAACGTGTTGTGGATTAATATGAGAACAATTTAAGAAGCCCTGGAGGAGCATCAACCTGACCCTCTGTGGTGCTATAAATCTGATAGGATATTCCAGACTGAGAAACAATCACATGGCTTTGTGTTTGGCATCCAGACAAGTGAGTGCATGTCTTAGCTGTCAGCCAATACAGAGGAGGACATGAATAAGTGGGTGGAAAGCATCTGTCAGACCCCTGTCTGGGGGCAGGTGGAGAGAACATAGGAAGGTAGATACCATGGCTGTGGTGGGGCCAAAAAAATGGTAAAAGAGGCAAAGGAACCAGGTACTGGTAGCTCAAGACTGTCATCCTAGCTACTCAGGAGTTTGAGATCTGAGGATCACAATTCAAAGCCAGCCCAGGACAGAAACTCCATGAGACTCTTATCTGCAATAAACTATTGAATGCAAGAAGCTCAAGCTCAGTGACAGCATCCAGGCCTAGAGTTCAAAACCCAGGACCGGCAGAAAAAAGTATCAAAGGACAAGAAGCTGGCCAAAAGTTAGAGGGACTCTATCTTGACAAACAATACAATGGTAAGTTGCACTCAGAAGACTTGCACAAAATCTGGAAATGCCTGAGACCTATCTATGTATGTTTCCTGTTTGTCTAAATACATATGTTTATGCATTTATATATTAGCATAGAGAGACAGATCAATACATATGACTATACATATATACATAGCCAGACACTTATGGGTGGGTGGTATACTGTGAGAGGGTTTGTGTTTGTGTTTTGTGGATGGCTATCTCTGTTTAGGAAAGGTAGAAAATATGTAAATATCTTTAAAAACACTTGATAAAATATAGAGAGACATAAGCTCTTGAGGGAATCTGAAATGACAAGATTATTCACAGGCACGTTTATCCTTATGGATTCCTCAGCAGTTTTAATTTTTTTCATTATTTTCTTTCTTTTTTTGAACCAGTGCTAAGGATTTCTCTCAGGGACCAGGTGCTGCCAATTACTAATTTTCTCATGGCTGGTACAAGAGTAACTGAACCACAGTTCCACTTTTGCCTTATTTATTCGTGCTTAACTGAAGATAAAGATTTCTATCAGTGACTTTCTTTCAGGGGCTGGATTCTAACGAGGATCCCCAGACCTCAGCCTTCTCTATAGCTACAATTAACAATATGAGAACCCAGCACTGGGTTCCAATGCACAGGGCAAGAAATTGAGTGAATCTCTCAACCCCAATTAGCTATAATAAGCTAGAAGTGAAAGACCAATACCTTTGAGGAAAAGATGCTGAGGGTTATCACACAGGCCCTATGAGTAAGCCCTAAACCCTGTACACATGTGTGCATGCACACATTGGCAGATACACACACACATGCACACACACAATATCTCAGGCAATATTGTATTTTGAATTAATATCCAAAGATTGGACAACAGGATAGCAAGTAATAAAATCTGTTTTTCTTGTCTACATTGAGGGAAAGGGATAAGTCACAAGATGCGGAAGCGAAGAATTCAGAGGCAAATGCTGTGAGTGAATAACTTGTAAAAAGCACATTTCTTTTCTTTTCTTTTCTCTGCCTTTCCTGGGGCTTGAACTCAGGGCCTGAGCACTGCTCTTGGCTTTTCCCAAGTCTAGCCCTCTACCGCTTGAGCCACATTGCCATATGGATTTTTATATCTGTGTGATATTAAGGACTCAAACCTAGATCTTCATGGATGCTAGGCAAGCACTCTACCACTGGGCCAAACTCTAAACCCCGATAAAGTATTTATAAATAGTCATCATCATCATATCAAAATATCCTTTTTCCTGCAAAGAATGAACACTTCTCTATGTCTGTAAGACTTTTTTTATTTCACCAATACTTCTGTGATTTTCCCACTTGCATTTTTACAGATGACAGCACAGATATTCATCAGGAAGAAAAATAGATTAGGATACAGAAACCTAACAACGTCCTAGTAGATTGAAGTGAAAAATATGTGCAAGATGGGCTGGGTGTTTCATCTATATGTAGAGTGCTTGGCTACCACACAAAAAGACTCCGGTTTGATTCTTCAGTACCATATACATAGAAAACGCTGGAAGTGGTGCTGTGGCTTGGTGGGACAGCTATAGCCTAAAGAAAGCCTAAGAACAATGGTCAGCCTCTGAGGTCAAGTCCCAGGACTAGCAAAATAAAATGTGCAAGAGGCAAAATGCAAGCTGAGAAGGCACTGTGAAGCAAAATGTCTTGTGAAGGGTAAGGGGAATAGTGACAGTTAAGTTTGGATTTTACCTAAGAAAGGCTCCTTGAGCCTGAGACCAGTCTAGCACTTATGCCTAGTTAATGACTTGGGATTTGAACAAAAAGGTGTGCTGTTTACTACATCCATATGTGAGGTGGGAAGGGAGATTGAGCCTCCAGTATGTCTTTGGGGAGGTCTTCTGTGAGCAAGGAGCTTTGGTCATTGGGCCTTGAAAGGTGACCCTACCTCCCTCACAATGGAACAGAATATGGAACCCTGGTAACCAAGCCACTGTATGTGACAACCAGCTCAAGCCAGCTCCCTTGGCCTGTGGCTCAGGAACCAGAAAGATGTTGCTGTGCTGTTGCCAAAGGTCAGGTGGCTCGCATCTCAGGCATGAGAGATATGGATGTCTCACTTGAAGAAGTAGATGCTGGATCAGTGCCAAGCCAAAATTCCAGTATATCAGGCATTTCTCTAGGAAGAAAGCCAGGAAACTCCAGGGCAACTCAGATGAGGTATATTGAGAGGAAACCTATTTGAACCCATCATCCTGCCCACAGACTACAACCTTCTTGTGTGCTTTCAAGTGACTATACTGAGATTAGAGTGTGTCATTTCCAATCTACTCTATTCCAATTCCTCAGTGTGAAGTGTGGTCCCATTCCTACGTTTGAAATATCCACTGTTTTGCCAACATAGTGTGATGGTAAGTCAGCTCAGACTCTGAATGAGCCTTGTAACCTATGGATCCTGGAGGAAGGCCTGTTGGAGATGCTGCTGACAAAGCTGATCCCTGCCTACCAGAAAGGTGATCTCTTTTATGTGGGAAACTTCCTGCACAATTTCAAATAGTGGAGGACAATGTAGTAGTTGCTGGAAATTCTCTTGAAAAAGTGAGTGTTCCCCCTCCAAACCCAGGTTTGCTCACCCTTCCTGGCCAAGTCTTGGAATACTTGGCTCCTCTCTGAGCCTGTTTGGTTCACTGCGGTGTTCACAGGGGAGCTAAGCATGATACAAGTGCACAAACTACTTTATTATGACTGGGACACCATGCCATTTCATTTCCCTCACAAGCTACTGGAGTCTCAACAGTGTGCTTACTGAGAAGTTGGATTTCAGGCATGAGTAAGTGGCTCCCAACTGCAGCCCTCACCTAGGTGACATCCTAGGAAATCCCATTTCCCAGTAAGAAATGAGGTGTCAGTACTAATGGCGGAGGCCTGTGAAATACTGGAGTCAGAGGAAAAGCTGGGGGCTGAATCACTTTTGAGCCATCAGGGAGGGATTGTGATAGCTTTGCCTGTTAGAACCTGAAAGCATTTACATTTTGGTGTGTGGTCCAGTGCTGCCACTTGAACCTGAACCCAGGTCTAAATGCCATCCCTTTGGTGTTCAAAAATTAGCATTGTACCATTTGAGTCATAGGTCAAGTTCTGGCTTTTTGCTTCCTAATTGAAGACAAGTGCCTTTAGACTTTTACTGACTAGACTGGCTTTCCACTGTGATCTTCAGAGCTCAGCCTGCTGGGTGGCTAAGATTAGAGGAATGAGCATTTAGTTCTTTATTTGGAGCATTCACTTATTGATTTATTTAGAGCATTTACTTAGTTAATTTAAGGTGCGTTTACTTTGGACAGATGCATAGAGGCCTCTCTCAGAAGCTTCTGGAAGTGGGGTGTAAAAGTCATCCTGTTCTCGAGTGTCTCTTACCCCCCTCCCAGCACATAAGTGCACATCTCTGCAGGACAGCCACAGCATTAGAGTCCTGCAAGAAAGGGGCTTTGGTAGAAGGCTCAGGATGGAGAGAGAAGGCTCTCACTTTCCTTGTACCGAATGTGCCCACAGCATCATGTGTTCCATCTATACGATGTGAATGGACTTCTACCCCAGTGATTTCTACGAGTTCAAGAACTGCCACACCCTGACACAACTCAAGCTCTATATGAGGCTCCACATGCCGGCTTTGTACCTGCTCTTCTAAACACATACTTTTTGACCAGCTGGAGGACTGTGCGACCAGTAAGACCAAGAAAAAGTAGAAGTCCTGGGGTGGGTGCCTCAGAGCCTATGAGTAGGAAGCCCATGTGGTCTAGATATTGGTTGGCCCTTACTTCTACAGAGCTTGGCAAAATGCCCTTTTTGGGTGGTGTCAGCCAGGTAATGTCTGTCCTCTGAAAGGACTCGGGAATAAGCACTCATTAGAAAGACCCTACACGTCCTCAGTGTTCAGTCCAAACTCCAGTTCTACAGGTTACTCCATTAGATCCTCATGGAAGTTGAGTGACACTTCAACTTGCAGAGTCCACTCTGTCCACTCTGTACCTATTTCCATTCTTAGGTTTGGGTCATCGTGGAAGAGCTTATCCTGAACTCCGGATGAAAAACCCACCAATGGAGCTGGTGACTGATGGAGACAGAGAATCATCACTGCACTCCAGAAAGCATGGGCCTACTGTAGAAATTACCAAACAGGTTTAGAGTCCTGTGGATATACCTTTTGCTCTGAACCCCATGTGTGACACAGTTGAACCTGCAGATACTATGGAGGAAGAAAAAGGGCAGCCAGATTTCCTTCCGTTTCCTTTCACACTCCACCCAGAATCAGTCCATCTGAGTCAGAGTAACACTCCACTTATTGTGCAAGCTGAAGGGGCACACGCTGGGCTCATGGAAAATGTCCCCATGGGAAGCAGCAAGTGTACTCTCAATACTGGATTCATTGGAGGTAAATGAATCCATCCTCACAGAATATCCAGACCCATCCATCTCACTAAAAGAGACTCAATCTCCATTCGACAAACCAGAATCCATCCCCCTCTTAACTCAGGAAGGACATTCTGTTTCTCATGAGGAAGGAGACCCTTCTGAGGACTCTGAAGTAGAATTACTGTCTGAAGGCAACTTGGAGGCCAGTCTAGATTTTGAGCTTCCCTGTCCCCATCCTAAAAAGACATCTCTTTATCTTGCTCTCATGATTCTTGTCAAGTATTCATTGTATTTACTTTGCTAACTATTAAACTCTCATTGTTAATATCATGGTGTGCAGTTCTTCAGTCCTTATTATACTGTGTTTTATTGTCCACTTAGAATGTGAGACCTCAGACACCTAGGTCCTGGGTGGGCCAAAAACCAGACAGGTCTGGTCCCATAGAAGACAACCTTACTGGATATACAGGGAACTGTGAAATGCATGGAATCACCAGGAATCCAGGCCAGGCCTCCATGGAAAGAGAAGTCAGCTACCAAAGCTTAAGAACAGAGCAGATGCCTGGAAATGTGTTTGTCAATCGGGAGAAGTGCCAAAGTAACTGTAATATTATGTGGGACTCTGTTCTGTGAGTTCAAGTCTGTTTATATATCCATTGTGCTTTGTACAAATATTTAAGAAAATTAAAACTCCACAACAGCATCAAAAATCTACTTTGGTTTTGAATGTGGCCTAGTTGTAGAGTGCTCGCGTAGTATACAAGAAGACCTTGATTCAATTCCTCGGCACTGCATACACAGAAAAAGCAGATGGGGCACTGTGGCTCAGGTGACACAGTGCCACCCTTGAACAAATGTGGCCAAGGACAGTTCCTGGTCCCTCAGTTCAAGCCCCAGGACTAGCCAAACAAGAAATCATACCATTTTCCACACATTTGGAAATAAATCTGTTTTATCTAACCCTACTTCTTTTTTGCCAATCCAGGGTGTGTGCCACCAAGCCAAACTACTGGCCCCCAACCTTACTATTTTGAATCATTTAATTTTTTTACATAATCATATTTCATGCTGTCTGTATTAATACTATAAACAGTATTCTTAGTGTAATAATGTCAAAGGTAAAACATAAGAAATTAATAACTAAAATTCCTTTTTTATTAGTTTTATAGCATTACTACAATTTTATGAGAAAAATTACCTAGAATGTTATTTTAGAGTTCAAGTAATCCATTGTGATAAATATATCAACCTACATCATTTATTTGAACACATTTTAAAGTATTTTTTTCAGGAATGAAAATACATATATATTTGTTGTAAATGAAATTTATGACTTGGGGGGAAGGGAAAGAGAAAAGGGGGGAGGGGGTAACAGTGTTTACAAGAAATGTACTCATTACATATGTAACAGCAATCTCTTTGTATATCACCTTGACAACAAATTTTTTGAAAAGTACAATAAGTTTAAATGTCTACTTTGGGCAGAATTTTTTTTGCCAGTACTGTGCTTAGACTCAGGACCTGAGCACGATCCTTGTTTTTGTTTTTGTTTATTCTTAAGGCGCAAGTTCTATCACATGTGCCACAGCACCACTTGTATCTTTTTTATCTATGTTGTACTGAGGAATTGAACTTGGGTCTTCATTCATGCTCGGCAAGAACTCTTCCACTAGGCTTAACTTATGGCCCCAGTGGGAAGGAAGTTTTCCATAAAATATGTAGGAAATATGTCCACTAAGGAAAAGCCATCAAAATAGAAGAAAAATTATATACTTAGATAACGACATGCCAGTATTATGGCAGATCTCTGTAATTCTAGCTTCAAGAGTGGCCTATTTGGACCGGGAGTTGGCTGGCTGAAGTAAAGTGCTATCCTTGAGCAAGCCCTAGGACAGTGCTCTGGCCATGAGTTGAAGCCATAGGACATGCAAAAAATAATAATCTAATGCCCGTGACTGGTGGCTCACCCTGGTAATCCTAGCTACCCTGGAGGATCGAGGTTCAAAGACGGACCAGGCATAAAAATCTGTGAGAATCTTATTTCCAAATCATCCAGAAAATTCAAAATGACAATGTGCCTCAAGTGTTAGAGCTCTTGCCTTGAGCTGAAGAGCTTAAGGTAAACATCCAGGCCCAGAGTTCAAGCCCCATGAGTGAAAAAAAGAAAAAGAAAAAGAAAGCCCTTATCTAAGGCTGGAGTGCACACTAGTGGTAGTTTGCTTGCCTAGTATGCACAAAGCCCTGTGTTCAATTACTCTGTACCACTTACACCAAAAAAAAAGCTGGAAATGATCTCAGAAGGTTGGGTTCTGAGGATCACAGTTCAAAGCCAGGCCAGACACTAAAGTCCATGAAACTGTTACTTCCACTTAAGCACCAGAAAACCAGAAGTGACACTCTGGCTCAAGGTGTTTAAGGTTGTATCCTTGAGCTGAAGAGCCCAGGGACACTGCCCAGGTGCACAATTAAAGTCTTACAACCAAAAGAGAGAGAGAGAGAGAGAGAGAGAGAGAGAGAGAGAGAGAGAGAGAGAGAGAGAGAGAGAGAGAGAGACAGGCAGACAGACAGACACAGAGAGACAGAGACAGAGACATCAGTCAGGCACTGCTGCCTGAAGCGTGTAATTCTAGCTACTGTGGAGGCTGAGATTGGAGGATCTTGGTTCAAAGCCCAAAGCCAGCCTGGACACATATGTTTGTGAGACTTACATCACGAATTATCTACCAGAAACCAAAAATGGAGCTGTAGAGGAAGAGCGCTATCCTTGAGCTGAAGAGCTCAGGGACAGTGTCCAGGCCCAAAGTCCAAGGACCATGACGAATCAATAATAAAAAAAGAAGATAGCTAATAGTAATGATGAATAATTTTGTGCTGGGAGTTTGGCCTAGTGGTAGAGTGCTTGCCTAGCATGCACGAAGTCCTGGGTTCAATTCCTCAATACCACATACATAGAAAAATGCTGGAAGTGGTGCTGAGGCTGAAGTGGTAGAGCCCTAGCCTTGTGAAAATATAAGGACAGTGCTCACTCCCTGAGTTCAAGCCCAGGACTGGCCAAATCAATAGTAGTAGAGCACTGGCATTGAACTGAAGATCTGAGGAACAGCCCAGGCACAGAGTTCAAGCACCGCAAACAACAACAACAAAATCTATGAAATGGCAGTGGTGGTTTTAAGCTAAGCAAAAATAGAGTAGAAACTGGTAAAATACATATTTGTGTGTAAGCAAAATAGCCAGACTTATGCATTAGAACAGGATAGCAACTTGAAAAAAAATTGTGTTTTCCATTTCACTAGGTCCTGTCTCTTAATTTATTCAAGTAAGTAAAATGCTGGGTTTTATAATCATTGCTCTGAATATTAGAAAATCATAATATCTCTCATTAACCAAAAAAGACCAGGAACTGGGGCTTCGTTCAAATGGCAGTGTATCAGGCAAGCGAAGAAAAAATTGAAGTAACAACTTGAAGTTCTTGATCCAAACCTGCATAGTAACAGAGCAGCAGCCTGGTGATGGTACCTCACACCTATAACCTTAGCTACTCAGGAGGCTAACATCTGAGAATCAAAGTTTAAAGCCAGCCAAAGTACCCAGTTAACTGCCAGAAAAACCAGAAGTGGCACTGTGGCTCACAGATTAAAGCACTAGCCTTGAGCTGAAGAGCTCAGGGACAGTGCCCAGGCCCAGAGTTCAAGCCCCACAATTGACAAAATCAAACAAGCAAACAAAACTCACAAAGAAGCCTGCAGACCACAGTGGTTCTGCTGAGTCTCTTCTCTATGGGGATCAGGAAACATTTCACTTTTTCTGTCTCTTCCCATCTCAACATTCATACTAAAATAAGACTGTGTTGAAAGTTTAAATTTATAAAAATGTTTTTCATGAAGCACCCTGAAATATTCATCGCTTATATCTCAATTGAAGATAGCTGATTTGGGGCTGCATTGGTAGAGTGCTGGCCTTGAGCAGAAAAGGTCAGGGCTAGAGCTGAAGCACTAAGTTGAAGACCCAGTGCCAACACACAAAAGAAAATATGCACTTTATACATATTTTCTAATTTCTTAATGAATTTTTCAGTCTGTATAAATATAGGGTATATTCCTTGTTACTTAAGTAATATTGCTCTTTTTTTTCTTTTTGCCAGTCCTAGGGCTTGGACTCAGGGCCTAGACATTTTCATTGGACTCGCTTGCCCAACGTGAGTGCTCTTCCTCTTGAGACACAGCGCCACTTCTAGCTTTTTTTCTGAGTATGCGGTACCGGTGAATAGAACCTAGGTCTTCATGCATTCTAGGTGAGCACTCTACCATTAGGCTACATTCCCAGGCAGTGAGATTCCTCTTACAGTCATTGTATGTTCACAGAGTTTGATCTCACACACTGTACGGCCCTGGTTGGCTTTGACCTGTGATCCTACCCTGAGCCTCCTAAGTAGCTGAAATTAAGTTGTGAGCCAGCATGATGGCTTCCATTCTTTTTTCTACAAAAATATATGTAGTTATCTAAAATATATCTATAGATGAAAAAATGAATCTCTCCCAAACAAATCTTCAAAGAAACAACCATCCTATTAAAAGGTGGGCTAAAGACTTAAAAGAGTATTCTCTGAAGAAAAAATTAAAATGGGCTTTAGACACATGAAGAAATGCTCCATATCTCTAGCAATAAGGGAAATGAAAATCAAAATAACTTTGAGATTCCACCTGCCTGCAGTCAGAATGGCCATTATCAAAAAATCTAATAAGAGATACTGGTGGGGAAGTGACCAGTGGGGATCACACCTACACTGTTGGTGTGAGTGTAAACTCGTTCAACCACTAGGGAAAGCAGTGTGGTGGTTCCTCAAAAGACTGAACATAGAGCTCCCCTATGATCCAGCAAATCCACTACTTGGCACCTACCCAATTGTCCAGAAAAAAGGACATACTAAAGCCACTAGCACAATGATGCTCATTGCAGCACTATTTACCATAGCAAAGATATGAAACCAACCCAGATGCCACTCAGTAGATGACTGAATCAAGAAGATGTGGTTCTTATACACAATGGAATGCTATGATGCCATCAGAAGTAATGACATCGCCCATTTGTAAGGAAATGGAAAGACTTGGAAAAATTCCTATTAAGTGAAGCAAGCCAGACCCAAAGAAACATAAGCTCAATGGTTTCCCTCATTTGTAATAATTAGTTCACATCTAGGACTCTCCTAGCAGAGGATTACAATAACTCAAAAACCTAGGTATATAAGGTCATATAGGATGAGACTAAATGTAAGGATCTCTAGGATATGGGAACAAGAGCTATATCTTGTGTCATCATTGCACTTAATCTTGTGTGATTTTTGTCCTTAATCTACTATGTTATTTCTCATCTCTTATTTTGCCCTTTGGTTAATGTCAGATGTTACTGTATCTGATTTTTTTCCCTGGCATATTGTATATATGTTTATTTGTTTATGTCAAATAGGAAAGGGAAGGGGGGAAACAAGATGATTGGGAAGGGGAGGGGAGAGGGAACTGGGGACAAAAACATGTGGAGTGGAATAAATGTGTGAGAAGTAATGCAGTCCACTACCTGTAAATGTAATCGTAACCCCTCTATACATTACCCTGAAAATAAAAAAGAGACTATAAAAATATCTGTAGAAAATGAGGCTGGATGATGGAAACAACCAGATGCCCTACTACAAAAAATGTGACACACACACACACACACACACACACACACACACACACACAATGGAATGATACATAGCCCACCGACAAGATAAAATAATGGCATTCTCGGGGACGTGGATGAAAAGGAAAAAAATCATATTAAGTGAAGTAAGCCAAACTCAAAGGAACATAGGCCCAAGAGTCTTCCTCATTTGTCAAATTGAGTAGAAACTTTGGGCTCTGTTACCAGAGATTTACAATAGAACAAAATCTAGAGACATCGTGACAAATAGTATGACACTATATGTAAGGACCTCCAAGATGAAGAAACAAAACTCATATAATGAGTGATTGTTGTTCTTAATGAACTATGTGATCTATTATCTCTTTTGCTATCCCTTGGTTATATCATATTATTACAATATTTCACATTGTTTTCTGATATATTTCATATGTGCCTAATTGGTTATTTGAAATTGGATAGGGAAGGGGGGAAATGAACATGAGTGGGGGCAGGGGAAGGGAAATGGGGACCATATCATTACATGGGGTATCAAAGTTTGAGAAGTAATGCACCTTCTATCTGGTGAATATAATGTAACCCTTCTTTAAATTACAATAAAAATAAATACATAAAAAGAAGATCTGCACAGAAAAAAATAATAATGGCATTTTTGGGATAGTGGATGAAATTAGAGTGAATCCTGTTGAGTGAGATAAGTCAAGACCAAGGAACAAAAGGTACATGGTATCCTTAATATATGGATATTAGTTTCAAACAGTAGTAGAGCGATGATTGAATAGTTGATACCCAAAGTTCTGGACATAATTTTGGAGATATAAACATAACTACACAGACATAAAAATCTAGGATATACTATACACTCTATAGACATGTTTTATTATAGATTAATCTGTATCTATGACATACAAAGACTCAACTTAATTTTTACTATATTCTAAAATTTATGTGCCAGTGATTGTATAGCGATTCCCTTCTTGAATACTTGTTGGTTAAACATGATATAGGTATTTGGACTCCTTTTTTTTTCTTTCTTTGTGGGGAGCTGGAACTTTGGACCTGGGCAAGATCTCTTAGTTCTTTTTCCTCAAGGCTAATGCTGTACCAGTTTTAGCCACCACTCCACTTAGTTTTTGGGTGGATAAGTGGAGAGAAGAATCTTACAGTTTTTTTTTGTTTTCGTTTTTTTGCTTGCAAAGGCTTTGAATCACCTTCTCCCTGGCTAGTAGAATGACAATTATGACCCTCCAGCGCCTGGCTAGTGATTTTTTGAAAATTGGACTTTCTTCCAAATCACGTAACTGGTTCCTAGCAAAGATTTCAAGCCTGACTTAAATGTGACAGATTTTTGTCACTTGGAGACACTCTGTGCTGAACTTTAGATATCTACCAGCTGAGTCACAGTGGCACTTCCAGTTTTTGTTTATGTGGTGCTGAGGAATGGAATCCAGGGTTTCATACATGCTAGGCAAGCTACATTTTCAGCCCAAGGTTTTATGTTTTGTTTTTTCAGTGTTGCTGCTTCTAAGGTACTGTATGATGTTCTTGCATTTTCTTTGCTTTTCACCTCTTTTCTTCTTTTTCCCTTTAGTTTTATTCTCTGTAGTCACTGTGTTGAATTCGGGTACCCTGTGTCTTGTACATAGGTTTATGTGATTTGGGGAATGGAGAGGGTATAATAAAATGGTAAAAAAAACAAAGGAAAAAGGGTGAACCAATTGAACAGTGATACTTGGAAGACACTAAACGGAAATGAACTGAACAATCTGGGTGGAGAGGGGGATGAGGTTAGGAAAACAGAGAAAAATGAGGGAGAGGATAACAATTTTCTTAAGAAATGTGTTTATTACTTATTGACTTAACAAAAAAATTAACTTAAAAAATAATTTAGCCTGGTATGGTGGCTCACACTTGTAAATGTAGCTACTCAAGAGGCTGGGATCCAAGGATAGCAGTTCAAAGTCAGCCTGGGCACTGAAGTCCATGTCACTCTTATCTCCAATTAACCACCAGAAACCCAGAAGTGGCCCTATGGCTCAAGGGATAGGGCAGTAGTCTTGAGCTGAAAAGCTCAGTGACAAGACCCAGGTGCAGAATTGCAGTCCCATGACTTGAATGGTGAATGATACTAGCCAGGCTCTGTGCGCTCACACTTGGAATCCTATCTACACAGAATCAGGTTTGAATCCAGCCCAAACAAATTGCATGATATTCTGATTTACAGTTCATTACCAAAAATCTGGAAGTGGAGCTGTGGATCAAGTGGTAGAACACTAGCCTGAAGCAAAAAAAAACTTTTAAGGACAGTTCCCAGGCCCTGGGTTCAAGTCCCAGGACTTGCATAAAATAAACAAAATGTGACGCTGAGTCCTCCATCATTTGGTGTTATAGTTCAATATTCTTGATATGCGTCTTAGAAATTAAGTCCCTAGCAAATACTCTCCCCTGAAATTCTGCTTCATAGCTGATTCATAGAATTTCAGCATCATTACTATCACCTTCCAGTTAGCATAGCAGTATACTACTGAAAATTTGAAGAAAACTTTTGAGTAATCCTAATAAATCTGTGTATCATCTGCACACACATCAAATCAGCAGCAGCTATGTTCTACTATTATCTAAATGTATTTAATCCCTTCTTGAGTAAATGAGCCTTAAAGAGTAAAACATATGAAATAGTTATGAAACTAACAGTCACCATTCTTCTACCTAATATTGTCATATAAGTTTATAAATGCAAGGACTATTCTGAAGTGTGCAGAATATAGCTTCTAATTATAATATTCTCATGAAGTATAGTTTTTAAGAAACATGTTGCTTGCTTTGGGAAAGCAAAGGCAAGGAAAAATGATATAGGTAAGTTCCCTATTTATCAGAAGTAAAATACTATTGGGTTTAGATCAACTTCATTCATTCTGTGCTGATGAAACAAATATTTGCAATTCCTGAGGCCAATCACTTCATTGTGATGCACAATCAGCCAGCTTAGATCAATTTTCCAAAAAAGGAAAGGAACAAATGAGAAGCAATTAAGGTTCTAAAATGAACCAGGTGGTGGTGGCAGCTCACACTTGTAATTCTATCTACTCAAGGCCTGAAATCCAAGGATCTGGACTAAGTTTGTCTGGGATGAAAATATTCCTGTCTGAAACATCATCTCTGTTATCACAGCCCAGCTGATACACTCTGCCCAACAGGTTCCAAACACTAAAGTCCATCTCCTCTATGAAATACTAGCAAACGTACTCACACATAATTTCCTCTTTGGGAGATAGTTGAAACATGTACCAGAAACATTTCCCTGGCTTCAGAGTGGAAGTGGAAATAAATACTCACTAGAAGAGCATCTAGTAAGTTACAGTCAATCATCTTTCCTCACATCTTGTTAGTTAAATTGAACAATGAGTGTTTGGATCAGAAGCGATGTGTATGAGCATACAGGTTGTAAAAGTACTGTAATCCTAGCTACTCAAGACAAGCTGGGACCTGAGGATTCCAGTTCAAAATCAGCCATGCAATAAATTCCATAAGATTTTTACCTCTCATTAACCAGCAAAAAACAGAGCGATGAATTGTGCTTAAAATGCCACAGGCCTAAGATTTGCATAAAAGTGCTAAGGGGTAGCATTCAGGATGCTGACTCTCTCCACTCCTTTTTAACATAGTACTAGAATTCCTAGGCAGTGCAATAAGGCAAGAAGCAAGCATAAAGGGGATCCAAGTAGGGAAAGAAGAAATAAAACTATCCCTCTTTGCACATGACATGATTCTGTATTTAAAGAATCCTATAGACTCTACTCCCAAGCTCCTTGAGCTGATTCAAAGCTTTGGAAGGGTAGCAGGCCATAAAATCAACCCTCACAAATCAACTGCCTTCCTTTACGCCAACCGTGAGAGAAAGGAGGCAATAATCAGGAAAGAAACTCCTTTCACAATAGCCTCAAAGAAAATAAAGTACCTAGGAAGTAGCTTAATTAAGAATGTAAAGGACCGTTTAGATGAAAACTTTAAAACCCTAAAAAAGAAAATTAAAGCAGAACTAATGAAATGGAAAAACCTCCCAAGCTCCTGGATTGGAAGAATCAACATTGTGAAAATGACAATCTTCCCAAGGGCTATCTACAAATTCAATGCAATGCCCATCAACATCCCAATGTCATTCTTTAAAGAAATAGAAGAGGCAATTCAAAATTTCATATGGAGTAATAAAAGACCCTGTATAACAAAAACACTTCTTAGCATAAAGAACAGCGCTTTAGAAATTTCAATTCCAAACTTTAGACTCTATTATAGAGCTATAATTGTCAAAACAGCTTTGTACTGGCACAAGAACAGGCCTGAAGTCCAATGGAATAGAACTGCGGACCCAGATATTAAACCACAGAGCTATGGCCACCTAATCTTTGACAAGGGAGCCAAAAAAAAAGAATGGAAGAAAGATAGCCTCTTCAACAAATTGTGCTGGCAGAACTGGTTAAGCACCTGCAGAAAACTAAAGTTGGATCCTTCTTTGTCACCTTGCACTAGAATTAACTCCAAATGGATCAAAGACCTGGAGGTAAAAGCTGACACACTGAAAAGTTTACAGGAAGGAATAGGAGATATACTAGGCCTCCTTGGCACAGGTCGAAACTTTCTTAATGAGGACCAAGGATCACAACAAATCAGAGAAAGGCTGGATAAGTGGGACTGCATTAAAATGCAGAGCTTTTGTATGGCAACGGATATAGCTAGTAAACTAATCAGGAAGCCTACAGTGTGGGAGAAGATCTTCACCAACCAAACAACAGACAAAGGCCTCATATCTAAAATATATCAACAACTCAAAAAATAGAATCACTCCAAAACTAACCTCCAAAGTAACACCCATCCCATTAAAAAATGGGCCAAAGACTTAAAGAGAGTCTTCTCTGAAGAAGAAACAAAAATGGCCTATAGACACATGAAGAAATGCTCAACATCTCTGGTCATAAAAGAATTGCATATCAAAAGAACTCTAAGATTCCACCTCACTCCAGTTAGAATGGCCAGGATCAGGAAAACGAATGGCAACAGATGCTGGAGGGGATGTGGCCAGAGGGGATCACTACTACACTGTTGGTGGGAGTGCAAACTCGTTCAACCACTATGGAAAGCAGTGTGGCAGTGCCTCAAAAGGCTAAACATAGCACTCCCCTATGACCCAGCAATTCCACTACTTGGCATTTAGCCAACAGTCCAGAAACAAGGGCATACTAAACCCGCTAGCACAACAATGTTCATTGCAGCGATATTCACCATAGCAAAGATATGGAACCAACCCAGATGTCCTTCAGTTGATGAGTGGATCAACAAGTTGTGGTATTTGTACACAATAGAATTCTATGCTGCTGTCAGAAAGAATGACATCACCCCATTTGTTAGGATATGGAAAGACTTAGAAAAAATCATATTAAGTGAAGTAAGCCAGACTCAAAGGAACTTAGCCTCAGTGGTTTCCTTCATTCGTCATAATCAGTAGAAACCTCGGGTTCTACTAGCAGAGATTTGCAATAGAGTAAAATTCCATATATAAGGCCATATAATGTGAAGCTAATTGAAAGGACCTCCAGGATATTGAAACAAAAGCCATATAATGAACGATTGTTGTCCTTAATGTACTATGTTGTCTCTCATCTCCTTTGCTATCCCTTGGTTATCCCATATTGGTATAGTATCTCACTTTGTTATCTGATATATTGAATTTATTTGTATTTGGATATTTGAAATTTGATAGGGAAGGGGGGAAAACCAAGACGGGTGGGGGCTGTGGGGTTGGAGGGAAATGGGTACCAAGACTTGAGAAAGGGTATCAATGTATGTGAATTAATGCACCTTCTACCTGGCAAATATCATGTAACCCTATTACTAATTACAATAAAAAATGAAAAAAAAAGAAAGTTGTCGTGTGTGGGGAGGATGATGGGGTCAAATACATTTCTTCTTAGAAATTTACCTCATCTGGTTGCCCTGGATTTTCCTGGCCTTCTTCTTAGAGGAAGGCCTGTTACACTGGATTTGTGGCTTGGCAAAGATCTAGCATGTACATCTTCGAGTAAGACATCCACAACTTCCATGCCTGAGACTCGATTTTCCTGACCTTTGGCAACAGCACAGCAACATCTTTCTTCCTCCTGAGCCACAGGCCAAGTGAGCTGGTTTGAGCTGGTTGTTAGTTACAGTGGCTTGGTTACCAGGGTTCCATATTCTGTTCCATTGTGAGGGAGGCAGGGTCACCTTTCAGGGCCCAATGAACAAAGATCCTTGCTCACAGAAGACCTCACCAAAGACATACTGGAGGCTGAATCTCTCCTCCAATCTCACAATATACATGTGGATGTAGTAAACAACACACCTTATTTGTCCATTCCCAATGTCTTCCACTAGGCCCAACAACCGGTCTGGTCTCAGGCTCAAGGAGCCTTTCTTAAGTAAGATCCAAACTTATGGGTCAATATTGCCCTCATCCTTTACAAAACATTTGCTTCACAGTGCCTTCTCTGCCTGCATTTTGCCACTTGTTGAATTTATTTTTTGTTTTTGCTAGTCTTGGGAGTTGACCTCAGAGTGTGAACATTGTTCTTGGGCTTTCTTTAGGCTTTAGCTGTCCCACCGAGCCACAGCACCACTTGCAGCGTTTTCTATGTATGTGGTAATGAGGAATCAAACCTGAGTCTTTTTGCGTGGTAGCCAAGGACTCTACCACTAGGTCAAATACACAGGGCATCTTGCACATATTTTTGACGTCAATCTACTAGGATATTATAAGGTTTCTGAATCCTAATCAATTTTTTCCTGATGATTAGCTTTGCTGTCATGTGTAAAAAATGCAAGAGGGAAAAACACAGAAGAATTAGTGAAATTTAAAAAAAAGCATTACACACACAGATAAGTGTTCATTCTTTGTAGGAGAAAGGTTATTTTGATATGATGATGATGACTTTATAATTACTATGTCAGGGTTGAGAGTTTGGCATAGTCCTAGAGTGCTTGCCTATCATCCATGAAGATCTGGGTTTGATTGCTCAGTATCACATAGATAGAAAATCTAGATGTGGCACAGTGGATAAAGTGGCAGAGGGCTAGACTTGAGAAAACCCGAGGACAGTGCTCAGGCCCTGAATTCAAGCCCCAAGACTGGCAGAAAGATAAAAGAAAATGAAAATGCTTTTTATGAGCTAATTCACTCACAGCATTGGCTTCTGAAATCTTCGTTTCTGCATCTTGTGAAATACCCATTTCCCTCAATGTAGACAAGAATAACAGATCCATCCCATGGTCCACTGTGCAGCCCCTGGTTGGGCTAAGAGCTAGTCGTGCAGCAACACATAAGTTTTATTCTAATACTTTCCAAACTGTGTACTCAAATATGCTACTTACTTACCATCTAAGGTCAGTTATCCTTATGCTATACCTTTTCTTCATTACTACAATATTCTTACACTCCTACGTTAATCCTCTTGTACCTCCGTGACCTCTCTCATTCTTTTTTTCTATCTCTGGACCTCTGCTCATCTTTCAACCCTTATACTGCACGGATCTACACTTGATGGCTGTTGAGCAATATTGTATATGTAGGTGGTTAATTATTCTCCAGGCTCAGAGTGACTTAAAGACAATAGAGATTGGATTGAGCGGCTTATTGTTTTGGGTATAAATCGCTTATCAGTGGTTGTATTAGACTGGACTGTAAGTGCACAAAAAGAAAGAGTGATAATACCAATCAAAACTTGTGAACATCTAGTGTCTGCCAGCTACAGAGGTCTATGTTGGTTATATCTGAAAAACTATATTCGTATTTAGTAGTAATCTTGCTCCCATTTTCAAATGGGCAGAACAAGAAACTCAAGAAAAATGTCAAATCAAGAAACAACATCCCCCACCCAATGTAAACAGACAATGGAACAGTCACTGGCACACCTAGAGGAGAGTCTTCCAAGTGCTACACAAATGCAATTGATAAACATCATTAATGGAAAATGTGAAAATATAAAGAAAGAGATAATGGAGGAAGTCATAGCTGAACAAGAGGAAAGCAAAAACAAGGTGATAATGAAAGAGAAGAAGCCATAAAGGAGGCCATAACAAAGGTTTTTCAAAGAAAGATGGATGAATTCATAGAATTCACAAGTGAAAACGTGACCAAACTCAAGCAAATGTCCAAAGAAAATAAAGCTACTGAGCTAACCACTCAAAAGGAAATCAAGGAGATAAAGAAATCCATACATGATCTAAAACAAGAGATGCAAGGCATCAAAAGTGAGCAATTAGAAGCAAGGGAGATGAAAAATAAAGTACATAGATTTGATAGCAGGTTAGACAATGCAGAGGAGAGAATTTCCGGGGCTGAAGATAATTTAGGTATTATAGAGAAAGAACAGAAAATGAGTCAATCCAAATATAGGAAAGATGACAGAGCGCTTCAGGAGGTCCAAGATACAATTAGGAAGCCTAGTTTAAGGCCAGTTGGTATTGAGGAGGGCATGGACAAAGAGGTCAATGGTATTGGAAATACACTTCATGGAATCATCTCAGAAAATTTCCCAAATATCCAGAAGGGCAGGCCCATCCAGATACAAAAACCTAGAAGAAATGGATGAATTCCTAGACAATATTAACATACCCACACTGAACCAAGAAGAGCTAACCCAACTCACAAATTTGAGAATCTAGAAGAAATGGATGAATTCCTAGACAAAATTAACATACCCACACTGAACCAAGAAGAGCTAACCCAACTCAACAGGCCTATTTCAAGCTCTGAAATAGAAATGGAAATTAGACAACTTCCACTTAAAAAGAGCCCAGGGCCAGATGGAATCACAGCTGAATTCTATAAGGTCTTCAAAGCAGAGCTCACACCAATACTCCTCAAGCTCTTCAACGAAATTGAAAATGAAAGTTCTTTACCAAACTCATTCTGTGAAGCCAGTATATCCCTCATCCCCAAACCAGACAGAGATTCATCAAAGAAAGAGAACTATAGACCCATTTCTTTGATGAACATCGATGCAAAACTTCTCAACAAAATACTGGCGAACCGTCTACAACAACTCATTAAAAACATTATACACTATGATCAAACTGGATTCATCACAGGGAGGCAAAGCTGGTTCAACATACACAAATCAATTCATATAATTCAACACATCAACAGGAGCAAGGACAAAAATCACATGATTGTCTCAATAGATGCGGAAAAGGCATTTGACAAGATCCAAAACCCCTTTATGTTAAAAGATGTGGAGAAACTAGGACTCCATGGAACATTTCTCAATGTAATGAAGGCTGTGTATGAGAAACCCACTGCTAGTATTATACTTAATGGTGAAAATCTAAAGCCATTCCCTCTAAAATCAGGAACGAGACAAGGATGCCCACTCTCTCCACTCCTTTCTAACATAGTACTAAATTTCCTAGGCAGTGCAATAAGGCAAGAAGCAAGCATAAAGGGGATCCAAGTAGGGAAAGAGGAAATAAAACTATCCCTCTTTGTAGATGACATGATTCTGTATTTAAAGAATCCTATAGACTCTACTCCCAAGCTCCTTGAGCTGATTCAAAGCCTTGGAAGGGTAGCAGGCCATAAAATCAACCCTCACAAATCAACTGCCTTCCTTTACGCCAATAGTGAGAGGAACCAGGCAATAATCAGGAAAGAAACTCCTTTCACAATAGCCTCAAAGAAAATAAAGTACCTAGGAATTACCTTAACTAGGAATGTAAAGGACCGTTTAGATGAAAACTTTAAAACCCTAAAAAAGGAAATTAAAGCAGAACTAAGGAAATGGAAAAACCTCCCATGCTCCTGGATTGGAAGAATCAACATTGTGAAAATGACAATCTTGCCAAGGGCTATCTACAAATTCAATGCAATACCCATCAACATCCCAATGTCATTCTTTAAAGATATAGAAGAGGCAATTCAAAATTTCATATGGAATAATAAAAGACCCCGTAAGCAAAAACACTTCTTAGCAGAAAGAACAGCGCTGGAGGAATTCCAATTCCAAACTTTAGACTCTATTACAGAGCTATAATTCTCAAAACAGCTTGGTACTGGCACAAGAACAAGCCTGAAGTCCAATGGAATAGAACTGCGGTCCCAGATTTTAAACCACAGACCTATGGCCACCTAATCTTTGACAAGGGAGCCAAAAAAATAGAATGGAAGAAAGATAGCCTCTTCAACATGTTGTGCTGGCAGAACTGGTTAAGCACCAGCAGAAAACTAAAGTTGGATCCTTCTTTGTCACCTTGCACTAGAATTAACTCCAAATGGATCAAAGACCTGGAGGTAAAACTGACACACTGAAAAGTTTACAGGAAGGAATAGGAGATACAATAGGCGTCCTTGGCACAGGTTGAAACTTGCTTAATAAAGACCAAGGATCACAACAAATCAGAGAAGGCTGGATAAGTGGGACTGCATTAAACTGCAGAGCTTTTGTATGGCAACGGATATAGCTAGTAAACTAATCAGGAAGCCTACAGAGTGGGAGAAGATTTTCACCAACCAAACAACGGACAAAGGCCTCATATCTAAAATATGTCAACAACTCACAAAATTGAATCACTCCAAAACGAACCTCCAAAGTAACACCCATCCCATTAAAAAATGGGCCAAAGACTTAAAGAGAGTCTTCTCTGAAGAAGAAACAAAAATGGCCTACAGACACATGAAGAAATGCTCAACATCTCTGGTCATAAAAGAATTGCATATCAAAAGAACTCTAAGATTCCACCTCACTCCAGTTAGAATGGCCAGGATCAGGAAAACGAATGACAACAGATGCTGGAGGGGATGTGGCCAGAAGGGATCACTACTACACTGTTGGTGGGAGTGCAAACTCGTTCAACCACTATGGAAAGCAGTGTGGCAGTGCCTCAAAAGGCTAATCATAGAACTCTCCTATGACCCAGCAATTCCAATACTTGGCATTTACCCAACAATCCAGAAACAAGGGCATACTAAGCCCGCTAGCACAACAATGTTCATTGCAGCTCTATTCACCATAGCAAAGATATGGAACCAACCCAGATGTCCCTCAGTTGATGAGTGGATCAACAAGTTGTGGTATATGTACACAATGGAATTCTATGCTGCTGTCAGAAAGAATGACATCACCCCATTTGTTAGGATATGGAAAGACTTAGAACAAATCATATTAAGTGAAGTAAGCCAGACTCAAAGGAACTTAGGCTCAGTGGTTTCCCTCATTCGTCATAATCAGTAGAAACCTTGGGCTCTACTAGCAGAGATTTGCAATAGAGCAAAAGGCCATATATAAGGCCATATTATGTGAAGCTAATTGAAAGGACCTCCAGGATATTGAAACAAAAGCCACATAATGAATGATTGTTGTCCTTAATGTACTATGTTGTCTCTCATCTCCTTTGCTGTCCCTTGGTTATCCCATATTGGTATAGTATCTCACTTTGTTATGTGATATATTGAATTTATTTGTATTTGGATATTTGAAATTTGATAGGGAAGGGGGGAAAACCAAGACGGGTGGGGGGTGTGGGGTTGAAGGGAAATGGGTACCAAGACATGTGAAAGAGTATCAATGTATGTGAATTAATGCACCTTCTACACAGCAAATATCATGTAACCCTTTTACTAAATACAATAAGAAAATGGAAAAAAAAGAAAGTTGTAGTGTGTGGGGAGGATGATGGGGTCAAATACATTTCTTCTTAGAAATTTACCTCATCTGGTTGCCCTGGATTTTCCTGGCCTTCTTCTTAGAGAAAGGCCTGTTATACTGGATTTGTGGCTTGGCAAAGATCTAGCATGTACATCTTCGAGTAAGACATCCACAACTTCCATGCCTGAGACTCGACTTTCCTGACCTTTGGCAACAGCACAGCAACATCTTTCTTCCTCCTGAGCCACAGGCCAAGTGAGCTGGCTTGAGCTGGTTGTTAGTTACAGTGGCTTGGTTACCAGGTTTCCATATTCTGTTCCATTGTGAGGGAGGCAGGGTCACCTTTCAGGGCCCAATGACCAAAGATCCTTGCTCACAGAAGACCTCACCAAAGACATACTGGAGGCTGAATCTCTCCTCCAATCTCACAATATACATGTGGATGTAGTAAACAGCACACCTTATTTGTCCATTCCCAATGTCTTCCACTAGGCCCAACTACCAGTCTGGTCTCAGGCTCAAGGAGCCTTTCTTAGGTAAGATGAATACTTAAGGGTCAATATTGCCCTCATGCTTTACAAAACATTTGCTTCACAGTGCCTACTCTGCCTGCATTTTGCCCCTTGTCGAATTGTTTTTTTTCGTTTTTGCTAGTCTTGGGACTTGACCTCAGAGTGTGAACATTGTTCTTGGGCTTTCTTTAGGCTTTAGCTGTCCCACCGAGCCACAGCACCACTTGCAGCGTTTTCTATGTATGTGGTAATGAGGAATCAAACCTGAGTCTTTTTGCGTGGTAGCCAAGGACTCTACCACTAGGTCAAACACACAGGGCATCTTGCACATATTTTTGACGTCAATCTACTAGGATATTATTAGGTTTCTGTATCCTAATCAATTTTTTCCTGATGATTAGCTTTGCTGTCATGTGTAAAAAATGCAAGAGAGAAAAACACAGAAGAATTATTGAAATTTAAAAAAAAGCATTACACACATAGATAAGTGTTCATTCTTTGTAGGAGAAAGGTTATTTTGATATGATGATGATGACTTTATAATTACTATGTCAGGGTTGAGAGTTTGGCCTAGTGGTAGAGTGCTTGCCTAGCATCCATGAATATCTGGGATTGATTGCTCAGTATCACATAGATAGAAAATCTAGACGTGGCACTGTGGCTCAAGTGGCAGAGGGCTAGACTTGAGAAAACCCGAGGACAGTGCTCAGGCCCTGAATTCCAGCCCCAAGACTGGCAAAAAGATAATAGAAAATAAATATGCTTTTTAAGAGCTAATTCACTCACAGCATTGGCTTCTGAAATCTTCACTTCTGCATCTTGTGAAATACCCATTTCCCTCAACGTAGACAAGAATAACAGATCCATCCTATGGTCCACTGTGAGGCCACTGGTTGGGCTAAGAGCTAGTCGTGCAGAAACACATAAGTTTTATTCTAATATTTTCCAAACTTTGTACTCAAATATGCTACCTACTTACCAACTTACCTCAGTTATCCTTATGCTATAACTTTTCTTCATTACTACAATATTCTTACACTCCTACGTTAATCCTCTTGTGCCTCCCCTGACCTCTCTCATTCTTTTTTTCTATCTCTGGACCTCTGCTCGTCTTTCAACCCTTATACTGCACGGATCTACACTTGATGACTGTTGAGCAATATTGTATATGTAGGTGATTAATTATTCTCTAGGCTCAGAGGGACTTAAAGACAATAGAGATTGGATAGAGAGGCCTATTGTTTTGGGTATAAATCGCTTATCAGTGGTTGTATTAGACTGGACTGTAAGTGCACAAAAAGAAAGAGTGATAATACCGATCAAAACTTGTGAACATCTAGTGTCTGCCAGCTACAGAGGTCTAGGTTGGTTATATCTGAAAAACTATAATCGTATTTAGTAGTAATCTTGCTCCCATTTTCAAATGGGCAGAACAAGAAACTCAAGAAAAATGTCAAATCAAGAAACAACATCCCCCACCCAATGTAAACAGACAATGGAACAGTCACTGGCAAACCTAGAGGAGACTTTTCCAAGTGCGACACAAATGCAATAGATAAACATCATTAATGAAAAATGTGAAAATATAAAGAAAGAGATAATGGAGGAAGCCATACCTGAACAAGAGGAGAGCACAAACAAGGTGATAAGTGAAAAAGAAGAAGCCATAAAGGAGGCCATAACAAAGGTTTTTCAAAGAAAGATGGATGAATTCATAGAATCCACAAATAAAAACGTGACCAAACTCCAGCAAATGTCCAAAGAAAATAAAGCTACTGAGCTAACCACTCAAAAGGAAATCAAGGAGATAAAGAAATCCATACATGATCTAAAACAAGAGATGCAAGGCATCAAAAGTGAGCAATTAGAAGCAAGGGCGATGAAAAATAAAGTAGATAGCTTTGATAGCAGGTTAGACAATGCAGAGGAGAGAATTTCCGGGGCTGAAGATAATTTAGTTATTATAGAGAAAGAACACAAAATGAGTCAATCCAAATCGAGGAAAATTGAGAGAGCGCTTCAGGAGGTCCAAGATACATTTAGGAAGCCTAATTTAAGGCTAGTTGGTATTGAGGAGGGCGTGGAGAAAGAGGTCAATGGTATTGGAAATATACTTCAGGGAATCATCTCAGAGAATTTCCCAAATATCCAGAAGGGCAGGCCCATCCAGATACGAGAAGCTTTCAGAACCCCAAACAGACCTGACCAGAAAAGAACATCCCACCGCCACATTGTGATCCGAACTGGATGAATAGAAACGAAAGGAAAGATCCTAAAGGCAGCCAGGGAAAAGGGATCAGTAACCTATAAAGGCAAACCAATCAGAATAACCCCAGATTTCTCAGCAGAGACCATGCAAGCACGAAGTGACTGGAAGCATATATGTCATGCCCTTAAATCAAATAACTACCAACCAAGAATATTGTAGCCAGCTAAGCTCTCATTCATAACTGAGGGAACAATAAAAACATTCCATTCCAGGGAAAAGCTGCAACAATATGTCAAAACAAAACCAACACTACAGAGAATTCTCAAAGATGCTCTATACATAGAAAACCAAAATAAATGCAATATAGGGAAAGAAATGGCACCTAAACAGCATGCCATCTAAGGACCACAAGAACTGTCAAGACACAGGCCCTACTAAAAGCTTTTAAAAATGGTAGGAACTAATAAATACCTCTCAATCCTAACTCTCAATATCAATGGACTTAACTCTCCAATTAAACGGCATAGGCTGTCTAGTTGGATCAAAGAGCAAGGGCCATCGTTCTGCTGTCTTCAAGAGACACATCTTACCCCAAACAATCATCTTTTGAAAGTGAGAGGTTGGAATAAACTCTATCAAGCTAACTGCCCCCATAAACAGGCTGGAGTTGCCATCCTCATATCACATACAATAAACTTCAAAATAAATTAGTAAGAAAAGACAAAGAAGGTTACTACATACTACTAAAGGGATCTTTCCTCCAGGAAGACATAACGATCCTAAACTTCATCAAGCAAACTTTACTTACACTGAAAGCATACATAGATCAAAATACAGTGATTGTTGTTGAGTTTAACACACCACTCTCACCTATGGACAGATCAACAAGGCAAAAACTCAACAGAGAAACCTTAGAACTGAACAACTATATAGACCAACTAGATCTAACAGACATCTGCAGAATATTCCACACAGTAACCACACAATATACGTTTTTCTCAGCAGCACATGGAACATTTTCCAAAATAGACCACATCTTAGGCCATAAAACAAACCTGGACAGATTCAGAAACACTGAAATTATTCCATGCACACTCTCAGCCCACAAAGGCATCAAATTGGAACTGAACACACATCTCTACCAAAGAAAACCCTGTAACTCATGGAGACTGAACAACACAATGTTGAATCAAAAACAATGGGTAATCGAAGAGATCAGAACAGATATCCAACTGTTTATGAAATTTAACAATAAGGAGCACACAAATATCAACTCCTTAGGGACACAACAAAGGCAGTACTCAGAGGAAAATTTATAGCGCTGAGTGCCTACAACAGCAAGTTGGAAAAATGGGAAACCAACTAGTTAATGTCTCACTTTACCCTCCTGGAAAAAGAGCAACAAACCAAACCTAAACCCATTAGGAGAAAGCAAATTATTAAAATCAAAGCAGAATTAAATGATTTGGAATAAAAAAAAACCTATAGAAAGAATCAACAAAACAAGGAGTGGGTTCTTTGAAAGAATTAACAAAATTGACAAGCCCTTAGCAAATCTTACCAAAAAAACAAGAGAGCATATCAAATAAACAAAATCGCAGATGAAAATGGTAATATCAAGACAGAAATTACCAAGATCCAGAATATCATGAGGGAATACTTCTCAAACCTTTACGCCAACAAATTTGAGAATCTAGAAGAAATGGATGAATTCCTAGACAATATTAACATACCACACTGAACCAAGAAGAGCTAACCCAACTCAACAGGCCTATTTCAAGCTCTGAAATAGAAATGGAAATTAGACAACTTCCACTTAAAAAGAGCCCAGGGCCAGATGGAATCACAGCTGAATTCTATAAGGTCTTCAAAGCAGAGCTCACACCAATACTCCTCAAGCTCTTCAACGAAATTGAAAATGAAAGTTCTTTACCAAACTCATTCTGTGAAGCCAGTATATCCCTCATCCCCAAACCAGACAGAGATTCATCAAAGAAAGAGAACTATAGACCCATTTCTTTGATGAACATCGATGCAAAACTTCTCAACAAAATACTGGCGAACCGTCTACAACAACTCATCAAAACATTATACACTATGATCAAACTGGATTCATCACAGGGAGGCAAAGCTGGTTCAACATACACAAATCAATTCATATAATTCAACACATCAACAGGAGCAAGGACAAAAATCACATGATTGTCTCAATAGATGCGGAAAAGGCATTTGACAAGATCCAAAACCCCTTTATGTTAAAAGATGTGGAGAAACTAGGACTCCATGGAACATTTCTCAATGTAATGAAGGCTGTGTATGAGAAACCCACTGCTAGTATTATACTTAATGGTGAAAATCTAAAGCCATTCCCTCTAAAATCAGGAAGGAGACAAGGATGCCCACTCTCTCCACTCCTTTCTAACATAGTACTAAATTTCCTAGGCAGTGCAATAAGGCAAGAAGCAAGCATAAAGGGGATCCAAGTAGGGAAAGAGGAAATAAAACTATCCCTCTTTGTAGATGACATGATTCTGTATTTAAAGAATCCTATAGACTTTACTCCCAAGCTCCTTGAGCTGATTCAAAGCTTTGGTAGGGTAGCAGGCCATAAAATCAACCCTCACAAATCAACTGCCTTCCTTTACGTTAATAGTGAGAGGAACGAGGCAATAATCAGGAAAGAAACTCCTTTCACAATAGCCTCAAAGAAAATAAAGTACCTAGGAATTACCTTAACTAAGAATGTAAAGGACCGTTTAGATGAAAACTTTAAAACCCTAAAAAAGGAAATTAAAGCAGAACTAAGGAAATGGAAAAACCTCCCATGCTCCTGGATTGGAAGAATCAACATTGTGAAAATGACAATCTTGCCAAGGGCTATCTACAAATTCAATGCAATACCCATCAACAACCCAATGTCATTCTTTAAAGAAATACAAGAGGCAATTAAAAATTTCATATGGAATAATAAAAGACCCCGTATAGCAAAAACACTTCTTAGCAGAAAGAACAGCGCTGGAGGAATTTCAGTTCCAAACTTTAGACTCTATTACAGAGCTACAATTCTGAAAACAGCTTGGTACTGGCACAAGAACAAGCCTGAAGTCCAATGGAATAGAACTGCGGTCCCAGATTTTAAACCACAGACCTATGGCCACCTAATCTTTGACAAGGGAGCCAAAAAAATAGAATGGAAGAAAGATAGCCTCTTCAACATGTTGTGCTGGCAGAACTGGTTAAGCACCAGCAGAAAACTAAAGTTGGATCCTTCTTTGCCACCTTGCGCTAGAATTAACTCCAAATGGATCAAAGACCTGGAGGTAAAACTGACACACTGAAAAGTTTACAGGAAGGAATAGGAGATACACTAGGCCTCCTTGGCACAGGTTGAAACTTGCTTAATAAAGACCAAGAATCACAACAAATCAGAGAAGGCTGGATAAATGGGACTGCATTAAACTGCAGAGCTTTTGTATGGTACTGGATATAGCTAGTAAACTAATCAGGAAGCCTACAGAGTGGGAGAAGATCTTCACCAACCAAACAACGGACAAAGGCCTCATATCTAAAATATGTCAACAACTCACAAAATTGAATCACTCCAAAACGAACCTCCAAAGTAACACCCATCCCATTAAAAAATGGGCCAAAGACTTAAAGAGAGTCTTCTCTGAAGAAGAAACAAAAATGGCCTATAGACACATGAAGAAATGCTCAACATCTCTGGTCATAAAAGAATTGCATATCAAAAGAACTCTAAGATTCCACCTCACTCCAGTTAGAATGGCCAGGATCAGGAAAACGAATGACAACAGATGCGGGAGGGGATGTGGCCAGGAGAGATCACTACTACACTGTTGGTGGGAGTGCAAACTCGTTCAACCACTATGGAAAGCAGTGTGGCAGTGCCTCAAAAGGCTAAACATAGAACTCCCCTATGACCCAGCAATTCCACTACTTGGCATTTACCCAACAATCCAGAAACAAGGGCATACTAAACCCACTAGCACAACAATGTTCATTGCAGCTCTATTCTCCATAGCAAAGATATGGAACCAACCCAGATGTCCCTCAGTTGATGAGTGGATCAACAAGTTGTGGTATTTGTACACAATGGAATTCTATGCTGCTGTCAGAAAAAATGACATCGCCCCATTTGTTAGGATATGGAAAGACTTAGAACAAATCATATTAAGTGAAGTAAGCCAGACTCAAAAGAACTTAGGCTCAGTGGTTTCCCTCATTCGTCATAATCAGTAGAAACCTTGGGCTCTACTAGCAGAGATTTGCAATAGAGCAAAAGGCCATATATAAGGCCATATAATGTGAAGCTAATTGAAAGGACCTCCAGGATATGGAAACAAAAGCCATATAATGAATGATTGTTGTCCTTAATGTACTATGTTGTCTCTCCTCTCCTTTACTGTCCCTTGGTTATCCCATATTGGTATAGTATCTCACTTTGTTATGTGATATATTGAATTTATTTGTATTTGGATATTTGAAATTTGATAGGGAAGGGGGGAAAACCAAGAAGGGTGGGGGGGTGTGTGGTTGGAGGGAAATGGGTACCAAGACATGTGAAAGAGTATCAATGTATGTGAATTAATGCACCATCTACCTGGCAAATATCATGTAACCCTTTTACTAATTACAATAAGAAAATGGAAAAAAAAGAAAGTTGTTGTGTGGGGAGGATGATGGGGTCAAATACATTTCTTCTTAGAAATTTACCTCATCTGGTTGCCCTGGATTTTCCTGGCCTTCTTCTTAGAGAAAGGCCTGTTATACTGGATTTGTGGCTTGGCAAAGATCTAGCATGTACATCTTCGAGTAAGACATCCACAACTTCCATGCCTGAGACTCGACTTTCCTGACCTTTGGCAACAGCACAGCAACATCTTTCTTCCTCCTGAGCCACAGGCCAAGTGAGCTGGCTTGAGCTGGTTCTTAGTTACAGTGGCTTGGTTACCAGGTTTCCAAATTCTGTTCCATTGTGAGGGAGGCAGGGTCACCTTTCAGGGCCCAATGACCAAAGATCCTTGCTCACAGAAGACCTCACCAAAGACATACTGGAGGCTGAATCTCTCCTCCAATCTCACAATATACATGTGCATGTAGTAAACAGCACACCTTATTTGTCCATTCCCAATGTCTTCCACTAGGCCCAACTACCAGTCTGGTCTCAGGCTCAAGGAGCCTTTCTTAGGTAAGATGAATTCTTAAGGGTCAATATTGCCCTCATGCTTTACAAAACATTTGCTTCACAGTGCCTACTCTGCCTGCATTTTGCCCCTTGTCGAATTGTTTTTTTTTGTTTTTGCTAGTCTTGGGACTTGACCTCAGAGTGTGAACATTGTTCTTGGGCTTTCTTTAGGCTTTAGCTGTCCCACCGAGCCACAGCACCACTTGCAGCATTTTCTATGTATGTGGTAATGAGGAATCAAACCTGAGTCTTTTTGCGTGGTAGCCAAGGACTCTACCACTAGGTCAAACACACAGGGCATCTTGCACATATTTTTGACGTCAATCTACTAGGATATTATTAGGTTTCTGTATCCTAATCAATTTTTTCCTGATGATTAGCTTTGCTGTCATGTGTAAAAAATGCAAGAGAGAAAAACACAGAAGAATTAGTGAAATTTAAAAAAAAACATTACACATATAGATAAGTGTTCATTCTTTGTAGGAGAAAGGTTATTTTGATATGATGATGATGACTTTATAATTACTATGTCAGGGTTGAGAGTTTGGCATAGTGGTAGAGTGCTTGCCTAGCATCCATGAAGATCTGGGTTTGATTGCTCAGTATCACATAGATAGAAAATCTAGACGTGGCACTGTGGCTCAAGTGGCAGAGGGCTAGACTTGAGAAAACCCGAGGACAGTGCTCAGGCCCTGAATTCCAGCCCCAAGACTGGCAAAAAGATAATAGAAAATAAAAATGCTTTTTAAGAGCTAATTCACTCACAGCATTGGCTTCTGAAATCTTCGCTTCTGCATCTTGTGAAATACCCATTTCCCTCAACGTAGACAAGAATAACAGATCCATCCTATGGTCCACTGTGAGGCCACTGGTTGGGCTAAGAGCTAGTCGTGCAGAAACACATAAGTTTTATTCTAATATTTTCCTAACTTTGTACTCAAATATGCTACCTACTTACCAACTTACCTCAGTTATCCTTATGCTATAACTTTTCTTCATTACTACAATATTCTTACACTCCTACGTTAATCCTCTTGTGCCTCCCCTGACCTCTCTCATTCTTTTTTTCTATCTCTGGACCTCTGCTCGTCTTTCAACCCTTATACTGCACGGATCTACACTTGATGACTGTTGAGCAATATTGTATATGTAGGTGATTAATTATTCTCTAGGCTCAGAGGGACTTAAAGACAATAGAGATTGGATAGAGAGGCCTATTGTTTTGGGTATAAATCGCTTATCAGTGGTTGTATTAGACTGGACTGTAAGTGCACAAAAAGAAAGAGTGATAATACCAATCAAAACTTGTGAACATCTAGTGTCTGCCAGCTACAGAGGTCTAGGTTGGTTATATCTGAAAAACTATAATCGTATTTAGTAGTAATCTTGCTCCCATTTTCAAATGGGCAGAACAAGAAACTCAAGAAAAATGTCAAATCAAGAAACAACATCCCCCACCCAATGTAAACAGACAATGGAACAGTCACTGGCAAACCTAGAGGAGACTCTTCCAAGTGCGACACAAATGCAATAGATAAACATCATTAATGAAAAATGTGAAAATATAAAGAAAGAGATAATGGAGGAAGCCATACCTGAACAAGAGGAGAGCACAAACAAGGTGATAAGTGAAAAAGAAGAAGCCATAAAGGAGGCCATAACAAAGGTTTTTCAAAGAAAGATGGATGAATTCATAGAATCCACAAATAAAAACGTGACCAAACTCCAGCAAATGTCCAAAGAAAATAAAGCTACTGAGCTAACCACTCAAAAGGAAATCAAGGAGATAAAGAAATCCATACATGATCTAAAACAAGAGATGCAAGGCATCAAAAGTGAGCAATTAGAAGCAAGGGCGATGAAAAATAAAGTAGATAGCTTTGATAGCAGGTTAGACAATGCAGAGGAGAGAATTTCCGGGGCTGAAGATAATTTAGTTATTATAGAGAAAGAACACAAAATGAGTCAATCCAAATCGAGGAAAATTGAGAGAGCGCTTCAGGAGGTCCAAGATACATTTAGGAAGCCTAATTTAAGGCTAGTTGGTATTGAGGAGGGCGTGGAGAAAGAGGTCAATGGTATTGGAAATATACTTCAGGGAATCATCTCAGAGAATTTCCCAAATATACAGAAGGGCAGGCCCATCCAGATATGAGAAGCTTTCAGAACCCCAAACAGACCTGACCAGAAAAGAACATCCCACCGCCACATTGTGATCCGAACTGGATGAATAGAAACGAAAGGAAAGATCCTAAAGGCAGCCAGGGAAAAGGGATCAGTAACCTATAAAGGCAAACCAATCAGAATAACCCCAGATTTCTCAGCAGAGACCATGCAAGCACGAAGTGACTGGAAGCATATATGTCATGCCCTTAAATCAAATAACTACCAACCAAGAATATTGTAGCCAGCTAAGCTCTCATTCATAACTGAGGGAACAATAAAAACATTCCATTCCAGGGAAAAGCTGCAACAATATGTCAAAACAAAACCAACACTACAGAGAATTCTCAAAGATGCTCTATACATAGAAAACCAAAATAAATGCAATATAGGGAAAGAAATGGCACCTAAACAGCATGCCATCTAAGGACCACAAGAACTGTCAAGACACAGGCCCTACTAAAAGCTTTTAAAAATGGTAGGAACTAATAAATACCTCTCAATCCTAACTCTCAATATCAATTGACTTAACTCTCCAATTAAACGGCATAGGCTGTCTAGTTGGATCAAAGAGCAAGGGCCATCGTTCTGCTGTCTTCAAGAGACACATCTTACCCAAAACAATCATCTTTTGAAAGTGAGAGGTTGGAATAAACTCTATCAAGCTAACTGCCCCCATAAACAGGCTGGAGTTGCCATCCTCATATCACATACAATAAACTTCAAAATAAATTAGTAAGAAAAGACAAAGAAGGTTACTACATACTACTAAAGGGATCTTTCCTCCAGGAAGACATAACGATCCTAAATATTTACACACCCAATCCCGGAGCTCCAAACTTCATCAAGCAAACTTTACTTACACTGAAACCATACATAGATCAAAATACAGTGATTGTTGTTGAGTTTAACACACCACTCTCACCTATGGACAGATCAACAAGGCAAAAACTCAACAGAGAAACCTTAGAACTGAACAACTATATAGACCAACTAGATCTAACAGACATCTGCAGAATATTCCACACAGTAACCACACAATATACGTTTTTCTCAGCAGCACATGGAACATTTTCCAAAATAGACCACATCTTAGGCCATAAAACAAACCTGGACAGATTCAGAAACACTGAAATTATTCCATGCACACTCTCAGCCCACAAAGGCATCAAATTGGAACTGAACACACATCTCTACCAAAGAAAACCCTGTAACTCATGGAGACTGAACAACACAATGTTGAATCAAAAACAATGGGTAATCGAAGAGATCAGAACAGATATCCAACTGTTTATGAAATTTAACAATAAGGAGCACACAAATATCAACTCCTTAGGGACACAACAAAGGCAGTACTCAGAGGAAAATTTATAGCGCTGAGTGCCTACAACAGCAAGTTGGAAAAATGGGAAACCAACTAGTTAATGTCTCACTTTACCCTCCTGGAAAAAGAGCAACAAACCAAACCTAAACCCATTAGGAGAAAGCAAATTATTAAAATCAAAGCAGAATTAAATGATTTGGAATAAAAAAAAAACCTATAGAAAGAATCAACAAAACAAGGAGTGGGTTCTTTGAAAGAATTAACAAAATTGACAAGCCCTTAGCAAATCTTACCAAAAAAACAAGAGAGCATATCGAAATAAACAAAATCGCAGATGAAAATGGTAATATCAAGACAGAAATTACCAAGATCCAGAATATCATGAGGGAATACTTCTCAAACCTTTACGCCAACAAATTTGAGAATCTAGAAGAAATGGATGAATTCCTAGACAATATTAACATACCACACTGAACCAAGAAGAGCTAACCCAACTCAACAGGCCTATTTCAAGCTCTGAAATAGAAATGGAAATTAGACAACTTCCACTTAAAAAGAGCCCAGGGCCAGATGGAATCACAGCTGAATTCTATAAGGTCTTCAAAGCAGAGCTCACACCAATACTCCTCAAGCTCTTCAACGAAATTGAAAATGAAAGTTCTTTACCAAACTCATTCTGTGAAGCCAGTATATCCCTCATCCCCAAACCAGACAGAGATTCATCAAAGAAAGAGAACTATAGACCCATTTCTTTGATGAACATCGATGCAAAACTTCTCAACAAAATACTGGCCAACCGTCTACAACAACTCATCAAAAAATTATACACTATGATCAAACTGGATTCATCACAGGGAGGCAAAGCTGGTTCAACATACACAAATCAATTCATATAATTCAACACATCAACAGGAGCAAGGACAAAAATCACACGATTGTCTCAATAGATGCGGAAAAGGCATTTGACAAGATCCAAAACCCCTTTATGTTAAAAGATGTGGAGAAACTAGGACTCCATGGAACATTTCTCAATGTAATGAAGGCTGTGTATGAGAAACCCACTGCTAGTATTATACTTAATGGTGAAAATCTAAAGCCATTCCCTCTAAAATCAGGAAGGAGACAAGGATGCCCACTCTCTCCACTCCTTTCTAACATAGTACTAAATTTCCTAGGCAGTGCAATAAGGCAAGAAGCAAGCATAAAGGGGATCCAAGTAGGGAAAGAGGAAATAAAACTATCCCTCTTTGTAGATGACATGATTCTGTATTTAAAGAATCCTATAGACTCTACTCCCAAGCTCCTTGAGCTGATTCAAAGCTTTGGAAGGGTAGCAGGCCACAAAATCAACCCTCACAAATCAACTGCCTTCCTTTACGTTAATAGTGAGAGGAACGAGGCAATAATCAGGAAAGAAACTCCTTTCACAATAGCCTCAAAGAAAATAAAGTACCTAGGAATTAGCTTAACTAAGAATGTAAAGGACCGTTTAGATGAAAACTTTAAAACCCTAAAAAAGGAAATTAAAGCAGAACTAAGGAAATGGAAAAACCTCCCATGCTCCTGGATTGGAAGAATCAACATTGTGAAAATGACAATCTTGCCAAGGGCTATCTACAAATTCAATGCAATACCCATCAACAACCCAATGTCATTCTTTAAAGAAATACAAGAGGCAATTAAAAATTTCATATGGAATAATAAAAGACCCCGTATAGCAAAAACACTTCTTAGCAGAAAGAACAGCGCTGGTGGAATTTCAGTTCCAAACTTTAGACTCTATTACAGAGCTACAATTCTGAAAACAGCTTGGTACTGGCACAAGAACAAGCCTGAAGTCCAATGGAATAGAACTGCGGTCCCAGATTTTAAACCACAGACCTATGGCCACCTAATCTTTGACAAGGGAGCCAAAAAAATAGAATGGAAGAAAGATAGCCTCTTCAACATGTTGTGGTGGCAGAACTGGTTAAGCACCAGCAGAAAACTAAAGTTGGATCCTTCTTTGCCACCTTGCGCTAGAATTAACTCCAAATGGATCAAAGACCTGGAGGTAAAACTGACACACTGAAAAGTTTACAGGAAGGAATAGGAGATACACTAGGCCTCCTTGGCACAGGTTGAAACTTGCTTAATAAAGACCAAGAATCACAACAAATCAGAGAAGGCTGGATAAATGGGACTGCATTAAACTGCAGAGCTTTTGTATGGTAATGGATATAGCTAGTAAACTAATCAGGAAGCCTACAGAGTGGGAGAAGATCTTCACCAACCAAACAACGGACAAAGGCCTCATATCTAAAATATGTCAACAACTCACAAAATTGAATCACTCCAAAACGAACCTCCAAAGTAACACCCATCCCATTAAAAAATGGGCCAAAGACTTAAAGAGAGTCTTCTCTGAAGAAGAAACAAAAATGGCCTATAGACACATGAAGAAATGCTCAACATCTCTGGTCATAAAAGAATTGCATATCAAAAGAACTCTAAGATTCCACCTCACTCCAGTTAGAATGGCCAGGATCAGGAAAACGAATGACAACAGATGCGGGAGGGGATGTGGCCAGGAGAGATCACTACTACACTGTTGGTGGGAGTGCAAACTCGTTCAACCACTATGGAAAGCAGTGTGGCAGTGCCTCAAAAGGCTAAACATAGAACTCCCCTATGACCCAGCAATTCCACTACTTGGCATTTACCCAACAATCCAGAAACAAGGGCATACTAAACCCACTAGCACAACAATGTTCATTGCAGCTCTATTCTCCATAGCAAAGATATGGAACCAACCCAGATGTCCCTCAGTTGATGAGTGGATCAACAAGTTGTGGTATTTGTACACAATGGAATTCTATGCTGCTGTCAGAAAGAATGACATCGCCCCATTTGTTAGGATATGGAAAGACTTAGAACAAATCATATTAAGTGAAGTAAGCCAGACTCAAAAGAACTTAGGCTCAGTGGTTTCCCTCATTCGTCATAATCAGTAGAAACCTTGGGCTCTACTAGCAGAGATTTGCAATAGAGCAAAAGGCCATATATAAGGCCATATAATGTGAAGCTAATTGAAAGGACCTCCAGGATATGGAAACAAAAGCCATATAATGAATGATTGTTGTCCTTAATGTACTATGTTGTCTCTCCTCTCCTTTACTGTCCCTTGGTTATCCCATATTGGTATAGTATCTCACTTTGTTATGTGATATATTGAATTTATTTGTATTTGGATATTTGAAATTTGATAGGGAAGGGGGGAAAACCAAGAAGGGTGGGGGGGTGTGGTTGGAGGGAAATGGGTACCAAGACATGTGAAAGAGTATCAATGTATGTGAATTAATGCACCATCTACCTGGCAAATATCATGTAACCCTCTTACTAATTACAATAAGAAAATGGAAAAAAAAGAAAGTTGTAGTGTGTGGGGAGGATGATGGGGTCAAATACATTTCTTCTTAGAAATTTACCTCATCTGGTTGCCCTGGATTTTCCTGGCCTTCTTCTTAGAGAAAGGCCTGTTATACTGGATTTGTGGCTTGGCAAAGATCTTGCATGTACATCTTCGAGTAAGACATCCACAACTTCCATGCCTGAGACTCGACTTTCCTGACCTTTGGCAACAGCACAGCAACATCTTTCTTCCTCCTGAGCCACAGGCCAAGGGAGCTGGCTTGAGCTGGTTGTTAGTTACAGTGGCTTGGTTACCAGGTTTCCATATTCTGTTCCATTGTGAGGGAGGCAGGGTCACCTTTCAGGGCCCAATGACCAAAGATCCTTGCTCACAGAAGACCTCACCAAAGACATACTGGAGGCTGAATCTCTCCTCCAATCTCACAATATACATGTGCATGTAGTAAACAGCACACCTTATTTGTCCATTCCCAATGTCTTCCACTAGGCCCAACTACCAGTCTGGTCTCAGGCTCAAGGAGCCTTTCTTAGGTAAGATGAATTCTTAAGGGTCAATATTGCCCTCATGCTTTACAAAACATTTGCTTCACAGTGCCTACTCTGCCTGCATTTTGCCCCTTGTCGAATTGTTTTTTTTGTTTTTGCTAGTCTTGGGACTTGACCTCAGAGTGTGAACATTGTTCTTGGGCTTTCTTTAGGCTTTAGCTGTCCCACCGAGCCACAGCACCACTTGCAGCATTTTCTATGTATGTGGTAATGAGGAATCAAACCTGAGTCTTTTTGCGTGGTAGCCAAGGACTCTACCACTAGGTCAAACACACAGGGCATCTTGCACATATTTTTGACGTCAATCTACTAGGATATTATTAGGTTTCTGTATCCTAATCAATTTTTTCCTGATGATTAGCTTTGCTGTCATGTGTAAAAAATGCAAGAGAGAAAAACACAGAAGAATTAGTGAAATTTAAAAAAAAGCATTACACACATAGATAAGTGTTCATTCTTTGTAGGAGAAAGGTTATTTTGATATGATGATGATGACTTTATAATTACTATGTCAGGGTTGAGAGTTTGGCCTAGTGGTAGAGTGCTTGCCTAGCATCCATGAATATCTGGGATTGATTGCTCAGTATCACATAGATAGAAAATCTAGACGTGGCACTGTGGCTCAAGTGGCAGAGGGCTAGACTTGAGAAAACCCGAGGACAGTGCTCAGGCCCTGAATTCCAGCCCCAAGACTGGCAAAAAGATAATAGAAAATAAAAATGCTTTTTAAGAGCTAATTCACTCACAGCATTGGCTTCTGAAATCTTCGCTTCTGCATCTTGTGAAATACCCATTTCCCTCAACGTAGACAAGAATAACAGATCCATCCTATGGTCCACTGTGAGGCCACTGGTTGGGCTAAGAGCTAGTCGTGCAGAAACACATAAGTTTTATTCTAATATTTTCCAAACTTTGTACTCAAATATGCTACCTACTTACCAACTTACCTCAGTTATCCTTATGCTATAACTTTTCTTCATTACTACAATATTCTTACACTCCTACGTTAATCCTCTTGTGCCTCCCCTGACCTCTCTCATTCTTTTTTTCTATCTCTGGACCTCTGCTCGTCTTTCAACCCTTATACTGCACGGATCTACACTTGATGACTGTTGAGCAATATTGTATATGTAGGTGATTAATTATTCTCTAGGCTCAGAGGGACTTAAAGACAATAGAGATTGGATAGACAGGCCTATTGTTTTGGGTATAAATCGCTTATCAGTGGTTGTATTAGACTGGACTGTAAGTGCACAAAAAGAAAGAGTGATAATACCAATCAAAACTTGTGAACATCTAGTGTCTGCCAGCTACAGAGGTCTAGGTTGGTTATATCTGAAAAACTATAATCGTATTTAGTAGTAATCTTGCTCCCATTTTCAAATGGGCAGAACAAGAAACTCAAGAAAAATGTCAAATCAAGAAACAACATCCCCCACCCAATGTAAACAGACAATGGAACAGTCACTGGCAAACCTAGAGGAGACTCTTCCAAGTGCGACAGAAATGCAATAGATAAACATCATTAATGAAAAATGTGAAAATATAAAGAAAGAGATAATGGAGGAAGCCATACCTCTACAAGAGGAGAGCACAAACAAGGTGATAAGTGAAAAAGAAGAAGCCATAAAGGAGGCCATAACAAAGGTTTTTCAAAGAAAGATGGATGAATTCATAGAATCCACAAATAAAAACGTGACCAAACTCCAGCAAATGTCCAAAGAAAATAAAGCTACTGAGCTAACCACTCAAAAGGAAATCAAGGAGATAAAGAAATCCATACATGATCTAAAACAAGAGATGCAAGGCATCAAAAGTGAGCAATTAGAAGCAAGGGCGATGAAAAATAAAGTAGATAGCTTTGATAGCAGGTTAGACAATGCAGAGGAGAGAATTTCCGGGGCTGAAGATAATTTAGTTATTATAGAGAAAGAACACAAAATGAGTCAATCCAAATCGAGGAAAATTGAGAGAGCGCTTCAGGAGGTCCAAGATACATTTAGGAAGCCTAATTTAAGGTTAGCTGGTATTGAGGAGGGCGTGGAGAAAGAGGTCAATGGTATTGGAAATATACTTCAGGGAATCATCTCAGAGAATTTCCCAAATATCCAGAAGGGCAGGCCCATCCAGATACGAGAAGCTTTCAGAACCCCAAACAGACCTGACCAAAAAAGAACATCCCACCGCCACATTGTGATCCAAACTGGATGAATAGAAACGAAAGGAAAGATCCTAAAGGCAGCCAGGGAAAAGGGATCAGTAACCTATAAAGGCAAACCAATCAGAATAACCCCAGATTTCTCAGCAGAGACCATGCAAGCACGAAGTGACTGGAAGCATATATGTCATGCCCTTAAATCAAATAACTACCAACCAAGAATATTGTAGCCAGCTAAGCTCTCATTCATACCTGAGGGAACAATAAAAACATTCCATTCCAGGGAAAAGCTGCAACAATATGTCAAAACAAACCCAACACTACAGAGAATTCTCAAAGATGCTCTATACATAGAAAACCAAAATAAATGCAATATAGGGAAAGAAATGGCACCTAAACAGCATGCCATCTAAGGACCACAAGAACTGTCAAGACACAGGCCCTACTAAAAGCTTTTAAAAATGGTAGGAACTAATAAATACCTCTCAATCCTAACTCTCAATATCAATGGACTTAACTCTCCAATTAAACGGCATAGGCTGTCTAGTCGGATCAAAGAGCAAGGGCCATCGTTCTGCTGTCTTCAAGAGACACATCTTACCCAAAACAATCATCTTTTGAAAGTGAGAGGTTGGAATAAACTCTATCAAGCTAACTGCCCCCATAAACAGGCTGGAGTTGCCATCCTCATATCACATACAATAAACTTCAAAATAAATTAGTAAGAAAAGACAAAGAAGGTTACTACATACTACTAAAGGGATCTTTCCTCCAGGAAGACATAACGATCCTAAATATTTACACACCCAATCCCGGAGCTCCAAACTTCATCAAGCAAACTTTACTTACACTGAAACCATACATAGATCAAAATACAGTCATTGTTGTTGAGTTTAACACACCACTCTCACCTATGGACAGATCAACAAGGCAAAAACTCAACAGAGAAACCTTAGAACTGAACAACTATATAGACCAACTAGATCTAACAGACATCTGCAGAATATTCCACACAGTAACCACACAATATACGTTTTTCTCAGCAGCACATGGAACATTTTCCAAAATAGACCACATCTTAGGCCATAAAACAAACCTGGACAGATTCAGAAACACTGAAATTATTCCATGTACACTCTCAGCCCACAAAGGCATCAAATTGGAACTGAACACACATCTCTACCAAAGAAAACCCTGTAACTCATGGAGACTGAACAACACAATGTTGAATCAAAAACAATGGGTAATCGAAGAGATCAGAACAGATATCCAACTGTTTATGAAATTTAACAATAAAGAGCACACAAATATCAACTCCTTAGGGACACAACAAAGGCAGTACTCAGAGGAAAATTTATAGCGCTGAGTGCCTACAACAGCAAGTTGGAAAAATGGGAAACCAACTAGTTAATGTCTCACTTTACCCTCCTGGAAAAAGAGCAACAAACCAACCCTAAACCCATTAGGAGAAAGCAAATTATTAAAATCAAAGCAGAATTAAATGATTTGGAATAAAAAAAACCTATAGAAAGAATCAACAAAACAAGGAGTGGGTTCTTTGAAAGAATTAACAAAATTGACAAGCCCTTAGCAAATCTTACCAAAAAAACAAGAGAGCATATCGAAATAAACAAAATCGCAGATGAAAATGGTAATATCATGACAAAATTACGAAGATCCAGAATATCATGAGGGAATACTTCTCAAACCTTTACGCCAACAAATTTGAGAATCTAGAAGCAATGGATGAATTCCTAGACAATATTAACATACCACACTGAACCAAGAAGAGCTAACCCAACTCAACAGGCCTATTTCAAGCTCTGAAATAGAAATGGAAATTAGACAACTTCCACTTAAAAAGAGCCCAGGGCCAGATGGAATCACAGCTGAATTCTATAAGGTCTTCAAAGCAGAGCTCACACCAATACTCCTCAAGCGCTTCAACGAAATTGAAAATGAAAGTTCTTTACCAAACTCATTCTGTGAATCCAGTATATCCCTCATCCCCAAACCAGACAGAGATTCATCAAAGAAAGAGAACTATAGACCCATTTCTTTGATGAACATCGATGCAAAACTTCTCAACAAAATACTGGCCAACCGTCTACAACAACTCATCAAAAAATTATACACTATGATCAAACTGGATTCATCACAGGGAGGCAAAGCTGGTTCAACATACACAAATCAATTCATATAATTCAACACATCAACAGGAGCAAGGACAAAAATCACATGATTGTCTCAATAGATGCGGAAAAGGCATTTGACAAGATCCAAAACCCCTTTATGTTAAAAGATGTGGAGAAACTAGGACTCCATGGAACATTTCTCAATGTAATGAAGGCTGTGTATGAGAAACCCACTGCTAGTATTATACTTAATGGTGAAAATCTAAAGCCATTCCCTCTAAAATCAGGAACGAGACAAGGATGCCCACTCTCTCCACTCCTTTCTAACATAGTACTAAATTTCCTAGGCAGTGCAATAAGGCAAGAAGCAAGCATAAAGGGGATCCAAGTAGGGAAAGAGGAAATAAAACTATCCCTCTTTGTAGATGACATGATTCTGTATTTAAAGAATCCTATAGACTCTACTCCCAAGCTCCTTGAGCTGATTCAAAGCTTTGGAAGGGTAGCAGGCCATAAAATCAACCCTCACAAATCAACTGCCTTCCTTTACGTTAATAGTGTGAGGAACGAGGCAATAATCAGGAAAGAAACTCCTTTCACAATAGCCTCAAAGAAAATAAAGTACCTAGGAATTACCTTAACTAAGAATGTAAAGGACCGTTTAGATGAAAACTTTAAAACCCTAAAAAAGGAAATTAAAGCAGAACTAAGCAAATGGAAAAACCTCCCATGCTCCTGGATTGGAAGAATCAACATTGTGAAAATGACAATCTTGCCAAGGGCTATCTACAAATTCAATGCAATACCCATCAACAACCCAATGTCATTCTTTAAAGAAATACAAGAGGCAATTAAAAATTTCATATGGAATAATAAAAAGACCCCGTATAGCAAAAACACTTCTTAGCAGAAAGAACAGCGCTGGTGGAATTTCAGTTCCAAACTTTAGACTCTATTACAGAGCTACAATTCTGAAAACAGCTTGGAACTGGCACAAGAACAAGCCTGAAGTCCAATGGAATAGAACTGCGGTCCCAGATTTTAAACCACAGACCTATGGCCACCTAATCTTTGACAAGGGAGCCAAAAAAATAGAATGGAAGAAAGATAGCCTCTTCAACATGTTGTGGTGGCAGAACTGGTTAAGCACCAGCAGAAAACTAAAGTTGGATCCTTCTTTGCCACCTTGCGCTAGAATTAACTCCAAATGGATCAAAGACCTGGAGGTAAAACTGACACACTGAAAAGTTTACAGGAAGGAATAGGAGATACACTAGGCCTCCTTGGCACAGGTTGAAACTTGCTTAATAAAGACCAAGAATCACAACAAATCAGAGAAGGCTGGATAAATGGGACTGCATTAAACTGCAGAGCTTTTGTATGGTACTGGATATAGCTAGTAAACTAATCAGGAAGCCTACAGAGTGGGAGAAGATCTTCACCAACCAAACAACGGACAAAGGCCTCATATCTAAAATATGTCAACAACTCACAAAATTGAATCACTCCAAAACGAACCTCCAAAGTAACACCCATCCCATTAAAAAATGGGCCAAAGACTTAAAGAGAGTCTTCTCTGAAGAAGAAACAAAAATGGCCTATAGACACATGAAGAAATGCTCAACATCTCTGGTCATAAAAGAATTGCATATCAAAAGAACTCTAAGATTCCACCTCACTCCAGTTAGAATGGCCAGGATCAGGAAAACGAATGACAACAGATGCGGGAGGGGATGTGGCCAGGAGAGATCACTACTACACTGTTGGTGGGAGTGCAAACTCGTTCAACCACTATGGAAAGCAGTGTGGCAGTGCCTCAAAAGGCTAAACATAGAACTCCCCTATGACCCAGCAATTCCACTACTTGGCATTTACCCAACAATCCAGAAACAAGGGCATACTAAACCCACTAGCACAACAATGTTCATTGCAGCTCTATTCTCCATAGCAAAGATATGGAACCAACCCAGATGTCCCTCAGTTGATGAGTGGATCAACAAGTTGTGGTATTTGTACACAATGGAATTCTATGCTGCTGTCAGAAAGAATGACATCGCCCCATTTGTTAGGATATGGAAAGACTTAGAACAAATCATATTAAGTGAAGTAAGCCAGACTCAAAGGAACTTAGGCTCAGTGGTTTCCCTCATTCGTCATAATCAGTAGAAACCTTGGGCTCTACTAGCAGAGATTTGCAATAGAGCAAAAGGCCATATATAAGGCCATATAATGTGAAGCTAATTGAAAGGACCTCCAGGATATGGAAACAAAAGCCATATAATGAATGATTGTTGTCCTTAATGTACTATGTTGTCTCTCCTCTCCTTTACTGTCCCTTGGTTATCCCATATTGGTATAGTATCTCACTTTGTTATGTGATATATTGAATTTATTTGTATTTGGATATTTGAAATTTGATAGGGAAGGGGGGAAAACCAAGAAGGGTGGGGGGGTGTGGTTGGAGGGAAATGGGTACCAAGACATGTGAAAGAGTATCAATGTATATGAATTAATGCACCATCTACCTGGCAAATATCATGTAACCCTTTTACTAATTACAATAAGAAAATGGAAAAAAAAAGAAAGTTGTAGTGTGTGGGGAGGATGATGGGGTCAAATACATTTCTTCTTAGAAATTTACCTCATCTGGTTGCCCTGGATTTTCCTGGCCTTCTTCTTAGAGAAAGGCCTGTTATACTGGATTTGTGGCTTGGCAAAGATCTAGCATGTACATCTTCGAGTAAGACATCCACAACTTCCATGCCTGAGACTCGACTTTCCTGACCTTTGGCAACAGCACAGCAACATCTTTCTTCCTCCTGAGCCACAGGCCAAGTGAGCTGGCTTGAGCTGGTTGTTAGTTACAGTGGCTTGGTTACCAGGTTTCCATATTCTGTTCCATTGTGAGGGAGGCAGGGTCACCTTTCAGGGCCCAATGACCAAAGATCCTTGCTCACAGAAGACCTCACCAAAGACATACTGGAGGCTGAATCTCTCCTCCAATCTCACAATATACATGTGGATGTAGTAAACAGCACACCTTATTTGTCCATTCCCAATGTCTTCCACTAGGCCCAACTACCAGTCTGGTCTCAGGCTCAAGGAGCCTTTCTTAGGTAAGATGAATACTTAAGGGTCAATATTGCCCTCATGCTTTACAAAACATTTGCTTCACAGTGCCTACTCTGCCTGCATTTTGCCCCTTGTCGAATTGTTTTTTTTTTGTTTTTGCTAGTCTTGGGACTTGACCTCAGAGTGTGAACATTGTTCTTGGGCTTTCTTTAGGCTTTAGCTGTCCCACCGAGCCACAGCACCACTTGCAGCGTTTTCTATGTATGTGGTAATGAGGAATCAAACCTGAGTCTTTTTGCGTGGTAGCCAAGGACTCTACCACTAGGTCAAACACACAGGGCATCTTGCACATATTTTTGACGTCAATCTACTAGGATATTATTAGGTTTCTGTATCCTAATCAATTTTTTCCTGATGATTAGCTTTGCTGTCATGTGTAAAAAATGCAAGAGAGAAAAACACAGAAGAATTAGTGAAATTTAAAAAAAAAGCATTACACACATAGATAAGTGTTCATTCTTTGTAGGAGAAAGGTTATTTTGATATGATGATGATGACTTTATAATTACTATGTCAGGGTTGAGAGTTTGGCCTAGTGGTAGAGTGCTTGCCTAGCATCCATGAAGATCTGGGATTGATTGCTCAGTATCACATAGATAGAAAATCTAGACGTGGCACTGTGGCTCAAGTGGCAGAGGGCTAGACTTGAGAAAACCCGAGGACAGTGCTCAGGCCCTGAATTCCAGCCCCAAGACTGGCAAAAAGATAATAGAAAATAAAAATGCTTTTTAAGAGCTAATTCACTCACAGCATTGGCTTCTGAAATCTTCGCTTCTGCATCTTGTGAAATACCCATTTCCCTCAACGTAGACAAGAATAACAGATCCATCCTATGGTCCACTGTGAGGCCACTGGTTGGGCTAAGAGCTAGTCGTGCAGCAACACATAAGTTTTATTCTAATATTTTCCAAACTTTGTACTCAAATATGCTACCTACTTACCAACTTACCTCAGTTATCCTTATGCTATAACTTTTCTTCATTACTACAATATTCTTACACTCCTACGTTAATCCTCTTGTGCCTCCCCTGACCTCTCTCATTCTTTTTTTCTATCTCTGGACCTCTGCTCGTCTTTCAACCCTTATACTGCACGGATCTACACTTGATGACTGTTGAGCAATATTGTATATATAGGTGATTAATTATTCTCTAGGCTCAGAGGGACTTAAAGACAATAGAGATTGGATAGACAGGCCTATTGTTTTGGGTATAAATCACTTATCAGTGGTTGTATTAGACTGGACTGTAAGTGCACAAAAAGAAAGAGTGATAATACCAATCAAAACTTGTGAACATCTAGTGTCTGCCAGCTACAGAGGTCTAGGTTGGTTATATCTGAAAAACTATAATCGTATTTAGTAGTAATCTTGCTCCCATTTTCAAATGGGCAGAACAAGAAACTCAAGAAAAATGTCAAATCAAGAAACAACATCCCCCACCCAATGTAAACAGACAATGGAACAGTCACTGGCAAACCTAGAGGAGACTCTTCCAAGTGCGACAGAAATGCAATAGATAAACATCATTAATGAAAAATGTGAAAATATAAAGAAAGAGATAATGGAGGAAGCCATACCTGAACAAGAGGAGAGCACAAACAAGGTGATAAGTGAAAAAGAAGAAGCCATAAAGGAGGCCATAACAAAGGTTTTTCAAAGAAAGATGGATGAATTCATAGAATCCACAAATAAAAACGTGACCAAACTCCAGCAAATGTCCAAAGAAAATAAAGCTACTGAGCTAACCACTCAAAAGGAAATCAAGGAGATAAAGAAATCCATACATGATCTAAAACAAGAGATGCAAGGCATCAAAAGTGAGCAATTAGAAGCAAGGGCGATGAAAAATAAAGTAGATAGCTTTGATAGCAGGTTAGACAATGCAGAGGAGAGAATTTCCGGGGCTGAAGATAATTTAGTTATTATAGAGAAAGAACACAAAATGAGTCAATCCAAATCGAGGAAAATTGAGAGAGCGCTTCAGGAGGTCCAAGATACATTTAGGAAGCCTAATTTAAGGTTAGTTGGTATTGAGGAGGGCGTGGAGAAAGAGGTCAATGGTATTGGAAATATACTTCAGGGAATCATCTCAGAGAATTTCCCAAATATCAAGAAGGGCAGGCCCATCCAGATACGAGAAGCTTTCAGAACCCCAAACAGACCTGACCAAAAAAGAACATCCCACCGCCACATTGTGATCCGAACTGGATGAATAGAAACGAAAGGAAAGATCCTAAAGGCAGCCAGGGAAAAGGGATCAGTAACCTATAAAGGCAAACCAATCAGAATAACCCCAGATTTCTCAGCAGAGACCATGCAAGCACGAAGTGACTGGAAGCATATATGTCATGCCCTTAAATCAAATAACTACCAACCAAGAATATTGTAGCCAGCTAAGCTCTCATTCATACCTGAGGGAACAATAAAAACATTCCATTCCAGGGAAAAGCTGCAACAATATGTCAAAACAAACCCAACACTACAGAGAATTCTCAAAGATGCTCTATACATAGAAAACCAAAATAAATGCAATATAGGGAAAGAAATGGCACCTAAACAGCATGCCATCTAAGGACCACAAGAACTGTCAAGACACAGGCCCTACTAAAAGCTTTTAAAAATGGTAGGAACTAATAAATACCTCTCAATCCTAACTCTCAATATCAATGGACTTAACTCTCCAATTAAACGGCATAGGCTGTCTAGTCGGATCAAAGAGCAAGGGCCATCGTTCTGCTGTCTTCAAGAGACACATCTTACCCAAAACAATCATCTTTTGAAAGTGAGAGGTTGGAATAAACTCTATCAAGCTAACTGCCCCCATAAACAGGCTGGAGTTGCCATCCTCATATCACATACAATAAACTTCAAAATAAATTAGTAAGAAAAGACAAAGAAGGTTACTACATACTACTAAAGGGATCTTTCCTCCAGGAAGACATAACGATCCTAAATATTTACACACCCAATCCCGGAGCTCCAAACTTCATCAAGCAAACTTTACTTACACTGAAACCATACATAGATCAAAATACAGTCATTGTTGTTGAGTTTAACACACCACTCTCACCTATGGACAGATCAACAAGGCAAAAACTCAACAGAGAAACCTTAGAACTGAACAACTATATAGACCAACTAGATCTAACAGACATCTGCAGAATATTCCACACAGTAACCACACAATATACGTTTTTCTCAGCAGCACATGGAACATTTTCCAAAATAGACCACATCTTAGGCCATAAAACAAACCTGGACAGATTCAGAAACACTGAAATTATTCCATGCACACTCTCAGCCCACAAAGGCATCAAATTGGAACTGAACACACATCTCTACCAAAGAAAACCCTGTAACTCATGGAGACTGAACAACACAATGTTGAATCAAAAACAATGGGTAATCGAAGAGATCAGAACAGATATCCAACTGTTTATGAAATTTAACAATAAGGAGCACACAAATATCAACTCCTTAGGGACACAACAAAGGCAGTACTCAGAGGAAAATTTATAGCGCTGAGTGCCTACAACAGCAAGTTGGAAAAATGGGAAACCAACTAGTTAATGTCTCACTTTACCCTCCTGGAAAAAGAGCAACAAACCAACCCTAAACCCATTAGGAGAAAGCAAATTATTAAAATCAAAGCAGAATTAAATGATTTGGAATAAAAAAAACCTATAGAAAGAATCAACAAAACAAGGAGTGGGTTCTTTGAAAGAATTAACAAAATTGACAAGCCCTTAGCAAATCTTACCAAAAAAACAAGAGAGCATATCGAAATAAACAAAATCGCAGATGAAAATGGTAATATCATGACAGAAATTACCAAGATCCAGAATATCATGAGGGAATACTTCTCAAACCTTTACGCCAACAAATTTGAGAATCTAGAAGAAATGGATGAATTCCTAGACAATATTAACATACCACACTGAACCAAGAAGAGCTAACCCAACTCAACAGGCCTATTTCAAGCTCTGAAATAGAAATGGAAATTAGACAACTTCCACTTAAAAAGAGCCCAGGGCCAGATGGAATCACAGCTGAATTCTATAAGGTCTTCAAAGCAGAGCTCACACCAATACTCCTCAAGCTCTTCAACGAAATTGAAAATGAAAGTTCTTTACCAAACTCATTCTGTGAAGCCAGTATATCCATCATCCCCAAACCAGACAGAGATTCATCAAAGAAAGAGAACTATAGACCCATTTCTTTGATGAACATCGATGCAAAACTTCTCAACAAAATACTGGCCAACCGTCTACAACAACTCATCAAAAAATTATACACTATGATCAAACTGGATTCATCACAGGGAGGCAAAGCTGGTTCAACATACACAAATCAATTCATATAATTCAACACATCAACAGGAGCAAGGACAAAAATCACACGATTGTCTCAATAGATGCGGAAAAGGCATTTGACAAGATCCAAAACCCCTTTATGTTAAAAGATGTGGAGAAACTAGGACTCCATGGAACATTTCTCAATGTAATGAAGGCTGTGTATGAGAAACCCACTGCTAGTATTATACTTAATGGTGAAAATCTAAAGCCATTCCCTCTAAAATCAGGAAGGAGACAAGGATGCCCACTCTCTCCACTCCTTTCTAACATAGTACTAAATTTCCTAGGCAGTGCAATAAGGCAAGAAGCAAGCATAAAGGGGATCCAAGTAGGGAAAGAGGAAATAAAACTATCCCTCTTTGTAGATGACATGATTCTGTATTTAAAGAATCCTATAGACTCTACTCCCAAGCTCCTTGAGCTGATTCAAAGCTTTGGAAGGGTAGCAGGCCATAAAATCAACCCTCACAAATCAACTGCCTTCCTTTACGTTAATAGTGAGAGGAACGAGGCAATAATCAGGAAAGAAACTCCTTTCACAATAGCCTCAAAGAAAATAAAGTACCTAGGAATTACCTTAACTAAGAATGTAAAGGACCGATTAGATGAAAACTTTAAAACCCTAAAAAAGGAAATTAAAGCAGAACTAAGGAAATGGAAAAACCTCCCATGCTCCTGGATTGGAAGAATCAACATTGTGAAAATGACAATCTTGCCAAGGGCTATCTACAAATTCAATGCAATACCCATCAACAACCCAATGTCATTCTTTAAAGAAATACAAGAGGCAATTAAAAATTTCATATGGAATAATAAAAGACCCCGTATAGCAAAAACACTTCTTAGCAGAAAGAACAGCGCTGGTGGAATTTCAGTTCCAAACTTTAGACTCTATTACAGAGCTACAATTCTGAAAACAGCTTGGAACTGGCACAAGAACAAGCCTGAAGTCCAATGGAATAGAACTGCGGTCCCAGATTTTAAACCACAGACCTATGGCCACCTAATCTTTGACAAGGGAGCCAAAAAAATAGAATGGAAGAAAGATAGCCTCTTCAACATGTTGTGGTGGCAGAACTGGTTAAGCACCAGCAGAAAACTAAAGTTGGATCCTTCTTTGCCACCTTGCGCTAGAATTAACTCCAAATGGATCAAAGACCTGGAGGTAAAACTGACACACTGAAAAGTTTACAGGAAGGAATAGGAGATACACTAGGCCTCCTTGGCACAGGTTGAAACTTGCTTAATAAAGACCAAGAATCACAACAAATCAGAGAAGGCTGGATAAATGGGACTGCATTAAACTGCAGAGCTTTTGTATGGTACTGGATATAGCTAGTAAACTAATCAGGAAGCCTACAGAGTGGGAGAAGATCTTCACCAACCAAACAACGGACAAAGGCCTCATATCTAAAATATGTCAACAACTCACAAAATTGAATCACTCCAAAACGAACCTCCAAAGTAACACCCATCCCATTAAAAAATGGGCCAAAGACTTAAAGAGAGTCTTCTCTGAAGAAGAAACAAAAATGGCCTATAGACACATGAAGAAATGCTCAACATCTCTGGTCATAAAAGAATTGCATATCAAAAGAACTCTAAGATTCCACCTCACTCCAGTTAGAATGGCCAGGATCAGGAAAACGAATGACAACAGATGCGGGAGGGGATGTGGCCAGGAGAGATCACTACTACACTGTTGGTGGGAGTGCAAACTCGTTCAACCACTATGGAAAGCAGTGTGGCAGTGCCTCAAAAGGCTAAACATAGAACTCCCCTATGACCCAGCAATTCCACTACTTGGCATTTACCCAACAATCCAGAAACAAGGGCATACTAAACCCACTAGCACAACAATGTTCATTGCAGCTCTATTCTCCATAGCAAAGATATGGAACCAACCCAGATGTCCCTCAGTTGATGAGTGGATCAACAAGTTGTGGTATTTGTACACAATGGAATTCTATGCTGCTGTCAGAAAGAATGACATCGCCCCATTTGTTAGGATATGGAAAGACTTAGAACAAATCATATTAAGTGAAGTAAGCCAGACTCAAAGGAACTTAGGCTCAGTGGTTTCCCTCATTCGTCATAATCAGTAGAAACCTTGGGCTCTACTAGCAGAGATTTGCAATAGAGCAAAAGGCCATATATAAAGCCATATAATGTGAAGCTAATTGAAAGGACCTCCAGGATATGGAAACAAAAGCCATATAATGAATGATTGTTGTCCTTAATGTACTATGTTGTCTCTCCTCTCCTTTACTGTCCCTTGGTTATCCCATATTGGTATAGTATCTCACTTTGTCATGTGATATATTGAATTTATTTGTATTTGGATATTTGAAATTTGATAGGGAAGGGGGGAAAACCAAGAAGGGTGGGGGGGGTGTGGTTGGAGGGAAATGGGTACCAAGACATGTGAAAGAGTATCAATGTATATGAATTGATGCACCATCTACCTGGCAAATATCATGTAACCCTTTTACTAATTACAATAAGAAAATGGAAAAAAAAAGAAAGTTGTAGTGTGTGGGGAGGATGATGGGGTCAAATACATTTCTTCTTAGAAATTTACCTCATCTGGTTGCCCTGGATTTTCCTGGCCTTCTTCTTAGAGAAAGGCCTGTTATACTGGATTTGTGGCTTGGCAAAGATCTAGCATGTACATCTTCGAGTAAGACATCCACAACTTCCATGCCTGAGACTCGACTTTCCTGACCTTTGGCAACAGCACAGCAACATCTTTCTTCCTCCTGAGCCACAGGCCAAGTGAGCTGGCTTGAGCTGGTTGTTAGTTACAGTGACTTGGTTACCAGGGTTCCATATTCTGTTCCATTGTGAGGGAGGCAGGGTCACCTTTCAGGGCCCAATGACCAAAGATCCTTGCTCACAGAAGACCTCACCAAAGACATACTGGAGGCTGAATCTCTCCTCCAATCTCACAATATACATGTGGATGTAGTAAACAGCACACCTTATTTGTCCATTCCCAATGTCTTCCACTAGGCCCAACTACCAGTCTGGTCTCAGGCTCAAGGAGCCTTTCTTAGGTAAGATCAAAACTTAAGGGTCAATATTGCCCTCATCCTTTACAAAACATTTGCTTCACAGTGCCTACTCTGCCTGCATTTTGCCCCTTGTCGAATTGTTTTTTTTGTTTTTGCTAGTCTTGGGAATTGACCTCAGAGTGTGAACATTGTTCTTGGGCTTTCTTTAGGCTTTAGCTGTCCCACCGAGCCACAGCACCACTTGCAGCGTTTTCTATGTATGTGGTAATGAGGAATCAAACCTGAGTCTTTTTGCGTGGTAGCCAAGGACTCTACCACTAGGTCAAACACACAGGGCATCTTGCACATATTTTTGACGTCAATCTACTAGGATATTATTAGGTTTCTGTATCCTAATCAATTTTTTCCTGATGATTAGCTTTGCTGTCATGTGTAAAAAATGCAAGAGAGAAAAACACAGAAGAATTAGTGAAATTTAAAAAAAAAGCATTACACACATAGATAAGTGTTCATTCTTTGTAGGAGAAAGGTTATTTTGATATGATGATGATGACTTTATAATTACTATGTCAGGGTTGAGAGTTTGGCCTAGTGGTAGAGTGCTTGCCTAGCATCCATGAAGATCTGGGATTGATTGCTCAGTATCGCATAGATAGAAAATCTAGACGTGGCACTGTGGCTCAAGTGGCAGAGGGCTAGACTTGAGAAAACCCGAGGACAGTGCTCAGGCCCTGAATTCCAGCCCCAAGACTGGCAAAAAGATAATAGAAAATAAAAATGCTTTTTAAGAGCTAATTCACTCACAGCATTGGCTTCTGAAATCTTCGCTTCTGCATCTTGTGAAATACCCATTTCCCTCAACGTAGACAAGAATAACAGATCCATCCTATGGTCCACTGTGAGGCCACTGGTTGGGCTAAGAGCTAGTCGTGCAGCAACACATAAGTTTTATTCTAATATTTTCCAAACTTTGTACTCAAATATGGTACCTACTTACCAACTTACCTCAGTTATCCTTATGCTATAACTTTTCTTCATTACTACAATATTCTTACACTCCTACGTTAATCCTCTTGTGCCTCCCCTGACCTCTCTCATTCTTTTTTTCTATCTCTGGACCTCTGCTCGTCTTTCAACCCTTATACTGCACGGATCTACACTTGATGACTGTTGAGCAATATTGTATATGTAGGTGATTAATTATTCTCTAGGCTCAGAGGGACTTAAAGACAATAGAGATTGGATAGACAGGCCTATTGTTTTGGGTATAAATCGCTTATCAGTGGTTGTATTAGACTGGACTGTAAGTGCACAAAAAGAAAGAGTGATAATACCAATCAAAACTTGTGAACATCTAGTGTCTGCCAGCTACAGAGGTCTAGGTTGGTTATATCTGAAAAACTATAATCGTATTTAGTAGTAATCTTGCTCCCATTTTCAAATGGGCAGAACAAGAAACTCAAGAAAAATGTCAAATCAAGAAACAACATCCCCCACCCAATGTAAACAGACAATGGAACAGTCACTGGCAAACCTAGAGGAGACTCTTCCAAGTGCGACACAAATGCAATAGATAAACATCATTAATGAAAAATGTGAAAATATAAAGAAAGAGATAATGGAGGAAGCCATACCTGAACAAGAGGAGAGCACAAACAAGGTGATAAGTGAAAAAGAAGAAGCCATAAAGGAGGCCATAACAAAGGTTTTTCAAAGAAAGATGGATGAATTCATAGAATCCACAAATAAAAACGTGACCAAACTCCAGCAAATGTCCAAAGAAAATAAAGCTACTGAGCTAACCACTCAAAAGGAAATCAAGGAGATAAAGAAATCCATACATGATCTAAAACAAGAGATGCAAGGCATCAAAAGTGAGCAATTAGAAGCAAGGGCGATGAAAAATAAAGTAGATAGCTTTGATAGCAGGTTAGACAATGCAGAGGAGAGAATTTCCGGGGCTGAAGATAATTTAGTTATTATAGAGAAAGAACACAAAATGAGTCAATCCAAATCGAGGAAAATTGAGAGAGCGCTTCAGGAGGTCCAAGATACATTTAGGAAGCCTAATTTAAGGTTAGTTGGTATTGAGGAGGGCGTGGAGAAAGAGGTCAATGGTATTGGAAATATACTTCAGGGAATCATCTCAGAGAATTTCCCAAATATCCAGAAGGGCAGGCCCATCCAGATACGAGAAGCTTTCAGAACCCCAAACAGACCTGACCAAAAAAGAACATCCCACCGCCACATTGTGATCCAAACTGGATGAATAGAAACGAAAGGAAAGATCCTAAAGGCAGCCAGGGAAAAGGGATCAGTAACCTATAAAGGCAAACCAATCAGAATAACCCCAGATTTCTCAGCAGAGACCATGCAAGCACGAAGTGACTGGAAGCATATATGTCATGCCCTTAAATCAAATAACTACCAACCAAGAATATTGTAGCCAGCTAAGCTCTCATTCATACCTGAGGGAACAATAAAACCATTCCATTCCAGGGAAAAGCTGCAACAATATGTCAAAACAAACCCAACACTACAGAGAATTCTCAAAGATGCTCTATACATAGAAAACCAAAATAAATGCAATATAGGGAAAGAAATGGCACCTAAACAGCATGCCATCTAAGGACCACAAGAACTGTCAAGACACAGGCCCTACTAAAAGCTTTTAAAAATGGTAGGAACTAATAAATACCTCTCAATCCTAACTCTCAATATCAATGGACTTAACTCTCCAATTAAACGGCATAGGCTGTCTAGTCGGATCAAAGAGCAAGGGCCATCGTTCTGCTGTCTTCAAGAGACACATCTTACCCAAAACAATCATCTTTTGAAAGTGAGAGGTTGGAATAAACTCTATCAAGCTAACTGCCCCCATAAACAGGCTGGAGTTGCCATCCTCATATCACATACAATAAACTTCAAAATAAATTAGTAAGAAAAGACAAAGAAGGTTACTACATACTACTAAAGGGATCTTTCCTCCAGGAAGACATAACGATCCTAAATATTTACACACCCAATCCCGGAGCTCCAAACTTCATCAAGCAAACTTTGCTTACACTGAAACCATACATAGATCAAAATACAGTCATTGTTGTTGAGTTTAACACACCACTCTCACCTATGGACAGATCAACAAGGCAAAAACTCAACAGAGAAACCTTAGAACTGAACAACTATATAGACCAACTAGATCTAACAGACATCTGCAGAATATTCCACACAGTAACCACACAATATACGTTTTTCTCAGCAGCACATGGAACATTTTCCAAAATAGACCACATCTTAGGCCATAAAACAAACCTGGACAGATTCAGAAACACTGAAATTATTCCATGCACACTCTCAGCCCACAAAGGCATCAAATTGGAACTGAACACACATCTCTACCAAAGAAAACCCTGTAACTCATGGAGACTGAACAACACAATGTTGAATCAAAAACAATGGGTAATCGAAGAGATCAGAACAGATATCCAACTGTTTATGAAATTTAACAATAAAGAGCACACAAATATCAACTCCTTAGGGACACAACAAAGGCAGTACTCAGAGGAAAATTTATAGCGCTGAGTGCCTACAACAGCAAGTTGGAAAAATGGGAAACCAACTAGTTAATGTCTCACTTTACCCTCCTGGAAAAAGAGCAACAAACCAACCCTAAACCCATTAGGAGAAAGCAAATTATTAAAATCAAAGCAGAATTAAATGATTTGGAATAAAAAAAACCTATAGAAAGAATCAACAAAACAAGGAGTGGGTTCTTTGAAAGAATTAACAAAATTGACAAGCCCTTAGCAAATCTTACCAAAAAAACAAGAGAGCATATCGAAATAAACAAAATCGCAGATGAAAATGGTAATATCATGACAGAAATTACGAAGATCCAGAATATCATGAGGGAATACTTCTCAAACCTTTACGCCAACAAATTTGAGAATCTAGAAGAAATGGATGAATTCCTAGACAATATTAACATACCACACTGAACCAAGAAGAGCTAACCCAACTCAACAGGCCTATTTCAAGCTCTGAAATAGAAATGGAAATTAGACAACTTCCACTTAAAAAGAGCCCAGGGCCAGATGGAATCACAGCTGAATTCTATAAGGTCTTCAAAGCAGAGCTCACACCAATACTCCTCAAGCTCTTCAACGAAATTGAAAATGAAAGTTCTTTACCAAACTCATTCTGTGAAGCCAGTATATCCATCATCCCCAAACCAGACAGAGATTCATCAAAGAAAGAGAACTATAGACCCATTTCTTTGATGAACATCGATGCAAAACTTCTCAACAAAATACTGGCCAACCGTCTACAACAACTCATCAAAAAATTATACACTATGATCAAACTGGATTCATCACAGGGAGGCAAAGCTGGTTCAACATACACAAATCAATTCATATAATTCAACACATCAACAGGAGCAAGGACAAAAATCACACGATTGTCTCAATAGATGCGGAAAAGGCATTTGACAAGATCCAAAACCCCTTTATGTTAAAAGATGTGGAGAAACTAGGACTCCATGGAACATTTCTCAATGTAATGAAGGCTGTGTATGAGAAACCCACTGCTAGTATTATACTTAATGGTGAAAATCTAAAGCCATTCCCTCTAAAATCAGGAAGGAGACAAGGATGCCCACTCTCTCCACTCCTTTCTAACATAGTACTAAATTTCCTAGGCAGTGCAATAAGGCAAGAAGCAAGCATAAAGGGGATCCAAGTAGGGAAAGAGGAAATAAAACTATCCCTCTTTGTAGATGACATGATTCTGTATTTAAAGAATCCTATAGACTCTACTCCCAAGCTCCTTGAGCTGATTCAAAGCTTTGGAAGGGTAGCAGGCCATAAAATCAACCCTCACAAATCAACTGCCTTCCTTTACGTTAATAGTGAGAGGAACGAGGCAATAATCAGGAAAGAAACTCCTTTCACAATAGCCTCAAAGAAAATAAAGTACCTAGGAATTACCTTAACTAAGAATGTAAAGGACCGATTAGATGAAAACTTTAAAACCCTAAAAAAGGAAATTAAAGCAGAACTAAGGAAATGGAAAAACCTCCCATGCTCCTGGATTGGAAGAATCAACATTGTGAAAATGACAATCTTGCCAAGGGCTATCTACAAATTCAATGCAATACCCATCAACAACCCAATGTCATTCTTTAAAGAAATACAAGAGGCAATTAAAAATTTCATATGGAATAATAAAAGACCCCGTATAGCAAAAACACTTCTTAGCAGAAAGAACAGCGCTGGTGGAATTTCAGTTCCAAACTTTAGACTCTATTACAGAGCTACAATTCTGAAAACAGCTTGGAACTGGCACAAGAACAAGCCTGAAGTCCAATGGAATAGAACTGCGGTCCCAGATTTTAAACCACAGACCTATGGCCACCTAATCTTTGACAAGGGAGCCAAAAAAATAGAATGGAAGAAAGATAGCCTCTTCAACATGTTGTGGTGGCAGAACTGGTTAAGCACCAGCAGAAAACTAAAGTTGGATCCTTCTTTGCCACCTTGCGCTAGAATTAACTCCAAATGGATCAAAGACCTGGAGGTAAAACTGACACACTGAAAAGTTTACAGGAAGGAATAGGAGATACACTAGGCCTCCTTGGCACAGGTTGAAACTTGCTTAATAAAGACCAAGAATCACAACAAATCAGAGAAGGCTGGATAAATGGGACTGCATTAAACTGCAGAGCTTTTGTATGGTACTGGATATAGCTAGTAAACTAATCAGGAAGCCTACAGAGTGGGAGAAGATCTTCACCAACCAAACAACGGACAAAGGCCTCATATCTAAAATATGTCAACAACTCACAAAATTGAATCACTCCAAAACGAACCTCCAAAGTAACACCCATCCCATTAAAAAATGGGCCAAAGACTTAAAGAGAGTCTTCTCTGAAGAAGAAACAAAAATGGCCTATAGACACATGAAGAAATGCTCAACATCTCTGGTCATAAAAGAATTGCATATCAAAAGAACTCTAAGATTCCACCTCACTCCAGTTAGAATGGCCAGGATCAGGAAAACGAATGACAACAGATGCGGGAGGGGATGTGGCCAGGAGAGATCACTACTACACTGTTGGTGGGAGTGCAAACTCGTTCAACCACTATGGAAAGCAGTGTGGCAGTGCCTCAAAAGGCTAAACATAGAACTCCCCTATGACCCAGCAATTCCACTACTTGGCATTTACCCAACAATCCAGAAACAAGGGCATACTAAACCCACTAGCACAACAATGTTCATTGCAGCTCTATTCTCCATAGCAAAGATATGGAACCAACCCAGATGTCCCTCAGTTGATGAGTGGATCAACAAGTTGTGGTATTTGTACACAATGGAATTCTATGCTGCTGTCAGAAAGAATGACATCGCCCCATTTGTTAGGATATGGAAAGACTTAGAACAAATCATATTAAGTGAAGTAAGCCAGACTCAAAGGAACTTAGGCTCAGTGGTTTCCCTCATTCGTCATAATCAGTAGAAACCTTGGGCTCTACTAGCAGAGATTTGCAATAGAGCAAAAGGCCATATATAAAGCCATATAATGTGAAGCTAATTGAAAGGACCTCCAGGATATGGAAACAAAAGCCATATAATGAATGATTGTTGTCCTTAATGTACTATGTTGTCTCTCCTCTCCTTTACTGTCCCTTGGTTATCCCATATTGGTATAGTATCTCACTTTGTCATGTGATATATTGAATTTATTTGTATTTGGATATTTGAAATTTGATAGGGAAGGGGGGAAAACCAAGAAGGGTGGGGGGGGTGTGGTTGGAGGGAAATGGGTACCAAGACATGTGAAAGAGTATCAATGTATATGAATTGATGCACCATCTACCTGGCAAATATCATGTAACCCTTTTACTAATTACAATAAGAAAATGGAAAAAAAAAGAAAGTTGTAGTGTGTGGGGAGGATGATGGGGTCAAATACATTTCTTCTTAGAAATTTACCTCATCTGGTTGCCCTGGATTTTCCTGGCCTTCTTCTTAGAGAAAGGCCTGTTATACTGGATTTGTGGCTTGGCAAAGATCTAGCATGTACATCTTCGAGTAAGACATCCACAACTTCCATGCCTGAGACTCGACTTTCCTGACCTTTGGCAACAGCACAGCAACATCTTTCTTCCTCCTGAGCCACAGGCCAAGTGAGCTGGCTTGAGCTGGTTGTTAGTTACAGTGACTTGGTTACCAGGGTTCCATATTCTGTTCCATTGTGAGGGAGGCAGGGTCACCTTTCAGGGCCCAATGACCAAAGATCCTTGCTCACAGAAGACCTCACCAAAGACATACTGGAGGCTGAATCTCTCCTCCAATCTCACAATATACATGTGGATGTAGTAAACAGCACACCTTATTTGTCCATTCCCAATGTCTTCCACTAGGCCCAACTACCAGTCTGGTCTCAGGCTCAAGGAGCCTTTCTTAGGTAAGATCAAAACTTAAGGGTCAATATTGCCCTCATCCTTTACAAAACATTTGCTTCACAGTGCCTACTCTGCCTGCATTTTGCCCCTTGTCGAATTGTTTTTTTTGTTTTTGCTAGTCTTGGGAATTGACCTCAGAGTGTGAACATTGTTCTTGGGCTTTCTTTAGGCTTTAGCTGTCCCACCGAGCCACAGCACCACTTGCAGCGTTTTCTATGTATGTGGTAATGAGGAATCAAACCTGAGTCTTTTTGCGTGGTAGCCAAGGACTCTACCACTAGGTCAAACACACAGGGCATCTTGCACATATTTTTGACGTCAATCTACTAGGATATTATTAGGTTTCTGTATCCTAATCAATTTTTTCCTGATGATTAGCTTTGCTGTCATGTGTAAAAAATGCAAGAGAGAAAAACACAGAAGAATTAGTGAAATTTAAAAAAAAAGCATTACACACATAGATAAGTGTTCATTCTTTGTAGGAGAAAGGTTATTTTGATATGATGATGATGACTTTATAATTACTATGTCAGGGTTGAGAGTTTGGCCTAGTGGTAGAGTGCTTGCCTAGCATCCATGAAGATCTGGGATTGATTGCTCAGTATCGCATAGATAGAAAATCTAGACGTGGCACTGTGGCTCAAGTGGCAGAGGGCTAGACTTGAGAAAACCCGAGGACAGTGCTCAGGCCCTGAATTCCAGCCCCAAGACTGGCAAAAAGATAATAGAAAATAAAAATGCTTTTTAAGAGCTAATTCACTCACAGCATTGGCTTCTGAAATCTTCGCTTCTGCATCTTGTGAAATACCCATTTCCCTCAACGTAGACAAGAATAACAGATCCATCCTATGGTCCACTGTGAGGCCACTGGTTGGGCTAAGAGCTAGTCGTGCAGAAACACATAAGTTTTATTCTAATATTTTCCAAACTTTGTACTCAAATATGCTACCTACTTACCAACTTACCTCAGTTATCCTTATGCTATAACTTTTCTTCATTACTACAATATTCTTACACTCCTACGTTAATCCTCTTGTGCCTCCCCTGACCTCTCTCATTCTTTTTTTCTATCTCTGGACCTCTGCTCGTCTTTCAACCCTTATACTGCACGGATCTACACTTGATGACTGTTGAGCAATATTGTATATGTAGGTGATTAATTATTCTCTAGGCTCAGAGGGACTTAAAGACAATAGAGATTGGATAGACAGGCCTATTGTTTTGGGTATAAATCGCTTATCAGTGGTTGTATTAGACTGGACTGTAAGTGCACAAAAAGAAAGAGTGATAATACCAATCAAAACTTGTGAACATCTAGTGTCTGCCAGCTACAGAGGTCTAGGTTGGTTATATCTGAAAAACTATAATCGTATTTAGTAGTAATCTTGCTCCCATTTTCAAATGGGCAGAACAAGAAACTCAAGAAAAATGTCAAATCAAGAAACAACATCCCCCACCCAATGTAAACAGACAATGGAACAGTCACTGGCAAACCTAGAGGAGACTCTTCCAAGTGCGACACAAATGCAATAGATAAACATCATTAATGAAAAATGTGAAAATATAAAGAAAGAGATAATGGAGGAAGCCATACCTGAACAAGAGGAGAGCACAAACAAGGTGATAAGTGAAAAAGAAGAAGCCATAAAGGAGGCCATAACAAAGGTTTTTCAAAGAAAGATGGATGAATTCATAGAATCCACAAATAAAAACGTGACCAAACTCCAGCAAATGTCCAAAGAAAATAAAGCTACTGAGCTAACCACTCAAAAGGAAATCAAGGAGATAAAGAAATCCATACATGATCTAAAACAAGAGATGCAAGGCATCAAAAGTGAGCAATTAGAAGCAAGGGCGATGAAAAATAAAGTAGATAGCTTTGATAGCAGGTTAGACAATGCAGAGGAGAGAATTTCCGGGGCTGAAGATAATTTAGTTATTATAGAGAAAGAACACAAAATGAGTCAATCCAAATCGAGGAAAATTGAGAGAGCGCTTCAGGAGGTCCAAGATACATTTAGGAAGCCTAATTTAAGGTTAGTTGGTATTGAGGAGGGCGTGGAGAAAGAGGTCAATGGTATTGGAAATATACTTCAGGGAATCATCTCAGAGAATTTCCCAAATATCCAGAAGGGCAGGCCCATCCAGATACGAGAAGCTTTCAGAACCCCAAACAGACCTGACCAAAAAAGAACATCCCACCGCCACATTGTGATCCAAACTGGATGAATAGAAACGAAAGGAAAGATCCTAAAGGCAGCCAGGGAAAAGGGATCAGTAACCTATAAAGGCAAACCAATCAGAATAACCCCAGATTTCTCAGCAGAGACCATGCAAGCACGAAGTGACTGGAAGCATATATGTCATGCCCTTAAATCAAATAACTACCAACCAAGAATATTGTAGCCAGCTAAGCTCTCATTCATACCTGAGGGAACAATAAAACCATTCCATTCCAGGGAAAAGCTGCAACAATATGTCAAAACAAACCCAACACTACAGAGAATTCTCAAAGATGCTCTATACATAGAAAACCAAAATAAATGCAATATAGGGAAAGAAATGGCACCTAAACAGCATGCCATCTAAGGACCACAAGAACTGTCAAGACACAGGCCCTACTAAAAGCTTTTAAAAATGGTAGGAACTAATAAATACCTCTCAATCCTAACTCTCAATATCAATGGACTTAACTCTCCAATTAAACGGCATAGGCTGTCTAGTCGGATCAAAGAGCAAGGGCCATCGTTCTGCTGTCTTCAAGAGACACATCTTACCCAAAACAATCATCTTTTGAAAGTGAGAGGTTGGAATAAACTCTATCAAGCTAACTGCCCCCATAAACAGGCTGGAGTTGCCATCCTCATATCACATACAATAAACTTCAAAATAAATTAGTAAGAAAAGACAAAGAAGGTTACTACATACTACTAAAGGGATCTTTCCTCCAGGAAGACATAACGATCCTAAATATTTACACACCCAATCCCGGAGCTCCAAACTTCATCAAGCAAACTTTGCTTACACTGAAACCATACATAGATCAAAATACAGTCATTGTTGTTGAGTTTAACACACCACTCTCACCTATGGACAGATCAACAAGGCAAAAACTCAACAGAGAAACCTTAGAACTGAACAACTATATAGACCAACTAGATCTAACAGACATCTGCAGAATATTCCACACAGTAACCACACAATATACGTTTTTCTCAGCAGCACATGGAACATTTTCCAAAATAGACCACATCTTAGGCCATAAAACAAACCTGGACAGATTCAGAAACACTGAAATTATTCCATGCACACTCTCAGCCCACAAAGGCATCAAATTGGAACTGAACACACATCTCTACCAAAGAAAACCCTGTAACTCATGGAGACTGAACAACACAATGTTGAATCAAAAACAATGGGTAATCGAAGAGATCAGAACAGATATCCAACTGTTTATGAAATTTAACAATAAAGAGCACACAAATATCAACTCCTTAGGGACACAACAAAGGCAGTACTCAGAGGAAAATTTATAGCGCTGAGTGCCTACAACAGCAAGTTGGAAAAATGGGAAACCAACTAGTTAATGTCTCACTTTACCCTCCTGGAAAAAGAGCAACAAACCAACCCTAAACCCATTAGGAGAAAGCAAATTATTAAAATCAAAGCAGAATTAAATGATTTGGAATAAAAAAAACCTATAGAAAGAATCAACAAAACAAGGAGTGGGTTCTTTGAAAGAATTAACAAAATTGACAAGCCCTTAGCAAATCTTACCAAAAAAACAAGAGAGCATATCGAAATAAACAAAATCGCAGATGAAAATGGTAATATCATGACAGAAATTACGAAGATCCAGAATATCATGAGGGAATACTTCTCAAACCTTTACGCCAACAAATTTGAGAATCTAGAAGAAATGGATGAATTCCTAGACAATATTAACATACCACACTGAACCAAGAAGAGCTAACCCAACTCAACAGGCCTATTTCAAGCTCTGAAATAGAAATGGAAATTAGACAACTTCCACTTAAAAAGAGCCCAGGGCCAGATGGAATCACAGCTGAATTCTATAAGGTCTTCAAAGCAGAGCTCACACCAATACTCCTCAAGCTCTTCAACGAAATTGAAAATGAAAGTTCTTTACCAAACTCATTCTGTGAAGCCAGTATATCCATCATCCCCAAACCAGACAGAGATTCATCAAAGAAAGAGAACTATAGACCCATTTCTTTGATGAACATCGATGCAAAACTTCTCAACAAAATACTGGCCAACCGTCTACAACAACTCATCAAAAAATTATACACTATGATCAAACTGGATTCATCACAGGGAGGCAAAGCTGGTTCAACATACACAAATCAATTCATATAATTCAACACATCAACAGGAGCAAGGACAAAAATCACACGATTGTCTCAACAGATGCGGAAAAGGCATTTGACAAGATCCAAAACCCCTTTATGTTAAAAGATGTGGAGAAACTAGGACTCCATGGAACATTTCTCAATGTAATGAAGGCTGTGTATGAGAAACCCACTGCTAGTATTATACTTAATGGTGAAAATCTAAAGCCATTCCCTCTAAAATCAGGAAGGAGACAAGGATGCCCACTCTCTCCACTCCTTTCTAACATAGTACTAAATTTCCTAGGCAGTGCAATAAGGCAAGAAGCAAGCATAAAGGGGATCCAAGTAGGGAAAGAGGAAATAAAACTATCCCTCTTTGTAGATGACATGATTCTGTATTTAAAGAATCCTATAGACTCTACTCCCAAGCTCCTTGAGCTGATTCAAAGCTTTGGAAGGGTAGCAGGCCATAAAATCAACCCTCACAAATCAACTGCCTTCCTTTACGTTAATAGTGAGAGGAACGAGGCAATAATCAGGAAAGAAACTCCTTTCACAATAGCCTCAAAGAAAATAAAGTACCTAGGAATTACCTTAACTAAGAATGTAAAGGACCGATTAGATGAAAACTTTAAAACCCTAAAAAAGGAAATTAAAGCAGAACTAAGGAAATGGAAAAACCTCCCATGCTCCTGGATTGGAAGAATCAACATTGTGAAAATGACAATCTTGCCAAGGGCTATCTACAAATTCAATGCAATACCCATCAACAACCCAATGTCATTCTTTAAAGAAATACAAGAGGCAATTAAAAATTTCATATGGAATAATAAAAGACCCCGTATAGCAAAAACACTTCTTAGCAGAAAGAACAGCGCTGGTGGAATTTCAGTTCCAAACTTTAGACTCTATTACAGAGCTACAATTCTGAAAACAGCTTGGAACTGGCACAAGAACAAGCCTGAAGTCCAATGGAATAGAACTGCGGTCCCAGATTTTAAACCACAGACCTATGGCCACCTAATCTTTGACAAGGGAGCCAAAAAAATAGAATGGAAGAAAGATAGCCTCTTCAACATGTTGTGGTGGCAGAACTGGTTAAGCACCAGCAGAAAACTAAAGTTGGATTCTTCTTTGCCACCTTGCGCTAGAATTAACTCCAAATGGATCAAAGACCTGGAGGTAAAACTGACACACTGAAAAGTTTACAGGAAGGAATAGGAGATACACTAGGCCTCCTTGGCACAGGTTGAAACTTGCTTAATAAAGACCAAGAATCACAACAAATCAGAGAAGGCTGGATAAATGGGACTGCATTAAACTGCAGAGCTTTTGTATGGTAATGGATATAGCTAGTAAACTAATCAGGAAGCCTACAGAGTGGGAGAAGATCTTCACCAACCAAACAACGGACAAAGGCCTCATATCTAAAATATGTCAACAACTCACAAAATTGAATCACTCCAAAACGAACCTCCAAAGTAACACCCATCCCATTAAAAAATGGGCCAAAGACTTAAAGAGAGTCTTCTCTGAAGAAGAAACAAAAATGGCCTATAGACACATGAAGAAATGCTCAACATCTCTGGTCATAAAAGAATTGCATATCAAAAGAACTCTAAGATTCCACCTCACTCCAGTTAGAATGGCCAGGATCAGGAAAACGAATGACAACAGATGCGGGAGGGGATGTGGCCAGGAGAGATCACTACTACACTGTTGGTGGGAGTGCAAACTCGTTCAACCACTATGGAAAGCAGTGTGGCAGTGCCTCAAAAGGCTAAACATAGAACTCCCCTATGACCCAGCAATTCCACTACTTGGCATTTACCCAACAATCCAGAAACAAGGGCATACTAAACCCACTAGCACAACAATGTTCATTGCAGCTCTATTCTCCATAGCAAAGATATGGAACCAACCCAGATGTCCCTCAGTTGATGAGTGGATCAACAAGTTGTGGTATTTGTACACAATGGAATTCTATGCTGCTGTCAGAAAGAATGACATCGCCCCATTTGTTAGGATATGGAAAGACTTAGAACAAATCATATTAAGTGAAGTAAGCCAGACTCAAAGGAACTTAGGCTCAGTGGTTTCCCTCATTCGTCATAATCAGTAGAAACCTTGGGCTCTACTAGCAGAGATTTGCAATAGAGCAAAAGGCCATATATAAAGCCATATAATGTGAAGCTAATTGAAAGGACCTCCAGGATATGGAAACAAAAGCCATATAATGAATGATTGTTGTCCTTAATGTACTATGTTGTCTCTCCTCTCCTTTACTGTCCCTTGGTTATCCCATATTGGTATAGTATCTCACTTTGTCATGTGATATATTGAATTTATTTGTATTTGGATATTTGAAATTTGATAGGGAAGGGGGGAAAACCAAGAAGGGTGGGGGGGTGTGGTTGGAGGGAAATGGGTACCAAGACATGTGAAAGAGTATCAATGTATATGAATTAATGCACCATCTACCTGGCAAATATCATGTAACCCTTTTACTAATTAAAATAAGAAAATGGAAAAAAAAAGAAAGTTGTAGTGTGTGGGGAGGATGATGGGGTCAAATACATTTCTTCTTAGAAATTTACCTCATCTGGTTGCCCTGGATTTTCCTGGCCTTCTTCTTAGAGAAAGGCCTGTTATACTGGATTTGTGGCTTGGCAAAGATCTAGCATGTACATCTTCGAGTAAGACATCCACAACTTCCATGCCTGAGACTCGACTTTCCTGACCTTTGGCAACAGCACAGCAACATCTTTCTTCCTCCTGAGCCACAGGCCAAGTGAGCTGGCTTGAGCTGGTTGTTAGTTACAGTGGCTTGGTTACCAGGTTTCCATATTCTGTTCCATTGTGAGGGAGGCAGGGTCACCTTTCAGGGCCCAATGACCAAAGAACCTTGCTCACAGAAGACCTCACCAAAGACATACTGGAGGCTGAATCTCTCCTCCAATCTCACAATATACATGTGGATGTAGTGAACAGCACACCTTATTTGTCCATTCCCAATGTCTTCCACTAGGCCCAACTACCAGTCTGGTCTCAGGCTCAAGGAGCCTTTCTTAGGTAAGATGAATACTTAAGGGTCAATATTGCCCTCATGCTTTACAAAACATTTGCTTCACAGTGCCTACTCTGCCTGCATTTTGCCCCTTGTCGAATTGTTTTTTTTTTGTTTTTGCTAGTCTTGGGAATTGACCTCAGAGTGTGAACATTGTTCTTGGGCTTTCTTTAGGCTTTAGCTGTCCCACCGAGCCACAGCACCACTTGCAGCGTTTGCTATGTATGTGGTAATGAGGAATCAAACCTGAGTCTTTTTGCGTGGTAGCCAAGGACTCTACCACTAGGTCAAACACACAGGGCATCTTGCACATATTTTTGACGTCAATCTACTAGGATATTATTAGGTTTCTGTATCCTAATCAATTTTTTCCTGATGATTAGCTTTGCTGTCATGTGTAAAAAATGCAAGAGAGAAAAACACAGAAGAATTAGTGAAATTTAAAAAAAAGCATTACACACATAGATAAGTGTTCATTCTTTGTAGGAGAAAGGTTATTTTGATATGATGATGATGACTTTATAATTACTATGTCAGGGTTGAGAGTTTGGCCTATTGTAGACTGCTTGCCTAGCATCCATGAAGATCTGGGATTGATTGCTCAGTATCACATAGATAGAAAATCTAGACGTGGCACTGTGGCTCAAGTGGCAGAGGGCTAGACTTGAGAAAACCCGAGGACAGTGCTCAGGCCCTGAATTCCAGCCCCAAGACTGGCAAAAAGATAATAGAAAATAAAAATGCTTTTTAAGAGCTAATTCACTCACAGCATTGGCTTCTGAAATCTTCGCTTCTGCATCTTGTGAAATACCCATTTCCCTCAACGTAGACAAGAATAACAGATCCATCCTATGGTCCACTGTGAGGCCACTGGTTGGGCTAAGAGCTAGTCGTGCAGAAACACATAAGTTTTATTCTAATATTTTCCAAACTTTGTACTCAAATATGCTACCTACTTACCAACTTACCTCAGTTATCCTTATGCTATAACTTTTCTTCATTACTACAATATTCTTACACTCCTACGTTAATCCTCTTGTGCCTCCCCTGACCTCTCTCATTCTTTTTTTCTATCTCTGGACCTCTGCTCGTCTTTCAACCCTTATACTGCACGGATCTACACTTGATGACTGTTGAGCAATATTGTATATGTAGGTGATTAATTATTCTCTAGGCTCAGAGGGACTTAAAGACAATAGAGATTGGATAGACAGGCCTATTGTTTTGGGTATAAATCGCTTATCAGTGGTTGTATTAGACTGGACTGTAAGTGCACAAAAAGAAAGAGTGATAATACCAATCAAAACTTGTGAACATCTAGTGTCTGCCAGCTACAGAGGTCTAGGTTGGTTATATCTGAAAAACTATAATCGTATTTAGTAGTAATCTTGCTCCCATTTTCAAATGGGCAGAACAAGAAACTCAAGAAAAATGTCAAATCAAGAAACAACATCCCCCACCCAATGTAAACAGACAATGGAACAGTCACTGGCAAACCTAGAGGAGACTCTTCCAAGTGCGACACAAATGCAATAGATAAACATCATTAATGAAAAATGTGAAAATATAAAGAAAGAGATAATGGAGGAAGCCATACCTGAACAAGAGGAGAGCACAAACAAGGTGATAAGTGAAAAAGAAGAAGCCATAAAGGAGGCCATAACAAAGGTTTTTCAAAGAAAGATGGATGAATTCATAGAATCCACAAATAAAAACGTGACCAAACTCCAGCAAATGTCCAAAGAAAATAAAGCTACTGAGCTAACCACTCAAAAGGAAATCAAGGAGATAAAGAAATCCATACATGATCTAAAACAAGAGATGCAAGGCATCAAAAGTGAGCAATTAGAAGCAAGGGCGATGAAAAATAAAGTAGGTAGCTTTGATAGCAGGTTAGACAATGCAGAGGAGAGAATTTCCGGGGCTGAAGATAATTTAGTTATTATAGAGAAAGAACACAAAATGAGTCAATCCAAATCGAGGAAAATTGAGAGAGCGCTTCAGGAGGTCCAAGATACATTTAGGAAGCCTAATTTAAGGTTAGTTGGTATTGAGGAGGGCGTGGAGAAAGAGGTCAATGGTATTGGAAATATACTTCAGGGAATCATCTCAGAGAATTTCCCAAATATCCAGAAGGGCAGGCCCATCCAGATACGAGAAGCTTTCAGAACCCCAAACAGACCTGACCAAAAAAGAACATCCCACCGCCACATTGTGATCCAAACTGGATGAATAGAAACGAAAGGAAAGATCCTAAAGGCAGCCAGGGAAAAGGGATCAGTAACCTATAAAGGCAAACCAATCAGAATAACCCCAGATTTCTCAGCAGAGACCATGCAAGCACGAAGTGACTGGAAGCATATATGTCATGCCCTTAAATCAAATAACTACCAACCAAGAATATTGTAGCCAGCTAAGCTCTCATTCATACCTGAGGGAACAATAAAAACATTCCATTCCAGGGAAAAGCTGCAACAATATGTCAAAACAAACCCAACACTACAGAGAATTCTCAAAGATGCTCTATACATAGAAAACCAAAATAAATGCAATATAGGGAAAGAAATGGCACCTAAACAGCATGCCATCTAAGGACCACAAGAACTGTCAAGACACAGGCCCTACTAAAAGCTTTTAAAAATGGTAGGAACTAATAAATACCTCTCAATCCTAACTCTCAATATCAATGGACTTAACTCTCCAATTAAACGGCATAGGCTGTCTAGTCGGATCAAAGAGCAAGGGCCATCGTTCTGCTGTCTTCAAGAGACACATCTTACCCAAAACAATCATCTTTTGAAAGTGAGAGGTTGGAATAAACTCTATCAAGCTAACTGCCCCCATAAACAGGCTGGAGTTGCCATCCTCATATCACATACAATAAACTTCAAAATAAATTAGTAAGAAAAGACAAAGAAGGTTACTACATACTACTAAAGGGATCTTTCCTCCAGGAAGACATAACGATCCTAAATATTTACACACCCAATCCCGGAGCTCCAAACTTCATCAAGCAAACTTTACTTACACTGAAACCATACATAGATCAAAATACAGTGATTGTTGTTGAGTTTAACACACCACTCTCACCTATGGACAGATCAACAAGGCAAAAACTCAACAGAGAAACCTTAGAACTGAACAACTATATAGACCAACTAGATCTAACAGACATCTGCAGAATATTCCACACAGTAACCACACAATATACGTTTTTCTCAGCAGCACATGGAACATTTTCCAAAATAGACCACATCTTAGGCCATAAAACAAACCTGGACAGATTCAGAAACACTGAAATTATTCCATGCACACTCTCAGCCCACAAAGGCATCAAATTGGAACTGAACACACATCTCTACCAAAGAAAACCCTGTAACTCATGGAGACTGAACAACACAATGTTGAATCAAAAACAATGGGTAATCGAAGAGATCAGAACAGATATCCAACTGTTTATGAAATTTAACAATAAGGAGCACACAAATATCAACTCCTTAGGGACACAACAAAGGCAGTACTCAGAGGAAAATTTATAGCGCTGAGTGCCTACAACAGCAAGTTGGAAAAATGGGAAACCAACTAGTTAATGTCTCACTTTACCCTCCTGGAAAAAGAGCAACAAACCAACCCTAAACCCATTAGGAGAAAGCAAATTATTAAAATCAAAGCAGAATTAAATGATTTGGAATAAAAAAAAACCTATAGAAAGAATCAACAAAACAAGGAGTGGGTTCTTTGAAAGAATTAACAAAATTGACAAGCCCTTAGCAAATCTTACCAAAAAAACAAGAGAGCATATCGAAATAAACAAAATCGCAGATGAAAATGGTAATATCATGACAGAAATTACGAAGATCCAGAATATCATGAGGGAATACTTCTCAAACCTTTACGCCAACAAATTTGAGAATCTAGAAGAAATGGATGAATTCCTAGACAATATTAACATACCACACTGAACCAAGAAGAGCTAACCCAACTCAACAGGCCTATTTCAAGCTCTGAAATAGAAATGGAAATTAGACAACTTCCACTTAAAAAGAGCCCAGGGCCAGATGGAATCACAGCTGAATTCTATAAGGTCTTCAAAGCAGAGCTCACACCAATACTCCTCAAGCTCTTCAACGAAATTGAAAATGAAAGTTCTTTACCAAACTCATTCTGTGAAGCCAGTATATCCCTCATCCCCAAACCAGACAGAGATTCATCAAAGAAAGAGAACTATAGACCCATTTCTTTGATGAACATCGATGCAAAACTTCTCAACAAAATACTGGCCAACCGTCTACAACAACTCATCAAAAAATTATACACTATGATCAAACTGGATTCATCACAGGGAGGCAAAGCTGGTTCAACATACACAAATCAATTCATATAATTCAACACATCAACAGGAGCAAGGACAAAAATCACACGATTGTCTCAATAGATGCGGAAAAGGCACTTGACAAGATCCAAAACCCCTTTATGTTAAAAGATGTGGAGAAACTAGGACTCCATGGAACATTTCTCAATGTAATGAAGGCTGTGTATGAGAAACCCACTGCTAGTATTATACTTAATGGTGAAAATCTAAAGCCATTCCCTCTAAAATCAGGAAGGAGACAAGGATGCCCACTCTCTCCACTCCTTTCTAACATAGTACTAAATTTCCTAGGCAGTGCAATAAGGCAAGAAGCAAGCATAAAGGTGATCCAAGTAGGGAAAGAGGAAATAAAACTATCCCTCTTTGTAGATGACATGATTCTGTATTTAAAGAATCCTATAGACTCTACTCCCAAGCTCCTTGAGCTGATTCAAAGCTTTGGAAGGGTAGCAGGCCATAAAATCAACCCTCACAAATCAACTGCCTTCCTTTACGCCAATAGTGAGAGGAACGACGCAATAATCAGGAAAGAAACTCCTTTCACAATAGCCTCAAAGAAAATAAAGTACCTAGGAATTACCTTAACTAAGAATGTAAAGGACCGTTTAGATGAAAACTTTAAAACCCTAAAAAAGGAAATTAAAGCAGAACTAAGGAAATGGAAAAACCTCCCATGCTCCTGGATTGGAAGAATCAACATTGTGAAAATGACAATCTTGCCAAGGGCTATCTACAAATTCAATGCAATACCCATCAACATCCCAATGTCATTCTTTAAAGAAATACAAGAGGCAATTCAAAATTTCATATGGAATAATAAAAGACCCCGTATAGCAAAAACACTTCTTAGCAGAAAGAACAGCGCTGGAGGAATTTCAATTCCAAACTTTAGACTCTATTACAGAGCTATAATTCTCAAAACAGCTTGGTACTGGCACAAGAAAAAGCCTGAAGTCCAATGGAATAGAACTGCGGTCCAGATTTTAAACCACAGACCAATGGCCACCTAATCTTTGACAAGGGACCCAAAAAAATAGAATGGAAGAAAGATAGCCTCTTCAACATGTTGTGGTGGCAGAACTGGTTAAGCACCAGCAGAAAACTAAAGTTGGATCCTTCTTTGTCACCTTGCACTAGAATTAACTACAAATGGATCAAAGACCTGGAGGTAAAACTGACACACTGAAAAGTTTATAGGAAGGAATAGGAGATACAATAGGCCTCCTTGGCACAGGTTGAAACTTGCTTAATAAAGACCAAGAATCACAACAAATCAGAGAAGGCTGGATAAATGGGACTGCATTAAACTGCAGAGCTTTTGTATGGCAACGGATATAGCTAGTAAACTAATCAGGAAGCCTACAGAGTGGGAGAAGATCTTCACCAACCAAACAACGGACAAAGGCCTCATATCTAAAATATGTCAACAACTCACAAAATTGAATCACTCCAAAACGAACCTCCAAAGTAACACCCATCCCATTAAAAATGGGCCAAAGACTTAAAGAGAGTCATCTCTGAAGAAGAAACAAAAATGGCCTATAGACACATGAAGAAATGCTCAACATCTCTGGTCATAAAAGAATTGCATATCAAAGAACTCTAAGATTCCAACTCACTCCAGTTAGAATGGCCAGGATCAGGAAAACGAATGACAACAGGTGCTGGAGGGGATGTGGCCAGAAGGGATCACTACTACACTGTTGGTGGGAGTGCAAACTCGTTCAACCACTATGGAAAGCAGTGTGGCAGTGCCTCAAAAGGCTAAACATAGAACTCCCCTATGACCCAGCAATTCCACTACTTGGCATTTACCCAACAATCCAGAAACAAGGGCATACTAAACCCACTAGCACAACAATGTTCATTGCAGCGCTATTCACCATAGCAAAGATATGGAACCAAACCACATGTCCCTCAGTTGATGAGTGGATCAACAAGTTGTGGTATTTGTACACAATGGAATTCTATGCTGCTGTCAGAAAGAATGACATCACCCCATTTGTTAGGATATGGCAAGACTTAGAACAAATCATATTAAGTGAAGTAAGCCAGACTCAAAAGAACTTAGGCTCAGTGGTTTCCCTCATTCGTCATAATCAGTAGAAACCTTGGGCTCTACTAGCAGAGATTTGCAATAGAGCAAAAGGCCATATATAAGGCCATATAATGTGAAGCTAATTGAAAGGACCTCCAGGATATTGAAACAAAAGCCATATAATGAATGATTGTTGTCCTTAATGTACTATGTTGTCTCTCATCTCCTTTGCTGTCCCTTGGTTATCCCATATTGGTATAGTATCTCACTTTGTTATCTGATATATTGAATTTATTTGTATTTGGATATTTGAAATTTGATAGGGAAGGGGGGAAAACCAAGAAGGGTGGGGGTGTGGGGTTGGAGGGAAATGGGTACCAAGACATGTGAAAGAGTATCAATGTATGTGAATTAATGCACCTTCTACCTGGCAAATATCATGTAACCCTTTTACTAATTACATTAAAATATGAAAAAAAAGAAAGTTGTAGTGTGTGGGGAGGATGATGTGGTCAAATACATTTCTTCTTAGAAATTTACCTCATCTGGTTGCCCTGGATTTTCCTGGCCTTCTTCTTAGAGAAAGGCCTGTTATACTGGATTTGTGGCTTGGCAAAGATCTAGCATGTACATCTTCGAGTAAGACATCCACAACTTCCATGCCTGAGACTCGACTTTCCTGACCTTTGGCAACAGCACAGCAACATCTTTCTTCCTCCTGAGCCACAGGCCAAGTGAGCTGGCTTGAGCTGGTTGTTAGTTACAGTGGCTTGGTTACCAGGGTTCCATATTCTGTTCCATTGTGAGGGAGGCAGGGTCACCTTTCAGGGCCCAATGACCAAAGATCCTTGCTCACAGAAGACCTCACCAAAGACATACTGGAGGCTGAATCTCTCCTCCAATCTCACAATATACATGTGGATATAGTAAACAGCACACCTTATTTGTCCATTCCCAATGTCTTCCACTAGGCCCAACTACCAGTCTGGTCTCAGGCTCAAGGAGCCTTTCTTAGGTAAGATCAAAACTTAAGGGTCAATATTGCCCTCATCCTTTACAAAACATTTGCTTCACAGTGCCTACTCTGCCTGCATTTTGCCCCTTGTCGAATTGTTTTTTTTGTTTTTGCTAGTCTTGGGAATTGACCTCAGAGTGTGAACATTGTTCTTGGGCTTTCTTTAGGCTTTAGCTGTCCCACCGAGCCACAGCACCACTTGCAGCGTTTTCTATGTATGTGGTAATGAGGAATCAAACCTGAGTCTTTTTGCGTGGTAGCCAAGGACTCTACCACTAGGTCAAACACACAGGGCATCTTGCACATATTTTTGACGTCAATCTACTAGGATATTATTAGGTTTCTGTATCCTAATCAATTTTTTCCTGATGATTAGCTTTGCTGTCATGTGTAAAAAATGCAAGAGGGAAAAACACAGAAGAATTAGTGAAATTTAAAAAAAAGCATTACACACATAGATAAGTGTTCATTCTTTGTAGGAGAAAGGTTATTTTGATATGATGATGATGACTTTATAATTACTATGTCAGGGTTGAGAGTTTGGCCTATTGTAGAGTGCTTGCCTAGCATCCATGAATATCTGGGATTGATTGCTCAGTATCACATAGATAGAAAATCTAGACGTGGCACTGTGGCTCAAGTGGCAGAGGGCTAGACTTGAGAAAACCCGAGGACAGTGCTCAGGCCCTGAATTCCAGCCCCAAGACTGGCAAAAAGATAATAGAAAATAAAAATGCTTTTTAAGAGCTAATTCACTCACAGCATTGGCTTCTGAAATCTTCGCTTCTGCATCTTGTGAAATACCCCTTTCCCTCAACGTAGACAAGAAAAACAGATCCATCCTATGGTCCACTGTGAGGCCACTGGTTGGGCTAAGAGCTAGTCGTGCAGCAACACATAAGTTTTATTCTAATATTTTCCAAACTTTGTACTCAAATATGCTACCTACTTACCAACTTAGGTCAGTTATCCTTATGCTATACCTTTTCTTCATTACCACAATATTCTTACACTCCTACGTTAATCCTCTTGTGCCTCCCCTGACCTCTCTCATTCTTTATTTCTATCTCTGGACATCTGCTCCTCTTTCAACCCTAATACTGCACGGATCTACACTTGATGGCTGTTGAGCAATATTGTATATGTAGGTGGTTAATTATTCTCTAGGCTCAGAGGGACTTAAAGACAATAGAGATTGGATTGAGAGGCCTATTGTTTTGGGTATAAATCGCTTATCAGTGGTTGTATTAGACTGGTCTGTAAGTGCACAAAAAGAAAGAGTGATAATACCAATCAAAACTTGTGAACATCTAGTGTCTGCCAGCTACCGAGTTCTAGGTTGGTTATATCTGAAAAACTATAATCGTATTTAGTAGTAATCTTGCTCCCATTTTCAAATGGGCAGAACAAGAAACTCAAGAAAAATGTCAAACCAAGAAACAACATCCCCCACCCAATGTAAACAGACAATGGAACAGTCACTGGCAAACCTAGAGGAGAGTCTTCCAAGTGCTACACAAATGCAATTGATAAACATCATTAATGAAAAATGTGAAAATATAAAGAAAGAGATAATGGAGGAAGCCATAGCTGAACAAGAGGAAAGCACAAACAAGGTGATAAGTGAAAAAGAAGAAGCCATAAAGGAGGCCATAACAAAGGTTTTTCAAAGAAAGATGGATGAATTCATAGAATCCACAAATAAAAACGTGACCAAACTCCAGCAAATGTCCAAAGAAAATAAAGCTACTGAGCTAACCACTCAAAAGGAAATCAAGGAGATAAAGAAATCCATACATGATCTAAAACAAGAGATGCAAGGCATCAAAAGTGAGCAATTAGAAGCAAGGGCGATGAAAAATAAAGTAGATAGCTTTGATAGCAGGTTAGACAATGCAGAGGAGAGAATTTCCGGGGCTGAAGATAATTTAGTTATTATAGAGAAAGAACAGAAAATGAGTCAATCCAAATTGAGGAAAATTGAGAGAGCGCTTCAGGAGGTCCAAGATACAATTAGGAATCCTAATTTAAGGCTAGTTGGTATTGAGGAGGGCGTGGAGAAAGAGGTCAATGGTATTGGAAATATACTTCAGGGAATCATCTCAGAGAATTTCCCAAATATCCAGAAGGGCAGGCCCATCCAGATACGAGAAGCTTTCAGAACCCCAAACAGACCTGACCAGAAAGGAACATCCCACCGCCACATTGTGATCCGAACTGGATGAATAGAAACGAAAGGAAAGATCCTAAAGGCAGCCAGGGAGAAGGGATCAGTAACCTATAAAGGCAAACCAATCAGAATAACCCCAGATTTCTCAGCAGAGACCATGCAAGCACGAAGTGACTGGAAGCATATATGTCATGCCCTTAAATCAAATAACTACCAACCAAGAATATTGTAGCCAGCTAAGCTCTCATTCATAACTGAAGGAACAATAAAAACCTTCCATTCCAGGGAAAAGCTGCAACAATATGTCGAAACAAAACCAACACTACAGAGAATTCTCAAAGATGCTCTATACATAGAAAACCAAAATAAATGCAATATAGGGAAAGAAATGGCACCTAAACAGCATACCATCTAAGGACCACAAGAACTGTCAAGACACAGGCCCTACTAAAAGCTTTTAAAAATGGTAGGAACTAATAAATATCTCTCAATCCTAACTCTCAATATCAATGGACTTAACTCTCCAATTAAACGGCATAGGCTGTCTAGTTGGATCAAAGAGCAATGGACATCGTTCTGCTCTCTTCAAGAGACACATCTTACCCAAAAACAATCATCTTTTCAAAGTGAGAGGTTGGAATAAACTCTATCAAGCTAACTGCCCCCATAAACAGGCTGGCGTTGCCATCCTCATATCAGATACAATAAACTTCAAACTAAAATTAGTAAGAAAAGACAAAGAAGGTTACTACATACTACTAAAGGGATCTTTCCTCCAGGAAGACATAACGATCCTAAATATTTACACACCCAATCCCGGAGCTCCAAACTTCATCAAGCAAACTTTACTTACACTGAAATCATACATAGATCGAAATACAGTGATTGTTGGTGAGTTTAACACACCACTCTCACCTATGGACAGATCAACAAGGCAAAACTCAACAGAGAAACCTTAGAACTGAACAACTATATAGACCAACTAGATCTAACAGGCATCTGCAGAATATTCCACACAGTAACAACACAATATACGTTTTTCTCAGCAGCACATGGAACATTTTCCAAAATAGACCACATCTTAGGCCATAAAACAAACCTGGACAGATTCAGAAACACTGAAATTATTCCATGCACACTCTCAGCCCACAAAGGCATCAAATTGGAACTGAACACACATCTCTACCAAAGAAAACCCTGTAACTCATGGAGACTGAACAACACAATGTTGAATCAAAAACAATGGGTAATCGAAGAGATCAGAACAGATATCCAACTGTTTATGAAATTTAACAATAAGGAGCACACAAATATCAACTCCTTAGGGACACAACAAAGGCAGTACTCAGAGGAAAATTTATAGCGCTGAGTGCCTACAACAGCAAGTTGGAAAAATGGGAAACCAACTAGTTAATGTCTCACTTTACCCTCCTGGAAAAAGAGCAACAAACCAAACCTAAACCCATTAGGAGAAAGCAAATTATTAAAATCAAAGCAGAATTAAATGATTTGGAATAAAAAAAAACCTATAGAAAGAATCAACAAAACAAGGAGTGGGTTCTTTGAAAGAATTAACAAAATTGACAAGCCCTTAGCAAATCTTACCAAAAAAACAAGAGAGCATATCGAAATAAACAAAATTGCAGATGAAAATGGTAATATCAAGACAGAAATTACCAAGATCCAGAATATCATGAGGGAATACTTCTCAAACCTTTACGCCAACAAATTTGAGAATCTAGAAGAAATGGATGAATTCCTAGACAATATTAACATACCACACTGAACCAAGAAGAGCTAACCCAACTCAACAGGCCTATTTCAAGCTCTGAAATAGAAATGGAAATTAGACAACTTCCACTTAAAAAGAGCCCAGGGCCAGATGGAATCACAGCTGAATTCTATAAGGTCTTCAAAGCAGAGCTCACACCAATACTCCTCAAGCTCTTCAACGAAATTGAAAATGAAAGTTCTTTACCAAACTCATTCTGTGAAGCCAGTATATCCCTCATCCCCAAACCAGACAGAGATTCATCAAAGAAAGAGAACTATAGACCCATTTCTTTGATGAACATCGATGCAAAACTTCTCAACAAAATACTGGCCAACCGTCTACAACAACTCATCAAAACATTATACACTATGATCAAACTGGATTCATCACAGGGAGGCAAAGCTGGTTCAACATACACAAATCAATTCATATAATTCAACACATCAACAGGAGCAAGGACAAAAATCACATGATTGTCTCAATAGATGCGGAAAAGGCATTTGACAAGATCCAAAACCCCTTTATGTTAAAAGATGTGGAGAAACTAGGACTCCATGGAACATTTCTCAATGTAATGAAGGCTGTGTATGAGAAACCCACTGCTAGTATTATACTTAATGGTGAAAATCTAAAGCCATTCCCTCTAAAATCAGGAACGAGACAAGGATGCCCACTCTCTCCACTCCTTTCTAACATAGTACTAAATTTCCTAGGCAGTGCAATAAGGCAAGAAGCAAGCATAAAGGGGATCCAAGTAGGGAAAGAGGAAATAAAACTATCCCTCTTTGTAGATGACATGATTCTGTATTTAAAGAATCCTATAGACTCTACTCCCAAGCTCCTTGAGCTGATTCAAAGCTTTGGAAGGGTAGCAGGCCACAAAATCAACCCTCACAAATCAACTGCCTTCCTTTACGTTAATAGTGAGAGGAACGAGGCAATAATCAGGAAAGAAACTCCTTTCACAATAGCCTCAAAGAAAATAAAGTACCTAGGAATTACCTTAACTAAGAATGTAAAGGACCGTTTAGATGAAAACTTTAAAACCCTAAAAAAGGAAATTAAAGCAGAACTAAGGAAATGGAAAAACCTCCCATGCTCCTGGATTGGAAGAATCAACATTGTGAAAATGACAATCTTGCCAAGGGCTATCTACAAATTCAATGCAATACCCATCAACAACCCAATGTCATTCTTTAAAGAAATACAAGAGGCAATTAAAAATTTCATATGGAATAATAAAAGACCCCGTATAGCAAAAACACTTCTTAGCAGAAAGAACAGCGCTGGTGGAATTTCAGTTCCAAACTTTAGACTCTATTACAGAGCTACAATTCTGAAAACAGCTTGGTACTGGCACAAGAACAAGCCTGAAGTCCAATGGAATAGAACTGCGGTCCCAGATTTTAAACCACAGACCTATGGCCACCTAATCTTTGACAAGGGAGCCAAAAAAATAGAATGGAAGAAAGATAGCCTCTTCAACATGTTGTGCTGGCAGAACTGGTTAAGCACCAGCAGAAAACTAAAGTTGGATCCTTCTTTGCCACCTTGCGCTAGAATTAACTCCAAATGGATCAAAGACCTGGAGGTAAAACTGACACACTGAAAAGTTTACAGGAAGGAATAGGAGATACACTAGGCCTCCTTGGCACAGGTTGAAACTTGCTTAATAAAGACCAAGAATCACAACAAATCAGAGAAGGCTGGATAAATGGGACTGCATTAAACTGCAGAGCTTTTGTATGGTAATGGATATAGCTAGTAAACTAATCAGGAAGCCTACAGAGTGGGAGAAGATCTTCACCAACCAAACAACGGACAAAGGCCTCATATCTAAAATATGTCAACAACTCACAAAATTGAATCACTCCAAAACGAACCTCCAAAGTAACACCCATCCCATTAAAAAATGGGCCAAAGACTTAAAGAGAGTCTTCTCTGAAGAAGAAACAAAAATGGCCTATAGACACATGAAGAAATGCTCAACATCTCTGGTCATAAAAGAATTGCATATCAAAAGAACTCTAAGATTCCACCTCACTCCAGTTAGAATGGCCAGGATCAGGAAAACGAATGACAACAGATGCGGGAGGGGATGTGGCCAGGAGAGATCACTACTACACTGTTGGTGGGAGTGCAAACTCGTTCAACCACTATGGAAAGCAGTGTGGCAGTGCCTCAAAAGGCTAAACATAGAACTCCCCTATGACCCAGCAATTCCACTACTTGGCATTTACCCAACAATCCAGAAACAAGGGCATACTAAACCCACTAGCACAACAATGTTCATTGCAGCTCTATTCTCCATAGCAAAGATATGGAACCAACCCAGATGTCCCTCAGTTGATGAGTGGATCAACAAGTTGTGGTATTTGTAAACAATGGAATTCTATGCTGCTGTCAGAAAAAATGACATCGCCCCATTTGTTAGGATATGGAAAGACTTAGAACAAATCATATTAAGTGAAGTAAGCCAGACTCAAAAGAACTTAGGCTCAGTGGTTTCCCTCATTCGTCATAATCAGTAGAAACCTTGGGCTCTACTAGCAGAGATTTGCAATAGAGCAAAAGGCCATATATAAGGCCATATAATGTGAAGCTAATTGAAAGGACCTCCAGGATATGGAAACAAAAGCCATATAATGAATGATTGTTGTCCTTAATGTACTATGTTGTCTCTCCTCTCCTTTACTGTCCCTTGGTTATCCCATATTGGTATAGTATCTCACTTTGTTATGTGATATATTGAATTTATTTGTATTTGGATATTTGAAATTTGATAGGGAAGGGGGGAAAACCAAGAAGGGTGGGGGGTGTGTGGTTGGAGGGAAATGGGTACCAAGACATGTGAAAGAGTATCAATGTATGTGAATTAATGCACCATCTACCTGGCAAATATCATGTAACCCTTTTACTAATTACAATAAGAAAATGGAAAAAAAAGAAAGTTGTAGTGTGTGGGGAGGATGATGGGGTCAAATACATTTCTTCTTAGAAATTTACCTCATCTGGTTGCCCTGGATTTTCCTGGCCTTCTTCTTAGAGAAAGGCCTGTTATACTGGATTTGTGGCTTGGCAAAGATCTAGCATGTACATCTTCGAGTAAGACATCCACAACTTCCATGCCTGAGACTCGACTTTCCTGACCTTTGGCAACAGCACAGCAACATCTTTCTTCCTCCTGAGCCACAGGCCAAGTGAGCTGGCTTGAGCTGGTTGTTAGTTACAGTGGCTTGGTTACCAGGTTTCCATATTCTGTTCCATTGTGAGGGAGGCAGGGTCACCTTTCAGGGCCCAATGACCAAAGATCCTTGCTCACAGAAGACCTCACCAAAGACATACTGGAGGCTGAATCTCTCCTCCAATCTCACAATATACATGTGCATGTAGTAAACAGCACACCTTATTTGTCCATTCCCAATGTCTTCCACTAGGCCCAACTACCAGTCTGGTCTCAGGCTCAAGGAGCCTTTCTTAGGTAAGATGAATTCTTAAGGGTCAATATTGCCCTCATGCTTTACAAAACATTTGCTTCACAGTGCCTACTCTGCCTGCATTTTGCCCCTTGTCGAATTGTTTTTTTTTGTTTTTGCTAGTCTTGGGACTTGACCTCAGAGTGTGAACATTGTTCTTGGGCTTTCTTTAGGCTTTAGCTGTCCCACCGAGCCACAGCACCACTTGCAGCGTTTTCTATGTATGTGGTAATGAGGAATCAAACCTGAGTCTTTTTGCGTGGTAGCCAAGGACTCTACCACTAGGTCAAACACACAGGGCATCTTGCACATATTTTTGACGTCAATCTACTAGGATATTATTAGGTTTCTGTATCCTAATCAATTTTTTCCTGATGATTAGCTTTGCTGTCATGTGTAAAAAATGCAAGAGAGAAAAACACAGAAGAATTAGTGAAATTTAAAAAAAAGCATTACACACATAGATAAGTGTTCATTCTTTGTAGGAGAAAGGTTATTTTGATATGATGATGATGACTTTATAATTACTATGTCAGGGTTGAGAGTTTGGCCTAGTGGTAGAGTGCTTGCCTAGCATCCATGAATATCTGGGATTGATTGCTCAGTATCACATAGATAGAAAATCTAGACGTGGCACTGTGGCTCAAGTGGCAGAGGGCTAGACTTGAGAAAACCCGAGGACAGTGCTCAGGCCCTGAATTCCAGCCCCAAGACTGGCAAAAAGATAATAGAAAATAAAAATGCTTTTTAAGAGCTAATTCACTCACAGCATTGGCTTCTGAAATCTTCGCTTCTGCATCTTGTGAAATACCCATTTCCCTCAACGTAGACAAGAATAACAGATCCATCCTATGGTCCACTGTGAGGCCACTGGTTGGGCTAAGAGCTAGTCGTGCAGAAACACATAAGTTTTATTCTAATATTTTCCAAACTTTGTACTCAAATATGCTACCTACTTACCAACTTACCTCAGTTATCCTTATGCTATAACTTTTCTTCATTACTACAATATTCTTACACTCCTACGTTAATCCTCTTGTGCCTCCCCTGACCTCTCTCATTCTTTTTTTCTATCTCTGGACCTCTGCTCGTCTTTCAACCCTTATACTGCACGGATCTACACTTGATGACTGTTGAGCAATATTGTATATGTAGGTGATTAATTATTCTCTAGGCTCAGAGGGACTTAAAGACAATAGAGATTGGATAGACAGGCCTATTGTTTTGGGTATAAATCGCTTATCAGTGGTTGTATTAGACTGGACTGTAAGTGCACAAAAAGAAAGAGTGATAATACCAATCAAAACTTGTGAACATCTAGTGTCTGCCAGCTACAGAGGTCTAGGTTGGTTATATCTGAAAAACTATAATCGTATTTAGTAGTAATCTTGCTCCCATTTTCAAATGGGCAGAACAAGAAACTCAAGAAAAATGTCAAATCAAGAAACAACATCCCCCACCCAATGTAAACAGACAATGGAACAGTCACTGGCAAACCTAGAGGAGACTCTTCCAAGTGCGACACAAATGCAATAGATAAACATCATTAATGAAAAATGTGAAAATATAAAGAAAGAGATAATGGAGGAAGCCATACCTCTACAAGAGGAGAGCACAAACAAGGTGATAAGTGAAAAAGAAGAAGCCATAAAGGAGGCCATAACAAAGGTTTTTCAAAGAAAGATGGATGAATTCATAGAATCCACAAATAAAAACGTGACCAAACTCCAGCAAATGTCCAAAGAAAATAAAGCTACTGAGCTAACCACTCAAAAGGAAATCAAGGAGATAAAGAAATCCATACATGATCTAAAACAAGAGATGCAAGGCATCAAAAGTGAGCAATTAGAAGCAAGGGCGATGAAAAATAAAGTAGATAGCTTTGATAGCAGGTTAGACAATGCAGAGGAGAGAATTTCCGGGGCTGAAGATAATTTAGTTATTATAGAGAAAGAACACAAAATGAGTCAATCCAAATCGAGGAAAATTGAGAGAGCGCTTCAGGAGGTCCAAGATACATTTAGGAAGCCTAATTTAAGGCTAGTTGGTATTGAGGAGGGCGTGGAGAAAGAGGTCAATGGTATTGGAAATATACTTCAGGGAATCATCTCAGAGAATTTCCCAAATATCCAGAAGGGCAGGCCCATCCAGATACGAGAAGCTTTCAGAACCCCAAACAGACCTGACCAGAAAAGAACATCCCACCGCCACATTGTGATCCGAACTGGATGAATAGAAACGAAAGGAAAGATCCTAAAGGCAGCCAGGGAAAAGGGATCAGTAACCTATAAAGGCAAACCAATCAGAATAACCCCAGATTTCTCAGCAGAGACCATGCAAGCACGAAGTGACTGGAAGCATATATGTCATGCCCTTAAATCAAATAACTACCAACCAAGAATATTGTAGCCAGCTAAGCTCTCATTCATACCTGAGGGAACAATAAAAACATTCCATTCCAGGGAAAAGCTGCAACAATATGTCAAAACAAACCCAACACTACAGAGAATTCTCAAAGATGCTCTATACATAGAAAACCAAAATAAATGCAATATAGGGAAAGAAATGGCACCTAAACAGCATGCCATCTAAGGACCACAAGAACTGTCAAGACACAGGCCCTACTAAAAGCTTTTAAAAATGGTAGGAACTAATAAATACCTCTCAATCCTAACTCTCAATATCAATGGACTTAACTCTCCAATTAAACGGCATAGGCTGTCTAGTTGGATCAAAGAGCAAGGGCCATCGTTCTGCTGTCTTCAAGAGACACATCTTACCCAAAACAATCATCTTTTGAAAGTGAGAGGTTGGAATAAACTCTATCAAGCTAACTGCCCCCATAAACAGGCTGGAGTTGCCATCCTCATATCACATACAATAAACTTCAAAATAAATTAGTAAGAAAAGACAAAGAAGGTTACTACATACTACTAAAGGGATCTTTCCTCCAGGAAGACATAACGATCCTAAATATTTACACACCCAATCCCGGAGCTCCAAACTTCATCAAGCAAACTTTACTTACACTGAAACCATACATAGATCAAAATACAGTGATTGTTGTTGAGTTTAACACACCACTCTCACCTATGGACAGATCAACAAGGCAAAAACTCAACAGAGAAACCTTAGAACTGAACAACTATATAGACCAACTAGATCTAACAGACATCTGCAGAATATTCCACACAGTAACCACACAATATACGTTTTTCTCAGCAGCACATGGAACATTTTCCAAAATAGACCACATCTTAGGCCATAAAACAAACCTGGACAGATTCAGAAACACTGAAATTATTCCATGCACACTCTCAGCCCACAAAGGCATCAAATTGGAACTGAACACACATCTCTACCAAAGAAAACCCTGTAACTCATGGAGACTGAACAACACAATGTTGAATCAAAAACAATGGGTAATCGAAGAGATCAGAACAGATATCCAACTGTTTATGAAATTTAACAATAAGGAGCACACAAATATCAACTCCTTAGGGACACAACAAAGGCAGTACTCAGAGGAAAATTTATAGCGCTGAGTGCCTACAACAGCAAGTTGGAAAAATGGGAAACCAACTAGTTAATGTCTCACTTTACCCTCCTGGAAAAAGAGCAACAAACCAAACCTAAACCCATTAGGAGAAAGCAAATTATTAAAATCAAAGCAGAATTAAATGATTTGGAATAAAAAAAAACCTATAGAAAGAATCAACAAAACAAGGAGTGGGTTCTTTGAAAGAATTAACAAAATTGACAAGCCCTTAGCAAATCTTACCAAAAAAACAAGAGAGCATATCGAAATAAACAAAATCGCAGATGAAAATGGTAATATCAAGACAGAAATTACGAAGATCCAGAATATCATGAGGGAATACTTCTCAAACCTTTACGCCAACAAATTTGAGAATCTAGAAGAAATGGATGAATTCCTAGACAATATTAACATACCACACTGAACCAAGAAGAGCTAACCCAACTCAACAGGCCTATTTCAAGCTCTGAAATAGAAATGGAAATTAGACAACTTCCACTTAAAAAGAGCCCAGGGCCAGATGGAATCACAGCTGAATTCTATAAGGTCTTCAAAGCAGAGCTCACACCAATACTCCTCAAGCTCTTCAACGAAATTGAAAATGAAAGTTCTTTACCAAACTCATTCTGTGAAGCCAGTATATCCCTCATCCCCAAACCAGACAGAGATTCATCAAAGAAAGAGAACTATAGACCCATTTCTTTGATGAACATCGATGCAAAACTTCTCAACAAAATACTGGCCAACCGTCTACAACAACTCATCAAAACATTATACACTATGATCAAACTGGATTCATCACAGGGAGGCAAAGCTGGTTCAACATACACAAATCAATTCATATAATTCAACACATCAACAGGAGCAAGGACAAAAATCACATGATTGTCTCAATAGATGCGGAAAAGGCATTTGACAAGATCCAAAACCCCTTTATGTTAAAAGATGTGGAGAAACTAGGACTCCATGGAACATTTCTCAATGTAATGAAGGCTGTGTATGAGAAACCCACTGCTAGTATTATACTTAATGGTGAAAATCTAAAGCCATTCCCTCTAAAATCAGGAACGAGACAAGGATGCCCACTCTCTCCACTCCTTTCTAACATAGTACTAAATTTCCTAGGCAGTGCAATAAGGCAAGAAGCAAGCATAAAGGGGATCCAAGTAGGGAAAGAGGAAATAAAACTATCCCTCTTTGTAGATGACATGATTCTGTATTTAAAGAATCCTATAGACTCTACTCCCAAGCTCCTTGAGCTGATTCAAAGCTTTGGAAGGGTAGCAGGCCACAAAATCAACCCTCACAAATCAACTGCCTTCCTTTACGTTAATAGTGAGAGGAACGAGGCAATAATCAGGAAAGAAACTCCTTTCACAATAGCCTCAAAGAAAATAAAGTACCTAGGAATTACCTTAACTAAGAATGTAAAGGACCGTTTAGATGAAAACTTTAAAACCCTAAAAAAGGAAATTAAAGCAGAACTAAGGAAATGGAAAAACCTCCCATGCTCCTGGATTGGAAGAATCAACATTGTGAAAATGACAATCTTGCCAAGGGCTATCTACAAATTCAATGCAATACCCATCAACAACCCAATGTCATTCTTTAAAGAAATACAAGAGGCAATTAAAAATTTCATATGGAATAATAAAAGACCCCGTATAGCAAAAACACTTCTTAGCAGAAAGAACAGCGCTGGTGGAATTTCAGTTCCAAACTTTAGACTCTATTACAGAGCTACAATTCTGAAAACAGCTTGGTACTGGCACAAGAACAAGCCTGAAGTCCAATGGAATAGAACTGCGGTCCCAGATTTTAAACCACAGACCTATGGCCACCTAATCTTTGACAAGGGAGCCAAAAAAATAGAATGGAAGAAAGATAGCCTCTTCAACATGTTGTGCTGGCAGAACTGGTTAAGCACCAGCAGAAAACTAAAGTTGGATCCTTCTTTGCCACCTTGCGCTAGAATTAACTCCAAATGGATCAAAGACCTGGAGGTAAAACTGACACACTGAAAAGTTTACAGGAAGGAATAGGAGATACACTAGGCCTCCTTGGCACAGGTTGAAACTTGCTTAATAAAGACCAAGAATCACAACAAATCAGAGAAGGCTGGATAAATGGGACTGCATTAAACTGCAGAGCTTTTGTATGGTAATGGATATAGCTAGTAAACTAATCAGGAAGCCTACAGAGTGGGAGAAGATCTTCACCAACCAAACAACGGACAAAGGCCTCATATCTAAAATATGTCAACAACTCACAAAATTGAATCACTCCAAAACGAACCTCCAAAGTAACACCCATCCCATTAAAAAATGGGCCAAAGACTTAAAGAGAGTCTTCTCTGAAGAAGAAACAAAAATGGCCTATAGACACATGAAGAAATGCTCAACATCTCTGGTCATAAAAGAATTGCATATCAAAAGAACTCTAAGATTCCACCTCACTCCAGTTAGAATGGCCAGGATCAGGAAAACGAATGACAACAGATGCGGGAGGGGATGTGGCCAGGAGAGATCACTACTACACTGTTGGTGGGAGTGCAAACTCGTTCAACCACTATGGAAAGCAGTGTGGCAGTGCCTCAAAAGGCTAAACATAGAACTCCCCTATGACCCAGCAATTCCACTACTTGGCATTTACCCAACAATCCAGAAACAAGGGCATACTAAACCCACTAGCACAACAATGTTCATTGCAGCTCTATTCTCCATAGCAAAGATATGGAACCAACCCAGATGTCCCTCAGTTGATGAGTGGATCAACAAGTTGTGGTATTTGTACACAATGGAATTCTATGCTGCTGTCAGAAAGAATGACATCGCCCCATTTGTTAGGATATGGAAAGACTTAGAACAAATCATATTAAGTGAAGTAAGCCAGACTCAAAAGAACTTAGGCTCAGTGGTTTCCCTCATTCGTCATAATCAGTAGAAACCTTGGGCTCTACTAGCAGAGATTTGCAATAGAGCAAAAGGCCATATATAAGGCCATATAATGTGAAGCTAATTGAAAGGACCTCCAGGATATGGAAACAAAAGCCATATAATGAATGATTGTTGTCCTTAATGTACTATGTTGTCTCTCCTCTCCTTTACTGTCCCTTGGTTATCCCATATTGGTATAGTATCTCACTTTGTTATGTGATATATTGAATTTATTTGTATTTGGATATTTGAAATTTGATAGGGAAGGGGGGAAAACCAAGAAGGGTGGGGGGTGTGTGGTTGGAGGGAAATGGGTACCAAGACATGTGAAAGAGTATCAATGTATGTGAATTAATGCACCATCTACCTGGCAAATATCATGTAACCCTTTTACTAATTACAATAAGAAAATGGAAAAAAAAGAAAGTTGTAGTGTGTGGGGAGGATGATGGGGTCAAATACATTTCTTCTTAGAAATTTACCTCATCTGGTTGCCCTGGATTTTCCTGGCCTTCTTCTTAGAGAAAGGCCTGTTATACTGGATTTGTGGCTTGGCAAAGATCTAGCATGTACATCTTCGAGTAAGACATCCACAACTTCCATGCCTGAGACTCGACTTTCCTGACCTTTGGCAACAGCACAGCAACATCTTTCTTCCTCCTGAGCCACAGGCCAAGTGAGCTGGCTTGAGCTGGTTGTTAGTTACAGTGGCTTGGTTACCAGGTTTCCATATTCTGTTCCATTGTGAGGGAGGCAGGGTCACCTTTCAGGGCCCAATGACCAAAGATCCTTGCTCACAGAAGACCTCACCAAAGACATACTGGAGGCTGAATCTCTCCTCCAATCTCACAATATACATGTGCATCTAGTAAACAGCACACCTTATTTGTCCATTCCCAATATCTTCCACTAGGCCCAACTACCAGTCTGGTCTCAGGCTCAAGGAGCCTTTCTTAGGTAAGATGAATTCTTAAGGGTCAATATTGCCCTCATGCTTTACAAAACATTTGCTTCACAGTGCCTACTCTGCCTGCATTTTGCCCCTTGTCGAATTGTTTTTTTTGTTTTTGCTAGTCTTGGGACTTGACCTCAGAGTGTGAATATTGTTCTTGGGCTTTCTTTAGGCTTTAGCTGTCCCACCGAGCCACAGCACCACTTGCAGCATTTTCTATGTATGTGGTAATGAGGAATCAAACCTGAGTCTTTTTGCGTGGTAGCCAAGGACTCTACCACTAGGTCAAACACACAGGGCATCTTGCACATATTTTTGACGTCAATCTACTAGGATATTATTAGGTTTCTGTATCCTAATCAATTTTTTCCTGATGATTAGCTTTGCTGTCATGTGTAAAAAATGCAAGAGAGAAAAACACAGAAGAATTAGTGAAATTTAAAAAAAAGCATTACACACATAGATAAGTGTTCATTCTTTGTAGGAGAAAGGTTATTTTGATATGATGATGATGACTTTATAATTACTATGTCAGGGTTGAGAGTTTGGCCTAGTGGTAGAGTGCTTGCCTAGCATCCATGAATATCTGGGATTGATTGCTCAGTATCACATAGATAGAAAATCTAGACGTGGCACTGTGGCTCAAGTGGCAGAGGGCTAGACTTGAGAAAACCCGAGGACAGTGCTCAGGCCCTGAATTCCAGCCCCAAGACTGGCAAAAAGATAATAGAAAATAAAAATGCTTTTTAAGAGCTAATTCACTCACAGCATTGGCTTCTGAAATCTTCGCTTCTGCATCTTGTGAAATACCCATTTCCCTCAACGTAGACAAGAATAACAGATCCATCCTATGGTCCACTGTGAGGCCACTGGTTGGGCTAAGAGCTAGTCGTGCAGAAACACATAAGTTTTATTCTAATATTTTCCAAACTTTGTACTCAAATATGCTACCTACTTACCAACTTACCTCAGTTATCCTTATGCTATAACTTTTCTTCATTACTACAATATTCTTACACTCCTACGTTAATCCTCTTGTGCCTCCCCTGACCTCTCTCATTCTTTTTTTCTATCTCTGGACCTCTGCTCGTCTTTCAACCCTTATACTGCACGGATCTACACTTGATGACTGTTGAGCAATATTGTATATGTAGGTGATTAATTATTCTCTAGGCTCAGAGGGACTTAAAGACAATAGAGATTGGATAGAGAGGCCTATTGTTTTGGGTATAAATCGCTTATCAGTGGTTGTATTAGACTGGACTGTAAGTGCACAAAAAGAAAGAGTGATAATACCAATCAAAACTTGTGAACATCTAGTGTCTGCCAGCTACAGAGGTCTAGGTTGGTTATATCTGAAAAACTATAATCGTATTTAGTAGTAATCTTGCTCCCATTTTCAAATGGGCAGAACAAGAAACTCAAGAAAAATGTCAAATCAAGAAACAACATCCCCCACCCAATGTAAACAGACAATGGAACAGTCACTGGCAAACCTAGAGGAGACTCTTCCAAGTGCGACACAAATGCAATAGATAAACATCATTAATGAAAAATGTGAAAATATAAAGAAAGAGATAATGGAGGAAGCCATACCTGAACAAGAGGAGAGCACAAACAAGGTGATAAGTGAAAAAGAAGAAGCCATAAAGGAGGCCATAACAAAGGTTTTTCAAAGAAAGATGGATGAATTCATAGAATCCACAAATAAAAACGTGACCAAACTCCAGCAAATGTCCAAAGAAAATAAAGCTACTGAGCTAACCACTCAAAAGGAAATCAAGGAGATAAAGAAATCCATACATGATCTAAAACAAGAGATGCAAGGCATCAAAAGTGAGCAATTAGAAGCAAGGGCGATGAAAAATAAAGTAGATAGCTTTGATAGCAGGTTAGACAATGCAGAGGAGAGAATTTCCGGGGCTGAAGATAATTTAGTTATTATAGAGAAAGAACACAAAATGAGTCAATCCAAATCGAGGAAAATTGAGAGAGCGCTTCAGGAGGTCCAAGATACATTTAGGAAGCCTAATTTAAGGTTAGTTGGTATTGAGGAGGGCGTGGAGAAAGAGGTCAATGGTATTGGAAATATACTTCAGGGAATCATCTCAGAGAATTTCCCAAATATCCAGAAGGGCAGGCCCATCCAGATACGAGAAGCTTTCAGAACCCCAAACAGACCTGACCAAGAAAGAACATCCCACCGCCACATTGTGATCCGAACTGGATGAATAGAAACGAAAGGAAAGATCCTAAAGGCAGCCAGGGAAAAGGGATCAGTAACCTATAAAGGCAAACCAATTAGAATAACCCCAGATTTCTCAGCAGAGACCATGCAAGCACGAAGTGACTGGAAGCATATATGTCATGCCCTTAAATCAAATAACTACCAACCAAGAATATTGTAGCCAGCTAAGCTCTCATTCATACCTGAGGGAACAATAAAAACATTCCATTCCAGGGAAAAGCTGCAACAATATGTCAAAACAAAACCAACACTACAGAGAATTCTCAAAGATGCTCTATACATAGAAAACCAAAATAAATGCAATATAGGGAAAGAAATGGCACCTAAACAGCATGCCATCTAAGGACCACAAGAACTGTCAAGACACAGGCCCTACTAAAAGCTTTTAAAAATGGTAGGAACTAATAAATACCTCTCAATCCTAACTCTCAATATCAATGGACTTAACTCTCCAATTAAACGGCATAGGCTGTCTAGTTGGTTCAAAGAGCAAGGGCCATCGTTCTGCTGTCTTCAAGAGACACATCTTACCCAAAACAATCATCTTTTGAAAGTGAGAGGTTGGAATAAACTCTATCAAGCTAACTGCCCCCATAAACAGGCTGGAGTTGCCATCCTCATATCACATACAATAAACTTCAAAATAAATTAGTAAGAAAAGACAAAGAAGGTTACTACATACTACTAAAGGGATCTTTCCTCCAGGAAGACATAACGATCCTAAATATTTACACACCCAATCCCGGAGCTCCAAACTTCATCAAGCAAACTTTACTTACACTGAAACCATACATAGATCAAAATACAGTCATTGTTGTTGAGTTTAACACACCACTCTCACCTATGGACAGATCAACAAGGCAATAACTCAACAGAGAAACCTTAGAACTGAACAACTATATAGACCAACTAGATCTAACAGACATCTGCAGAATATTCCACACAGTAACCACACAATATACGTTTTTCTCAGCAGCACATGGAACATTTTCCAAAATAGACCACATCTTAGGCCATAAAACAAACCTGGACAGATTCAGAAACACTGAAATTATTCCATGCACACTCTCAGCCCACAAAGGCATCAAATTGGAACTGAACACACATCTCTACCAAAGAAAACCCTGTAACTCATGGAGACTGAACAACACAATGTTGAATCAAAAACAATGGGTAATCGAAGAGATCAGAACAGATATCCAACTGTTTATGAAATTTAACAGTAAGGAGCACACAAATATCAACTCCTTAGGGACACAACAAAGGCAGTACTCAGAGGAAAATTTATAGCGCTGAGTGCCTACAACAGCAAGTTGGAAAAATGGGAAACCAACTAGTTAATGTCTCACTTTACCCTCCTGGAAAAAGAGCAACAAACCAACCCTAAACCCATTAGGAGAAAGCAAATTATTAAAATCAAAGCAGAATTAAATGATTTGGAATAAAAAAAACCTATAGAAAGAATCAACAAAACAAGGAGTGGGTTCTTTGAAAGAATTAACAAAATTGACAAGCCCTTAGCAAATCTTACCAAAAAAACAAGAGAGCATATCGAAATAAACAAAATCGCAGATGAAAATGGTAATATCATGACAGAAATTACGAAGATCCAGAATATCATGAGGGAATACTTCTCAAACCTTTACGCCAACAAATTTGAGAATCTAGAAGAAATGGTTGAATTCCTAGACAATATTAACATACCACACTGAACCAAGAAGAGCTAACCCAACTCAACAGGCCTATTTCAAGCTCTGAAATAGAAATGGAAATTAGACAACTTCCACTTAAAAAGAGCCCAGGGCCAGATGGAATCACAGCTGAATTCTATAAGGTCTTCAAAGCAGAGCTCACACCAATACTCCTCAAGCTCTTCAACGAAATTGAAAATGAAAGTTCTTTACCAAACTCATTCTGTGAAGCCAGTATATCCCTCATCCCCAAACCAGACAGAGATTCATCAAAGAAAGAGAACTATAGACCCATTTCTTTGATGAACATCGATGCAAAACTTCTCAACAAAATACTGGCGAACCGTCTACAACAACTCATCAAAAAATTATACACTATGATCAAACTGGATTCATCACAGGGAGGCAAAGCTGGTTCAACATACACAAATCAATTCATATAATTCAACACATCAACAGGAGCAAGGACAAAAATCACATGATTGTCTCAATAGATGCGGAAAAGGCATTTGACAAGATCCAAAACCCCTTTATGTTAAAAGATGTGGAGAAACTAGGACTCCATGGAACATTTCTCAATGTAATGAAGGCTGTGTATGAGAAACCCACTGCTAGTATTATACTTAATGGTGAAAATCTAAAGCCATTCCCTCTAAAATCAGGAAGGAGACAAGGATGCCCACTCTCTCCACTCCTTTCTAACATAGTACTAAATTTCCTAGGCAGTGCAATAAGGCAAGAAGCAAGCATAAAGGGGATCCAAGTAGGGAAAGAGGAAATAAAACTATCCCTCTTTGTAGATGACATGATTCTGTATTTAAAGAATCCTATAGACTCTACTCCCAAGCTCCTTGAGCTGATTCAAAGCTTTGGAAGGGTAGCAGGCCATAAAATCAACCCTCACAAATCAACTGCCTTCCTTTACGTTAATAGTGAGAGGAACGAGGCAATAATCAGGAAAGAAACTCCTTTCACAATAGCCTCAAAGAAAATAAAGTACCTAGGAATTACCTTAACTAAGAATGTAAAGGACCGTTTAGATGAAAACTTTAAAACCCTAAAAAAGGAAATTAAAGCAGAACTAAGGAAATGGAAAAACCTCCCATGCTCCTGGATTGGAAGAATCAACATTGTGAAAATGACAATCTTGCCAAGGGCTATCTACAAATTCAATGCAATACCCATCAACAACCCAATGTCATTCTTTAAAGAAATACAAGAGGCAATTAAAAATTTCATATGGAATAATAAAAAGACCCCGTATAGCAAAAACACTTCTTAGCAGAAAGAACAGCGCTGGTGGAATTTCAGTTCCAAACTTTAGACTCTATTACAGAGCTACAATTCTGAAAACAGCTTGGTACTGGCACAAGAACAAGCCTGAAGTCCAATGGAATAGAACTGCGGTCCCAGATTTTAAACCACAGACCTATGGCCACCTAATCTTTGACAAGGGAGCCAAAAAAATAGAATGGAAGAAAGATAGCCTCTTCAACATGTTGTGGTGGCAGAACTGGTTAAGCACCAGCAGAAAACTAAAGTTGGATCCTTCTTTGCCACCTTGCGCTAGAATTAACTCCAAATGGATCAAAGACCTGGAGGTAAAACTGACACACTGAAAAGTTTACAGGAAGGAATAGGAGATACACTAGGCCTCCTTGGCACAGGTTGAAACTTGCTTAATAAAGACCAAGAATCACAACAAATCAGAGAAGGCTGGATAAATGGGACTGCATTAAACTGCAGAGCTTTTGTATGGTAATGGATATAGCTAGTAAACTAATCAGGAAGCCTACAGAGTGGGAGAAGATCTTCACCAACCAAACAACGGACAAAGGCCTCATACCTAAAATATGTCAACAACTCACAAAATTGAATCACTCCAAAACGAACCTCCAAAGTAACACCCATCCCATTAAAAAATGGGCCAAAGACTTAAAGAGAGTCTTCTCTGAAGAAGAAACAAAAATGGCCTATAGACACATGAAGAAATGCTCAACATCTCTGGTCATAAAAGAATTGCATATCAAAAGAACTCTAAGATTCCACCTCACTCCAGTTAGAATGGCCAGGATCAGGAAAACGAATGACAACAGATGCTGGAGGTCATGTGGCCAGGAGAGATCACTACTACACTGTTGGTGGGAGTGCAAACTCGTTCAACCACTATGGAAAGCAGTGTGGCAGTGCCTCAAAAGGCTAAACATAGAACTCCCCTATGACCCAGCAATTCCACTACTTGGCATTTACCCAACAATCCAGAAACAAGGGCATACTAAACCCACTAGCACAACAATGTTCATTGCAGCTCTATTCTCCATAGCAAAGATATGGAACCAACCCAGATGTCCCTCAGTTGATGAGTGGATCAACAAGTTGTGGTATTTGTACACAATGGAATTCTATGCTGCTGTCAGAAAGAATGACATCGCCCCATTTGTTAGGATATGGAAAGACTTAGAACAAATCATATTAAGTGAAGTAAGCCAGACTCAAAGGAACTTAGGCTCAGTGGTTTCCCTCATTCGTCCTAATCAGTAGAAACCTTGGGCTCTACTAGCAGAGATTTGCAATAGAGCAAAAGGCCATATATAAGGCCATATAATGTGAAGCTAATTGAAAGGACCTCCAGGATATGGAAACAAAAGCCATATAATGAATGATTGTTGTCCTTAATGTACTATGTTGTCTCTCCTCTCCTTTACTGTCCCTTGGTTATCCCATATTGGTATAGTATCTCACTTTGTTATGTGATATATTGAATTTATTTGTATTTGGATATTTGAAATTTGATAGGGAAGGGGGGAAAACCAAGAAGGGTGGGGGGTGTGTGGTTGGAGGGAAATGGGTACCAAGACATGTGAAAGAGTATCAATGTATATGAATTAATGCACCATCTACCTGGCAAATATCATGTAACCCTTTTACTAATTACAATAAGAAAATGGAAAAAAAAAGAAAGTTGTAGTGTGTGGGGAGGATGATGGGGTCAAATACATTTCTTCTTAGAAATTTACCTCATCTGGTTGCCCTGGATTTTCCTGGCCTTCTTCTTAGAGAAAGGCCTGTTATACTGGATTTGTGGCTTGGCAAAGATCTAGCATGTACATCTTCGAGTAAGACATCCACAACTTCCATGCCTGAGACTCGACTTTCCTGACCTTTGGCAACAGCACAGCAACATCTTTCTTCCTCCTGAGCCACAGGCCAAGTGAGCTGGCTTGAGCTGGTTGTTAGTTACAGTGGCTTGGTTACCAGGTTTCCATATTCTGTTCCATTGTGAGGGAGGCAGGGTCACCTTTCAGGGCCCAATGACCAAAGATCCTTGCTCACAGAAGACCTCACCAAAGACATACTGGAGGCTGAATCTCTCCTCCAATCTCACAATATACATGTGCATGTAGTAAACAGCACACCTTATTTGTCCATTCCCAATGTCTTCCACTAGGCCCAACTACCAGTCTGGTCTCAGGCTCAAGGAGCCTTTCTTAGGTAAGATGAATACTTAAGGGTCAATATTGCCCTCATGCTTTACAAAACATTTGCTTCACAGTGCCTACTCTGCCTGCATTTTGCCCCTTGTCGAATTGTTTTTTTTTGTTTTTGCTAGTCTTGGGACTTGACCTCAGAGTGTGAACATTGTTCTTGGGCTTTCTTTAGGCTTTAGCTGTCCCACCGAGCCACAGCACCACTTGCAGCGTTTTCTATGTATGTGGTAATGAGGAATCAAACCTGAGTCTTTTTGCGTGGTAGCCAAGGACTCTACCACTAGGTCAAACACACAGGGCATCTTGCACATATTTTTGACGTCAATCTACTAGGATATTATTAGGTTTCTGTATCCTAATCAATTTTTTCCTGATGATTAGCTTTGCTGTCATGTGTAAAAAATGCAAGAGAGAAAAACACAGAAGAATTAGTGAAATTTAAAAAAAAAAGCATTACACACATAGATAAGTGTTCATTCTTTGTAGGAGAAAGGTTATTTTGATATGATGATGATGACTTTATAATTACTATGTCAGGGTTGAGAGTTTGGCCTAGTGGTAGAGTGCTTGCCTAGCATCCATGAATATCTGGGATTGATTGCTCAGTATCACATAGATAGAAAATCTAGACGTGGCACTGTGGCTCAAGTGGCAGAGGGCTAGACTTGAGAAAACCCGAGGACAGTGCTCAGGCCCTGAATTCCAGCCCCAAGACTGGCAAAAAGATAATAGAAAATAAAAATGCTTTTTAAGAGCTAATTCACTCACAGCATTGGCTTCTGAAATCTTCGCTTCTGCATCTTGTGAAATACCCATTTCCCTCAACGTAGACAAGAATAACAGATCCATCCTATGGTCCACTGTGAGGCCACTGGTTGGGCTAAGAGCTAGTCGTGCAGCAACACATAAGTTTTATTCTAATATTTTCCAAACTTTGTACTCAAATATGGTACCTACTTACCAACTTACCTCAGTTATCCTTATGCTATAACTTTTCTTCATTACTACAATATTCTTACACTCCTACGTTAATCCTCTTGTGCCTCCCCTGACCTCTCTCATTCTTTTTTTCTATCTCTGGACCTCTGCTCGTCTTTCAACCCTTATACTGCACGGATCTACACTTGATGACTGTTGAGCAATATTGTATATGTAGGTGATTAATTATTCTCTAGGCTCAGAGGGACTTAAAGACAATAGAGATTGGATAGACAGGCCTATTGTTTTGGGTATAAATCGCTTATCAGTGGTTGTATTAGACTGGACTGTAAGTGCACAAAAAGAAAGGGTGATAATACCAATCAAAACTTGTGAACATCTAGTGTCTGCCAGCTACAGAGGTCTAGGTTGGTTATATCTGAAAAACTATAATCGTATTTAGTAGTAATCTTGCTCCCATTTTCAAATGGGCAGAACAAGAAACTCAAGAAAAATGTCAAATCAAGAAACAACATCCCCCACCCAATGTAAACAGACAATGGAACAGTCACTGGCAAACCTAGAGGAGACTCTTCCAAGTGCGACAGAAATGCAATAGATAAACATCATTAATGAAAAATGTGAAAATATAAAGAAAGAGATAATGGAGGAAGCCATACCTGAACAAGAGGAGAGCACAAACAAGGTGATAAGTGAAAAAGAAGAAGCCATAAAGGAGGCCATAACAAAGGTTTTTCAAAGAAAGATGGATGAATTCATAGAATCCACAAATAAAAACGTGACCAAACTCCAGCAAATGTCCAAAGAAAATAAAGCTACTGAGCTAACCACTCAAAAGGAAATCAAGGAGATAAAGAAATCCATACATGATCTAAAACAAGAGATGCAAGGCATCAAAAGTGAGCAATTAGAAGCAAGGGCGATGAAAAATAAAGTAGATAGCTTTGATAGCAGGTTAGACAATGCAGAGGAGAGAATTTCCGGGGCTGAAGATAATTTAGTTATTATAGAGAAAGAACACAAAATGAGTCAATCCAAATCGAGGAAAATTGAGAGAGCGCTTCAGGAGGTCCAAGATACATTTAGGAAGCCTAATTTAAGGTTAGTTGGTATTGAGGAGGGCGTGGAGAAAGAGGTCAATGGTATTGGAAATATACTTCAGGGAATCATCTCAGAGAATTTCCCAAATATCCAGAAGGGCAGGCCCATCCAGATACGAGAAGCTTTCAGAACCCCAAACAGACCTGACCAAAAAAGAACATCCCACCGCCACATTGTGATCCGAACTGGATGAATAGAAACGAAAGGAAAGATCCTAAAGGCAGCCAGGGAAAAGGGATCAGTAACCTATAAAGGCAAACCAATCAGAATAACCCCAGATTTCTCAGCAGAGACCATGCAAGCACGAAGTGACTGGAAGCATATATGTCATGCCCTTAAATCAAATAACTACCAACCAAGAATATTGTAGCCAGCTAAGCTCTCATTCATACCTGAGGGAACAATAAAAACATTCCATTCCAGGGAAAAGCTGCAACAATATGTCGAAACAAAACCAACACTACAGATAATTCTCAAAGATGCTCTATACATAGAAAACCAAAATAAATGCAATATAGGGAAAGAAATGGCACCTAAACAGCATGCCATCTAAGGACCACAAGAACTGTCAAGACACAGGCCCTACTAAAAGCTTTTAAAAATGGTAGGAACTAATAAATACCTCTCAATCCTAACTCTCAATATCAATGGACTTAACTCTCCAATTAAACGGCATAGGCTGTCTAGTTGGATCAAAGAGCAAGGGCCATCGTTCTGCTGTCTTCAAGAGACACATCTTACCCAAAACAATCATCTTTTGAAAGTGAGAGGTTGGAATAAACTCTATCAAGCTAACTGCCCCCATAAACAGGCTGGAGTTGCCATCCTCATATCACATACAATAAACTTCAAAATAAATTAGTAAGAAAAGACAAAGAAGGTTACTACATACTACTAAAGGGATCTTTCCTCCAGGAAGACATAACGATCCTAAATATTTACACACCCAATCCCGGAGCTCCAAACTTCATCAAGCAAACTTTACTTACACTGAAACCATACATAGATCAAAATACAGTTATTGTTGTTGAGTTTAACACACCACTCTCACCTATGGACAGATCAACAAGGCAAAAACTCAACAGAGAAACCTTAGAACTGAACAACTATATAGACCAACTAGATCTAACAGACATCTGCAGAATATTCCACACAGTAACCACACAATATACGTTTTTCTCAGCAGCACATGGAACATTTTCCAAAATAGACCACATCTTAGGCCATAAAACAAACCTGGACAGATTCAGAAACACTGAAATTATTCCATGCACACTCTCAGCCCACAAAGGCATCAAATTGGAACTGAACACACATCTCTACCAAAGAAAACCCTGTAACTCATGGAGACTGAACAACACAATGTTGAATCAAAAACAATGGGTAATCGAAGAGATCAGAACAGATATCCAACTGTTTATGAAATTTAACAATAAGGAGCACACAAATATCAACTCCTTAGGGACACAACAAAGGCAGTACTCAGAGGAAAATTTATAGCGCTGAGTGCCTACAACAGCAAGTTGGAAAAATGGGAAACCAACTAGTTAATGTCTCACTTTACCCTCCTGGAAAAAGAGCAACAAACCAACCCTAAACCCATTAGGAGAAAGCAAATTATTAAAATCAAAGCAGAATTAAATGATTTGGAATAAAAAAAACCTATAGAAAGAATCAACAAAACAAGGAGTGGGTTCTTTGAAAGAATTAACAAAATTGACAAGCCCTTAGCAAATCTTACCAAAAAAACAAGAGAGCATATCGAAATAAACAAAATCGCAGATGAAAATGGTAATATCATGACAGAAATTACGAAGATCCAGAATATCATGAGGGAATACTTCTCAAACCTTTACGCCAACAAATTTGAGAATCTAGAAGAAATGGATGAATTCCTAGACAATATTAACATACCACACTGAACCAAGAAGAGCTAACCCAACTCAACAGGCCTATTTCAAGCTCTGAAATAGAAATGGAAATTAGACAACTTCCACTTAAAAAGAGCCCAGGGCCAGATGGAATCACAGCTGAATTCTATAAGGTCTTCAAAGCAGAGCTCACACCAATACTCCTCAAGCTCTTCAACGAAATTGAAAATGAAAGTTCTTTACCAAACTCATTCTGTGAAGCCAGTATATCCCTCATCCCCAAACCAGACAGAGATTCATCAAAGAAAGAGAACTATAGACCCATTTCTTTGATGAACATCGATGCAAAACTTCTCAACAAAATACTGGCCAACCGTCTACAACAACTCATCAAAAAATTATACACTATGATCAAACTGGATTCATCACAGGGAGGCAAAGCTGGTTCAACATACACAAATCAATTCATATAATTCAACACATCAACAGGAGCAAGGACAAAAATCACACGATTGTCTCAATAGATGCGGAAAAGGCACTTGACATGATCCAAAACCCCTTTATGTTAAAAGATGTGGAGGAACTAGGACTCCATGGAACATTTCTCAATGTAATGAAGGCTGTGTATGAGAAACCCACTGCTAGTATTATACTTAATGGTGAAAATCTAAAGCCATTCCCTCTAAAATCAGGAAGGAGACAAGGATGCCCACTCTCTCCACTCCTTTCTAACATAGTACTAAATTTCCTAGGCAGTGCAATAAGGCAAGAAGCAAGCATAAAGGGGATCCAAGTAGGGAAAGAGGAAATAAAACTATCCCTCTTTGTAGATGACATGATTCTGTATTTAAAGAATCCTATAGACTCTACTCCCAAGCTCCTTGAGCTGATTCAAAGCTTTGGAAGGGTAGCAGGCCATAAAATCAACCCTCACAAATCAACTGCCTTCCTTTACGTTAATAGTGAGAGGAACGAGGCAATAATCAGGAAAGAAACTCCTTTCACAATAGCCTCAAAGAAAATAAAGTACCTAGGAATTACCTTAACTAAGAATGTAAAGGACCGTTTAGATGAAAACTTTAAAACCCTAAAAAAGGAAATTAAAGCAGAACTAAGGAAATGGAAAAACCTCCCATGCTCCTGGATTGGAAGAATCAACATTGTGAAAATGACAATCTTGCCAAGGGCTATCTACAAATTCAATGCAATACCCATCAACAACCCAATGTCATTCTTTAAAGAAATACAAGAGGCAATTAAAAATTTCATATGGAATAATAAAAGACCCCGTATAGCAAAAACACTTCTTAGCAGAAAGAACAGCGCTGGAGGAATTTCAGTTCCAAACTTTAGACTCTATTACAGAGCTACAATTCTGAAAACAGCTTGGTACTGGCACAAGAACAAGCCTGAAGTCCAATGGAATAGAACTGCGGTCCCAGATTTTAAACCACAGACCTATGGCCACCTAATCTTTGACAAGGGAGCCAAAAAAATAGAATGGAAGAAAGATAGCCTCTTCAACATGTTGTGGTGGCAGAACTGGTTAAGCACCAGCAGAAAACTAAAGTTGGATCCTTCTTTGCCACCTTGCGCTAGAATTAACTCCAAATGGATCAAAGACCTGGAGGTAAAACTGACACACTGAAAAGTTTACAGGAAGGAATAGGAGATACACTAGGCCTCCTTGGCACAGGTTGAAACTTGCTTAATAAAGACCAAGAATCACAACAAATCAGAGAAGGCTGGATAAATGGGACTGCATTAAACTGCAGAGCTTTTGTATGGTAATGGATATAGCTAGTAAACTAATCAGGAAGCCTACAGAGTGGGAGAAGATCTTCACCAACCAAACAACGGACAAAGGCCTCATATCTAAAATATGTCAACAACTCACAAAATTGAATCACTCCAAAACGAACCTCCAAAGTAACACCCATCCCATTAAAAAATGGGCCAAAGACTTAAAGAGAGTCTTCTCTGAAGAAGAAACAAAAATGGCCTATAGACACATGAAGAAATGCTCAACATCTCTGGTCATAAAAGAATTGCATATCAAAAGAACTCTAAGATTCCACCTCACTCCAGTTAGAATGGCCAGGATCAGGAAAACGAATGACAACAGATGCTGGAGGGGATGTGGCCAGGAGAGATCACTACTACACTGTTGGTGGGAGTGCAAACTCGTTCAACCACTATGGAAAGCAGTGTGGCAGTGCCTCAAAAGGCTAAACATAGAACTCCCCTATGACCCAGCAATTCCACTACTTGGCATTTACCCAACAATCCAGAAACAAGGGCATACTAAACCCACTAGCACAACAATGTTCATTGCAGCTCTATTCTCCATAGCAAAGATATGGAACCAACCCAGATGTCCCTCAGTTGATGAGTGGATCAACAAGTTGTGGTATTTGTACACAATGGAATTCTATGCTGCTGTCAGAAAGAATGACATCGCCCCATTTGTTAGGATATGGAAAGACTTAGAACAAATCATATTAAGTGAAGTAAGCCAGACTCAAAGGAACTTAGGCTCAGTGGTTTCCCTCATTCGTCATAATCAGTAGAAACCTTGGGCTCTACTAGCAGAGATTTGCAATAGAGCAAAAGGCCATATATAAGGCCATATAATGTGAAGCTAATTGAAAGGACCTCCAGGATAGTGAAACAAAAGCCATATAATGAATGATTGTTGTCCTTAATGTACTATGTTGTCTCTCATCTCCTTTGCTGTCCCTTGGTTATCCCATATTGGTATAGTATCTCACTTTGTTATCTGATATACTGAATTTATTTGTATTTGGATATTTGAAATTTGATAGGGAAGGGGGGAAAACCAAGAAGGGTGGGGGGTGTGTGGTTGGAGGGAAATGGGTACCAAGACATGTGAAAGAGTATCAATGTATATGAATTAATGCACCATCTACCTGGCAAATATCATGTAACCCTTTTACTAATTACAATAAAAAAATGAAAAAAAAGAAAGTTGTAGTGTGTGGGGAGAATGATGGGGTCAAATACATTTCTTCTTAGAAATTTACCTCATCTGGTTGCCCTGGATTTTCCTGGCCTTCTTCTTAGAGAAAGGCCTGTTATACTGGATTTGTGGCTTGGCAAAGATCTAGCATGTACATCTTCGAGTAAGACATCCACAACTTCCATGCCTGAGACTCGAGATTCCTGACCTTTGGCAACAACACACCAACATCTTTCTTCCTCCTGAGCCACAGGCCAAGTGAGCTGGCTTGAGCTGGTTGTTAGTTACAGTGGCTTGGTTACCAGGGTTCCATATTCTGTTCCATTGTGAGGGAGGCAGGGTCACCTTTCAGGGCCCAATGACCAAAGATCCTTGCTCACAGAAGACCTCACCAAAGACATACTGGAGGCTGAATCTCTCCTCCAACCTCACAATATACTTGTGGATATAGTAAACAGCACACCTTATTTGTCTATTCCCAATATCTTCCACTAGGCCCAACTACCAGTCTGGTCTCAGGCTCAAGGAGCCTTTCTTAGGTAAGATCCAAACTTAAGGGTCAATATTGCCCTCATGCTTTACAAAACATTTGCTTCACAGTGCCTACTCTGCCTGCATTTTGCCCCTTGTCGAATTTCTTTTTGTTTTTTGCTAGTCTTGGGATTGACCTCAGAGTGTGAACATTATTCTTGGGCTTTCTTTAGGCTTTAGCTGTCCCACCGAGCCACAGCACCACTTGCAGCGTTTTCTATGTATGTGGTAATGAGGAATCAAACCTGAGTCTTATTGCGTGGTAGCCAAGGACTCTACCACTAGGTCAAACACACAGGACATCTTGCACATATTTTTGACGTCAATCTACTAGGATATTATTAGGTTTCTGTATCCTAATCAATTTTTTCCTGATGATTAGCTTTGCTGTCATGTGTAAAAAATGCAAGAGGGAAAAACACAGAAGAATTAGTGAAATTTAAAAAAAAGCATTACACACATAGATAAGTGTTCATTCTTCGTAGGGGAAAGGTTATTTTGATATGATGATGATGACTTTATAATTACTATGTCAGGGTTGAGAGTTTGGCCTAGTGGTAGAGTGCTTGCCTAGCATCCATGAAGATCTGGGTTTGATTGCTCAGTATCACATAGATAGAAAATCTAGACGTGGCACTGTGGCTCAAGTGGCAGAGGGCTAGACTTGAGAAAACCCGAGGACAGTGCTCAGGCCCTGAATTCCAGCCCCAAGACTGGCAAAAATATAACAGAAAATAAAAATGCTTTTTAAGAGCTAATTCACTCCCAGCATTGGCTTCTGAAATCTTCGCTTCTGCATCTTGTGAAATACCCCTTTCCCTCAACGTAGACAAGAATAACAGATCCATCCTATGGTCCACTGTGAGGCCACTGGTTGGGCTAAGAGCTAGTCGTGCAGCAACACATAAGTTTTATTCTAATATTTTCCAAACTTTGTACTCAAATATGCTACCTACTTACCAACTTAGGTTAGTTATCCTTATGCTATACCTTTTCTTCATTACCACCATGTTCTTACACTCCTACGTTAATCCTCTTGTGCCTCCCCTGACCTCTCTCATTCTTTTTTTCTATCTCTGGACCTCTGCTCGTCTTTCAACCCTTATACTGCACGGATCTACACTTGATGGCTGTTGAGCAATATTGTATATGTAGGTGGTTAATTATTCTCTAGGCTCAGAGGGACTTAAAGACAATAGAGATTGAATTGAGAGGCCTATTGTTTTGGGTATAAATCGCTTATCAGTGGTTGTATTAGACTGGACTGTAAGTGCACAAAAAGAAAGAGTGATAATACCAATCAAAACTTGTGAACATCTAGTGTCTGCCAGCTACAGAGGTCTAGGTTGGTTATATCTGAAAAACTATAATCGTGTTTAGTAGTAATCTTGCTCCCATTTTCAAATGGGCAGAACAAGAAACTCAAGAAAAATGTCAAATCAAGAAACAACATCCCCCACCCAATGTAAACAGACAATGGAACAGTCACTGGCAAACCTAGAGGAGACTCTTCCAAGTGCGACACAAATGCAATAGATAAACATCATTAATGAAAAATGTGAAAATATAAAGAAAGAGATAATGGAGGAAGCCATAGCTGAACAAGAGGAAAGCACAAACAAGGTGATAAGTGAAAAAGAAGAAGCCATAAAGGAGGCCATAACAAAGGTTTTTCAAAGAAAGATGGATGAATTCATAGAATCCACAAATAAAAACGTGACCAAACTCCAGCAAATGTCCAAAGAAAATAAAGCTACTGAGCTAACCACTCAAAAGGAAATCAAGGAGATAAAGAAATCCATACATGATCTAAAACAAGAGATGCAAGGCATCAAAAGTGAGCAATTAGAAGCAAGGGCGATGAAAAATAAAGTAGATAGCTTTGATAGCAGGTTAGACAATGCAGAGGAGAGAATTTCCGGGGCTGAAGATAATTTAGTTATTATAGAGAAAGAACACAAAATGAGTCAATCCAAATCGAGGAAAATTGAGAGAGCGCTTCAGGAGGTCCAAGATACAATTAGGAATCCTAATTTAAGGCTAGTTGGTATTGAGGAGGGCGTGGAGAAAGAGGTCAATGGTATTGGAAATATACTTCAGGGAATCATCTCAGAGAATTTCCCAAATATCCAGAAGGGCAGGCCCATCCAGATACGAGAAGCTTTCAGAACCCCAAACAGACCTGACCAGAAAGGAACATCCCACCGCCACATTGTGATCCGAACTGGATGAATAGAAACGAAAGGAAAGATCCTAAAGGCAGCCAGGGATAAGGGATCAGTAACCTATAAAGGCAAACCAATCAGAATAACCCCAGATTTCTCAGCAGAGACCATGCAAGCACGAAGTGACTGGAAGCATATATGTCATGCCCTTAAATCAAATAACTACCAACCAAGAATATTGTAGCCAGCTAAGCTCTCATTCATACCTGAAGGAACAATAAAAACATTCCATTCCAGGGAAAAGCTGCAACAATATGTCGAAACAAAACCAACACTACAGAGAATTCTCAAAGATGCTCTATACATAGAAAACCAAAATAAATGCAATATAGGGAAAGAAATGGCACCTAAACAGCATGCCATCTAAGGACCACAAGAACTGTCAAGACACAGGCCCTACTAAAAGCTCTTAAAAATGGTAGGAACTAATAAATATCTCTCAATCCTAACTCTCAATATCAATGGACTTAACTCTCCAATTAAACGGCATAGGCTGTCTAGTTGGATCAAAGTGCAAGAGCCATTTTTCTGCTGTCTTCAAGAGACACATCTTACCCAAAAACAATCATCTTTTGAAAGTGAGAGGTTGGAATAAACTCTATCAAGCTAACTGCCCCCATAAACAGGCTGGCGTTGCCATCCTCATATCAGATACAATAAACTTCAAACTAAAATTAGTAAGAAAAGACAAAGAAGGTGACTACATACTACTAAAGGGATCTTTCCCCCAGGAAGACATAACGATCCTAAATATTTACACACCCTTTTGAAGATTCTCAAAAGATTGAAGATTCTGCCAGTGTAAGTTAGATTCCAGCATTGATATTAAATAATGCAATGAGTAGGGATTTATATTTGAAATATCACTGTTGACAAAATCTAACACACATTTGCTTACTATTTGCTTTTGATTTCCCAAGAAGTTCAGTACAAGCTAACATGTGTGGCATATATCGACTGGGAGAAATGATTCAGAATATGTGACTCATTTGAACAGGAGTCAGTGAAAAGATACAGAAGCAGGATACCCATATTGTGATAATTTGTATCTTATGCATATTTTGTGTTTGTTATTAATTCCATTTGTAGTGTACATTTGTAGGTAAAAACTTTTAAAATGTTTCCAAACAATTTGTTATTTCAACAGCAAAAAAAGACATTTATATGCCTGATAAAATTCACAGAATCCAAATTTTTCCATATTATTTTTTGTTTTTTGTTTTTTGTTTTTTTTGGTGGGTAATAGATCATGAACTCAGCCTGGGCACTATTCCTGAGCTCTTCAGCTCCAGGCTACCACCTTACCTTGGAGTCAAGCCCCACTTCCCATTTTCTAAAGGTAAATTGGAGATAAGAGTTTCACGTCTTTTTGTGCCAGGATGGCTTTAAACCCTGATCCTCAGATCTCAGCCTCCTGAGTAGCTAGGATTATAGAAGTGAGCCACCACCCCATCATGCTCTGCTTTCTGGTTTTTTTTTAAACAAGCCCTTTGGCTGGAACTCGGTCTGAGCACTGTCCTTCAGCTTTCCTCAAGCCTAGTGATCTTCTACTTGAGCCACAGCACTACTTCTGGTTTTTTCTGTGTATGTGGTACTGCGGAATTGAACCTTCGTCTTCATACAAGCACTCTACAACTACGCCTAACTCCCAGCCCCTCCACATTAGTTTTTATGATAGATCTTTCCATGCATCTAGGATGGCTAAAAATCCTTCTTGAGTTTCCCAAGATCAGGGAGTATAGGTGTGTCCCATCCTGTGTGGCTACATAACCATTGTTTAGGGTACAGTTCTCTCTTCATTCTACCCATCTAGAGCAATTTTCATTTTCCATGTATAATCATTAAACATTCAGCTCCTGTTCCTCTCTACTCCATTCTCTGGAACCATCGTGCTTTTTGGCTCTAAGGGTTTGTTGATCCTTGGAAGCTCTGGAAGGGAAAACATACCCTAGCTCTTCCTTTATGACTGCTGTATTTTTAGTTGACTGTAATCAAGATTCATCTGTAAAATATAGTAAAATGTTCTTCCTTTTCAATGCATTGTTTTGCATATTTCTATCTTTTGATTATTATTAATAGTTGTGAATGGATTCTCCACATATTTGTTCTAGTCTCTGCTTTCTCTTCTGTTAGGTACAAATCTAGAAATAGAAGTGTTGGACCATATTTCTATGTAATTCTATATTTAGTACTTTTTTAGCACTCTCCACGCAATTTTTGATTGTTTTATATTCCTTGCAGAACTATTCCAAAGTTCTACTTGTTCTCACTACCTTCCCAGTAATAGTTAGACTTTGAAAGTTGTTTTTTTGTATGCGTGTGTGTGTGTGTTTGTGTCTGTGTATGTGGATCTTTTTGTTTAAAACTATATTTATATTAACATATTTAAAGTAATGATTTCATTGTAATTTTAATTTTTCTCATGACTGTTAATATTGAACTTCTTTCTACATTTTGAACTACTATTTCTATATATTCTTTTTAGAAAATCCTCTCCAATCTCCAATTTTTTTCCCTTTTTTGTGGGGTAGTGGGGAAAGTCATGGGGCTTGGACCTTGGGCCGTGAGCTCTTTAGTTTAAGGCTATTGTCCTACCCTGAGTATTGCCCCTCAGTTCTTCTGCTCACAGCTCCCTACCCCTCTTTCCATTATATACAGAACAAAGGTCATCCTCAGTCTTTTTGAAAAAGTAAAACATACAGTAAATTTGTAGTATAAAACAGCAAGAAATAAATTTCTTGCCAGGTGCAGTGACTTCTACCTGTAATCCTAGCTACTCAGATATCAGGCTGATATCTAAAGATTTGGTTCAAAGCCAGCCTGGGCATTAGAAAGTCTATGAGACTCTCACCTACAGTTAACCACTAGAATATGGGAAATGGCACTGTGGCTTCATGGGTAGGGTGATAGCCTTGAGTTGAAGAGCTCAGGAACAGTGCCCAGGCCCAGAGTTCAAGCCTTACAAATCCCCCAGCCAAAAAAAAGAAAAAAAAGTTTCTTCCCCAAGTGACCATTATGCCAGACATAGAACATTAACATTCTGGGTGTACTTCACAGTACTATTACTTGATACCCTAAGATTTTGCAATATTCTCACAGTACCAGCATATGTCATCATATAATGTAGTTCTTTTTCAATGGAATAATTCCATTTATAACCTAAATCTACTCCCCCGACTTATTTTTGTGGATACCACAATTGCTCTACCACGATATGCCACTAGCCATTAAATATTTTATGGTGGGTAATTGGAAAGGAGTCTCATGGAATTTTGTGCCAGGCTGGCTTTGAACCATGGTCCTCAGATCTCAGTCTCCTGAGTAGCTAGGATGACAGGCATGAGCCACCAACACCTGGCTTGCCTTTTTATTTTTTTGTGGGTCTTGGGACTTGAACTCTGGGCCTAGGCACCATCCCTAAGCTTTTCAGGTCAATATTTCATGTAAGTCTAAATATTTAAGTAAAGGAATAAAAGTCCAACAAAAAAGAATAAAATTCCAGACATGGTGTGTTTATAACTCGGTGCTAATTCTTGATGAAAATGTGCCATTCCAGAAGCTGGTGTCATTTGATGATGTAGCTGTGGATTTCAGCTGGGAGGAGTGGCAGCATCTGGACAATGCTCAGAGGACCCTGTACAGAGATGTACTGCTGCAGACCTACAGCAACCTGGTGTCCTTAGGTGAGCAAAAGTCAAATTCACTTGCAAGGCCAAGTGCCTTGTTATTTTGCAGATACGTGAATGTTTATCAAACTTTCAATACTATTTAAATGAAAGATTCCAGGCCCCTGAGAAGTATCATTTCTTTCTAAAGAAAACCTAAGTTAATTTTGTACTCATTCTTCAGGATACCTTCTAAATACAGTTCTAAATTATGTTTCCTCTAATGGAGACGACATTCCAATCTTACACAGTAATTGTAAGTGGATAAACAATCCAGAATAGAATATATATCATTATTGGAAATAGGATCTACAAATCACTAAACAGTGAGTTTATAATGGAAACCTGGCACTAGGTGCAATATTTCAAGCCTGTAATCTTAAAATATTCAGGAGGAAGAAATCTAAGAATTCTAATTTGAAGCCAGCAAGGGCATAAAAATTGCCATGAAACTCTATAACTCCAAGTAACCCCTCAAAAAAGTTAGTGGAGTGTCAAGAGTTTGACTTTGTGGTTGAGTGTTTGCCTAGCATGCATGAAGACCTACGTATGTAAGTGGAGCTGGGACTCAAACTGATATTTTTCTAGCCTTGAGCAAGACAGCTAAGTTTATGCCATACAAAATGAATCCAGAGCTGGGGAAAAGTCAACCATGGAGGCAGTGAGAAATGAGAAAAAAGATTTAATAGATAACGTGTGAGTAGGATGTCTGCGAACTTAAAGCAATGATGACACAGCATAAGCAATAATTCTCTACTGTTTCTAATTTACAGGTCCCTGTGTTCCCAAACCTGTATTAATTGACAAGCTAGAGCACTGTGCAGAACTCTGGATAGGGAATTCCTTTGACAAGAATATCACAGGTGAGTGAATGCATCTTCATATTGATGTTGGAGCCTGAGCCCCATTGGTAAGTTCATGTTGTGATGTACTGAGCAATAATATTCTTAGTTACCCTAAATCCTGTGTGGAATCTATGGAATTCTTTGTGAATGAATCAAGAATGATTTTCTTTTCCCAATCCTATGCTTGGTCTCAGGGCCTGAGCATGGTCCTTGGGTTTTCTCAAGGATAGCTCTCTACTTCTTGAGTCATAGCACCACTTCTGGCTTTTTCTTTGTATGTAGTACCAAGGAACTGAACCAGGTCTTTGTGCATGCTAGCCCAAACCTCCGGCACCAAGAATCATAGGGTGATATAATGAATTCTATGTGGCAGTAGAGTTAAAGTTAGATTTCTCTGTAGAAATCACTGTGAAACAAAATAAAATGAGAAAGCCATGAGCCCGTGGCTCATGCCTGTAATCCTAGCTACTTAGGAGGCTGAGATCTGAGGATCAAGGTTCAAAGACTGACCTTTCACAAAAACACCTTAGACTCTTCTCTCCAATGAACCAATAGAAAATGAGAAGTGGGTTTGCGGCTAAAGACATAGGGCAGTAGCCTTGAGCTGAAGAGCTCAGGAAGAACAGCCAGGTCTAGAATTCAAGTCCCATGACTGCAAAACAAGAAAGAAAGGAAGAAAGAAAGAAAGAAAGAAAGAAAGAAAGAAAGAAAGAAAGAAAGAAAAAAAAGAAAGAAAGATAGAAAGAAAGAAAGAAGAAAGAGGGAAGAAAGAGGGAAGGGAGGAAAGGAAGAAAGAAAGAAAGAAAGAAAGAAAGAAAGAAAGAAAGAAAGAAAGAAAGAAATAATGATATTTCCTTTCTTCAAAACTAAGACTATCAATGATTGAGCAAACAAGGAATAAGTCAGGGCATTATTCTCTGATAAGAATAATATCTTTTTGCTGGTAGGAATAGACTGGTATTCAGAACCATACCTTTCCACCAGAAATTGAGCCTAGTGGTAGAGTGCTTGCCTAGCATGAACAAAGACAGAGGTTTGATTCCTTATTACCACATACATAGAAAAAGCCAGAAGTAATGACTTCATTGGTAGGGTTCTAGTCTGGAGAAAACCCAAGGACAGTGGTTAGGTCCTAAGTTCAAACCCAGGAATGGAAGGAAAAAAAACAACAAAGTTTCAATCAACATAAGAAAATTAACTAGACAATGAGCTGGAGATTTTCTGGTCTTCTACGGTTCTGAGGGACAGGAGTGTTATAAAAGGAAATTTTTTAAGACTTCAAATGGAAAGATACAAATTTCAAAATTCCCACAAATACCTAAATTGAGACTTTAGTGAGAAGTTGTAACTGAAGGGATATATGTGTAAGTCCTTACTCTCAAGAATCGTTCTTGCTTGGATCAAAGGCAAACAGACATATAAACCAAACTTGTGGCCGCTGAATCTAGAAAAATTTCGTGTTCCTCACTTAATGCTTAATAAGCAAACAGCATTAAAACTGGGTAAGGTAATCGTATCTGCTACTCAGGACCTGAGACTCTTATCTGTAGTTAACTCTAGAAAACAGGAAGTGGGGCTGTAGCTCAAGGATAGGGGTTATAGTCTTCTGCTGAAGTGTTCAGGGACAGGGCCGAGGCCTATGAACTACAAAAAAGAAAAGAAAAGATAAGAAAGTTTTAAAAAGATGCAAAACAGCACAATATTTAGATTATTTCTCAAAAATAAAAGAAAGGCAGCTATTCCTCAATGTATAAACAAAACAGTATTTGAAAAAAAACAGCTGCAGGTATATTATAGGTAGTACTCAGCTTAAAACTGTAGCAATACATAGTTGGGTAATTTCAATAAATATTTCCTGTGATATAAAAAGAGAACTAAAACACAGAAAAACATTATTGGTCATTGTAAAATATCATTTTCTTAATATGTTAGGGAGAAAAGCATATATTTCTCACAAATCAATTTCCACTTTTATATTTTAAAACATCTAACACTTAGCATGGGAAAGTAAAGTCATTACCTTTACAGTAAGGAATATTTGTACCTCATGTATATTTGTGTCTTTTTTTCTATGACTCATTTTAGATGTCCAGGTAATGGAAAATGTGTTCAAGACATGCCAGGAAAGTCCACATGAATGTCTTTGTGAAGTAGCAGTTGCAAGTAGTATTGAAGTTTAGGAAAACGTGAGATTAGCAACAACTTTAAATTTGAGCTCTACACATAATCCAGAGCTGATTAGTAATAACGGTAACAACTTAGGGGTGAGGACTGAGAAGTTCATTAAGTGTCAGAACATGCTTCTGTCTCCTAAGCCTGATGAGATGCATGCTGCTTATAGATCTCGTATGTCTCCTGTTCTTAAAAAATCCATCGGATATTCAGAGCATTTTATTCATGATTGTGACAGTCCAAAAGATCTGCAGTATCATAATTCTGTTCTCCCTGCCCAAAAAATTCTTCAGGGAGGGAGGAAAACTGCTAAATGTACTGTGTGATGAAAAGTATTGTACTTAACACCGACCATCACTACACATCCGAAAATGTACACAGGAGAGACTCCTCATACATGTAGTAAATGTGAGAAATCTTTCAGTAATGAAATACGCCTTACAATACCTCAGAGAAAATATCCTGAGATATGTGATGCGTACATCAATTGTGAAAATTAATTTCTGAGAAGTTAGACCTGACGCTCCAACCTCGATCTTCAAGAGAAGACAAACCTTATGAATATGAGGAACGTAATAAAATTTCTGCCCAGAATTCAGCTCTCAGCACACATCAGAGATCTCACACAGAGGAGAAATCTTATGAATGGGATAAATGTGGGAAGACTTTTAGACTGAAATCATACCTCACTTTGCACCAGAGAAGACACACAGAAGAGAAACCTTATGAATGTAACAAATGTGAAAAGTCTTTCACCCAGAAGATACACCTTCGAGTTCATCAAATAACACACAGAGGAGAGAAATCTTATAAGTGTAATGAATGTGGAAAGTCTTTCCAAGGGAAGGGAAAACTTCGTGTTCATCAGAGAATACACACAGGAGTGAAACCTTATGAATGTAACCAATGTGTAAAGTCTTTCAGACAGAAATCTTCCCTCAAATTGCATCAAAGAACACACACAGGAGAGAAACCTTATGTGTGCAACAAATGTGGAAAAACCTTCAAGTGGAAGTCATATCTTGATGGGCATAATAGAACACAAAGAGAAAACTTATGCATGTAGTGAATGCGGAAAGTCTTTCAAATGGAAGGTAAAACTCCATGTTCATCAGAGAATATACTTAGGAGAAACACCTTATGAGTGTAACATATGTGGAAAGTCCTTCACACAGAAGCCAAACCTCAACATGCATAAGACAATTCAAACAGGAGAAAAACCTTATGAATGTAACCGATGTGGAATGTCTTTCAAATGGAAGTCTTCCCTCAAATTGCATCAGAGAACACACACAGGAGAGAAACTGTACGAGTGCATCAAATGTGGTAAGACCTTCACATGGAAGTCACAATACAGGGGGCATAACAGAATTCACACATATTAGACCTTAGGAATATAACCAAAGTTGAAAGTCTTTCGTGCAGTACTCACGCTTCAGGAAGCGTAAGAGTTCACACATATGAGAAGCCTTAGCAATGTAATAAATAGGAAAGACTTTTTAGTCTGTGGAAGAAAACTCAGCTTGTGTCACAAAACCAACACAAGATAAAACCCTTAATGAATGTAGCAAATGTTCAGTCTTTTCCACAGAAGGCACAAGTCAAGATTTATCACTAAACACCCACAGGATACAATCCGATGAATAAAATGAAAGGGAAATTTTTTTGAAGAACTTATAGTTGAGTTTGCATGATACCACACAGACACAGGATAAAAATCGTATGAATATAAGAGTATGAAAAAATCCATCATGAATGCATGACTAAGTATAAAATGCACATAGGAGAGAAAAACCTTATGAATATTACAAATGTGGAAAGTGTTTGACCTGGAAGGCATACTTCTGTGTTCATCACAAACCTGATTCCCATAGAAGAAAAGAAAACTAATGAATACAACAAATGTGCAATGACTTTTAATCAGAAGTCAGTCTTCAGTACATTTCAGAACATACACAATAGAGAAATTCTGAGTAATGAAAAACATTTAGCTATACATAGAATCTCTGTATATGGGAGCATTAGGGTAAGTCTTCTAAACAAAGTCAACCTTCAGCAAGCATTAAGAGCACTCACAGAAGAAATAATAGCATGTAGGAAAACCTTTGTCAGAAACCTCTAAAAGCTGACTGTGTGGCTTAGTGGTAGAGTGCTAACCTATCAAGGATGAAGGCCTGGGTTAGATTCCTCAATACTACGTGAAAAGAGCAAGCCAGAAGCAGCACTGTGGTTCAAATGGTAGAGTGCGAACCTTGAGCAAAAGTAGCTCAGGCCCTGAGTTCAAGCCTAAGGATTGGAGAGAGAGAGAGAGAGAGAGAGAGAGAGAGAGAGAGAGAGAGAGAGAGAGAGAGAGAGAGAGAGAGAGAGAGAGAGACAGAGAGAGAGAGAGAGACAGAGAGAGAGAGACAGAGAGGGAGAGAGAGAGAAAAGAGAGAGAGAGAAAAGAGAGAGAAAGAGAGAGAAACAGGAACTTCTAAATTTTACAGAGGTAGAGAAGGAGAGAGACAAGGAGACAGAAACTAATTTCTAAATTTTACAGTCTTTCTATTTCCTTACAAATTCGTCTATGTCATTCTTTCTGACAGAAGCACAGAATTCCATTGTGTAAAAATACCATATTTGATCTACTCATCAACTGACGGGCATCTGGGTTGGTTCCATACCTTTGCTATAGTAAATAGTGCTGTGATAAATGTTATTGTTCTAGTGAATTTAGTATGTCCTATCTGTAGGATTGGCAAGTAGTGAAATTGCTGGATCACAGGGGAGCTCTATGTTTAGTCTTTTTGGGATACTGCCATAGTGCTTTCCATAGTGGTTGAACGAGTTTGCAATCCCACCAGCAGTGTAGTAGTGATCCCTCCTGGCCACATCCCCTCCAGCATACGTTATTAGATTTCTGGATCTTGGCCATTCTAACTGTAGTGAGGAGGAAAAGGGAAAGGGGAACTGAAACTTTCTCTCCTTACGGATGACATGATTCTGTATTTAAAGAACCCTATAGACTCTACTCCGAAGCTGCTTGAGCTGATATAAAACTTTGGTAAGGTAGCAGGGTATAAAATTAATCGTGAATGTCAACTGCCTTCCTATATGCCAACAAATGAGAGGAATGAGGCAAGAATCAGGATAGCAACTCATTTTGCTATCAAAGAAAATAAAATACCTAGGAATTAACTTAGAATGTAAAGCACCTTTTTGATGGAACTATAAACCCTGGAGAAGGAAATTAACGCAGAACTGAGGAAATGCAAAAACCTATGCTCCTGCTTTGGAAGAAGTAATATTGTAAAAATGGCAATCTTGATAAGGACTATCTACAAATTCAGTGCAATATTCATCAATATCCCAATGTCATTCTTTAAAGAAACAGAAGGGGAAATCCAAAATTTCACTTGGAATAATAAAAGACCCCTTATAGTCTGTCTTCTTGCATGATACATAATGTTTAATCTCATCTTCTCACCAAAATCTCACCTTTCTCATTGAGACATAGGTGGCCCTGTTTACTAGCAGCAAAGGCTCAAACGCGCAGTTTCAGGTGTCACCACTGCCTCTGTTACTGGGTAGATCCAACTCTGTCATCGATTCTGAGGTCTGCTCTGGGAGTCTTGGTCACAAGTTGTTCTGTGGCATCTGCTGCCAGCCTGTGCCTATTTGCTTCCTTTTCCTCCAGCAGCCTACAACAGGGAATGAAGTTCAGGCGCTGATGCTCTCCTTCATATGCAGGGCAGGATGAGCCCAACCCTCCCTCATCTTCCTCTTCCAATTTTTGGGAAAAAATGTGCTGGCAGAAGTCCTCAGGTGTGGGGCATGGCTGATCCACACTTTTAATCCAGGCTGGTCAGGAGGCTGAGATCTGAGTATGGAAGTTCCAAGTCACCTAGAACAGGAAATTCTGATAAATTCTTACTACCAAAAATAAAAACAGCTGGGAATGGAGTTTGGGCTCAAGTGGTAAAGGGCTAGTCTTGAGTACAAATGCTTAGTGCCCAGGCCCTGAGTTCAGGCTCCAGCACTGCCAACAACCTCACTTTAGTGAGATTTTAGCTTTATCCATGTAGGCACATCTCAATGGAATCTTTGCTGGTAGAGACAGTCTTCATAATTTTGTCTCAAGGTAAAGGTCCTCCTGGGGTACTACACAAAAGGTGTCATGGAGAGAGGAGCCCCACTTGCTCCAGGTTTGAAGATGGCATAAGTCAAGCCAGCATGGAGTTGGCACATCAGTCTTTTTCCTAGCACCACCTACCAGTGAATGTCAAATGACATTGATTGTTGTGGGATTGTGTGATTGAAGTGCCCCATTAAGGGCAGTGTTAACACATCCAAACTTGGATACCAGGAATGCTGAAATCTCAAAGCTAAGATTTTTGTTGGCTACAGAAATGCGGGTGTGTCTGTTATTCACTAAAAGTTCAGGTGCAAAGATTCTGAATCTTGATGCCATGTGTTTATTCCATTTAGTAAAATTATTTTAATGCACTGTATAAGTTAAAACATTTGATAAGAGTCAGGGGTAGTGAAAACATTGTTCTTGAATTCAGGTGTCTGGCAGGGTAATGGGGGGGTGTTGGTGGCTGGGACTATGAAGCTGGAGCTGCTATCAAACCATGGATCATGTTCCTCTTTGTCTGGGAGAAATGACTCCAAAGATGAAATTTGAATGGTGAGGAAAAAAGATGATGTACTCAGGAAATTTCCCCTAAACAAATGCTCATGTGGAAGTGGGATGGGGGCTGGGCATATCTGAGGCAGAGCTTAAGGGGGCTTCTCATGGCGTTGAGAACATTCCTTGCGACTTCAGGCATGCAGCAGGGTGTTTTAGATGGCCATTGTGAGATGGATGGAATAAGACTGGAGACAAGATGAATGCTGGGATCCTGCAATGCTCTTGCATGAGTGGCTGGTGGCTCACCTGAAAGAACTAATTATGTCTAAAAAAGAAATCAGGAATTTGTTTTGATTAGATAATACCAGTAATCCGAGGCCTATTCAGGATCCTGATCTTAGTATTCTGGTTTAAAACCAACCCAGCAAAGGGAAAAGTGCATGAGACTCTTACTCCCAGTTTAGAGCAAGAACAAAGATTGAAGTAGAGCTGTGGCTCAAGAGCTAGAGTGCTACCTTGAGCAAAGGAAAGCTAAGAAAAAGCTCCAGGTCTTGAGTTCAAGGCCAGGAATGAAAGAAGGAAGGTAAAAAAAGGGAAGTATGTGAGGAAGGGAAATATATAAATGAAAGAGAGAAGGAACTAGAAATTTAAAACTAGAGAATATTTAAAAGTCATCAGTCCTTCTAAGAAAAGTGTTGGAGTGTGGGTTCTATATGTGGTGAACTGGAAGCCCAGCAGTGACTTGTTAACCAAAGAGTCAACATGATGAGCAAAGGATAGAAATCTGCATGAGCCTCTTAGCGGATGGAGTCACAGAAGAGAACCTCAGGTCCCATCCCATAGTTAGAAGTATATAGAGATGGGGAAGTTGGCATCACCTTGATGTCATTGTGTCCATGGAGACTGGAAGCCATGGCTCTGTGAAAGCACAATGTTCTGGTTACTGAGCTGAGAGGCTGAGGAGAGCCAAGTCCTGGCCCTGAAGAAATCAGGGTGGCAGCAGAGCAACTCTGCTGCAGTGTGTGCCTGCTTGGCTGTTCTTATTCTGTGGTGGATCAGGCCGGAGCAGGTGATAGTAACTGTTTTGTGGTCACAAGCCCTTCACCAAGAGCTTCCTGTGGGATCCTCATAAGCTACAGGGTGGCTGGTGGTGGGATGTGTGTGGGGTGGAAGTGACAGAGGGATGGACGCATGGCAAGGTGGGTGAAGAGATGAGAGGAATGATGAGAGCCCAGTTCATTGGTTTCCAAGGTTAATGGGTGGGAAGTAGAGAGGCATGATGGAGGAAAGATGGAGGCAGGGGAAGGTGGTGACAGAGTGAGGCCATCTGTAGTGCCAGCCTGGCCATCATTTGAAGCCCATAGGCAGCTTCCTGATCCCTCACTTTGTCCTGCTCCTTGTGGAGGGAATGTCACGTGTACCCAGAGCTAGGGGTGGGGCAATGTTAGTAGCACCTGGAGAACCATTGGCCTCTACCTGGGTGAGGGGTGGTTATGGCTCCCATGCTGGGTGGCCTGATAGCTATGGAACAGATCTTTTCTTAGCTACCACAGTCAGTGGCTGCTCTCCATCTAGGGTTAGGGCACCTGCTCAGCCATCAGGAAACCCCATGCCAGGACAGAGGCCTACAATTCAGATGGCAGCACAGGGGTGAAGATGATCTCACCGTAGCCCTAGTTCCATGGCTGTCCCTGCATGCAGGTCAGGATGAGCTGGGGGAAGATGTTCTCTGTGTTTTTCCACAGCCTATCCCGGCCTCTTCTTGTGTCTGATTAGACCCAGAGAGTACCAGGTTCCCTCTCATAGTCCTGGTTCTTTTTCTTTTACAGTCATGAGGCTTGAACTCAGGTCCTGGGTACTGTCCCTGAGCTCTTTTGCTCAAGGTTGATGCTCTACAATTTGAACTATACTGCCATTTCCGGCTTTTCCTTTTCATGTCTATCTCTGATATCTCCAGTGCTGTGCCTGTAGGGAGGCACTCACCCCACAGACACAGCCACCTCTGCCGTGACTGTGACTGCCCACAACCCTCACACCCACTCCTTGCACACCCCTCGACTCCAGTTTTAGCTCCTCTTGGACTGGGTGTCCAGCCTACCCCTTCCTACACTCACAAAGGTTCTACAATTGTCTTCCCAGGGTCCTTTCTTCTGCCAGCCAGAGTACAGACTGTGCACATCTTGATGATCACAGAGCTCAAAGCCAAAGGCTGAGATGCAGAAGGGGGTGACCCAGTAGCTGCACAGGGCCCATGGATCATTCTGTGCATCCCCCAGCCTGTGACTTCCCCCACCCCCTTGGCAGGGAAGCTCCATGCCCACATCCTGATCCCTGGTCCCCTCCAATTCCATTCTCCCTTGGATATTGCAGACTGTCTACCATCAGGATCTAAAATTCTATTCATCACTTTATGTCCTTATCACTGATTTGCTACTTTGGCAGGATCTCCCCGTGCCTGGAGAGTGGGCATATCATGTATTCTCTGTGGAGAATTTGCCCCAGGAGAAGAAATATGCACTTCATGTGAGTGTTGGACAGGGCAGGAGGGCTCCCTAGGATCAGAAGCCACAGGAGGGGTGCAGATGGGGGAATGCTAGGGGCCCCAGGGGACAGTGGGAGTGAGGGCACAGTTGGTTCATTCTGCAGGGTTGACACTGCTTCACAAACCCAACAGAATGAGGTTCACATTACAGATGTCAGAGACAGTGCAGATTGCCAATGGGCGCAGGGGTCACTGTCACCCCCAGATGCTGGCTGCATGCTGGGATGCACGCAGAGATGTTTTCAAGATGAGATAATGAGGATGTTGCACGGTGTAACCATTCTTTTCAGATGGCTCTCTACCTCTCTTAAGCTTCATCTCTATCTTTGGCTTTTTCTTGGCAGTTAACTGGAAATGAGGGTTTCATGGACTTTCCTTTCTGGACTGGCTTCAAACAGAAGCTATGCACAGTTTTCAAACCATACCCTACTGAAGAAGGGAAGCTTGATCTGGTGCTTAACTGGGTTGCACTTTGGGTCCGTTTGCTATGCCTCACGGGAGGGAGCTCATCATTTGTAGACTAAGATCTCATGACCTTCAAAGCCAAATGCTACCTGAAAGTTCAGGGTCCCAGCCTATGTGTTGGGCCTGGGTGAATACATTCTCTGTTATGCTTTGTCATCAACCCATATTTTAAGCTGGAAGTAGGCAGTGCCACATTTGATAAGAACATCTGCCAGAGATTGTGACCTCATGAAAGCAGATTCTAAATTTGTATTCCATTTCCTGTGGTGGAGAAATCCCCTCCAAGTTAGACAGGCTGACTTCCCCCTGCAGGTCACACTCCTAATGCACCCTTGAGTGTCCTCATGGTATTGGGATCTAAGTTTGTAGTCCATGAATTAGCTGGACAAGTTATGACAAACGTGTTGTGGATTAATATGAGAACAATTTAAGAAGCCCTGGAGGAGCATCAACCTGACCCTCTGTGGTGCTATAAATCTGATAGGATGTTCCAGACTGAGAAACAATCACATGGCTTTGTGTTTGGCATCCAGACAAGTGAGTGCATGTCTTAGCTGTCAGCCAATACAGAGGAGGACATGAATAAGTGGGTGGAAAGCATCTGTCAGACCCCTGTCTGGGGGCAGGTGGAGAGAACATAGGAAGGTAGAAACCATGGCTGTGGTGGGGCCAAAAAAGGGTAAAAGAGGCAAAGGAACCAGGTACTGGTAGCTCAAGACTGTCATCCTAGCTACTCAGGAGTTTGAGATCTGAGGATCACAATTCAAAGCCAGCCCAGGACAGAAACTCCATGAGACACTTATCTGCAATAAACTACTGAATGCAAGAAGCTCAAGCTCAGTGACAGCATCCAGGCCTAGCGTTCAAAACCCAGGACTGCCAGAAAAAAGTATCAAAGGACAAGAAGCTGGCCAAAAGTTAGAGGGACTCTATCTTGACAAACAATACAATGGTAAGTTGCACTCAGAAGACTTGCACAAAATCTGGAAATGCCTGAGACCTATCTATGTATGTTTCCTGTTTGTCTAAATACATATGTTTATGCATTTATATATTAGCATAGAGAGACAGATCAATACATATGACTGTACATATATACATAGCCAGACACTTATGGGTGGGTGGTATACTGTGTGAGATTTTGTGTTTGTGTTTTGTGGATGGCTATCTCTGTTTAGGAAAGGTAGAAAATATGTAAATATCTTTAAAAAAACTTGATAAAATATAGAGAGACATAAGCTCTTGAGGGAATCTGAAATGACAAGATTATTCACAGGCACGTTTATCCTTATGGATTCCTCAGCAAGTTTTAATTTTTTTCATTATTTTCTTTCTTTTTTTGAACCAGTGCTAAGGATTTCTCTCAGGGACCAGGTGCTGCCAATTACTAATTTTCTCATGGCTGGTACAAGAGGAACTGAGCCACAGTTCCACTTTTGCCTTATTTATTCGTGCTTAACTGAAGATAAAGATTTCTATCAGTGACTTTCTTTCAGGGGCTGGATTCTAACGAGGATCCCCAGACCTCAGCCTTCTCGATAGCTACATTTAACAATATGAGAACCCAGAACTTGGTTCCAATGCACAGGGCAAGAAATTGAGTGAATCTCTCAACTCCAATTAGCTATAATAAGCTAGAAGTGAAAGACCAATACCTTTGAGGAAAAGATTGTAAGGGTTATCACACAGGCCCTATGAGTAAGCCCTAAACCCTGTACACGTGTGTGCATGCACACATTGGCAGATACACACACACATGCACACACACAATATCTCAGGCAATATTGTATTTTGAATTAATATCCAAAGATTGGACAACAGGATAGCAAGTAATAAAATCTGTTTTTCTTGTCTACATTGAGGGAAAGGGATAAGTCACAAGATGCAGAAGCGAAGAATTCAGAGGCAAATGCTGTGAGTGAATTACTTGTAAAAAGCACATTTATTTTCTTTTCCTTTGTTTTGTTTTTTTCTGCCATTCCTGGGGCTTGAACTCAGGGCCTGAGCACTGCTCTTGGCTTTTCCCAAGTCTAGCCCTCTGCCACTTGAGCCACATTGCCATATGGATTTTTATATCTGTGTGATATTAAGGACTCAAACCTAGATCTTCATGGATGCTAGGCAAGCACTCTACCACTGGGCCAAACTCTAAACCCCGATAAAGTATTTATAAATAGTCATCATCATCATATCAAAATATCCTTTTTCCTGCAAAGAATGAACACTTCTCTATGTCTGTAAGACTTTTTTTATTTCACCAATGCTTCTGTGATTTTCCCACTTGCATTTTTACAGATGACAGCACAGATATTCATCAGGAAGAAAAATAGATTAGGATACAGAAACCTAACAACGTCCTAGTAGATTGAAGTGAAAAATATGTGCAAGATGGGCTGGGTTTTTCATCTATATGTAGAGTGCTTGGCTACCACACAAAAAGACTTCGGTTTGATTCTTCAGTACCATATACATAGAAAACGCTGGAAGTGGTGCTGTGGCTTGGTGTGACAGCTATAGCCTAAAGAAACCCTAAGAACAATGGTCAGGCTCTGAGGTCAAGTCCCAGGACTAGCAAAATAAAATGTGCAAGAGGCAAAATGCAAGCTGAGAAGGCACTGTGAAGCAAAATGTCTTGTGAAGGGTAAGGGGAATAGTGACAGTTAAGTTTGGATCTTACCTAAGAAAGGCTCCTTGAGCCTGAGACCAGGCTAGCACTTACGCCTAGTTAATGACTTGGGATTTGAACAAAAAGGTGTGCTGTTTACTACATCCATATGTGAAGTGGGAAGGGAGATTCAGCCTCCAGTATGTCTTTGGGGAGGTCTTCTGTGAGCAAGGAGCTTTGGTCATTGGGCCTTGAAAGGTGACCCTACCGCCCTCACAATGGAACAGAATATGGAACCCTGGTAACCAAGCCACTGTATGTGACAACCAGCTCAAGCCAGCTCCCTTGGCCTGTGGCTCAGGAACCAGAAAGATGTTGCTGTGCTGTTGCCAAAGGTCAGGAGGCTCGCATCTCAGGCATGAGAGATATGGATGTCTCACTTGAAGAAGTAGATGCTGGATCAGTGCCAAGCCAAAATTCCAGTATATCAGGCATTTCTCTAGGAAGAAAGCCAGGAAACTCCAGGGCAACTCAGATGAGGTATATTGAGAGGAAACCTATTTGAACCCATAATCCTGCCCACACACTACAACCTTCTTGTGTGCTTTCAAGTGACTATACTGAGATTAGAGTGTGTCATTTCCAATCTACTCTATTCCAATTCCTCAGTGTGAAGTGTGGTCCCATTCCTACGTTTGAAATATCCACTGTTTTGCCAACATAGTGTGATGGTAAGTCAGCTCAGACTCTGAATGTGCCTTGTAACCTATGGATCCTGGAGGAAGGCCTGTTGGAGATGCTGCTGACAAAGCTGATCCCTGCCTACCAGAAAGGTGATCTCTTTTATGTGGGAAACTTCCTGCACAATTTCAAATAGTGGAGGACAATGTAGTAGTTGCTGGAATTTCTCTTGAAAAAGTGAGTGTTCCACCTCCAATCCCAGGTTTGCTCACACCTCCTGGCCAAGTCTTGGAATACTTGGCTCCTCTCTGAGCCTGTTTGGTTCACTGCGGTGTTCACAGGGGAGCTAAGCATGATACAAGTGCACAAACTACTTTATTATGACTGGGACACCATGCCATTTCATTTCCCTCACAAGCTACTGGAGTCTCAACAGTGTGCTTACTGAGAAGGTGGATTTCAGGCATGAGTAAGTGGCTCCCAACTGCAGCCCTCACCTAGGTGACATCCTAGGAAATCCCATTTCCCAGTAAGAAATGAGGTGTCAGTACTAATGGCGGAGGCCTGTGAAATACTGGAGTCAGAGGAAAAGCTGGGGGCTGAATCACTTTTGAGCCATCAGGGAGGGATTGTGATAGCTTTACCTGTTAGAACCTGAAATCATTTACATTTTGGTGTGTGGTCCAGTGCTGCCACTTGAACCTGAACCCAGGTCTAAATGCCATCCCTTTGGTGTTCAAAAATTAGCACTGTACCATTTGAGTCATAGGTCAAGTTCTGGCTTTTTGCTGCCTAATTGAAGACAAGTGCCTTTAGACTTTTACTGACTAGACTGGCTTTCCATTGTGATCTTCAGAGCTCAGCCTGCTGGGTGGCTAAGATTAGAGGAATGAGCATTTAGTTCTTTATTTAGAGCATTCACTTATTGATTTATTTAGAGCATTTACTTAGTTAATTTAAGGTTCGTTTACTTTGGACAGATGCATAGAGGCCTCTCTCAGAAGCTTCTGGAAGTGGGGTGTAAAAGCCATCCTGTTCTGGAGTGTCTCTTACCCCCCCTCCCAGCACATAAGTGCACATCTCTGCAGGACAGCCACAGCATTAGAGTCCTGCAAGAAAGGGGCTTTGGTAGAAGGCTCAGGATGGAGAGAGAAGGCTCTCACTTTCCTTGTACCGAATGTGCCCACAGTATCATGTGTTCCATCTATACGATGTGAATGGACTTCTACCCCAGTGATTTCTACGATTTCAAGAACTGCCACACCCTGACACAACTCAAGCTCTATATGAGGCTCCACATGCCGGCTTTGGACCTGCTCTTCTAGACACATACTTTTTGACAAGCTGGAGGAATATGCGACCAGTAAGACCAAGAAAAAGTAGAAGTCCTGGTGTGGGTGCCTCAGAGCCTGTGAGTAGGAAGCCCATGTCGTCTAGATATTATTGGTTGGTCCTTACTTCTACAGAGCTTGGCAAAATGCCCTTTATGGGTGGTGTCAGCCAGGTAATGTCTGTCCTCTGAAAGGACTCGGGAATAAGCACTCATTAGAAAGACCCTACACCTCCTCAGTGTTCAGTCCAAACTTCTGTTCTACAGGTTCCTCCATTAGATCCTCATGGAAGTTGAGTGACACTTCAACTTGCAGAGTCCACTCTGTCCACTCTGTACCTATTTCCATTCTTAGGTTTGGGTCATCGTGGAAGAGCTTATCCTGAACTCCGGATGAAAAACCCACCAATGGAGCTGGTGACTGATGGAGACAGAGAATCATCACTGCACTCCAGAAAGCATGGGACTTCTCTAGAAATTACCAAACAGGTTTAGAGTCCTGTGGATATACCTTTTGCTCTGAACCCCATGTGTGACACAGTTGAACCTGCAGATACTATGGAAGAAGAAAAAGAGCAGCCAGATTTCCTTCCGTTTCCTTTCATACTCCACCCAGAGTCAGTCCATGTGAGTCAGAGTTACACTCCACTTATTGTGCAAGCTGAAGGGGGACACGCTGGGCTCATGGAAAATGTCCCCATGGGAAGCAGCAAGTGTACTCTCAATACTGGATTAATTGGAGGAAAATGAATCCATCCTCACAGAATATCCAGACCCATCCATCTCACTAAAAGAGACTCAATCTCCATTCGACAAACCAGAATCCATCCCCCTCTTAACTCAGGAAGGACATTCTGTTTCTCATGAGGAAGGAGACCCTTCTGAGGACTCTGAAGTAGAATTATTGTCTGAAGGCAACTTGGAGGCCAGTCTGGATTTAGAGCTTCCCTGTCCCCTTCCTAAAAAGACATCTCTTTATCTTGCTCTCATGATTGTTGTCAAGAATTCATTGTATTTACTTTGCTACCTATTAAACTCTCATTGTTAATATCATGGTGTGCAGTTCTTCAGTCCTTATTATACTGTGTTTTATTTTCCACTTATAAAGTGAGACCTCAGACACCTAGGTCCTGGGTGGGCCAAAAACCAGACAGGTCTGGTCCCATAGAAGACAACCTTACTGGATATACAGGGAACTATGAAATGCATGGAATCACCAGGAATCCAGGCCAGGCCTCTATGCACAGAGAAGTCAGCTACCAAAGCTTAAGGACAGAGCAGATGCCTGGAAATGTGTTTTGTCAATCGGGAAAAGTGCCAGAGTAACTGTAATATTATGTGGGACTCTGTTCTGTGAGTTCAAGTCTGTTTATATATCCATTGTGCTTTGTACAAATATTTAAGAAAATTAAAACTCCACAACAGCATCAAAAATCTACTTTGGCTTTGAATGTGGCCTAGTTGTAGAGTGCTCGCCTAGTATACAAGAAGACCTTGATTCAATTCCTCGGCACTGCATACACAGAAAAAGCAGATGGGGCACTGTGGCTCAGGTGTCAGAGTGCCACCCTTGAACAAACGTGGCCAAGGACAGTTCCTGGTCCCTCAGTTCAAGCCCCAGGACTAGCCAAACAAGAAATCATACCATTTTCCACACATTTGGAAATAAATCTGTTTTATCTAACCCTACTTCTTTTTTGCCAATCCAGGATGTGTGCCACCAAGCCAAACTACTGGCCCCCAACCTTACTATTTTGAATCATTTAATTTTTTTACATAATCGTATTTCATGCTGTCTGTATTAATACCATAAACAGTATGCTTAGTGTAATAATGTTAAAGGTAAAACATAAGAAATTAATAACTAAAATTCCTTTTTTATTAGTTTTATAGCATTACTACAATTTTATGAGAAAAATTACCTAGAATGTTTATTTTAGAGTTCAAGTAATCCATTTTGATAAATATATCAACCTACATCATTTATTTGAACACATATTAAACTATTTTTTCAGGAATGAAAATACATATATATTTGTTGTAAATGAAATGTATGACTTGGGGGGAAGGGAAAGAGAAAAGGGGGAGGGGGTAACAGTGTTTACAAGAAATGTACTCATTACATATGTAACAGCAATCTCTTCGTATATCACCTTGACAACAAATTTTTTGAAAAGTACAATAAGTTTAAATGTCTACTTTGGGCAGAATTCTTTTTTTTTTGCCAGTACTGGGCTTAGACTCAGGACCTGAGCACGATCCTTGTTTTTGTTTTTGTTTATTCTTAAGGCGCAAGTTCTATCACATGTGCCACAGCACCACTTTTATCTTTTTTTATCTATGTTGTGCTGAGGAATTGAACTTGGGTCTTCATTCATGCTCTGCAAGAACTCTTCCACTAGGCTTAACTTATGGCCCCAGTGGGAAGGAAGTTTTCCATAAAATATGTAGGAAATATGTCCACTAAGGAAAAGCCATCAAAAATAGAAGAAAAATTATATACTTAGATAACGACATACCAGTGTTATGGCAGATCTCTGTAATTCTAGCTTCAAGAGTGGCCTATTTGGACCGGGAGTTGGCTGGCTGAAGTAAAGTGCTATCCTTGAGCAAGCCCTAGGACAGTGCTCTGGCCATGAGTTGAAGCCATAGGACATGCTAAAAATAATAATTTAATGCCCGTGACTGGTGGCTCACCCTGGTAATCCTAGCTACCCTGGAGGATCGAGGTTCAAAGACGGCCCAGGCATAAAAATCTGTGAGAATCTTATTTCCAAATCATCCAGAAAATTCAAAATGACAATTTGCCTCAAGTGTTAGAGCTCTTGCCTTGAGCTGAAGAGCTTAAGGTAAACATCCAGGCCCAGAGTTCAAGCCCCATGAGTGAAAAAATGAAAAAGAAAAAGAAAGCCCTTATCTAAGCCTGGAGTGCACACTAGTGGTAGTTTGCTTGCCTAGTATGCACAAAGCCCTGTGTTCAATTACTCTGTACCACTTACACCAAAAAGAAAAGCTGGAAATGATCTCAGAAGGTTGGATTCTGAGGATCACAGTTCAAAGCCAGGCCAGACACTAAAGTCCATGAAACTGTTACTTCCACTTAAGCACCAAAAAACCAGAAGTGACACTGTGGCTCAAGGTGTTTAAGGTTGTAGCCTTGAGCTGAAGAGCCCAGGGACACTGCCCAGGTGCACAATTAAAGTCTTACAACCAAAGAGAGAGAGAGAGAGAGAGAGAGAGAGAGAGAGAGAGAGAGAGAGAGAGAGAGAGAGAGAGAGAGAGACAGAGAGAGAGACAGAGAGAGAGACAGAGAGAGACAGACAGACAGACAGACAGACAGAGACAGAGAGACAGAGACAGAGACAGAGACATCAAACAGTCAGGCACTGCTGGCTGAAGCGTGTAATTCTAGCTACTGTGGAGACTGAGATTGGAGGATCTTGGTTCAAAGCCCAAAGCCAGCCTGGACACATATGTTTGTGAGACTTACATCACCAATTAACTACCAGAAACCAAAAATGGAGCTGTAGAGGAAGAGCGCTAGCCTTGAGCTGAAGAGCTCAGGGACAGTGTCCAGGCCCAAAGTCCAAGCACCATGACGAATCAAAAATAAAAAAAAAGATAGCTAATAGTAATGATGAATAATTTTGTGCTGGGAGTTTGGCCTAGTGGTAGATTGCTTGCCTAGCATGCACGAAGACCTGGGTTCAATTCCTCAGTACCACATACATAGAAAAATGCTGGAAGTGGTGCTGAGGCTGAAGTGGTAGAGCCCTAGCCTTGAGAAAATATAAGGACAGTGCTCACTCCCTGAGTTCAAGCCCAGGACCGGCCAAATCAATAGTAGTAGAGCACTGGCATTGAACTGAAGATCTCAGGAACAGCCCAGGCACAGAGTTCAAGCACCGCAAACAACAACAACAAAATCTATGAAATGGCAGTGGTGGTTTTAAGCTAAGCAAAAATAGAGTAGAAACTGGTAAAATACATATTTGTGTGTAAGCAAAATAGCCAGACTTATGCATTAGAACAGGATAGCAACTTGAAAAAAAATTGTGTTTTCCATTTCACTAGGTCCTGTCTCTTAATTTATTCAAGTAAGTAAAATGCTGGGTTTTATAATCATTGCTCTGAATATTAGAAAATCATAATATCTCTCATTAACCAACAAAGACCAGGAACTGGGGCTTCGTTCAAATGGCAGAGTATCAGGCAAGAGAAGAAAAAACTGAAGTAAGAACTTGAAGTTCTTGATCCAGAACCTGCATAGTAACAGAGCAGCAGCCTGGTGATGGTACCTCACACCTATAATCTTAGCTACTCAGGAGGCTAAGATCTGAGAATCAAAGTTTAATGCCAGCCAAAGTACCCAGTTAACTGCCAGAAAAACCAGAAGTGGCACTGTGGCTCTCAGATTAAAGCACTACCCTTGAGCTGAAGAGCTCAGGGACAGTGCCCAGGCCCAGAGTTCAAGCCCCACAATTGACAAAATCAAAGAAGCAAACAAAACTCACAAAGAAGCCTGCAGACCACAGTGGTTCTGCTGACTCTCTTCTCTATGGGGATCAGGAAACATTTCACTTTTTCTGTCTCTTCCCATCTCAACATTCATACTAAAATAAGACTGTTGAAAGTTTCAATTTATAAAAATGTTTTTCATGAAGCACCCTGAAATATTCATCGCTTATATCTCAATTGAAGACAGTTGATTTGGGGCTGCATTGGTAGAGTGCTAGCCTTGAGCAGAAAAGGTCAGGGCTAGAGCTGAAGCACTCAGTTGAAGACCCAGTGCCAACACACAAAAGAAAATATGCACTTTATACATATTTTCTAATTTCTTAATGAATTTTTCAGTCTGTATAAATATAGGGTATATTCCTTGTTACTTAAGTAATATTGCTCTTTTTCTTCTTTTTGCCAGTCCTAGGGCTTGGACTCAGGGCCTAGACATTTTCATTGGACTCGCCCAAGGTGAGTGCTCTGCCTCTTGAGACACAGCGCCACTTCTAGCTTTTTCCTGAGTATGCGGTACCGGTGAATAGAACCTAGGTCCTCATGCATTCTAGGTGAGCACTCTACCATTAGGCTACATTCCCAGGCAGTGAGATTCCTGTTACAGTCATTGTATGTTCACAGAGTTTGATCTCACACACTGTAGGGCCCTGGTTGGCTTTGACCTGTGATCCTGAGCCCTGAGCCTCCTAAGTAGCTGAAATTAAGTTGTGAGCCAGCATGATGGCTTCCATTCTTTTTTCTACAAAAAATATATGTAGTTATCTAAAATATATCTATAGCTGAAAAAAATGAATCTCTCCCAAACAAATCTTCAAAGAAACAACCATCCTATTAAAAGGTGGGCTAAAGACTTAAAAGAGTATTCTCTGAAGAAAAAATTAAAATGGGCTTTAGACACATGAAGAAATGCTCCATATCTCTAGCAATAAGGGAAATGAAAATCAAAACAACTTTGAGATTCCACCTGCCTCCAGTCAGAATGGCCATTATCAAAAAATCTAATAAGAGATACTGGTGGGGAAGTGACCAGGGGGGATCACACCTACACTGTTGGTGTGAGTGTAAACTCGTTCAACCACTAGGGAAAGCAGTGTGGTGGTACCTCAAAAGACTGAACATAGAGCTCCCCAGAAAATCCACTACTGGCACCTACCCAATTGTGCAGAAAAAAGGACATACTAAAGCCACTAGCACAATGATGCTCATTGCAGCACTATTTACCATAGCAAAGATATGAAACCAACCCAGATGCCACTCAGTAGATGACTGAATCAAGAAGATGTGGTACTTATACACAATGGAATGCTATGCTGCCATCAGAAGGAATGACATCGCCCATTTGTAAGGAAATGGAAAGACTTGGAAAAATTCATATTAAGTGAAGCAAGCCAGACCCAAAGAAACATAAGCTCAATGGTTTCCCTCATTTGTAATAATTAGTTCACATCTAGGACTCTCCTAGCAGAGGATTACAATAACTCAAAAACCTAGGTATGTAAGGTCATATAGGATGAGACTAAATGTAAGGATCTCTAGGATATGGGAACAAGAGCTATATCTTGTGTCATCGTTGCTCTTAATCTTGTGTGATTTTTGTCGTTAATCTACTATGTTATTTCTCATCTGTTATTTTGCCTTTGGTTAATGTAAGATTGTTACTGTATCTGATTTTTTCCCTGGCATATTGTATATATGTTTATTTGTTTATGTCAAAGAGGAAAGGGAAGGGGGGAAACAAGATGATTGGGAAGGGGAGGGGAGAGGGATCTGGGGACAAAAACATGTGGAGTGGAATAAATGTGTGAGAAGTAATGCAGTCCACTACCTGTAAATGTAATCATAACCCCTCTATACATTACCCTGAAAATAAAAAAGAGACTATAAAAATATCTGTAGAAAATGAGGCTGGATGATGGAAACAACCAGATGCCCTACTACAAAAAATGTGATACACACACACACACACACACACACACACACACACACACACACACACAATGGAATGATAGATAGCCCACCGACAAGATAAAATAATGGCATTCTCGGGGAAGTGGATGAAAAGGAAATAAATCATATTAAGTGAAGTAAGCCAAACTCAAAGGAACATAGGCCCAAGAGTCTCCCTCATTTGTCAAATTCAGTAGAAACCTTGGGCTCTGCTACCAGAGATTTACAATAGAACAAAATCTAGAGACATCGTGACAAAAAGTATGACACTAAATGTAAGGACCTCCAAGATGAGGAAACAAAACTCATATAATGAGTGATTGTTGTTCTTAATGAACTATGTGATCTCTTATCTCTTTTGCTATCCCTTGGTTATATCATATTATTACAATATTTCACCTTGTTTTCTGATATATTTCATATGTGCCTAATTGGTTATTTGAAATTGGATAGGGAAGGGGGGAAATGAACATGAGTGGGGGCAGGGGAAGGGAAATGGGGACCATATCATTACATGGGGTATCAAAGTTTGAGAAGTAATGCACCTTCTATCTGGTGAATATAATGTAACCCTTCTATAAATTACAATAAAAATAAATACATAAAAAGAAGATCTGCACAGAAAAAAATAATAATGGCATTTTTGGGGTAGTGGATGAAATTAGAGTGAATCCTGTTGAGTGAGATAAGTCAAGACCAAGGAACAAAAGGTACATGGTATCCTTAATGTATGCATATTAGTTTCAAACAGTAGTAGAGCGGTGATTGAATAGTTGATACCCAAAGTTCTGGACATAATTTTGGAGATATAAACATAACTACATAGACATAAAAATCTAGGATAGACTATACACTCTATAGACATGTGTTTTATTATAGATTAATCTGTATCTATGACATACAAAGACCCAGCTTAATTTTTACTATATCCTAAAATTTATGTGCCAGTGATTGTATAGCGATTCCCTTCTTGAATACTTGTTGGTTAAACATGATATAGGTATCTGGACTGCTTTTTTTTTCTTTCTTGGTGGGGAGCTTGAACTTTGGACCTGGGCAAGATCTCTTAGTTCTTTTTCCTCAAGGCTAATGCTGTACCAGTTTTAGCCACAACTCCACTTAGTTTTTGGGTGGATAAATGGACAGAAGAATCTTACAGTTTTTTTTTGTTTTCGTTTTTTTGCTTGCAAAGGCTTTGAATCACCTTCTCCCTGGCTAGTAGAATGACAATTATGACCCTCCAGCGCCTGGCTAGTGATTTTTTGAAATTTGGACTTTCTTCCAAATCACGTAACTGGTTCCTAGCAAAGTTTTGAAGCCTGACTTAAATGTGACAGATTTTTGTCACTTGGAGACACTCTGTGCTGAACTTTAGATATCTAACAGCTGAGTCACAGTGGCACTTCCAGTTTTTGTTTATGTGGTGCTGAGGAATGGAATCCAGGGTTTCATACATGCTAGGCAAGCTACATTTTCAGCCCAAGGTTTTATGTTTTGTTTTTTCAGTGTTGTTGCTTCTAAGGTACTGTATGATGTTCTTGCATTTTCCTTACTTTTCACCTCTTTTCTTCTTTTTCCCTTTAGTTTTATTCTCTGTAGTCACTGTGTTGAATTCGGGTACCCTGTGTCTTGTACATAGGTTTATGTGATTTGGGGAATGGAGAGGGTATAATAAAATGGTAAAAAAAAAAACAAAGGAAAAAGGGTGAACCAATTGAACAGTGATACTTGGAAGACACTAAACGGTAATGAACTGAACAATCTGGGTGGAGAGGGGGCTGAGGTTAGGAAAACAGAGAAAAATGAGGCAGGGGATAAAAATTTTCTTAAGAAATGTGTTCATTACTTATGTAACCGTATGCCAACTATATATTGACTTAACAAAAAAAATTAACTTAAAAAAATTTAGCCTGGTATGGTGGCTCACACTTGTAAAAGTAGCTACTCAAGAGGCTGGGATCCAAGGATAGCAGTTCAAAGTCAGCCTGGGCACTGAAGTCCATGTCACTCTTATCTCCAATTAACCACCAGAAACCCAGAAGTGGCCCTATGGCTCAAGGGATAGGGCAGTAATCTTGAGCTGAAAAGCTCAGTGACAAGACCCAGGTGCAGAATTACAGTCCCATGACTTGAATGGTGAATGATACTAGCCAGGCTCTGAGCGCTCACACTTGGAATCCTATCTACACAGAATCAGGTTTGAATCCAGCCCAAACAAATTGCATGATATTCTGATTTACAGTTCATTACCAAAAATCTGGAAGTGGAGCTGTGGATCAAGTGGTAGAACACTAGCCTGAAGTAAAAAAAAAACATTTAAGGACAGTTCCCAGGCCCTGGGTTCAAGTCCCAGGACTTGCATAAAATAAACAAAATGTGACGTTGAGTCCTCCATCATTTGGTGTTATAGTTCAATATTCTTGATATTCGTCTTAGAAATTAAGTCCCTAGCAAATACTCTCCCCTGAAATTCTGCTTCATAGCTGATTAATAGAATTTCAGCATCATTACTATCACCTTCCAGTTAGCATAGCAATCTACTACTGAAAATTTGAAGAAAACTTTTGAGTAATCCTAATAAATCTGTGTATCATCTGCACACACATCAAATCAGCAGCAGCTATGTTCTACTATTATCTAAATGTATTTAATCCCTTCTTGAGTAAATGAGCCTTAAAGAGTAAAACATATGAAATAGTTATGAAACTAACAGTCACCATTCTTCTACCTAATATTGTCATATAAGTTTATAAATGCAAGGACTATTCTGAAGTGTGCTGAAGATAGCTTCTAATTATAATATTCTCATGAAGTATAGTTTTTAAGAAACATGTTCCTTGCTTTGGGAAACAAAGGCAAGGAAAAATGATATAGGTAAGTTCCCTATTTATCAGAAGTAAAATACTATTGGGTTTAGATCAACTTCATTCATTCCGTGCTGATGAAACAAATATTTGCAATTCCTGAGGCCAATCAATTCATTGTGATGCACAATCAGCCAGCTTAGATCAATCTTCCAAAAAAGGAAAGGAACAAATGAGAAGCAATTAAGGTTTCCAAAATGAACCAGGTGGTGGTGGCAGCTCACACTTGTAATTCTATCTACTCAAGGCCTGAAATCCAAGGATCTGGACTAAGTTTGTCTGGGATGAAAATATTCCTGTCTGAAACATCATCTCTGTTATCACAGCCCAGCTGATACACTCTGCCCAACAGGTTCCAAACACTAAAGTCCATCTCCTATATGAAATACTAGCAAACGTACTCACACATAATTTCCTCTTTGGGAGATAGTTGAAACATGTACCAGAAACATTTCCCTGGCTTCAGAGTGCAAGTAGAAATATATACTCACTAGAAGAGCATCTAGTAAATTACAGTCAATCATCTTTCCTCACATCTTGTTAGTTAAATTGAACAATGAGTGTTTGGATCAGAAGCGATGTGTATGAGCATACAGGTTGTAAAAGTACTGTAATCCTAGCTACTCAAGACAAGCTGAGACCTGAGGATTCCAGTTCAAAATCAACCATGCAATAAATTCCATAAGATTTTTACCTCTCATTAACCAGCAAAAAACAGAGCGATGAATTGTGCTTAAAATGCCACAGGCCTAAGATTTGCATAAAAGTGCTAAGGGGTAGCATTCAGGATGCCGACTCTCTTCACTCCTTTTTAACATAGTACTAGAATTATTAGGCAGTGCAATAAGGCAAGAAGCAAGCATAAAGGGGATCCAAGTAGGGAAAGAAGAAATAAAACTATCCCTCTTTGCAGATAACATGATTCTGTATTTAAAGATTCCTATAGACTCTACTCCCAAGCTCCTTGAGCTGATTCAAAGCTTTGGAAGGGCAGCAGGCCATAAAATCAACCCTCACAAATCAACTGCCTTCCTTTACGCCAACAGTGAGAGAACAAGGCAATAATCAGGAAATAAACTCCTTTCACAATAGCCTCAAAGAAAATAAAGTACCTAGGAATTAGCTTAACTAAGAATGTAAAGGACCGTTTAGATGAAAACTTTAAAACCCTAAAAAAGGAAATTAAAGCAGAACTAACGAAATGGAAAAACCTCCCATGCTCCTGGATTGGAAGAATCAACATTGTGAAAATGACAATCTTGCCAAGGGCTATCTACAAATTCAATGCAATACCCATCAACATCCCAATGTCATTCTTTAAAGAAATACAAGAGGCAATTCAAAATTTCATATGGAATAATAAAAGACCCCGTATAATATAAACACTTCTTAGCAGAAAGATCAGCGCTGGAGGAATTTCAATTCCAAACTTTAGACTCTATTACAGAGCTATAATTCTCAAAACAGCTTGGTACTGGCACAAGAACAAGCCTGAATTCCAATGGAATAGAACTGCGGTCCCAGATTTTAAACTACAGACCTATGGCCATCTAATCTTTGACAAGGGAGCCAAAAAAATAGAATGGAAGAAAGATAGCCTCTTCAACATGTTGTGGTGGCAGAACTGGTTAAGCACCAACAGAAAACTAAAGTTGGATCCTTCTTTGTCACCTTGCACTAGAATTAACTACAAATGGATCAAAGACCTGGAGGTAAAACTGACACACTGAAAAATTTACAGGAAGGAATAGGAGATACACTAGGCCTCCTTGGCACAGGTTGAAACTTGCTTAATAAAGACCAAGAATCACAACAAATCAGAGAAGGCTGGATAAATGGGACTGCATTAAACTGCAGAGCTTTTGTATGGCAACGGATATAGCTAGTAAACTAATCAGGAAGCCTACAGAGTGGGAGAAGATCTTCACCAACCAAACAACGGACAAAGGCCTCATATCTAAAATATGTCAACAACTCACAAAATTGAATCACTCCAAAACGAACCTCCAAAGTAACACCCATCCCATTAAAAAATGGGCCAAAGACTTAAAGAGAGTCTTCTCTGAAGAAGAAACAAAAATGGCCTATAGACACATGAAGAAATGCTCAACATCTCTGGTCATAAAAGAATTGCATGTCAAAAGAACTCTAAGATTCCACCTCACTCCAGTTAGAATGGCCAGGATCAGGAAAACGAATGACAACAGATGCTGGAGGGGATGTGGCCAGAAGGGATCACTACTACACTGTTGGTGGGAGTGCAAACTCGTTCAACCACTATGGAAAGCAGTGTGGCAGTGCCTCAAAAGGCTAAACATAGAACTTCCCTATGACCCAGCAATTCCACTACTTGGCATTTACCCAACAATCCAGAAACAAGGGCATACTAAACCCACTAGCACAACAATGTTCATTGCAGCACTATTCACCATAGCAAAGATATGGAACCAACCCACATGTCCCTCAGTTGATGAGTGGATCAACAAGTTGTGGTATTTGTACACAATGGAATTCTATGCTGCTGTCATGAAGAATGACATCGCCCCATTTGTTAGGAAATGTAAAGACTTAGAACAAATCATATTAAGTGAAGTAAGCCAGACTCAAAGGAACTTAGGCTCAGTGGTTTCCCTCATTCGTCATAATCAGTAGAAACCTTGGGCTCTACTAGCAGAGATTTGCAATAGAGCAAAAGGCCATATATAAGGCCATATAATGTGAAGCTAATTGAAAGGACCTCCAGGATAGTGAAACAAAAGCCATATAATGAATGATTGTTGTCCTTAATGTACTATGTTGTCTCTCATCTCCTTTGCTGTCCCTTGGTTATCCCATATTGGTATAGTATCTCACTTTGTTATCTGATATATTGAATTTATTTGTATTTGGATATTTGAAATTTGATAGGAAAGGGGGGAAAACCAAGAAGGGTGGGGGTTGTGGGGTTGGAGGGAAATGGGTACCAAGACATGTGAAAGAGTATCAATGTATGTGAATTAATGCACCTTCTACCTGGCAAATATCATGTAACCCTTTTACTAATTACAATAAAAAAATGAAAAAAAAAAGTTGTAGTGTGTGGAGAAGATGATGGGGTCAAATACATTTCTTCTTAGAAATTTACCTCATCTGGTTGCCCTGGATTTTCCTGGCCTTCTTCTTAGAGAAAGGCCTGTTATACTGGATTTGTGGCTTGGCGAAGATCTAGCATGTACATCTTCGAGTAAGAAATCCACAACTTCCATGCCTGAGACTTGAGTTTCCTGAACTTTGGCAACAGCACAGCAACATCTTTCTTCCTCCTGAGCCACAGGCCAAGTGAGCTGGCTTGAGCTGGTTGTTAGTTACAGTGGCTTGGTTACCAGCGTTCCATATTCTGTTCCATTGTGAGGGAGGCAGGGTCACCTTTCAGGGCCCAATGACCAAAGATCCTTGCTCACAGAAGACCTCACCAAAGACATACTGGAGGCTGAATCTCTCCTCCAATCTCACAATATACATGTGGATGTAGTAAACAGCACACCTTATTTGTCCATTCCCAATGTCTTCCACTAGGCCCAACTACCAGTTTGGTCTCAGGCTCAAAGAGCCTTTCTTAGGTAAGATCCAAACTTAAGGGTCAATATTGCCCTCATCCTTTACAAAACTTTTGCTTCACAGTGCCTTCTCTGCCTGCATTTTGCCCCTTGTCGAATTCCTTTTTGTTTTTGCTAGTCTTGGGACTTGACCTTAGAGTGTTAACATTGTTCTTGGGCTTTCTTTAGGCTTTAGCTGTCCCACCTAACCACAGCACCACTTGCAGCATTTTCTATGTATATGGTAATGAGGAATCAAACCTGAGTCTTTTTGCGTGGTAGCCAAGGACTGTACCACTAGGTCAAACACACAGGGCATCTTACACATATTTTTGACGTCAATGAGGTAGGATATTATTAGATTTCTGTATCCTAATCAATATTTTCCTGATGATTAGCTTTGCTATCATGTGTAAAAAAATGCAAGAGGGAAAAACACAGGAGAATTAGTGAAATTTAAAAAAAAAAGCATTACACACATAGATAAGTGTTCATTCTTTGTAGGAGAAAGGATATTTTGATATGATGATGATGACTTTATAATTACTATGTCAGGGTTGAGAGTTTGGCATAGTGGTAGAGTGCTTGCCTAGCATCCATGAAGATCGGGTTTGATTGCTCAGTATCACATAGATAGAAAATCTAGATGTGGCACTGTGGCTCAAGTGGCAGAGGGCTAGACTTGAGAAAACCCGAGGACAGTGCTCAGGCCCTGAATTCAAGCCCCAATACTGGCAGAAAAATAAAAGAACATAAAAATGCTTTTTACGAGCTAATTCATTCACAGCATTTGCTTCTGAAATCTTTGCTTCTGCATCTTGTGAAATAGCCCTTTCCCTGAATGTAGACAAGAAAAACAGATCCATCCCATGGTCCACTGTGAGGCCACTGGTTGGGCTAAGAGCTAGTCGTGCAGCAACACATAAGTTTTATTCTAATATTTTCCAAACTTTGTACTCAAATATGCTACCTACTTACCAACTTAGGTCAGTTACCCTTATGCTATACCTTTCCTTCATTACTACAATATTCTTACACTCCTACGTTAATCCTGTTGTACCTCCCCTGACCTCTCTCATTCTTTTTTTCTATCTCTGGACCTCTGCTCGTCTTTCAACCCTTATACTGCACGGATCTACACTTGATGGCTGTTGAGCAATATTGTATATGTAGGTGGTTAATTATTCTCTAGGCTCAGAGGGACTTAAAACAATAGAGATTGGATTGAGAGGCTTATTGTTTTGGGTATAAATCGCTTATCAGTGGTTGTATTAGACTGGTCTGTAAGTGCACAAAAAGAAAGAGTGATAATACCAATCAAAACTTGTGAACATCTAGTGTCTGCCAGCTACAGAGGTCTAGGTTGGTTATATCTGAAAAACTATAATCATATTTAGTAGTAATCTTGCTCCCATTTTCAAATGGGCAGAACAAGAAACTCAAGAAAAATGTCAAATCAAGAAACAACATCCCCCACCCAATGTAAACAGACAATGGAACAGTCACTGGCACACCTAGAGGAGAGTCTTCCAAGTGCTACACAAATGCAATTGATAAACATCATTAATGGAAAATGCGAAAATATAAAGAAATAGGTAATGGAGGAAGCCATAGCTGAACAAGAGGAAAGCATAAACAAGGTGAGAAGTGAAAAAAGAAGAAGCCATAAAGGAGGCCATAACAAAGGTTTTTCAAAGAAAGATGGATGAATTCATAGAATCCACAAATAAAAACGTGACCAAACTCCAGCATATGTCCAAAGAAAATAAAGCTACTGAGCTAACCACTCAAAAGGAAATCAAGGAGATAAAGAAATCCATACATGATCTAAAACAAGAGAAGCAAGGCATCAGAAATGAGCAATTAGAAGCAAGGGAGATGAAAAGGAAAGTAGATAGTTTTGAAAGCTTGTTAGACAATGCAGAGGAGAGAATTTTCGGGGCTGAAGACAATTTAGTTATTATAGAGAAAGAACAGAAAATGAGTCAATCCAAATCGAGGAAAATTGAGAGAGCGCTTCAGGAGGTCCAAAATGCAATTAGGAAGCCAAATTTAAGGCTAGTTGGTATTGAGGAGGGCGTGGAGAAAGAAGTCAATGGTATTGGAAATTTGCTTCAGGGAATCATCTCAGAGAATTTCCCAAATATCCAGAAGGGCAGGCCCATTCAGATACGAGAAGCTTTTAGAACCCCAACAGAACTGACCAGAAAAGAACATCCCACCGCCACATTGTGATCCGAACTGGATCAATAGAAATGAAAGGAAAGATCCTAAAGGCAGCCAGGGAAAAGGGATCAGTAACCTATAAAGGCAAACCAATCAGACTAACCCCAAATTTCTCAGCAGAGACCATACAAGCACGAAGTGACTGGAAGCATATATGTCATGCTCTTAAATCAAATAACTACCAACCAAGAATATTGTAGCCAGCTAAGTTCTCATTCATAACTGAAGGAACAATAAAAACATTCCATTCCAGGGAAAAGCTGCAACAATATGTCGAAACAAAACCAACAGTACAGACAATTCTCAAAGATGCTCTATACATAGAAAACCAAAATAAATGCAATATAGGGCAAGAAATGGCACCTAAACAGCATACCATCTAAGGGCCACAAGAACTGTCAAGACACAGGCCCTACTAAAAGCTTTTAAAAATGGTAGGAACTAATAAATATCTCTCAATCCTAACTCTCACTATCAATGGACTTAACTCTCCAATTAAACGGCATAGGCTGTCTAGTTGGATCAAAGAGCAAGGGCCATCGTTCTGCTGTCTTCAAGAGACACATCTTACCCAAAAACAATCATCTTTTCAAAGTGAGAGGTTGGAATAAACTCTATCAAGCTAAATGCCCCCATAAACAGGCTGGAGTTGCCATCCTCATATCAGATACAATAGACTTCAAACTAAAATTAGTAAGAAAAGACAAACAAGGTTACTACATACTAATAAAGGGATCTTTCCTCCAGCAAGACATAACGATCCTAAATATTTACACACCCAATCCCAGAGCTCCAAACTTCATCAAGCAAACTTTACTTACACTGAAACCATACATAGATCGAAATACAGTGATTGTTGGTGAGTTTCTCACACCACTCTCACCTATGGACAGATCAACAAGGCAAAACTCAACAGAGAAACCTTAGAACTGAACAACTATATAGACCAACTAGATCTAACAGACATCTGCAGAATATTCCACCCAGTAACAACACAATATACGTTTTTCTCAGCAGCACATGGAACATTTTCCATAATAGACCACATCTTAGGCCATAAAACAAACCTGGACAGATTCAGAAACACTGAAATTACTCCATGCACACTCTCAGACCATAAAGGCATCAAACTGGAGCTGAACACATATCTCCACCAACGAAAACCCTGTAACTCATTGGGACTGAACAACACATTTTTGAATCAAAAACATTGGGTAATCGAAGAGATCAGAACAGATATCCAACTGTTTATGAAATTTAACAATAAGGAGCACACAAATATCAACTCCTTAGGGACACAACAAAGGAGGTATTCAGAGGAAAATTTATAGCGCTGAGTGCCTACAACAGCAAGTTGGAGAAATGGCAAACCAACTAGTTAATGTCTCACTTTACCCTCCTGGAAAAAGAGCAACAAACCAACCCTAAACCCATTAGGAGAAAGCAAATTATTAAAATCAAAGCAGAATTAAATGATTTGGAATAAAAAAAAACCTATAGAAAGAATCAACAAAACAAGGAGTTGGTTCTTTGAAAGAATTAACAAAATTGACAAGCCCTTAGCAAATCTTACCAAAAAAACAAGAGAGCATATCGAAATAAACAAAATCGCAGATGAAAATGGTAATATCACGACAGAAATTACCAAGATCCAGAATATCATGAGGGAATACTTCTCAAACCTTTACGCCAACAAATTTGAGAATCTAGAAGAAATGGATGAATTCCTAGACAATATTAACATACCCACACTGAACCAAGAAGAGCTAACCCAACTCAACAGGCCTATTTCAAGCTCTGAAATAGAAATGGAAATTAGACAACTTCCACTTAAAAGAGCCCAGGGCCAGATGGATTCACAGCTGAATTCTATAAGGTCTTCAAAGCAGAGCTCACACCAATACTCCTCAAGCTCTTCAACGAATTTGAAAATGAAAGTTCTTTACCAAACTCATTCTGTGAAGCCAGTATATCCCTCATTCCCAAACCACACAGAGATTCATCAAAGAAAGAGAACTATAGACCCATTTCTTTGATGAACATTGATGCAAAACTTCTCAACAAAATACTGGCCAACCGTCTACAACAACTCATCAAAACATTATACACTATGATCAAACTGGATTCATCACAGGGAGGCAAAGCTGGTTCAACATACACAAATCAATTCATATAATTCAACACATCAACAGGAGCAAGGACAAAAATCACACGATTGTCTCCATAGATGCGGAAAAGGCATTTGACAAGATCCAAAACCCCTTTATGTTAAAAGATGTGGAGAAACTAGGACTTCATGGAACATTTCTCAATGTAATGAAGGCTGTGTATGAGAAACCCACTGCTAGTATTATACTTAATGGTGAAAATCTAAAGCCATTCCCTCTAAAATCAGGAACGAGACAAGGATGCCCACTCTCTCCACTCCTTTCTAACATAGTACTAAATTTCCTAGGCAGTGCAATAAGGCAAGAAGCAAGCATAAAGGGGATCCAAGTAGGGAAAGAGGCAATAAAACTATCCCTCTTTGCAGATGACATGATTCTGTATTTAAAGAATCCTATAGACTCTACTCCCAAGCTCCTTGAGCTGATTCAAAGCTTTGGAAGGGTAGCAGGCCATAAAATCAACCCTCACAAATCAACTGCCTTCCTTTACGCCAATAGTGAGAGGAACGACGCAATAATCAGGAAAGAAACTCCTTTCACAATAGCCTCAAAGAAAATAAAGTACCTAGGAATTAGATTAATTAAGAATGTAAAGGACCGTTTAGATGAAAACTTTAAAACCCTAAAAAAGGAAATTAAAGCAGAACTAAGGAAATGGAAAAACCTCCCATGCTCCTGGATTGGAAGAATCAACATTGTGAAAATGACAATCTTGCCAAGGGCTATCTACAAATTCAATGCAATACCCATCAACATCCCAATGTCATTCTTTAAAGAAATACAAGAGGCAATTCAAAATTTCATATGGAATAATAAAAGACCCCGTATAGCAAAAACACTTCTTAGCAGAAAGAACAGCGCTGGAGGAATTTCAATTCCAAACTTTAGACTCTATTACAGAGCTATAATTCTCAAAACAGCTTGGTACTGGCACAAGAACAAGCCTGAAGTCCAATGGAATAGAACTGCGGTCCCAGATTTTAAACCACAGACCAATGGCCACCTAATCTTTGACAAGGGAGCCAAAAAAATAGAATGGAAGAAAGATAGCCTCTTCAACATGTTGTGGTGGCAGAACTGGTTAAGCACCAGCAGAAAACTAAAGTTGGATCCTTCTTTGTCACCTTGCACTAGAATTAACTACAAATGGATCAAAGACCTGCAGGTAAAACTGACACACTGAAAAGTTTACAGGAAGGAATAGGAGATACACTAGGCCTCCTTGGCACACGTTGAAACTTGCTTAATAAAGACCAAGAATCACAACAAATCAGAGAAGGCTGGATAAATGGGACTGCATTAAACTGCAGAGCTTTTGTATGGCAATGGATATAGCTAGTAAACTAATCAGGAAGCCTACAGAGTGGGAGAACATCTTCACCAACCAAACAACGGACAAAGGCCTCATATCTAAAATATATCAACAACTCAAAAAATTGAATCACTCCAAAACTAACCTCCAAAGTAACACCCATCCCATTAAAAAATGGGCCAAAGACTTAAAGAGAGTCTTCTCTGAAGAAGAAACAAAAATGGCCTATAGACACATGAAGAAATGCTCAACATCTCTGGTCATAAAAGAATTGCATATCAAAAGAACTCTAAGATTCCACCTCACTCCAGTTAGAATGGCCAGGGTCAGGAAAACGAATGACAACAGATGCTGGAGGGGATGTGGCCAGAAGGGATCACTACTACACTGTTGGTGGGAGTGCAAACTCGTTCAACCACTATGGAAAGCAGTGTGGCAGTGCCTCAAAAGGCTAAACATAGAACTCCCCTATGACCCAGCAATTCCACTACTTGGCATTTACCCAACAATCCAGAAACAAGGGCATACTAAACCCACTAGCACAACAATGTTCATTGCAGCGCTATTCACCATAGCAAAGATATGGAACCAACCCACATGTCCCTCAGTTGATGAGTGGATCAACAAGTTGTGGTATTTGTACACAATGGAATTCTATGCTGCTGTCAGAAAGAATGACATCACCCCATTTGTTAGGAGATGGCAAGACTTAGAACAAATCATATTAAGTGAAGTAAGCCAGACTCAAAGGAACTTAGGCTCAGTGGTTTCCCTCATTCGTCATAATCAGTAGAAACCTGGGGCTCTACTAGCAGAGATTTGCAATAGAGCAAAAGGCCATATATAAGGCCATATAATGTGAAGCTAATTGAAAGGACCTCCAGGATATTGAAACAAAAGCCATATAATGAATGATTGTTGTCCTTAATGTACTATGTTGTCTCTCATCTCCTTTGCTGTCCCTTGGTTATCCCATATTGGTATAGTATCTCACTTTGTTATCTGATATATTGAATTTATTTGTATTTGGATATTTGAAATTTGATAGGGAAGGGCTGAAAACCAAGACGGGTGGAGGGTGTGGGGTTGGAGGGAAATGGGTACCAAGACATGTGAAAGAGTATCAATGTATGTGAATTAATGCACCTTCTACCTGGCAAATATCATGTAACCCTTTTACTAATTACAATAAAAAAATGAAAAAAAAGAAAGTTGTAGTGTTTGGGGAGGATGATGTGGTCAAATACATTTCTTCTTAGAAATTTACCTCATCTGGTTGCCCTGGATTTTCCTGGCCTTCTTCTTAGAGAAAGGCCTGTTATACTGGATTTGTGGCTTGGCAAAGATCTAGCATGTACATCTTCGAGTAAGACATCCACAACTTCCATGCCTGAGACTCGAGTTTCCTGAACTTTGACAACAGCACAGCAACATCTTTCTTCCTCCTGAGCCACAGGCCAAGTGAGCTTGCTTGAGTTGGTTGTTAGTTACAGTGGCTTGGTTACCAGGGTTCCATATTCTGTTCCATTGTGAGGGAGGCAGGGTCACCTTTCAGGGCCCAATGACCAAAGATCCTTGCTCACAGAAGACCTCACCAAAGACATACTGGAGGCTGAATCTCTCCTCCAATCTCACAATATACATGTGGATGTAGTAAACAGCACACCTTATTTGTCCATTCCCAATGTCTTCCACTAGGCCCAACTACCAGTCTGGTCTCAGGCTCAAGGAGCCTTTCTTAGGTAAGATCAAAACTTAAGGGTCAATATTGCCCTCATCCTTTACAAAACATTTGCTTCACAGTGCCTACTCTGCCTGCATTTTGCCCCTTGTCGAATTGTTTTTTTTGTTTTTGCTAGTCTTGGGAATTGACCTCAGAGTGTGAACATTGTTCTTAGGCTTTCTTTAGGCTTTAGCTGTCCCACCGAGCCACAGCACCACTTGCAGCGTTTTCTATGTATGTGGTAATGAGGAATCAAACCTGAGTCTTTTTGCGTGGTAGCCAAGGACTCTACCACTAGGTCAAACACAGAGGGCATCTTGCACATATTTTTGACGTCAATCTACTAGGATATTATTAGGTTTCTGTATCCTAATCAATTTTTTCCTGATGATTAGCTTTGCTGTCATGTGTAAAAAATGCAAGAGGGAAAAACACAGAAGAATTAGTGAAATTTAAAAAAAAGCATTACACACATAGATAAGTGTTCATTCTTTGTAGGAGAAAGGTTATTTTGATATGATGATGATGACTTTATAATTACTATGTCAGGGTTGAGAGTTTGGCATAGTGGTAGAGTGCTTGCCTAGCATCCATGAAGATCTGGGTTTGATTGCTCAGTATCACATAGATAGAAAATCTAGACGTGGCACTGTGGCTCAAGTGGCAGAGGGCTAGACTTGAGAAAACCCGAGGACAGTGCTCAGGCCCTGAATTCCAGCCCCAAGACTGGCAAAAAGATAATAGAAAATAAAAATGCTTTTTAAGAGCTAATTCACTCACAGCATTGGCTTCTGAAATCTTCGCTTCTGCATCTTGTGAAATACCCCTTTCCCTCAACGTAGACAAGAAAATCAGATCCATCCTATGGTCCACTGTGAGGCCACTGGTTGGGCTAAGAGCTAGTCGTGCAGCAACACATAAATTTTATTCTAATATTTTCCAAAATTTGTACTCAAATATGCTACCTACTTACCAACTTAGGTCAGTTATCCTTATGCTATACCTTTTCTTCATTACTACAATATTCTTACACTCCTACGTTAATCCTCTTGTGCCTCCCCTGACCTCTCTAATTCTTTTTTTCTATCTCTGGACCTCTGCTCGTCTTTCAACCCTTATACTGCACGGATCTACACTTGATGGCTGTTGAGCAATATTGTATATGTAGGTGGTTAATTATTCTCTAGGCTCAGAGGGACTTAAAGACAATAAAGATTGGATTGAGAGGCCTATTGTTTTGGGTATAAATCGCTTATCAGTGGTTGTATTAGACTGGTCTGTAAGTGCACAAAAAGAAAGAGTGATAATACCAATCAAAACTTGTGAACATCTAGTGTCTGCCAGCTACAGAGGTCTAGGTTGGTTATATCTGAAAAACTATAATCGTATTTAGTAGTAATCTTGCTCCCATTTTCAAATGGGCAGAACAAGAAACTCAAGAAAAATGTCAAACCAAGAAACAACATCCCCCACCCAATGTAAACAGACAATGGAACAGTCACTGGCAAACCTAGAGGAGAGTCTTCCAAGTGCTACACAAATGCAATTGATAAACATCATTAATGAAAAATGTGAAAATATAAAGAAAGAGATAATGGAGGAAGCCATAGCTGAACAAGAGGAAAGCACAAACAAGGTGATAAGTGAAAAAGAAGAAGCCATAAAGGAGGCCATAACAAAGGTTTTTCAAAGAAAGATGGATGAATTCATAGAATCCACAAATAAAAACGTGACCAAACTCCAGCAAATGTCCAAAGAAAATAAAGCTACTGAGCTAACCACTCAAAAGGAAATCAAGGAGATAAAGAAATCCATACATGATCTAAAACAAGAGATGCAAGGCATCAAAAGTGAGCAATTAGAAGCAAGGGCGATGAAAAATAAAGTAGATAGCTTTGATAGCAGGTTAGACAATGCAGAGGAGAGAATTTCCCAGGCTGAAGATAATTTAGTTATTATAGAGAAAGAACAGAAAATGAGTCAATCCAAATTGAGGAAAATTGAGAGAGCGCTTCAGGAGGTCCAAGATACAATTAGGAATCCTAATTTAAGGCTAGTTGGTATTGAGGAGGGCGTGGAGAAAGAGGTCAATGGTATTGGAAATATACTTCAGGGAATCATCTCAGAGAATTTCCCAAATATCCAGAAGGGCAGGCCCATCCAGATACGAGAAGCTTTCAGAACCCCAAACAGACCTGACCAGAAAGGAACATCCCACCGCCACATTGTGATCCGAACTGGTTGAATAGAAACGAAAGGAAAGATCCTAAAGGCAGCCAGGGAGAAGGGATCAGTAACCTATAAAGGCAAACCAATCAGAATAACCCCAGATTTCTCAGCAGAGACCATGCAAGCACGAAGTGACTGGAAGCATATATGTCATGCCCTTAAATCAAATAACTACCAACCAAGAATATTGTAGCCAGCTAAGCTCTCATTCATAACTGAAGGAACAATAAAAACATTCCATTCCAGGGAAAAGCTGGAACAATATGTCGAAACAAAACCAACACTACAGAGAATTCTCAAAGATGCTCTATACATAGAAAACCAAAATAAATGCAATATAGGGAAAGAAATGGCACCTAAACAGCATACCATCTAAGGACCACAAGAACTGTCAAGACACAGGCCCTACTAAAAGCTTTTAAAAATGGTAGGAACTAATAAATATCTCTCAATCCTAACTCTCAATATCAATGGACTTAACTCTCCAATTAAACGGCATAGGCTGTCTAGTTGGATCAAAGAGCAATGGACATCGTTCTGCTCTCTTCAAGAGACACATCTTACCCAAAAACAATCATCTTTTCAAAGTGAGAGGTTGGAATAAACTCTATCAAGCTAACTGCCCCCATAAACAGGCTGGAGTTGCCATCCTCATATCAGATACAATAGACTTCAAACTAAAATTAGTAAGAAAAGACAAAGAAGGTTACTACATACTACTAAAGGGATCTTTCCTCCAGGAAGACATAACTATCCTAAATATTTACACACCCAATCCCGGAGCTCCAAACTTCATCAAGCAAACTTTACTTACACTGAAATCATACATAGATCGAAATACAGTGATTGTTGGTGAGTTTAACACACCACTCTCACCTATGGACAGATCAACAAGGCAAAACTCAACAGAGAAACCTTAGAACTGAACAACTATATAGACCAACTAGATCTAACAGGCATCTGCAGAATATTCCACACAGTAACAACACAATATACGTTTTTCTCAGCAGCACATGGAACATTTTCCAAAATAGACCACATCTTAAGCCATAAAACAAACCTGGACAGATTCAGAAACACTGAAATTATTCCATCCACACTCTCAGACCATAAAGGCATCAAATTGGACCTGAACACACATTTCTACCAACGAAAACCCTGTATCTCATGGAGACTGAACAACACATTGTTGAATCAAAAACAATGGGTAATCGAAGAGATCAGAACAGATATCCAACTGTTTATGAAATTTAACAATAAGGAGCACACAAATATCAACTCCTTAGGGACACAACAAAGGCAGTACTCAGAGGAAAATTTATAGTGCTGAGTGCCTGGAACAGCAAGTTGGAAAAATGGCAAACCAACTAGTTAATGTCTCACTTTACCCTCCTGGAAAAAGAGCAACAAACCAAACCTAAACCCATTAGGAGAAAGCAAATTATTAAAATCAAAGCAGAATTAAATGATTTGGAATAAAAAAAAACCTATAGAAAGAATCAACAAAACAAGGAGTGGGTTCTTTGAAAGAATTAACAAAATTGACAAGCCCTTAGCAAATCTTACCAAAAAAACAAGAGAGCATATCGAAATAAACAAAATCGCAGATGAAAATGGTAATATCACGACAGAAATTACCAAGATCCAGAATATCATGAGGGAATACTTCTCAAACCTTTACGCCAACAAATTTGAGAATCTAGAAGAAATGGATGAATTCCTAGACAATATTAACATACCCACACTGAACCAAGAAGAGCTAACCCAACTCAACAGGGCTATTTCAAGCTCTGAAATAGAAATGGAAATTAGACAACTTCCACTTAAAAAGAGCCCAGGGCCAGATGGATTCACAGCTGAATTCTATAAGGTCTTCAAAGCAGAGCTCACACCAATACTCCTCAAGCTCTTCAACGAAATTGAAAATGAAAGTTCTTTACCAAACTCATTCTGTGAAGCCAGTATATCCCTCATCCCCAAACCAGACAGAGATTCATCAAAGAAAGAGAACTATAGACCCATTTCTTTGATGAACATCGATGCAAAACTTCTCAACAAAATACTGGCGAACCGTCTACAACAACTCATCAAAACATTATACACTATGATCAAACTGGATTCATCACAGGGAGGCAAAGCTGGTTCAACATACACAAATCAATTCATATAATTCAACACATCAACAGGAGCAAGGACAAAAATCACATGATTGTCTCAATAGATGCGGAAAAGGCATTTGACAAGATCCAAAACCCCTTTATGTTAAAAGATGTGGAGAAACTAGGACTCCATGGAACATTTCTCAATGTAATGAAGGCTGTGTATGAGAAACCCACTGCTAGTATTATACTTAATGGTGAAAATCTAAAGCCATTCCCTCTAAAATCAGGAACGAGACAAGGATGCCCACTCTCTCCACTCCTTTCTAACATAGTACTAAATTTCCTAGGCAGTGCAATAAGGCAAGAAGCAAGCATAAAGGGGATCCAAGTAGGGAAAGAGGCAATAAAACTATCCCTCTTTGCAGATGACATGATTCTGTATTTAAAGAATCCTATAGACTCTACTCCCAAGCTCCTTGAGCTGATTCAAAGCTTTGGAAGGGTAGCAGGCCATAAAATCAACCCTCACAAATCAACTGCCTTCCTTTACGTTAATAGTGAGAGGAACGAGGCAATAATCAGGAAAGAAACTCCTTTCACAATAGCCTCAAAGGAAATAAAGTACCTAGGAATTAGATTAATTAAGAATGTAAAGGACCGTTTAGATGAAAACTTTAAAACCCTAAAAAAGGAAATTAAAGCAGAACTAAGGAAATGGAAAACCCTCCCATGCTCCTGGATTGGAAGAATCAACATTGTGAAAATGACAATCTTGCCAAGGGCTATCTACAAATTCAATGCAATACCCATCAACATCCCAATGTCATTCTTTAAAGAAATACAAGAGGCAATTCAAAATTTCATATGGAATAATAAAAGACCCCGTATAGCAAAAACACTTCTTAGCAGAAAGAACAGCGCTGGAGGAATTTCAATTCCAAACTTTAGACTCTATTACAGAGCTATAATTCTCAAAACAGCTTGGTACTGGCACAAGAACAAGCCTGAAGTCCAATGGAATAGAACTGCGGTCCCAGATTTTAAACCACAGACCAATGGCCACCTAATCTTTGACAAGGGAGCCAAAAAAATAGAATGGAAGAAAGATAGCCTCTTCAACATGTTGTGGTGGCAGAACTGGTTAAGCACCAGCAGAAAACTAAAGTTGGATCCTTCTTTGTCACCTTGCACTAGAATTAACTACAAATGGATCAAAGACCTGCAGGTAAAACTGACACACTGAAAAGTTTACAGGAAGGAATAGGAGATACACTAGGCCTCCTTGGCACACGTTGAAACTTGCTTAATAAAGACCAAGAATCACAACAAATCAGAGAAGGCTGGATAAATGGGACTGCATTAAACTGCAGAGCTTTTGTATGGCAATGGATATAGCTAGTAAACTAATCAGGAAGCCTACAGAGTGGGAGAACATCTTCACCAACCAAACAACGGACAAAGGCCTCATATCTAAAATATATCAACAACTCAAAAAATTGAATCACTCCAAAACTAACCTCCAAAGTAACACCCATCCCATTAAAAAATGGGCCAAAGACTTAAAGAGAGTCTTCTCTGAAGAAGAAACAAAAATGGCCTATAGACACATGAAGAAATGCTCAACATCTCTGGTCATAAAAGAATTGCATATCAAAAGAACTCTAAGATTCCACCTCACTCCAGTTAGAATGGCCAGGGTCAGGAAAACGAATGACAACAGATGCTGGAGGGGATGTGGCCAGAAGGGATCACTACTACACTGTTGGTGGGAGTGCAAACTCGTTCAACCACTATGGAAAGCAGTGTGGCAGTGCCTCAAAAGGCTAAACATAGAACTCCCCTATGACCCAGCAATTCCACTACTTGGCATTTACCCAACAATCCAGAAACAAGGGCATACTAAACCCACTAGCACAACAATGTTCATTGCAGCGCTATTCACCATAGCAAAGATATGGAACCAACCCACATGTCCCTCAGTTGATGAGTGGATCAACAAGTTGTGGTATTTGTACACAATGGAATTCTATGCTGCTGTCAGAAAGAATGACATCACCCCATTTGTTAGGAGATGGCAAGACTTAGAACAAATCATATTAAGTGAAGTAAGCCAGACTCAAAGGAACTTAGGCTCAGTGGTTTCCCTCATTCGTCATAATCAGTAGAAACCTGGGGCTCTACTAGCAGAGATTTGCAATAGAGCAAAAGGCCATATATAAGGCCATATAATGTGAAGCTAATTGAAAGGACCTCCAGGATATTGAAACAAAAGCCATATAATGAATGATTGTTGTCCTTAATGTACTATGTTGTCTCTCATCTCCTTTGCTGTCCCTTGGTTATCCCATATTGGTATAGTATCTCACTTTGTTATCTGATATATTGAATTTATTTGTATTTGGATATTTGAAATTTGATAGGGAAGGGCTGAAAACCAAGACGGGTGGAGGGTGTGGGGTTGGAGGGAAATGGGTACCAAGACATGTGAAAGAGTATCAATGTATGTGAATTAATGCACCTTCTACCTGGCAAATATCATGTAACCCTTTTACTAATTACAATAAAAAAATGAAAAAAAAGAAAGTTGTAGTGTTTGGGGAGGATGATGTGGTCAAATACATTTCTTCTTAGAAATTTACCTCATCTGGTTGCCCTGGATTTTCCTGGCCTTCTTCTTAGAGAAAGCCTGTTATACTGGATTTGTGGCTTGGCAAAGATCTAGCATGTACATCTTCGAGTAAGACATCCACAACTTCCATGCCTGAGACTCGAGTTTCCTGAACTTTGACAACAGCACAGCAACATCTTTCTTCCTCCTGAGCCACAGGCCAAGTGAGCTTGCTTGAGTTGGTTGTTAGTTACAGTGGCTTGGTTACCAGGGTTCCATATTCTGTTCCATTGTGAGGGAGGCAGGGTCACCTTTCAGGGCCCAATGACCAAAGATCCTTGCTCACAGAAGACCTCACCAAAGACATACTGGAGGCTGAATCTCTCCTCCAATCTCACAATATACATGTGGATGTAGTAAACAGCACACCTTATTTGTCCATTCCCAATGTCTTCCACTAGGCCCAACTACCAGTCTGGTCTCAGGCTCAAGGAGCCTTTCTTAGGTAAGATCAAAACTTAAGGGTCAATATTGCCCTCATCCTTTACAAAACATTTGCTTCACAGTGCCTACTCTGCCTGCATTTTGCCCCTTGTCGAATTGTTTTTTTTGTTTTTGCTAGTCTTGGGAATTGACCTCAGAGTGTGAACATTGTTCTTAGGCTTTCTTTAGGCTTTAGCTGTCCCACCGAGCCACAGCACCACTTGCAGCGTTTTCTATGTATGTGGTAATGAGGAATCAAACCTGAGTCTTTTTGCGTGGTAGCCAAGGACTCTACCACTAGGTCAAACACAGAGGGCATCTTGCACATATTTTTGACGTCAATCTACTAGGATATTATTAGGTTTCTGTATCCTAATCAATTTTTTCCTGATGATTAGCTTTGCTGTCATGTGTAAAAAATGCAAGAGGGAAAAACACAGAAGAATTAGTGAAATTTAAAAAAAAGCATTACACACATAGATAAGTGTTCATTCTTTGTAGGAGAAAGGTTATTTTGATATGATGATGATGACTTTATAATTACTATGTCAGGGTTGAGAGTTTGGCATAGTGGTAGAGTGCTTGCCTAGCATCCATGAAGATCTGGGTTTGATTGCTCAGTATCACATAGATAGAAAATCTAGACGTGGCACTGTGGCTCAAGTGGCAGAGGGCTAGACTTGAGAAAACCCGAGGACAGTGCTCAGGCCCTGAATTCCAGCCCCAAGACTGGCAAAAAGATAATAGAAAATAAAAATGCTTTTTAAGAGCTAATTCACTCACAGCATTGGCTTCTGAAATCTTCGCTTCTGCATCTTGTGAAATACCCCTTTCCCTCAACGTAGACAAGAAAATCAGATCCATCCTATGGTCCACTGTGAGGCCACTGGTTGGGCTAAGAGCTAGTCGTGCAGCAACACATAAATTTTATTCTAATATTTTCCAAACTTTGTACTCAAATATGCTACCTACTTACCAACTTAGGTCAGTTATCCTTATGCTATACCTTTTCTTCATTACTACAATATTCTTACACTCCTACGTTAATCCTCTTGTGCCTCCCCTGACCTCTCTAATTCTTTTTTTCTATCTCTGGACCTCTGCTCGTCTTTCAACCCTTATACTGCACGGATCTACACTTGATGGCTGTTGAGCAATATTGTATATGTAGGTGGTTAATTATTCTCTAGGCTCAGAGGGACTTAAAGACAATAAAGATTGGATTGAGAGGCCTATTGTTTTGGGTATAAATCGCTTATCAGTGGTTGTATTAGACTGGTCTGTAAGTGCACAAAAAGAAAGAGTGATAATACCAATCAAAACTTGTGAACATCTAGTGTCTGCCAGCTACAGAGGTCTAGGTTGGTTATATCTGAAAAACTATAATCGTATTTAGTAGTAATCTTGCTCCCATTTTCAAATGGGCAGAACAAGAAACTCAAGAAAAATGTCAAACCAAGAAACAACATCCCCCACCCAATGTAAACAGACAATGGAACAGTCACTGGCAAACCTAGAGGAGAGTCTTCCAAGTGCTACACAAATGCAATTGATAAACATCATTAATGAAAAATGTGAAAATATAAAGAAAGAGATAATGGAGGAAGCCATAGCTGAACAAGAGGAAAGCACAAACAAGGTGATAAGTGAAAAAGAAGAAGCCATAAAGGAGGCCATAACAAAGGTTTTTCAAAGAAAGATGGATGAATTCATAGAATCCACAAATAAAAACGTGACCAAACTCCAGCAAATGTCCAAAGAAAATAAAGCTACTGAGCTAACCACTCAAAAGGAAATCAAGGAGATAAAGAAATCCATACATGATCTAAAACAAGAGATGCAAGGCATCAAAAGTGAGCAATTAGAAGCAAGGGCGATGAAAAATAAAGTAGATAGCTTTGATAGCAGGTTAGACAATGCAGAGGAGAGAATTTCCCAGGCTGAAGATAATTTAGTTATTATAGAGAAAGAACAGAAAATGAGTCAATCCAAATTGAGGAAAATTGAGAGAGCGCTTCAGGAGGTCCAAGATACAATTAGGAATCCTAATTTAAGGCTAGTTGGTATTGAGGAGGGCGTGGAGAAAGAGGTCAATGGTATTGGAAATATACTTCAGGGAATCATCTCAGAGAATTTCCCAAATATCCAGAAGGGCAGGCCCATCCAGATACGAGAAGCTTTCAGAACCCCAAACAGACCTGACCAGAAAGGAACATCCCACCGCCACATTGTGATCCGAACTGGTTGAATAGAAACGAAAGGAAAGATCCTAAAGGCAGCCAGGGAGAAGGGATCAGTAACCTATAAAGGCAAACCAATCAGAATAACCCCAGATTTCTCAGCAGAGACCATGCAAGCACGAAGTGACTGGAAGCATATATGTCATGCCCTTAAATCAAATAACTACCAACCAAGAATATTGTAGCCAGCTAAGCTCTCATTCATAACTGAAGGAACAATAAAAACATTCCATTCCAGGGAAAAGCTGGAACAATATGTCGAAACAAAACCAACACTACAGAGAATTCTCAAAGATGCTCTATTCATAGAAAACCAAAATAAATGCAATATAGGGAAAGAAATGGCACCTAAACAGCATACCATCTAAGGACCACAAGAACTGTCAAGACACAGGCCCTACTAAAAGCTTTTAAAAATGGTAGGAACTAATAAATATCTCTCAATCCTAACTCTCAATATCAATGGACTTAACTCTCCAATTAAACGGCATAGGCTGTCTAGTTGGATCAAAGAGCAATGGACATCGTTCTGCTCTCTTCAAGAGACACATCTTACCCAAAAACAATCATCTTTTCAAAGTGAGAGGTTGGAATAAACTCTATCAAGCTAACTGCCCCCATAAACAGGCTGGCGTTGCCATCCTCATATCAGATACAATAAACTTCAAACTAAAATTAGTAAGAAAAGACAAAGAAGGTTACTACATACTACTAAAGGGATCTTTCCTCCAGGAAGACATAACTATCCTAAATATTTACACACCCAATCCCGGAGCTCCAAACTTCATCAAGCAAACTTTACTTACACTGAAATCATACATAGATCGAAATACAGTGATTGTTGGTGAGTTTAACACACCACTCTCACCTATGGACAGATCAACAAGGCAAAACTCAACAGAGAAACCTTAGAACTGAACAACTATATAGACCAACTAGATCTAACAGGCATCTGCAGAATATTCCACACAGTAACAACACAATATACGTTTTTCTCAGCAGCACATGGAACATTTTCCAAAATAGACCACATCTTAAGCCATAAAACAAACCTGGACAGATTCAGAAACACTGAAATTATTCCATCCACACTCTCAGACCATAAAGGCATCAAATTGGACCTGAACACACATTTCTACCAACGAAAACCCTGTATCTCATGGAGACTGAACAACACATTGTTGAATCAAAAACAATGGGTAATCGAAGAGATCAGAACAGATATCCAACTGTTTATGAAATTTAACAATAAGGAGCACACAAATATCAACTCCTTAGGGACACAACAAAGGCAGTACTCAGAGGAAAATTTATAGCGCTGAGTGCCTGGAACAGCAAGTTGGAAAAATGGCAAACCAACTAGTTAATGTCTCACTTTACCCTCCTGGAAAAAGAGCAACAAACCAACCCTAAACCCATTAAGAGAAAGCAAATTATTAAAATCAAAGCAGAATTAAATGATTTGGAATAAAAAAAAACCTATAGAAAGAATCAACAAAACAAGGAGTTGGTTCTTTGAAAGAATTAACAAAATTGACAAGCCCTTAGCAAATCTTACCAAAAAAACAAGAGAGCATATCGAAATAAACAAAATCGCAGATGAAAATGGTAATATCACGACAGAAATTACCAAGATCCAGAATATCATGAGGGAATACTTCTCAAACCTTTACGCCAACAAATTTGAGAATCTAGAAGAAATGGATGAATTCCTAGACAATATTAACATACCCACACTGAACCAAGAAGAGCTAACCCAACTCAACAGGGCTATTTCAAGCTCTGAAATAGAAATGGAAATTAGACAACTTCCACTTAAAAAGAGCCCAGGGCCAGATGGATTCACAGCTGAATTCTATAAGGTCTTCAAAGCAGAGCTCACACCAATACTCCTCAAGCTCTTCAACGAAATTGAAAATGAAAGTTCTTTACCAAACTCATTCTGTGAAGCCAGTATATCCCTCATCCCCAAACCAGACAGAGATTCATCAAAGAAAGAGAACTATAGACCCATTTCTTTGATGAACATCGATGCAAAACTTCTCAACAAAATACTGGCGAACCGTCTACAACAACTCATCAAAACATTATACACTATGATCAAACTGGATTCATCACAGGGAGGCAAAGCTGGTTCAACATACACAAATCAATTCATATAATTCAACACATCAACAGGAGCAAGGACAAAAATCACATGATTGTCTCAATAGATGCGGAAAAGGCATTTGACAAGATCCAAAACCCCTTTATGTTAAAAGATGTGGAGAAACTAGGACTCCATGGAACATTTCTCAATGTAATGAAGGCTGTGTATGAGAAACCCACTGCTAGTATTATACTTAATGGTGAAAATCTAAAGCCATTCCCTCTAAAATCAGGAAGGAGACAAGGATGCCCACTCTCTCCACTCCTTTCTAACATAGTACTAAATTTCCTAGGCAGTGCAATAAGGCAAGAAGCAAGCATAAAGGGGATCCAAGTAGGGAAAGAGGCAATAAAACTATCCCTCTTTGCAGATGACATGATTCTGTATTTAAAGAATCCTATAGACTCTACTCCCAAGCTCCTTGAGCTGATTCAAAGCTTTGGAAGGGTAGCAGGCCATAAAATCAACCCTCACAAATCAACTGCCTTCCTTTACGCCAATAGTGAGAGGAACGACGCAATAATCAGGAAAGAAACTCCTTTCACAATAGCCTCAAAGAAAATAAAGTACCTAGGAATTAGCTTACCTAAGAATGTAAAGGACCGTTTAGATGAAAACTTTAAAACCCTAAAAAAGGAAATTAAAGCAGAACTAAGGAAATGGAAAAACCTCCCATGCTCCTGGATTGGAAGAATCAACATTGTGAAAATGACAATCTTGCCAAGGGCTATCTACAAATTCAATGCAATACCCATCAACATCCCAATGTCATTCTTTAAAGAAATACAAGAGGCAATTCAAAATTTCATATGGAATAATAAAAGACCCCGTATAGCAAAAACACTTCTTAGCAGAAAGAACAGCGCTGGAGGAATTTCAATTCCAAACTTTAGACTCTATTACAGAGCTATAATTCTCAAAACAGCTTGCTACTGGCACAAGAAAAAGCCTGAAGTCCAATGGAATAGAACTGCGGTCCAGATTTTAAACCACAGACCAATGGCCACCTAATCTTTGACAAGGGAGCCAAAAAAATAGAATGGAAGAAAGATAGCCTCTTCAACATGTTGTGGTGGCAGAACTGGTTAAGCACCAGCAGAAAACTAAAGTTGGATCCTTCTTTGTCACCTTGCACTAGAATTAACTACAAATGGATCAAAGACCTGGAGGTAAAACTGACACACTGAAAAGTTTACAGGAAGGAATAGGAGATACAATAGGCCTCCTTGGCACAGGTTGAAACTTGCTTAATAAAGACCAAGAATCACAACAAATCAGAGAAGGCTGGATAAATGGGACTGCATTAAACTGCAGAGCTTTTGTATGGCAACGGATATAGCTAGTAAACTAATCAGGAAGCCTACAGAGTGGGAGAAGATCTTCACCAACCAAACAACGGACAAAGGCCTCCTATCTAAAATATGTCAACAACTCAAAAAATTGAATCACTCCAAAACGAACCTCCAAAGTAACACCCATCCCATTAAAAATGGGCCAAAGACTTAAAGAGAGTCTTCTCTGAAGAAGAAACAAAAATGGCCTATAGACACATGAAGAAATGCTCAACATCTCTGGTCATAAAAGAATTGCATATCAAAAGAACTCTAAGATTCCAACTCACTCCAGTTAGAATGGCCAGGATCAGGAAAACGAATGACAACAGATGCTGGAGGGGATGTGGCCAGAAGGGATCACTACTACACTGTTGGTGGGAGTGCAAACTCGTTCAACCACTATGGAAAGCAGTGTGGCAGTGCCTCAAAAGGCTAAACATAGAACTCCCCTATGACCCAGCAATTCCACTACTTGGCATTTACCCAACAATCCAGAAACAAGGGCATACTAAACCCACTAGCACAACAATGTTCATTGCAACGCTATTCACCATAGCAAAGATATGGAACCAAACCACATGTCCCTCAGTTGATGAGTGGATCAACAAGTTGTGGTATTTGTACACAATGGAATTCTATGCTGCTGTCAGAAAGAATGACATCACCCCATTTGTTAGGATATGGCAAGACTTAGAACAAATCATATTAAGTGAAGTAAGCCAGACTCAAAGGAACTTAGGCTCAGTGGTTTCCCTCATTCGTCATAATCAGTAGAAACCTTGGGCTCTACTAGCAGAGATTTGCAATAGAGCAAAAGGCCATATATAAGGCCATATAATGTGAAGCTAATTGAAAGGACCTCCAGGATATTGAAACAAAAGCCATATAATGAATGATTGTTGTCCTTAATGTACTATGTTGTCTCTCATCTCCTTTGCTGTCCCTTGGTTATCCCATATTGGTATAGTATCTCACTTTGTTATCTGATATATTGAATTTATTTGTATTTGGATATTTGAAATTTGATAGGGAAGGGGGGAAAACCAAGAAGGGTGGGGGGTGTGGGGTTGGAGGAAAATGGGTACCAAGACATGTGAAAGAGTATCAATGTATGTGAATTAATGCACCTTCTACCTGGCAAATATCATGTAACCCTTTTACTAATTACATTAAAATATGAAAAAAAAGAAAGTTGTAGTGTGTGGGGAGAATGATGTGGTCAAATACATTTCTTCTTAGAAATTTACCTCATCTGGTTGCCCTGGATTTTCCTGGCCTTCTTCTTAGAGAAAGGCCTGTTATACTGGATTTGTGGCTTGGCAAAGATCTAGCATGTACATCTTCGAGTAAGACATCCACAACTTCCATGCCTGAGACTCGACTTTCCTGACCTTTGGCAACAGCACAGCAACATCTTTCTTCCTCCTGAGCCACAGGCCAAGTGAGCAGGCTTGAGCTGGTTGTTAGTTACAGTGGCTTGGTTACCAGGGTTCCATATTCTGTTCCATTGTGAGGGAGGCAGGGTCACCTTTCAGGGCCCAATGACCAAAGATCCTTGCTCACAGAAGACCTCACCAAAGACATACTGGAGGCTGAATCTCTCCTCCAATCTCACAATATACATGTGGATGTAGTAAACAGCACACCTTATTTGTCCATTCCCAATGTCTTCCACTAGGCCCAACTACCAGTCTGGTCTCAGGCTCAAGGAGCCTTTCTTAGGTAAGATCAAAACTTAAGGGTCAATATTGCCCTCATCCTTTACAAAACATTTGCTTCACAGTGCCTACTCTGCCTGCATTTTGCCCCTTGTCGAATTGTTTTTTTTGTTTTTGCTAGTCTTGGGAATTGACCTCAGAGTGTGAACATTGTTCTTGGGCTTTCTTTAGGCTTTAGCTGTCCCACCGAGCCACAGCACCACTTGCAGCGTTTTCTATGTATGTGGTAATGAGGAATCAAACCTGAGTCTTTTTGCGTGGTAGCCAAGGACTCTACCACTAGGTCAAACACACAGGGCATCTTGCACATATTTTTGACGTCAATCTACTAGGATATTATTAGGTTTCTGTATCCTAATCAATTTTTTCCTGATGATTAGCTTTGCTGTCATGTGTAAAAAATGCAAGAGGGAAAAACACAGAAGAATTAGTGAAATTTAAAAAAAAGCATTACACACATAGATAAGTGTTCATTCTTTGTAGGAGAAAGGTTATTTTGATATGATGATGATGACTTTATAATTACTATGTCAGGGTTGAGAGTTTGGCATAGTGGTAGAGTGCTTGCCTAGCATCCATGAAGATCTGGGTTTGATTTCTCAGTATCACATAGATAGAAAATCTAGACGTGGCACTGTGTGTGGCTCAAGTGGCAGAGGGCTAGACTTGAGAAAACCCGAGGACAGTGCTCAGGCCCTGAATTCCAGCCCCAAGACTGGCAAAAAGATAATAGAAAATAAAAATGCTTTTTAAGAGCTAATTCACTCACAGCATTGGCTTCTGAAATCTTCGCTTCTGCATCTTGTGAAATACCCCTTTCCCTCAACGTAGACAAGAAAATCAGATCCATCCTATGGTCCACTGTGAGGCCACTGGTTGGGCTAAGAGCTAGTCGTGCAGCAACACATAAGTTTTATTCTAATATTTTCCAAACTTTGTACTCAAATATGCTACCTACTTACCAACTTAGGTCAGTTATCCTTATGCTATACCTTTTCTTCATTACCACAATATTCTTACACTCCTACGTTAATCCTCTTGTGCCTCCCCTGACCTCTCTCATTCTTTATTTCTATCTCTGGACATCTGCTCCTCTTTCAACCCTTATACTGCACGGATCTACACTTGATGGCTGTTGAGCAATATTGTATATGTAGGTGGTTAATTATTCTCTAGGCTCAGAGGGACTTAAAGACAATAGAGATTGGATTGAGAGGCCTATTGTTTTGGGTATAAATCGCTTATCAGTGGTTGTATTAGACTGGTCTGTAAGTGCACAAAAAGAAAGAGTGATAATACCAATCAAAACTTGTGAACATCTAGTGTCTGCCAGCTACAGAGGTCTAGGTTGGTTATATCTGAATAACTATAATCGTATTTAGTAGTAATCTTGCTCCCATTTTCAAATGGGCAGAACAAGAAACTCAAGAAAAGTGTCAAATCAAGAAACAACATCCCCCACCCAATGTAAACAGACAATGGAACAGTCACTGGCAAACTTAGAGGAGAGTCTTCCAAGTGCTACACAAATGCAATTGATAAACATCATTAATGGAAAATGTGAAAATATAAAGAAAGAGATAATGGAGGAAGCCATAGCTGAACAAGAGGGAAGCACAAACAAGGTGATAAGTGAAAAAGAAGAAGCCATAAAGGAGGCCATAATAAAGGTTTTTCAAAGAAAGATGGATGAATTCATGGAATCTACAAATGAAAACGTGACAAAACTCCAGCAAATGTCCAAAGAAAATAAAGCTACTGAGCTAACCACTCAAAAGGAAATCAAGGAGATAAAGAAATCCATACATGATCTAAAAGAAGAGATGCAAGGCATCAAAAGTGAGGAATTAGAAGCAAAGGCGATGAAAAATAACTAGATAGTTTTGATAGCAGGTTAGACAATGCAGAGGAGAGAATTTCCGGGGCTGAAGATAATTTATTTATTATAGAGAAAGAACAGAAAATGTGTCAATCCAAACTAGGAAATATGAGAGAGCGCTTCAGGAGGTCCAAGTTACAATTAGGAATCCTAATTTAAGGCTAGTTGGTATTGAGGAGGGCGTGGAGAAAGAGGTCAATGGTACTGGAAATATACTTCAGGGAATCATCTCAGAGAATTTCCCAAATATCCAGAAGGACAGGCCCATCCAGATACGAGAAGCTTTCAGAACCCCAAACAGACCTGACCAGAAAAGAACATCCCACCGCCACATTGTGACCCGAACTGGATCAATAGAAACGAAAGAAAAGATCCTAAAGGCAGCCAGGGAAAAGGGATCAGTAACCTATTAAGGCAAACCAATCAGAATAACCCCAGATTTCTCAGCAGAGACCATGCAAGCACGAAGTGACTGGAAGCATATATGTCATGCCCTTAAGTCAAATAATTACCAACCAAGAATACTGTAGCCAGCTAAGCTCTCATTCATAACTGAGAGAACAATAAAAACATTCCATTCCATGGAAAAGCTGCAACAATATGTCGAAACAAAACCAACATTACAGAGAAAAGGCAATCCAAAATTTCATATGGAATAATAAAATACCCCATATAGCAAAAACACTTCTTAGCAGAAAGAACAGCGCTGGAGGAATTTCAATTCCAAACTTTAGACTCTATTACAGAGCTATAATTCTCAAAACAGCTTGGTACTGGCACAAGAATAGGCCTGAGACCAATGGAATAGAACTGAGGACCCACATACTAAACCACAGACCTATGGCCACCTAATCTTTGACAAGGGAGCCAAAAAAATAGAATGGAAGAAAGACAGCCTCTTCAACAAGTTATGCGGGCAGAACTGGTTAAGCACCTGCAGAAAACTAAAGCTGGATCCTTCTTTGTCACCTTGCACTAGAATTAACTCTAAATGGATCAAAGACCTGGAGGTAAAACTGACACACCGAAAACTCTACAGGAAGGAATAGGAGATACACTAGGCCTCCTTGGCACAGGTCGAAATTTTCTAAATAAGGACCAAGAATCACAACAAATCAGGGAAGGGCTGGATAAGTGGGACTGCATTAAACTGCAGAGCTTTTGTATGGCAAAGGACATAGCTAGTAAACTAAGCAGGAAGCCTACAGAATGGGAGAAGATCTTCACCAACCAAACAACGGACAAAAGCCTCATATCTAAAATATATCAACAACTCAAAAAATTGAATCACTCCAAAACTAACCTCCAAAGTAACAACGATCCTATTAAAAAATGGGCCAAAACTAAAAGAGAGTCTTCTCTGAAGAAGAAACAAAAATGGCCTATAGACACATGAAGAAATGCTCAATATCTCTGGTCATAAAAGAAATGCAAATCAAAACATCTCTAAGATTCCACCTCACTCCAGCTAGTATGGCCAGGATCAGGAAAATGAATGACAACAGATGCTGGAGGGGATGTGGCCAGGAGGGATCACTACTACACTGTTGGTGGGAGTGCAAACTCGTTCAACCATTATGGAAAGCAGTGTGGCAGTGCCTCAAAAGGCTAAACATAGAACTCCCCTATGACCTAGCAATTCCACTACTTGGCATTTACCCAACCACCCAGAAACAAGGACATACTAAACCCACTAGCACAACAATGTTCATTGCAGCGCTATTCACCATAGCAAAGATATGGAAAAAACCCAGATGTCCCTCAGTTGATGAGTGGATCAACAAGTTGTGGTATTTGTACACAATGGAATTCTGTGCTGCTGTCGGAAAGAATGACATCGCCCCATTTGTTTGGAAATGGAAAGACTTAGGAAAAATCATATTAAGTGAAGTAAGCCAGACTCAAAGGAATGTAGGCTCAGTGGTTTCCCTCATTCGTCATAATCAGTAGAAACCTTGGGCTCTACTAGCAGAGATTTGCAATTGAGCAAAGTCTTGATACATAAGGCCATATAATGTGAAGCTAATTGAAAGGACCTCCAGGATATTGAAACAAAAGCCATATAATGAATGATTGTTGTCCTTAATGTACTATGTTGTCTCTCATCTCCTTTACTGTCCCTTGGTTATCTCATATTGGTATAGTATCTCACTTTGTTATCTGCTATATGAAATTTATTTGTATTTGGATATTTGAAATTTGATAGGGAAGGGGGGAAAACCAAGACGGGAGGTGGGTGTGGGGTGAGGGAAACAGGTACCAAGACGTGTGAAAGGGCATCAATGTATGTGAATTAATGCACCTTCTATCTGGCAAATATCATGTAACCCTTTTACTAATTACAATAAAAAATCTAAAAAAAAAGAATTATGGAAAAAAAGAAAAAGAAAAGGAGAAAAACTTCAGCCAGGGGTTTCCATTCCCCTCTGAATTCCAGGATGAAATGCAAATTCCAGTTGAATTGCTACTTGTTTCTGATCCATTCAGCATTATCAGCTGGACTTACATATCAGAAAGAAAATAATATAAGGATAGAAATGTTTCTCCTAGGTACAGTATGTACTCACTTATGAAAGGCCCTAGGTTCAATCTCTACCACATCTCCAGCGCAGGTTTTTGTTTTTTTTATTTTTTAATTTGAAAAAGGCAATGATGTAAAACATTATATTTGGCTTCTAAATCTAAGTTAAATAGTCACGATTTGGGCTGAATCAAAAGTTAGAACAAAATACCTAATCTCTGCAGTTAGACCCAATCTTCTAGATGTTTTGTAAAGATAAGGAAAATGTCTAGATAAATACCCTACATGGCGTACAGACACATGAAGAAATGCTAAACATGTCTGGCCATAAAAGAAATGCAAATCAAAACAACTCTAAGATTCTACCTCACTCCAGTTAGAATGGCCAGGATCAAGAAATCTAATAACAACAGATGCTGGAGGGGATGTGGCCAGAAGGGATCACTACTACACTGTTGGTGGGAGTGCAAACTCCTTCAACCACTATGGAAAAAACAGTATGGCATTCTTCAAAAGACTAAACATAGAGCTCCCCTATGAACCAGAAATTCCACTACTCAGCATTTACCCTCTTGTCTAGAAACAAGGACATACTAAATTCACTAGCACAACAATATTCATTGCAGCACTATTTACCATAGCAAAGATATGGAACCAGTCCAGATGCCCTTCAGTTGATGAGTGGATCAACAAGATGTGGTATTTATACACAACGGTATCCCATGCTGCTGTCAGAAAGAAGGACATTGCCCCATTTGTAAAGAAATGGAAAGACTTTGAAAAAATCATATTAAGTGAAGTAAGCCAGACCCAAAGGAACACAGGCTCAATGGTTTGTCTCATTTGTCATTATCAGTAGAAACCTTGGGCTCACCTAACAGAGATTTACAATAGAGTAAAACCTAGATACATAAGGCCATATAATATGATGCTAAATGAAAGAACCTCCAGGATATAGAAACAAAAGCAATATAATGATTGATGGTTGTCCTTAATGTACTATGTTATCTCTCATCTCTTTTTCTGTCTCTTGGTTAACTCATATTGTTACAGTATTTCACCTGATTGTCTGATATATTTTATATATGCATATTTGGTTATTTGAAATAGGATAGGGAAGCAGGTAAAACAAGATGAGGGTTGGGGGTGGGGAGAGGGAACTGGGGACCAAGACATGAGAAAGGGTATCAATGTTTGTGAAGTAATGCACCTTCTATCTGGTGAATATAATGTAACCCTTCTATTAATTACAATAAAAATATATTAAAATAAAAAAAAGAGACACATCTTACCCCAAAACAATCATCTTTTGAAAGTGAGAGGTTGGAATAAACTCTATCAAGTTAACTGCCCCCATAAACAGGCTGTAGTTGCCATCCTCATATCAGATACAATAGACTTCAAACTAAAATTAGTAAGAAAAGACAAAGAAGATGACTACATACTACTAAAGGGATCTTTCCTCCAGGAAGACATAACGATCCTAAATATTTACACACCCCTTTGAAGATTCTCAACAGATTGAAGATTCTGCCAGTGTAAGTTAGATTCCGGCATTGATATTAAATAATGCAATGAGTAGGGATTTATATTTGAAATATCACTGTTGACAAAATCTAACACACATTTGCTTAGTATTTGCTTTTGATTTCCCAAGAAGTTCAGTACAAGCTAACATGTGTGGCATATATCGACTGGGAGAAATGATTCAGAATATGTGACTCATTTGAACAGGAGTCAGTGAAAAGATACAGAAGCAGGATACCCATATTGTGATAATTTGTATCTTTTGCATATTTTGTGTTTGTTATTAATTCCATTTGTAGTATACATTTCTAGGTAAAAACTTTTAAAATGTTTCCAAACAATTTGTTATTTCAACAGCAAAAAAAGACATTTATATGCCTGATAAAATTCACAGAATCCAAATTTTTCCACATTATTTTTTGTTTTTTGTTTTTTTTTGGTGGGTCATAGATCATGAACTCAGCCTGGGCACTATCCCTGAGCTCTTCAGCTCCAGGGTACCACCTTACCCAGGAGCCAAGGCCCACTTCCCATTTTCTAAAGGTAAGTTGGAGATAAGAGTCTCAGGTCTTTTTGTGCCAGGATGGCTTTAAACCTTGATCCTCAGATCTCAGCCTCATGAGTAGCTAGGATTATAGAAGTGAGCCACCACCCCATCATGCTCAGCTTTCTGTTTTTTTTTAAACAAGCACTTTGGCTGGAACTCGATCTGACCACTGTCCTTCAGCTTTCATCAAGCCTAGTGATCTTCTGCTTGAGCCACAGCAATACTTCTGGTTTTTTCTGTGTATGTGGTACTGCGGAATTGAACCTTCGTCTTCATACAAGCACTCTACAACTATGCCAAACTCCCAGCCCCTCCACATTAGTTTTTATGATAGATCTTTCCATGCATCTAGGATGGCTAGAAATCCTTCTTGAGTTTCCCAAGATCAGGGAGTATAGGTGTGTCCCATCCTGTGTGGCTACATAACCATTGTTTAGGGTACAGTTCTCTCTTCATTCTACCCATCTAGAGCAATTTTCATCTTCCATGTATAATCATTAAACATTCAGCTGCTGTTCCTCTCTACTCCATTCTCTGGAACTATCGTGCTTTTTGGCTCTAAGGGTTTGTTGATCCTTGGAAGCTCTGGAAGGGAAAACATACCCTAGCTCTTCCTTTATGACTGCGGTATTTTTAGTTTACTGTAATCAAGATTCATCTGTAAAATATAGTAAAATGTTCTTCCTTTTCAATGCATTGTTTTGCATACTTCTATCTTTTGATTATTATTAATAGTTGTGAATGGATTCTCCACATATTTGTTCTAGTCTCTGCTTTCTCTTCCGTTAGGTACAAATCTAGAAATAGAAGTGTTGGACCATATTTCTATGTAATTCTATATTTAGTACTTTTTTAGTACTCTCCACGCAATTTTTGATTGTTTTATATTCCTTGCAGAACTATTCCAAAGTTCTACATCTTCTCACTACCTTCCCTGTAATAATTAGACTTTGAAAGTTGTTTTTTGTATGCGTGTGTGTGTGTGTGTGTGTGTGTGTGTTTGTGTGTGTGTATGTGGATCTTTTCGTTTAAAACTATATTTATATTAACATATTTAAAGTAATGATTTCATTGTAATTTTAATTTTTCTCATGACTGTTAATATTGAACTTCTTTCTACATTTTGAACTACTATTTCTATATATTCTTTTTAGAAAATCCTCTCCAATCTCCAATTTTTTTTCCTTTTTTGTGGGTTAGTGGGGAAAGTCATGTGGCTTGGACCTTGGGCCGTGAGCTCTTTAGTTCAAGGCTATTGTCCTATCCTGAGTATTGCCCCTCAGTTCTTCTGCTCACAGCTCCCTACCCCTCTTCCCATTATATACAGAACAAAGGTCATCCTCAGTGTTTTTGAAAAAGTAAAACATATAGTAAATTTGTAGTATAAAACAGCAAGAAATAAATTTCTTGCCAGGTGTAGTGATTTCTACCTGTAATCCTAGCTACTCAGATAACAGGCTGATATCTAAAGATTTGGTTCAAAGCCAGCCTGGGCATTAGAAAGTCTATGAGACTCTCATCTACAGTTAACCACTAGAATATGGGAAATGGCACTGTGGCTTCATAGGTAGGGTGATAGCCTTGAGTTGAAGAGCTCAGGAACAGTGTCCAGGCCCTGAGTTCAAGCCTTACAAATCCCCCATCCAAAAAAAAGAAAAAAAATTTTTTCCCCAAGTGATTATTATGCCAGACATAGAACATTAACATTCTGGGTGTACTTCACAGTACTATTACTTGATACCCTAAGATTTTGCAATATTCTTACAGTACCAGCATATGTCATCATATATTGTAGTTCCTTTTCAATGGAATAATTCCATTTATAACCTAAATCTACTCCCCCGACTTATTTTTGTCAATACCACAATTGCTCTACCATGATATGCCACAAGCCATTAAACATTTTATGGTGGGTAATTGGAAAGGAGTCTCATGGAATTTTGTGCCAGGTTGGCTTTGAACCATGGTCCTCAGATCTCAGTCTCCTGAGTAGCTAGGATGAGAGTCGTGAGCCACCAACACCTGGCTTGCCTTTTTATTTTTTTGGGGGGGTCTTGGGTCTTGAACTCTGGGCCTAGGCACCATCCCTAAGCTTTTCAGGTCAATATTTCATATAAGTCTAAACATTTAAGTAAAGAAATAAAATTCCAACAAAAAAAGAATACAATTCCAGACATGGTGTGTTTATAACTCAGTGCTAATTACTTGATGAAAATGTGCCATTCAAGAAGCTGGTGTCATTTGATGATGTAGCTGTGGATTTCAGCTGGGAGGAGTGGCAGCATCTGGACAATGCTCAGAGGACCCTGTACAGAGATGTAATGCTGGAGACCTACAGCAACCTGGTGTCCTTAGGTGAGCAAAAGTCAAATTCACTTGCAAGGCCAAGTGCCTTGTTATTTTGCAGATACGTGAATGTTTATCCAACTTTCAATACTATTTAAATGAAAGATTCCAGGCCCTGAGAAGTATCATTACTTTCTAAAGAAAACCTAAGGTAATTTTGTACTCATTCTTCAGGATACCTTCAGGATACTTTGACAACAGTTCTAAATTATGTTTCCTCTAATGGAGACGACATTTCAAACTTACACAGTAATTGTAAGTGGATAAACAATCCAGAATAGAATATATATCATTATTGGAAATAGGATCTACAAATCACTAAACAGTGAGTTTATAATGGAAACCTGGCACTAGGTGCAATGTTTCATGCCTGTAATCTTAAAATATTCAGGAGGAAGAAATCTAAGAATTCTAATATGAAGCCAGCAATGGCATAAAAATTGCCATGAAACTCTATAACTCCAAATAACCCCTCAAAACTGTTAGTGGAGTGTCAAGAGTTTGATTTTGTTGTTGAGTGCTTGCCTAGCATGCATGAAGACCTATGCATGTAAGTGGAGCTGGGACTCAAACTGGTATTTTTCTAGCCTTGAGCAAGACAGCTAAGTTTATGCCATACAAAATGAATCCAGAGCTGGGGAAAAGTCAACCATGGAGCCAGTGAGAAATGAGAAAAAAGATTTAATAGATAACTTGTGAGTAGGATGTCTGTGAACTTAAAGCAATGATGACACAGCATAAGCAATAATTCTCTACTGTTTCTAATTTACAGGGCCCTGTGTTCCCAAACCTGTATTAATTGACAAGCTAGAGCACTGTGCAGAACTCTGGATAGGAAATTCCTCTGACAAGAATATCACAGGTGAGTGAATGCATCTTCATATTGATGTTGGAGCCTGAGCCCCATTGGTAAGTTCATGCTGTGATGTACTGAGCAATAATATTCTTAGTTACCCTAAATCCTGTGTGGAACCTATGGAATTCTTTGTGAATGAATCAAGAATCATTTTCTTTTCCCAATCCTATGCTTGGTCTCAGGGCCTGAGCATGGTCCTTGTGTTTTCTCAAGGCTAGCTCTCTACTTCTTGAGTCATAGCACCACTTCTGGCTTTTTCTTTGTATGTAGTACCAAGGAACTGAACCAGGTCTTTGTGCATGCTAGCCCAAACCCCCGGCACCAAGAATCATAGGGTGATATAATGAATTCTATGTGGCAGTAGAGTTAAAGTTAGATTTCTCTGTAGAAATCACCGTGAAACAAAATAAAATGAGAAAGCCATGAGCCCGTGGCTCATGCCTGTAATCCTAGCTACTTAGCAGGCTGAGATCTGAGGATCAAGGTTCAAAGACTGAGCTATCACAAAAACAACTTAGACTCTTCTCTCCAATGAACCAATAGAAAATGAGAAGTGGGGTTGAGGCTAAAGACATAGGGCAGTAGCCTTGAGCTGAAGAGCTCAGGAAGAACAGCCAGGTCTAGAATTCAATTCCCATGACTACAAAACAAGAAAGAAAGAAAGAAAGAAAGAAAGAAAGAAAGAAAGAAAGAAAGAAAGAAAGAAAGAAAGAATGATATCTCATTTGTTTAAAACAAAGACTATAAATGATTGAGCAAACAAGGAATAAGTCAGGGCATTATTCTCTGATAAGGATAATATCTTTTTCTGGTAGGAAGAGTCTGGTATTCAGAACCAGACCTTTCCACCAGAAATTGAGCCTAGTGATAGAGTGCTTGCCTAGCATGCACAAAGACACAGGTTTGATTCGTTATTACCACATACATAGAAAAAGCCACAAGTAATGACTTCATTGGTAGGGTTCTAGTCTTGAGAAAACCCAAGGACAGTAGTTAGGTCCTAAGTTCAAACTCAGGAATGGAAGGGAAAAAACAACAACAAAGTTTCAATCAACATAAGAAAATTAACTAGACAATGACCTGGAGATTTTCTGGTCTTCCATGGTTCTGAGGGACAGGAGTGTTAGAAAAGGAATTTGTATAAGACTTCAAATGGAAAGAAACAAATTTCAAAATTCCCACAAATACCTAAATTGAGACTTTAGTGAGAAGTTGTAACTGAAGGGATATAGGTGTAAGTCCTTACTCTCAAGAATCGTTCTTGCTTGGATCAAAGGCAAACAGACATATAAACCAAACTTGTGGCCGCTGAATCTAGAAAAAATTCGTGTTCCTCACTTAATGGTTAAAAAGCAAACAGCATTGAAACTGGGTAAGGTAATCCTATCTGCTACTCAGGACCTGAGCCTCTTATCTGTAGTTAACTCTAGAAAACAGGAAGTGGGGCAGTAGCTCAAGGGTAGGGGTTATAGTCTTCTGCTGAAGTGTTCAGGGACAGGGCCGAGGTCTATGAACTACAAAAAAAAAAGACAAGAAAAGAAAAGAAAGTTTTAAAAAGATGCAAAACAGCACAATATTTAGATTATTTCTCAAAAATAAAAGAAAGGCAGCTATTCCTCAATGTATAAAAAAAACAGTATTTGAAAAAAAAACAGCTGCAGGTATATTATAGGTAGTACTCAGCTTAAAACTGTAGCAATACATAGTTGGGTAATTTCAATAAATATTTCCTGTGATATAAAAAGAGAATAAAACACAGAAAAACATTATTGGTCATTGTAAAATATCATTTTCTTAATATGTTATGGAGATAAGCATATATTTCTCACAAATCAATTTCCACTTTTATATTTTAAAATATCTAACACTTAGGATGGGAAAGTAAAGTCATTACCTTTACAATAAGGAATATTTGTATCTCATGTATGTTTGTGTCTTTTTTTCTATGACTCATTTTAGATGTCCAGGTAATGGAAAATGTGTTCAAGACCTGCCAGGAAAGTCCACATGAATGTCTTTGTGAAGTAGCAGTTGCAAGTAGTATCGAAGTGGAGGAAAACATGAGATTAGCAACAACTTTAAATTTGAGCTCTACACATAATCCAGAGCTGATTAGTAATAACGGTAACAACTTAGGGGTGAGGACTGAGGAGTTCATTAAGTGTCAGAACATGCTTCTGTCTCCTAAGCCTGATGAGATGCATGCTGCATATACATCTCGTATGTCTCCTGGTCTTAAAAAATCCATCGGATATTCAGAGCATTTTATTCATGATTGTGACAGTCCAAAAGATCTGCAGTATCATAATTCTGTTCCCCTGCCCAAGAAATTCTTCAGGGAGGGAGGAAAACTGCTAAATGTACTGTGTGATGAAAAATATTGTACTTAACACCGACCATCACTATACATCCGAAAATGTACACAGGAGAGACTCCTCATACATGTAGTGAATGTGAGAAATCTTTCAGTAATGAAATACGCCTTACAATACCTCAGAGCAAATATCCTGAGATATGTGATGTGTACATCAAGTGTGAAAATTAATTTCTGAGAAGTCAGACCTTACGCTCCAACCTTGATCTCCAAGAGAAGACAAACATTATGAATATGAGGAACGTAATAAAATTTCTGCCCAGAATTCAGCTCTCAGCACACATCAGAGATCTCACTCAGAAGAGAAATCTTATGAAAGGGATAAATGTGGGAAGACTTTTAGACTGAAATCATACCTCATTTTGCACCAGAGAAGACACACAGAAGAGAAACCTTATGAATGTAACAAATGTGAAAAATCTTTCACCCAGAAGATACACCTTCGAGTTCATCAAATAACACACAGAGGAGAGAAATCTTATAAGTGTAATGAATGTGGAAAATCTTTCCACGGAAGGGAAAACTTCGTGTTCATCAGAGAATACACACAGGAGTGAAACCTTATGAATGTAACCAATGTGTAAAGTCTTTCAGACAGAAATCTTCCCTCAAATTGCATCAAAGAACACACACAAGATAGAAACCTTATGTGTGCAACAAATGTGGAAAGACCTTCAAGTGGAAGTCATATCTTGATGGGCATAATAGAACACACACAGGAGAGAAAACTTATGCATGTAGTGAATGCGGAAAGTCTTTCAAATGGATGGTAAAACTCCATGTTCATCAGAGAATATACTCAGGAGAAACACTTTATGAGCGTAACATATGTGGAAAGTCCTTCACACAGAAGCCAAACCTCAACATGCATAAGACAATTCAAACAGGAGAAAAACCTTATGAATGTAACCAATGTGGAATGTCTTTCAAATGGAAGTCTTCCCTCAAATTGCATCAGAGAACACACACAGGAGAGAAACTGTACGAGTGCATCAAATGTGGTAAGACCTTCAGATGGAAGTCACATTACAGGAGGCATAACAGAATTCACACATATTAAGAACCTTAGGAATATAACCAAATTTGAAAGTCTTTCGTGCAGTACTCACGCTTCAGGAAGCGTAAGAGTTCACACATATGAGAAGCCTTAGCAATGTAATAAATAGGAAAGACTTTTTAGTCTGTGGAAGAAAACTCAGCTTGTGTCACAGAACCAACACAAGATAAAACCCTTAATGAATGTAGCAAATGTTCAGTTTTTTCCCCAGAAGGCACAAGTCAAGATTTATCACTAAACACCCACAGCATACAATCCGATGAATAAAATGAAAGGGAAATTTTTTTGAAGAACTCATAGTTGAGTTTGCATGATACCACACAGACACAGGATAAAAATCGTATGAATATAAGAATATGAAAAATCCATCATGAACGCATGATTAAGTATAAAATGCACATAGGAGAGAAAAACCTTATGAATATTACAAATGTGGAAAGTGTTTGACCTGGAAGGCATACTTCTGTGTTCATCACAAACCTGATTCCCATAGAAGAAAAGAAAACTAATCAATAGAACAAATGTGCAATGACTTTTAATCAGAAGTCAGTCTTCAGTACATTTCAGAACATACACAATAGAGAAATTCTGAGTAATGAAAAACATTTAGCTATATATAGAATCTCTGTATATGGGAGCATTAGGGTAAGTCTTCTAAACAAAGTCAACCTTCAGCAAGCATTAAGAGCACTCACAAAAGAAATAATAGCATTTAGGAAAACCTTTGTCAGAAACCTCTAAAAGCTGCCTGTGTGGCTTAATGGTAGAGTGCTAACCTATCAAGGATGAAGGCCTGGGTTAGATTCCCCAATACTACGTGAAAAGAGCAAGCCAGAAGCAGCACTGTGGTTCAAATAGTAGAGTGCTAACCTTGAGCAAAAGTAGCTCAGGCCCTGAGTTCAAGCCTAAGTATTGGAGAGAGAGAGAGAGAGACAGAGAGAGAGAGAGAGAGAGAGAGAGAGAGAGAGAGAGAGAGAGAGAGAGAGAGAGAGAGAAAAGAGAGAGAAATAGAGGGAAACAGGAACTTCTAAATTTTACAGAGATAGAGAAGGAGAGAGAGAAGGAGACAGAAACTAATTTCTAAACTTTACAGTCTTTCTATTTCCTTAGAAATTCGTCTATGTCATTCTTTCTGACAGAAGCACAGAATTCCATTGTGTAAAAATACCATATTTGATCTACTCATCAACTGACGGGCATCTGGGTTGGTTCCATACCTTTGCTATAGTAAATAGTGCTGTGATAAAGGTTATTGTTCTAGTGAATTCAGTATGTCCTATCTGGACGATTGGCAAGTAGTGAAATTGCTGGATCACAGGGGAGCTCTATGTTTAGCCTTTTTGGGATACTGCCATAGTGCTTTCCATAGAGGTTGAACGAGTTTGCAATCCCACCAGCAGTGTAGTAGCAATCCCTCCTGGCCACATCCCCTCCAGCATACGTTATTAGATTTCTGGATCTTGGCCATTCTAACTGGAGTGAGGAGGAAAAGGGAAAGAGGAACTGAAACTTTCTCTCCTTACAGATGACATGATTCTGTATTTAAAGAACCCTATAGACTCTACTCCGAAGCTGCTTCAGCTGATATAAAACTTTGGTAAGGTAGCAGGGTACAAAATTAAGCCTCAATGTCAACTGCCTTCCTATATGCCAACAAATGAGAGGAATGAGGCAAGAATCAGGATAGCAACTCATTTTGCTATCAAAGAAAATAAAATACCTAGGAATTAACTTAGAATGTAAAGCACGTTTTTGATGGAACTATAAACCCTGGAGAAGGAAATTAACGCAGAACTGAGGAAATGCAAAAACCTATGCTCCTGCTTTGGAAGAAGTAATATTGTAAAAATGGCAATCTTGATAAGGACTATCTCAAATTCAGTGCAATATTCATCAATATCACAATGTCATTCTTTAAAGAAACAGAAGAGGAAATCCAAAATTTCACTTGGAATAATAAAAGACCCCTTATAGTCTGTCTTCTTGCATGATACAAATGCTTAGTGCTCAGGCCCTGAGTTCAGGCTCCAGCACTGCCAACAACCTCACTTTAGTGAGATTTTAGCTTTATCCATGTAGGCACATCTCACTGGAATCTTTGCTGGTAGAGATAGTCTTCATAATTTTGTCTCAAGGTAAAGGTCCTCCTGGGGTAGTACACAAAAGGTGTCATGGAGAGAGGAGCTCCACTTGCTCCAGGTTTGAAGATGGCATAGGTCAAGCCAGCATGGAGTTGGCACATCAGTCTTTTTCCTAGCACCACCTACCAGTGAATGTCAAATGACATTGATTGTTGTGGGATTGTGTGATTGAAGTGCCCCATTAAGGGCATTGTTAGCACATCCAAACTTGGATACCAGGAATGCTGAAATCTCAAAGCTATGATTTCTGTTGGCGACAGAAATGCTGGTGTGTCTGTTATTCACTAAATGTTCAGGTGCAAAGATTCTGAAGCTTGATGCCATGTGTTTATTCCATTTAGTAAAATTATTTTAATGCACTGTATTAGTTAAAACATTTGATAAGAGTCAGGGGTAGTGAAAACATTATTCTTGAATTCAGGTGTCTGGCAGGGTAATGGGGGGGGTGTTGGTGGCTGGGACTATGAAGCTGGAGCTGCTATCAAACCATGGATCATGTTCCTCTTTGTCTGGGAGAAATGACTCCAAAGATGAAATTTGAATGGTGAGGAAAAGATGATGATGTACTCAGGAAATTTCTCCTAAACAAATGCTCATGTGGAAGTGGGATGGGGGCTGGGCATATCTGAGGCAGAGCTTAAGGGGGCTTCTCATGGCGTTGAGAACATTCCTTGCGACTTCAGGCATGCAGCAGGGTGTTTTAGATGGCCATTGTGAGATGGATGGAATAAGACTGGAGACAAGATGAATGCTGGGATCCTGCAATGCTCTTGCATGAGTGGCTGGTGGCTCACCAGAAAGAACTAATTATGTCTAAAAAAGAAATCAAGAATTTGTTTTGATTAGATAATACCTGTAATCAGAGGCATATTCAGGATCCTGATCTTAGTATTGTGGTTTAAAGCCAACCCAGCAAAAGGGAAAAATGCATGAGACTCTTACTCCCAGTTTAGAGCAAGAACAAAGATTGAAGTAGAGCTGTGGCTCAAGAGCTAGAGTGCTACTTTGAGCAAAGAAAAGCTAAGAAAAAGCTCCAGGTCTTGAGTTCAAGGCCAGGAATGAAAGAAGGAAGGTAAAAAAAGGGAAGAATGTGAGGAAGGGAAATATATAAATGAAAGAGAGAAGGAACTAGAAATTTAAAACTAGAGAATATTTAAAAGTCATCAGTCCTTCTAAGAAAAGTGTTGGAGTATGGGTTCTATATGTGGTGAACTGGAAGCCCAGCAGTGACTTGTTAACCAAAGAGTCACCATGATGAGCAAAGGATAGAAATCTGCATGAGCCTCTTAGCGGATGGAGTCACAGAAGAGAACCTCAGCTCCCATCCCATAGTTAGAAGTATATAGAGATGGGGAAGTTGGCATCACCTTGATGTCATTGTGTCCATGGAGACTGGAAGCCATGGCTCTGTGAAAGCACAATGTTCTGGTTACTGAGCTGAGAGGCTGAGGAGAGCCAAGTCCTGGCCATGAAGAAATCAGGGTGGCAGCAGAGCAACTCTGCTGCAGTGTGTGCCTGCTTGGCTGTTCTTATTCTGTGGTGGATCAGGCCGGAGCGGGTGATAGTAACTGTTTTGTGGTCACAAGCCCTTCACCAAGAGCTTCCTCTGGGATCCTCATAAGCTACAGGGTGGCTGGTGGTGGGATGTGTGTGGGGTGGAAGTGACAGTTTGATGGATGCATGGCAAGGTGGGTGAAGAGATGAGAGGAGTGATGAGAGACCAGTTCATTGGTTTCCAAGGTTAATGGGTGGGAGATAGAGAGGCATGATGGAGGAAAGATGGAGGCAGGGGAAGGTGGTGACAGAGTGAGGCCATCTGTAGTGCCAGTCTGGCCATCATCTGAAGCCCATAGGCAGCTGTCTGATCCCTCACTTTGTCCTGCTCCTTGTGCAGGGAGTGTCACGTGTACCCAGAGCTAGGGGTGGGGCAATGGTAGTAGCACCTGGAGAACCATTGGCCTCTACCTGGGTGAGGGGTGGTTATGGCTCCCATGCTGGGTGACCTGATAGCTATGGAACAGATCTCTCCTTAGCTACCACAGTCAGTGGCTGCTCTCCATCTATGGTTAGGGCACCTGCTCAGCCATCAGGACACCCCATGCCAGGACAGAGGCCTACAATTCAGATGGCAGCACAGGGGTGAAGATGATCTCACCTTAGCCCTACTTACATGGCTGTCCCTGCATGCAGAACAGGATGAGCTGGGGGAAGATGTTCTCTGTGTTTTTCCACAGCCTATCCCGGCCACTTCTTGTGTCTGATTAGACCAAGAGAGTACCAGGTTCCCTCTCATAGTCCTGGTTCTTTTTCTTTTACAGTCATGAGGCTTGAACTCAGGTCCTGGGTACTGTCCCTGAGCTCTTTTGCTCAAGGTTGATGCTCTACCATTTGAACCATAGTGCCATTTCCAGGTTTTCCTTTTCATGTGGATCTCTGATATCTCCAGTGCTGTGCCTGCAGGGAGGCACTCACCCCACAGACAGAGCCACCTCTGCCGTGACTGTGACTGCCCACAACCCTCACACCCACTCCTTGCACACCCCTCGACTCCAGTTTTAGCTCCTCTTGGACTGGGTGTCCAGCCTACCCCTTCCTACACTCACAAAGGGTCTACAATTTTCTTCCCAGGGTACTTTCTTCTGCCAGCCAGAGTACAGACTGTGCACATCTTGACGATCACAGAGCTCAAAGCCAAAGGCTGAGATGCAGAAGGGGGTGCCCCGGAAGCTGCACAGGGCTCATGGATCATCCTGTGCATCCCCCAGCATGTGACTTCCCCCACCCCCTTGGCAGGGAAGCTCCATGCCGACATCCTGATCCCTGGTCCCCTCCAATTCCATTCTCCCTTGGATTTTGCAGACTGTCTACCATCAGGATCTAAAATTCTATTCATCACTTTATGTCCTTATCACTGATTCGCTACTTTGGCAGGATCTCCCCGTGTCTGGAGAGTGGGCATGTCATGTACTCTCTGTGGAGAAGTTGCCCCAGGAGGAGAAATATGCAGTTCATGTGAGTGTTGGACAGGGCAGGAGGGCTCCCTAGGATCAGAAGCCACAGGAGGTTTGCAGATGGGGGAATGCTAGGGGCCCCAGGGGACAGTGGGAGTTAGGGCACAGTTGGTTCCTTCTGCAGGGTTGACACCGCTTCACAAACCCAACAGAATGACGTTCACATTACAGATGTCAGAGACAGTGCAGATTGCCAAAGGGCGCAGGGGTCACTGTCACCCCCAGGTGCTGGCTGCATGCTGGGATGTACGCAGAGATATTTTCAAGATCAGATAATGAGGACCTTGCAGGGTGTAACCATTCTTTTCAGATGGCTCTCTACCTCTCTTGAGCTTCATCTCTATCTTTGGCTTTTTCTTGGTAGTTAACTGGAAATGAGAGTTTCATGGACTTTCCTTTCTGGACTGGCTTCAAACAGAAGCTATGAACAGTTTTCAAACCATACCCTACTGAAGAAGGGAAGCTTGATCTGGTGATTAACTGGGTTGCACTTTGGCTCCGTTTGCTATGCCTCCCGGGAGAGGTTCATCAACTCATGTTTTAAGCTGGAAGTAGGCAGTGCCACATTTGATAAGAACATCTGCCAGAGATTGTCACCTCATGAAAGCAGATTCTAAATTTGTATTCCATTTCCTGTGGTGGAGAAATCTCCTCCAAGTTAGACAGGCTCACATCCACCTGCAGGTCACACTCCCAATGCACCCTTGAGTGTCCTCATGGTATTGGGATCTAAGTTCGTAGGGAATGCTGGTTTAGTCCATGAATTAGCTGGACAAGTGATGACAAACGTGTTGTCGATTAATATGAGAGCAATTTAAAAGCCCAGGAGGAGCATCAACCTGACGCTCTGTGGTGCTATAAATCTGATAGGATGTTCCAGACTGAGAAACAATCACATGGCTTTGTGTTTGGCATCCAGACCTGTGAGTGCATGTCTTAGCTGTCAGCCAATACAGAGGAGGACATGAATAAGTGGGTAGAAAGCATCTGTCAGACCCCTGTCTGGGGGCAGGTGGAGAGAACATAGGAAGGTAGATACCATGGCTGTGGTGGGGCCAAAAAAATGGTAAAAGAGGCAAAGGAACCAGGTACTGGTAGCTCAAGACTGTCATCCTAGCTACTCAGGAGTTTGAGATCTGAGGATCACAATTCAAAGCCAGCCCAGGACAGAAACTCCATGAGACTCTTACCTGCAATAAACTACTGAATGCAAGAAGCTCAAGCTCAGTGACAGCATCCAGGCCTAGCGTTCAAAACCCAGGACCGGCAGAAAAAAGTATCAAAGGACAAGAAGCTGGCCAAAAGTTAGAGGGACTCTATCTTGACAAACAATACAATGGTAAGTTGCACTCAGAAGACTTACACAAAAATCTGGAAATGCCTGAGACCTATCTATGTATGTTTCCTTTTTGTCTAAATACATATGTTTATGCATTTATATATTAGTATAGAGAGACAGATCAATACATATGACTATACATATATACATAGCCAGACACTTATGGGTGGGTGGTATACTGTGTGAGACTTTGTGTTTGTCTTTTGTGGATGGCTATCTCTATTTAAGAAAGATAGAAAATATGTAAATATCTTTAAAAAACTTGATAAAATATAGAGAGTCATAAGCTCTTGAGGGAATCTGAAATGACAAGATTATTCACAGGCACGTTTATCCTTATGGATTCCTCAGCAAGTTTTAATTTTTTTCATTATTTTCTTTCTTTTTTTGAACCAGTGCTAAGGATTTCTCTCAGGGACCAGGTGCTGCCAATTACTAATTTTCTCATGGCTGGTACAAGAGGAACTGAGCCACAGTTCCACTTTTGCCTTATTTATTCGTGCTTAACTGAAGATAAAGATTTCTATCAGTGACTTTCTCTCAGGGGCTGGATTCTAACGAGGATCCCCAGACCTCAGCCTTCTCTATAGCTACAATTAACAATATGAGAACCCAGCACTGGGTTCCAATGCACAGGGCAAGAAATTGAGTGAATCTCTCAACTCCAACTAGCTATAATAAGCTAGAAGTGAAAGACCAATACCTTTGAGGAAAAGATGCTGAGGGTTATCACACAGGCCCTATGAGTAAGCCCTAAACCCTGTACCCATGTGTGCATGCACACATTGGCAGATACACACACACATGCACACACACAATATCTCAGGCAATATTGTATTTTGAATTAATATCCAAAGATTGGACAACAGGATAGCAAGTAATAAAATCTGTTTTTCTTGTCTACATTGAGGGAAAGGGATAAATCACAAGATGCAGAAGCAAAGAATTCAGAGGCAAATGCTGTGAGTGAATAACTTGTAAAAAGCACATTTCTTTTCTTTTCTTTGTTTTTTTCTGCCATTCCTGGGGCTTGAACTCAGGGCCTGAGCACTGCTCTTGGCTTTTCCCAAGTCTAGCCCTCTGCCACTTGAGCCACATTGCCATATGGATTTTTATATCTGTGTGATATTAAGGACTCAAACCTAGATCTTCATGGATGCTAGGCAAGCACTCTACCACTGGGCCAAACTCTAAACCCCGATAAAGTATTTATAAATAGTCATCATCATCATATCAAAATATCCTTTCTCCTACAAAGAATGAACACTTATCTATGTCTGTAAGACTTTTTTTATGTCACCAATGCTTCTGTGATTTTCCCACTTGCATTTTTACAGATGACAGCACAGATATTCATCAGGAAGAAAAATAGATTAGGATACAGAAACCTAACAACTTCCTAGTAGATTGAAGTGAAAAATATGTGCAAGATGGCCTGGGTGTTTCATCTATGTGTAGAGTGCTTGGCTACCACACAAAAAGACTCCGGTTTGCTTCTGTAGTACCATATACATAGAAAACTCTGGAAGTGGTGCTGTGGCTTGGTGGGACAGCTATAGCCTAAAGAAAGCCTAAGAACAATGGTCAGGCTCTGAGGTCAAGTCCCAGGACTAGCAAAAAAAATGTGGAAGAGGCAAAATGCAAGCTGAGAAGGCACTGTGAAGCAAAATGTCTTGTGAAGGGTAAGGGGAATAGTGACAGTTAAGTTTGGATCTTACCTAAGAAAGGCTCCTTGAGCCTGAGACCAGGCTAGCACTTATGCCTAGTTAGTGACTTGGGATTTGAACAAAAAGATGTGCTGTTTACTACATCCATATGTGAGGTGGGAAGGGAGATTCAGCCTCCAGTATGTCTTTGGGGAGGTCTTCTGTGAGCAAGGAGCTTTGGTCATTGGGCCTTGAAAGGTGACCCTACCTCCCTCACAATGGAATAGAATATGGAACCCTGGTAACTAAGCCACTGTATGTGACAACCAGCTCAAGCCAGCTCCCTTGGCCTGTGGCTCAGGAACCAGAAAGATGTTGCTGTGCTGTTGCCAAAGGTCAGGAGGCTCGCATCTCAGGCATGAGAAATATGGATGTCTCACTTGAAGAAGTAGATGCTGGAGCAGTGCCAAGCCAAAATTCCAGTATATCAGGCATTTCTCTAGGAAGAAAGCCAGGAAACTCCAGGGCAACTCAGATGAGGTATATTGAGAGGAAACCTATTTGAACCCATAATCCTGCCCACACACTACAACCTTCTTGTGTGCTTTCAAGTGACTATACTGAGATTAGAGTGTGTCATTTCCAATCTACTCTATTCCAATTCCTCAGTGTGAAGTGTGGTCCCATTCGTACGTTTGAAATATCCACTGTTTTGCCAACATAGTGTGATGGTAAGTCAGCTCAGACTCTGAATGACCTTGTAACCTATGGATCCTGGAGGAAGGCCTGTTGGAGATGCTGCTGACAAAGCTGATCCCTGCCTACCAGAAAGGTGATCTCTTTTATGTGGGAAACTTCCTGCACAATTTCAAATAGTGGAGGACAATGTAGTAGTTACTGGAAATTCTCTTGAAAAAGTGAGTGTTCCCCCTCCAAACCCAGGTTTGCTCCCAACTCCTGGCCAAGTCTTGGAATACTTGGCTCCTCTCTGAGCCTGTTTGATTTACTGGGGTGTTCACAGGGGAGCTAAGCATGATACAAGTGCAAAAACTACTTTATTATGACTGGGACACCATGCCATTTCATTTCCCTCACAAGCTACTAGATTCTCAACACGGTGCTTACTGAGAAGTTGGATTTCAGGCATGACTAAGTGGCTCCCAACTGCAGCCCTCACCTAGGTGACATCCTAGGAAATCCCATTTCCCAGTAAGAAATGAGGTGTCAGTACTAATGGCAGAGGCCTGTGAAATACTGGAGTCAGAGGACAAGCTGGGGGCTGAATCACTTTTGAGCAATCAGGGAGAGATTGTGATAGCTTTGCCTGTTAGAACCTGAAAGCATTTACATTTTGGTGTGTGGTCCAGTGCTGCCACTTGAACCTGAACCCAGGTCTGAATGCCATCCGTTTGGTGTTCAAAAATTAGCACTGTACCATTTGTGTCATAGGTCAAGTTCTGGCTTTTTGCTGCCTATTTGAAAACAAGTGCCTTTAGAATTTTACTGACTAGACTAGCTTTCCACTGTGATCTTCAGAGCTCAGCCTGCTGGGTGGCTAAGATTAGAGGAATGATCATTTAGTTCTTTATTTAGAGCAATCACTTATTGATTTATTTAGACCATTTACTTAGTTAATTTAAGGTGCATTTACTTTGGACAGATGCATAGAGGCCTCTCTCAGAAGCTTCTGGAAGTGGGGTGTAAAAGTCATCCTGTTCTCGAGTGTCTCTTACACCCCTCCCAGCACATGAGTGCACATCTCTGCAGGACAGCCACAGCATTAGAGTCCTGCAAGAAAGGAGCTTTGGTAGAAGGCTCAGGATGGAGAGAGAAGGCTCTCACTTTCCTTGTACTGAATGTGCCCACAGCATCATGTGTTCCATCTATACGATGTGAATGGACTTCTACCAAAGTGATTTCTACGAGTTCAAGAACTGCCACACCCTGACACAACTCAAGCTCTATATGAGGCTCCACATGCCGGCTTTGGACCTGCTCTTCTAATCACATACTTTTTGACCAGCTGGAGGAATGTGCGACCAGTAAGACCAAGAAAAAGTAGAAGTCCTGGTGTGGGTGCCTCAGAGCCTGTGAGTAGGAAGCCCATGTGAACTAGATATTGGTTGGCCCTTACTTGTACAGAGCTTGGCAAAATGCCCTTTATGGGTGGTGTCAGCCAGGTAATGTCTGTCCTCTGAAAGGACTCGGGAATAAGCACTCATTGGAAAGACCCTACACCTCCTCAGAGTTCAGTCCAAACTCCAGTTCTACAGGTTCCTCCATTAGATCCTCATGGAAGTTGAGTGACACTTCAACTTGCAGAGTCCACTCTGTACCTATTTCCATTCTTAGGTTTGGGTCATCGTGGAAGAGCTTATCCTGAACTCCGGATGAAAAACCCACCAATGGAGCTGGTGACTGATGGAGACAGAGAATCATCACTGCACTCCAGAAAGCATGGGCCTTCTGTAGAAATTACCAAACAGGTTTAGAGTCCTGTGGATATACCTTTTGCTCTGAACCCCATGTGTGACACAGTTGAACCTGCAGATACTATGGAGGAAGAAAAAGAGCAGCCAGATTTCCTTCCGTTTCCTTTCACACTCCACCCAGAGTCAGTCCATCAGAGTCAGAGTAACACTCCACTTATTGTGCAAGCTGAAGGGGCACACGCTGGGCTCATGGAAAATGTCCCCATGGGAAGCAGCAAGTGTACTCTCAATACTGGATTCATTGGAGGAAAATGAATCCATCCTCACAGAATATCCAGACCCATCCCTCTCACTAAAAGAGACTCAATCTCCATTCGACAAACCAGAATCCATCCCCCTCTTAACTCAGGAAGGACATTCTGTTTCTCATGAGGAAAGAGACCCTTCTGAGAACTCTGAAGTAGAATTACTGTCTGAAGGCAACTTGGAGGCTAGTCTGGATTTAGAGCTTCCCTGTCCCCTTCCTAAAAAGACATCTCTTTATCTTGCTCTTAAGATTCTTGTCAAGTATTCATTGTATTTACTTTGCTAACTATTAAACTCTCATTGTTAATATTATGGTGTGCAGTTCTTCAGTCCTTATTATACTGTGTTTTATTTTCCACTTAGAATGTGAGACCTCAGACACCTAGGTCCTGGGTGGGCCAAAAACCAGACAGGTCTGGTCCCATAGAAGACAACCTTACTGGATATACAGGGAACTATGAAATGCATGGAATCACCAGGAATCCAGGCCAGGCCACCATGGAAAGACAAGTCAGCTACCAAAGCTTAAGGACAGTGCAGATGCCTGGAAATGTGTTTTGTCAATCGGGAGAAGTGCCAGAGTAACTGTAATATTATGGGGACTCTGTTCTGTGAGTTCAAGTCTGTTTATATATCCATTGTGCTTTGTACAAATATTTAAGAAAATTAAAACTCCACAAAAGCATCAAAAATCTACTTTGGCTTTGAATGTGGCCTAGTTGTAGAGTGCTCGCCTAGTATACAAGAAGACCTTGATTCAATTCCTCGGCACTGCATACACAGAAAAAGCAGATGGGGCACTGTGGCTCAGGTGTCAGAGTGCCACCCTTGAACAAATGTGGCCAAGGACAATTCCTGGTCCCTCAGTTCAAGCCCCAGGACTAGCCAAACAAGAAATCATACCATTTTCCACACATTTGGAAATAAATCTGTTTTATCTAACCCTACTTCTTTTTTGCCAGTCCAGGGTGTGTGCCACCAAGCCAAACTACTGGGCCCCAACCTTACTATCTTTAATCATGTAATTTTTTTACATAATCATATTTCATGCTGTCTGTATTAATACCATAAACAGTATGCTTAGTGTAATAATGCTAAAGGTAAAACATAAGAAATTAATAACTAAAATTCCTTTTTTATTAGTTTTATAGCATTACTACAATTTTATGAGAAAAATTACCTAGAATGTTTATTTTAGAGTTCAAGTAATCCATTTTGATAAATATATCAATCTACATCATTTATTTGAACACATTTTAAACCATTTTTTTCAGGAATGAAAATACATATATATTTGTTGTAAATGAAATTTATGAGTTGGGGGGAAGGGAAAGAGAAAAATGGGGAGGGGGTAACAGTGTTTAAAAGAAATGTACTCTTTACATATGTAACAGCAATCTCTTTGTATATCACCTTGACAACAGATTTTTTGAAAAGTACAATAAGTTTAAATATCTACTTTGGGGAGAATTTTTTTTTGCCAGTACTGTGCTTAGACTCAGGACCTGAGCACGATCCTTGTTTTTGTTTTTGTTTATTCTTAAGGCGCAAGTTCTATCACATGTGCCACAGCACCACTTGTATCTTTTTTATCTATGTTGTGCTGAGGAATTGAACTTGGGTCTTCATTCATACTCGGCAAGAACTCTTCCACTAGGCTTAACTTATGGCCCCAGTGGGAAGGAAGTTTTCCATAAAATATGTAGGAAATATGTCCACTAAGGAAAAGCCATCAAAAATAGAAGAAAAATTATATACTTAGATAACGACATGCCAGTATTATGGCAGATCTCTGTAATTCTAGCTTCAAGAGTGGCCTATTTGGACCGGGAGTTGGCTGGCTGAAGTAAAATGCTATCCTTGAGCAAGCCCTAGGACAGTGCTCTGGCCATGAGTTGAAGCCATAGGACATGCAAAAAATACTAATTTAATGCCCGTGACTGGTGGCTCACCCTGGTAATCCTAGCTACCCTGGAGGATCGAGGTTCAAAGACGGCCCAGGCATAAAAATCTGTGAGAATCTTATTTCCAAATAATCCAGAAAATTCAAAATGACAATGTGCCTCAAGTGGTAGAGCTCTTGCCTTGAGCTGAAGAGCTTAAGGTAAACATCCAGGCACAGAGTTCAAGCCCCCTGAGTGAGAAAAAGAAAAAGAAAAAGAAAGCCCTTATCTAAGGCTGGAGTGCACACTAGTGGTAGTTTGCTTGCGTAGTATGCACAAAGCCCTGTGTTCAATTACTCTTTACCACTTACACCAAAAAAAAGGTGGAAATGATCTCAGAAGTTTGGGTTCTGAGGATCACAATTCAAAGCCAGGCCAGACACTAAAGTCCATAAAACTGTTACTTCCACTTAAGCACCAGAAAACCAGAAGTGACACTCTGGCTCAAGGTGTTTAAGGTTGTAGCCTTGAGCTGAAGAACCCAGGGACACTGCCCAGGTGCACAATTAAAGTCTTACAACCAAAAGACAGAGAGAGAGAGAGAGAGGGAGAGAGAGAGAGAGACAGAGAGAGAGAGAGAGAGAGAGACAGAGAGAGAGAGAGAGAGAGAGAGAGAGAGAGACAGACAGACAGACAGACAGACAGAGAGACAGAGACAGACAGAGACAGAGACAGAGACATCAAACAGTCAGGCACTGCTGGCTGAAGCGTGTAATTCTAGCTACTATGGAGGCTGAGATTGGAGGATCTTGGTTCAAAGCCCAAAGCCAGCCTGGACACATATGTTTGTGAGACTTACATCACCAATTAACTACCAGAAACCAAAAATGGAGCTGTAGAGGAAGAGCGCTAGCCTTGAGCTGAAGAGCTCAGGGACAGTGTCCAGGCCCAAAGTCCAAGCACCATGACGAATCAATAATAAAAAAAAGAAGATAGCTAATTGTAATGATGAATAATTTTGCCTGGGAGTTTGGCCTAGTGGTAGAGTGCTTGCCTAGCATGCACGAAGACCTGGGTTCAATTTCTCAATACCACATACATAGAAAAATGCTGGAAGTGGTGCTGAGGCTGAAGTGGTAGAGCCCTAGCCTTGAGAAAATATAAGCACTGTGCTCAGTCCCTGAGTTCAAGCCCAGGACTGGCCAAATCAAAAGTAGTAGAGCACTGGCATTGAACTGAAGATCTGCAGAACAGCCCAGGCACAGAGTTCAAGCACCGCAAACAACAACAACAAAATCTATGAAATGGCAGTGGTGGTTTTAAGCTAAGCAAAAATAGAGTAGAAACTGGTAAAATACATATTTGTGTGTAAGCAAAATAGCCAGACTTATGCATTAGAACAGGATAGCAACTTGAAAAAAAACTTTGTTTTCCATCTCACTAGGTCCTGTCTCTTAATTTATTCAAGTAAGTAAAATGCTGGGTTTTATAATCATTGCTCTGAATATTAGAAAATCAGAATATCTCTCATTAACCAACAAAGACCAGGAACTGGGGCTTCGTTCAAATGGCCGAGTATTGAAGTAAGAACTTGAAGTTCTTGATCCAGAACCTGCATAGTAACAGAGCAGCAGCCTGGTGATGGTACCTCACACCTATAATCTTAGCTACTCAGGAGGCTAAGATCTGAGAATCAAAGTTTAAAGCCAGCCAAAGTACCCAGTTAACTGCCAGAAAAACCAGAAGTGGCACTGTGGCTCACAGATTAAAGCACTAGCCTTGAGCTGAAGAGCTCATGGACAGTGCCCAGGCCCAGAGTTCAAGCCCCACATTTGACAAAAATCAAACAAGCAAACAAAACTCACAAAGAAGCCTGCAGACCACAGTGGTTCTGCTGAGTCTCTTCTCTATGGGGATCAGGAAACATTTCACTTTTTCTGTCTCTTCCCATCTCAACATTCATACTAAAATAAGACTGTGTTGAAAGTTTAAATTTATAAAAATGTTTTTCATGAAGCACCCTGAAATATTCATCGCTTATATCTCAATTGAAGATAGTTGATTTGGGGCTGCATTGGTAGAGTGCTAGCCTTGAGCAGAAAAGGTCAGGGATAGAGCTTAAGCACTCAGTTGAAGACCCAGTGCCAACACACAAAAGAAATTATGCACTTTATACATATTTTCTAATTTCTTAATGAATTTTTCAGTCTGCATAAATATAGGGTACATTCCTTGTTACTTAAGTAATATTGCTCTTTTTTTTCTTTTTGCCAGTCCTAGGGCTTGGACTCAGGGCCTAGACATTTTCATTGGACTCGCTTGCCCAAGGTGAGTGCTCTGCCTTTTGAGACACAGCGCCACTTCTAGCTTTTTTCTGAGTATGCGGTACTGGTGAATAGAACCTAGGTCTTCATGCATTCTTGGTGAGCACTCTAACATTAGGCTACATTTCCAGGCAGTGAGATTCCTCTTACAGTCATTGTATGTTCACAGAGTTTGATCTCACACACTGTAGGGCCCTGGTTGGCTTTGACCTGTGATCCTAAGCCCTGAGCCTCCTAAGCAGCTGAAATTAAGTTGTGAGCCAGCATGATGGCTTCCATTCTTTTTTCTACAAAAATACATGTAGTTATCTAAAATATATCTATAGCTGAAATAAAATGAATCTCTCCCAAACAAATCTTCAAAGAAACAACCATCCTATTAAAAGGTGGGCTAAAGACTTAAAAGAGTATTCTCTGAAGAAAAAATTAAAATGGGCTTTAGACACATGAAGAAATGCTCTATATCACTAGGAATAAGGGAAATGCAAATCAAAACAACTTTGAGATTCCACCTGACTCCAGTCAGAATGGCCATTATCAAAAAATCTAATAAGAGATACTGGTGGGGAAGTGACCAGTGGGGGTCACACCTACACTGTTGGTGTGAGTGTAAACTCGTTCAACCACTAGGGAAAGCATTGTGGTGGTTCCTCAAAAGACTGAACATAGAGCTCCCCTATGATCCAGCAAATCCACTACTTGGCATCTCCTCAATTGTCCAGAAAAAAGGGCATACTAAAGCCACTAGCACAATGATGCTCATTGCAGCACTATTTACCATAGCAAAGATATGAAACCAACCCAGATGCCACTCAGTAGATGACTGAATCAAGAAGATGTGCTACTTATACACAATGGAATGCTATGCTGCCATCAGAAGGAATGACATCGCCCCATTTGTAAGGAAATGGAAAGACTTCGAAAAATTCATATTAAGTGAAGCAAGCCAGACCCAAAGAAACATAAGCTCAATGGTTTCCTTCATTTGTACTAATTAGTTCACATCTAGGACTCTCCTAGCAGAGGATTACAATAACTCAAAAACCTAGGTATAAAAGGTCATATAAGATAAGACTAAATGAAAGGATCTCTAGGATATGGGAACAAGAGCTATATCTTGTGTCATCGTTGCTCTTAATCTTGTGTGACTTTTGTCCTTAATCTACTATGTTATTTCTCATCTCTTATTTTGCCCTTTGGTTAATGTCAGATTGTTACAGTATCTGATTTTTTCCTTGGCATATTGTATATATGTTTATTTGTTTATGTCAAATAGGAAAGGGAAGTGGGGAAACAAGATGATTGGGAAGGGGAGGGGGGAGAGAACTGGGGACAGAAACATGTGGAATGGAATAAATGTGTGAGAAGTAATGCAGTCCACTACCTGTAAATGTAATCGTAACCCCTCTATACATTACCCTGAAAATAAAAAAGAGACTATAAAAATATCTGTAGAAAATGAGGCTGGATGATGGAAACACCAGATGCCCTACTACAAAAAATGTGATACACGCATGCACACACACACACACACACACACACACACACACACACAATGGGATGATACATAAGCAACCGACAAGATAAAATAATGGCATTCTCGGGGAAGTGGATGAAAAGGAAATAAATCATATTAAGTGAAGTAAGCCAAACTCAAAGGAACATAGGCCGAAGAGTCTCCCTCATTTGTCAAATTCAGTAGAAACCTTGGGCTCTGCTATCAGAGATTTACAACAGAACAAAATCTAGAGACATCGTGACAAATAGTATGACACTAAATGTAAGGACCTCCAAGATAAAAAAACAAAACTCATATAATGAGTGATTGTTGTCCTTAATGAACTATGTGATCTCTTATCTCTTTTGCTATCCCTTGGTTATATCATATTGTTACAATATTTCACCTTATTTTCTGATATATTTCATATGTGCCTACTTGGTTATTTGAAATTGGATAGGGAAGGGGTTAAATGAACATGAGTGGGGGTAGGGGAAGGGAAATGGGGACCATATCATTACATGGGGTATCAAAGTTTGAGAAGTAATGCACCTTCTATCTGGTGAATATAATGTAACCCTTCTATAAATTACAATAAAAATAAATACATAAAAAGAAGATCTGCACAGAAAAACATAATAATGGCATTTTTGGGGTAGTGGATGAAATTAGAGTGAATCCTGTTGAGTGAGATAAGTCAAGACCAAGGAACAAAAGGTACATGGTATCCTTAATATATGGATATTAGTTTCAAACAGCAGTAGAGCGATGATTGAATAGTTGATACCCAAAGTTCTGGACAAAATTTTGGAGATATAAACATAACTACATAGACATAAAATCCTAGTATAGACTATACACTCTATAGACATGTGTTTTATTGTAGATTAATCTGTATCTATGACATATAAAGACTCAGCTTAATTTTTACTCTATTCTAAAATTTATGTGCCAGTGATTGTATAGCCATTCCCTTCTTGAATACATGTTGGTTAAACATGTCATTTGAAATATGATGTAAAATTCAATGTTAATAAATTTTTTAACAAAAGAGGCTAGAGGTAAATACCACTAATGTACTTGTTGTAAGTGGTACAGAAATTTTCTTAATTATTCAAAGAGTTTTATTACATCTTTATGCAATTATTTTAGTTCTGAGTGTTCTACACTCAATGCTACTTCTGGAAAGATGATATAGCTGACTGTGTAGATGGTATGAAGACATACTGGCCTAAACGTAGAATAAAGCATTGGTAAGTGGCTGTTAGCTGTCCAGATTCTACTGGAATATGTGGAATGAATTTCTTAAGCACAATACAGGCTCTTAGTCAGATCAGGATCAAGATTATTTGGTTCCATGAGATGAATGAGGAAAGATCAGAAAAATCTACTAAGATACCCAGATATACTTTTGAAACTAAGGTATCTGGACTCCTTTTTTTTTCTTTCTTGGTGCGTAGCTTGAACTTTGGACCTGGGCAAGGTCTCTTAGTTCTTTTTCCTCAAGCCTAATGCTGTACCAGTTTTAGCCACAACTCCACTTAGTTTTTGGGTGGATAAGTGGAGAGAAGAATCTTGCAGTTTTTTTCGTTTTCGTTTTTTTGCTTGCAAAGGCTTTGAATCACCTTCTCCCTGGCTACTAGAATGACAATTATGACCCTCCAGCACCTGGCTAGTGATTTTTTGAAAATTGGACTTTGTTCCAAATCACATAACTGGTTCCTAGCAAAGTTTTGAAGCCTGACTTAAATGTGACAGATTTTTGTCACTTGGAGACACTCTGTGCTGAACGTTAGAAATCTACCAGCTGAGTCACAGTGGCACTTCCAGTTTTTGTTTATGTGGTGCTGAGGAATGGAATCCAGGGTTTCATACATGCTAGGCAAGCTTCATTTTCAGCCCAAGGTTTTATGTTTTGTTTTTTCAGTGTTGTTGCTTCTAAGGTTCTGTATGATGTTCTTTCATTTTCTTTGCTTTTCACCTCATTTCTTCTTTTTCCCTTTAGTTTTATTCTCTGTAGTCACTGTGTTGAATTCAGGTACCCTGTGTCTTGTACATATGTTTATGTGATTTGTGAAAGGGAAAGGGCATAATAAAATGGTAAAAAATAAAGAAAGGAAAAAATGTGTCCCAATTGAATAGTGATATTAGGAAGACACTAAACGGAAATGAACGGAACAATCTGGGTGGAGAGGAGGTTGAGTGTAGGAAAACATAGAAAAATGAGGGAGGGGATAACAATTTTCTTAAGAAATGTGTTCACTACTTATGTAACCGTATGCCAACTATATATTGACTTAACAAAAAAATTAACCTAAAAAAATTTGGCCGGGTATGGTGGCTTACACTTGTAAATGTAGCTACTCAAGAGGCTGGGATCCAAGGATAGCAGTTCAAAGTCAGCCTGGGCACTGAAGTCCATGTGACTCTTATCTCCAATTAACCACCAGAAACACAGAAGTGGCCCTATGGCTCAAGGGATAGGGCAGTAGTCTTGAGCTGAAAATCTCAGTGACAAGACCTAGGTGCAGAATTGCAGTCCCATGACTTGAATGATGAATGGTACTAGCCAGGCTCTGTGTACTCACACTTGGAATCCTATCTGCACAGAATCAGGTTTGAATCCAGCCCAAACAAATTGCATGATATTCTGATTTACAGTTCATTACCAAAAATCTGGAAGTGGAGCTGTGGATCAAGTGGTAGAACACTAGCCTGAAGCAAAAAAAAACATTTAAGGACAGTTCCCAGGCCCTGGGTTCAGGTCCCAGGACTTGCATAAAATAAACAAAATGTGACGCTGAGTCCTCCATCATTTGGTGTTATAGTTCAATATTCTTGATATGCGTCTTAGAAATTAAGTCCCTAGCAAATACTCTCCCCTAAAATTCTGCTTCATAGCTAATTCATAGAATTTCAGCATCATTACTATCACCTTCCAGTTAGAATAGCAGTCTACTACTGAAAATTTGAAGAAAACTTTTGAGTAATCCTAATAAATCTGTGTATCATCTGCACACACATCAAATCAGCAGCAGCTATGTTCTGCTATTATCTAAATGTACTTAGTCCCTTCTTCAGTTAATGAGCCTTAAAGAGTAAAACATATGAAATAGTTATGAAACTAACAGTCACCATTCTTCTACCTAATATTGTAATATAAGTTTATAAATGCAAGGACTATTCTGAAGTGTGCAGAAGATAGCTTCTAATTATAATATTCTCATGAAGTATAGTTTTTAAGAAACATGTTGCTTGCTTTGGGAAAGCAAAGGGAAGGAAAAATGATATAAGTAAGTTCCCTATTTATCAGAAGTAAAATACTATTGGGTTTAGATCAACTTCATTCATTCCGTGCTGATGAAACAAATATTTGCAATTCCTGAGGCCAATCACTTCATTGTGATGCACAATCAGCCAGCTTAGATCAATCTTCCACAAAAGGAAAGGAACAAATGAGAAGCAATTAAGATTTCCAAAATGAACCAGGTGGTGGTGGCAGCTCACATTTGTAATTCTATCTACTCAAGGCCCAAAATCCAAGGATCTGGATTAAGTTTGTCTGGGATGTTTCCTGTCTGAAACATCATGTCGGTTATCACAGCCCAGCTGATTCACTCTGCCCAACAGGTTCCAAACACCAAAGTCCATTTCCTATCTGAAATACTAGCAAACGTACTCACACATAATTTCCTCTTTGGGAGATAGTTGAAACATGTACCAGAAACATTTCCCTGGCTTCAGAGTGCAAGTGGAAATATATACTCACTAGAAGCCCATCTAGTAAATTACAGTCAATCATCTTTCCTCACATCTCGTTAGTTAAATTGAACAATGAGTGTTTGGATCAGAAGCGATGTGTATGAGCATACAGGTTGTAAAAGTACTGTAATCCTAGCTACTGAAGATAAGCTGAGACCTGAGGATTCCAGTTCAAAATCAGCCATGCAATAAATTCTATAAGATTTTTACCTCTAATTAACCAGGAAAAAAACAGAACGTTGAATTGTGCTTAAAATGCCACAGGCATAAGATTTGCATAAAAGTGCTAAGGGGTAGCATTCAGGATGCCCACTCTCTCCACTCATTTTTAACATAGTACAAGAATTCATAGGCAGTGCAATAAGGCAAGAAGCAAGCATAAAGGGGATCCAAGTAGGGAAAGAAGAAATAAAACTATCCCTCTTTGAAGATGACATGATTCTGTATTTAAAGAATCCTATAGACTCTACTCCCAAGCTCCTTGAGCTTATTCAAAGCTTTGGAAGGGTAGCAGGCCATAAAATCAACCCTCACAAATCAACTGCCTTCCTTTACGCCAACAGTGAGAGGAACGAGGCAATAATCAGGAAAGAAACTCCTTTCACAATAGCCTCAAAGAAAATAAAGTACCTAGGAATTAGCTTAACTAAGAATGTAAAGGACCGTTTAGATGAAAACTTTAAACCCTAAAAAAGGAAATTAAAGCAGAACTAAGGAAATGGAAAAACCTCCCAAGCTCCTGGATTGGAAGAATCAACATTGTGAAAATGACAATCTTGCCAAGGGCTATCTACAAATTCAATGCAATACCCATCAACATCCCAATGTCATTCTTTAAAGAAATACAAGAGGCAATCCAAAATTTCATATGGAATAATAAAAGACCCCGTAAGCAAAAACACTTCTTAGCAGAAAGAACAGCGCTGGAGGAATTTCAATTCCAAACTTTAGACTCTATTACAGAGGTATAATTCTCAAAACAGCTTGGTACGGGCACAAGAACAGGCCTGAAGTCCAATGCAAAAGAACTGCGGACCCAGATATTAAACCACAGACCTATGGCCACCTAATCTTTGACAAAGGAGCCAAAAAAATAGAATGGAAGAAAGATAGCCTCTTCAAAAAGCTGTGCTGGCAGAATTGGTTAAGCACCAGCAGAAAACTAAAGTTGGATCCTTCTTTGTCACCTTGCACTAGAATTAACTCCAAATGGATGAAAGATCTGGAGGTAAAAGCTGGCGCACTGAAAAGTTTACAGGAAGGAATAGGAGATGCACTAGGTCTCCTTGGCACAGGTCGAAACTTTCTTAATAAGGACCAAGAATCACAACAAATCAGAGAAAGGCTGGATAAGTGGGACTGCATTAAACTGCAGAGCTTTTGTATGGCAACGGATATAGCTAGTAAACTAATCAGGAAGCCTATAGAGTGGGAGAAGATCTTCACCAACCAAACAACGGACAAAGGCCTCATATCTAAAATATATCAACAACACAAAAAATTGAATCACTCCAAAACTAACCTCCAAAGTAACACTCATCCCATTGAAAAATGGGCCAAAGACTTAAAGAGAGTCTTCTCTGAAGAAGAAACAAAAACGGCCTATACACACATGAAGAAATGCTCAACATTTCTGGTCATAAAAGAAACGCAAATCAAAACAACTCTAATATTCCACCTCATTCCATTTAGAATGGCCAGGATCAGGAAAACGAATGACAACAGATGCTGGAGGGGATGTGGCCAGGAGGGATCACTACTACACTGTTGGTGGGAGTGCAAACTCGTTCAACCACTATGGAAAGCAGTGTGGCAATGCCTCAAAAGGCTAAACATAGAACTCCCCTATGACCCAGCAATTCCACTACTTGGCATTTACCCAACAATCCAGAAACAAGGGCATATTAAACCCACTAGCACAACAATGTTCATTGCAGCACTATTCACCATAGCAAAGATATGGAACCAACCCACATGTCCCTCAGTTGATGACTGGATCAACAAGTTGTGGTATTTGTACACAATGGAATTCTATGCTGCTGTCAGAAAGAATGACATCGCCCCATTTGTTAGGAAATGGAAAGACATAGAACAAATCGTATTAAGTGAAGTAAGCCAGACTCAAAGGAACTTAGGCTCAGTGGTTTCCCTCATTCGGCATAATCAGTAGAAACCTTGGGCTCTACTAGCAGAGATTTGCAATAGAGCAAAAGGCCATATATAAGGCCATATAATGTGAAGCTAATTGAAAGGACCCCCAGGATATTGAAACAAAAGCCACATAATGAATGATTGTTGTCCTTAATGTACTATGTTGTCTCTCATCTCCTTTGCTGTCCCTTGGTTATCCCATATTGGTATAGTATCTCACTTTGTTATCTGATATATTGAATTTATTTGTATTTGGATATTTGAAATTTGATAGGGAAGGGGGGAAAACCAAGACGGGTGGCGGGTGTGGGGTTGGAGGGAAATGGGTACCAATACATGTGAAAGGATATCAATGTACATGAATTAATGCACCTTCTATCTGGCAAATATCATGTAACCCTTTTACTAATTACAATAAAAAAATTTAAAAAAAAGAAAGATGTAGTGTGTGGGGAGGATGACGGGGTCGAATACATTTCTTCTTAGAAATATACCTCATCTGGTTGCCCTGGATTTTCCTGGCCTTCTTCTTAGAGAAAGGCCTGTTATACTGGATTTGTGGCTTGGCAATGATCAACACGTACATCTTCGAGTAAGACATCAACAACTTCCATGCCTGAGACTCGAGTTTCCTGACCATAGGCAACAGCACAGCAACATCTTTCTTCCTACTGAGCCACAGGCCAAGTGAGCTGGCTTGAGTTGGTTGTTAGTTACAGTGGCTGGGTTACCAGGGTTCCATATTCTTTTCCATTGTGTGGGAGGCAGGGTCAGCTTTCAGGGCACAATGACCAAAGGTATTTGCTCACAGAAGACCTCACCAAAGACGTACTGGAGGCTGAATCTCTCCTCCAATCTCACAGTATACATGTGGATGTAGTAAAGAGCACACCTTATTTGTCCATTCTCAATGTCTTCAACTAGGCCCAACTACCAGTCTGGTCTCAGGCTCAAGGAGCCTTTCTTAGGTAAGATCCAAACTTAAGGGTCAATATTGCCCTCATCCTTTACAAAACATTTGCTCCACAGTGCCTTCTCTGCCTGCATTTTGCCCCTTGTCGAATTTATTTTTTGTTTTTGTTAGTCCTGGGACTTGACCTCCGAGTGTGAACATTGTTCTTGGGCTTTCTTTAGGCTTTAGCTGTCCCACCGAGCCACAGCACCACTTGCAGCGTTTTCTATGTATGTGGTAATGAGGAATCAAACCTGAGTCTTTTTGCGTGGTAGCCAAGGACTCTACCACTAGGTCAAACACACAGGGCATCTTGCATATATTTTTGACGTCGATCTATTAGGATATTATTAGGTTTCTGTATCCTAATCAATTTTTTCCTGATGATTAGCTTTGCTGTCATGTGTAAATTATGCAAGAGGGAAAAACACAGAAGAATTAGTGAAATTTAAAAAAAAAAACATTACACACATAGATAAGTGTTCATTCTTGGTAGGAGAAAGGATATTTTGATATGATGATGATGACTTTATAATTACTATGTCAGGGTTGAGAGTTTGGCACAGTGGTAGAGTGCTTGCCTAGCATCCATGAAGATCTGGGTTTGATTGCTCACTATCACATAGATAGAAAATCTAGATGGGGCACTGTGGCTCAAGTGGAAGAGGGCTAGACTTGAGAAAACCCGAGCACAGTGCACAGGCCCTGAATTCAAGCCCCAAGACTGGCAGAAAGATAAAAGAAAAAAAATTGCTATTTATGAGCTAATTCACTCAGAGCATTTGCTTCTGAAATCTTCGCTTCTGCATCTTGTGAAATACACCTTTCCCTCAACGTAGACAAGAAAAACAGATCCATCCCATGGTCCACTGTGAGGCCACTGGTTGGGCTAAGAGCTAGTCATGCAGCAACACATAACTTTTATTCTAATACTTTCCAAACTTTGTACTCAAATATGCTACCTACTTACCAACTTAGCTCAGTTATCCTTATGCTATACTTTTTCTTCATGACTACAATATTCTTACACTCCTACGTTAATCCTCTTGTACCTCCCCTGACCTCTCTCATTATTTTTTTCTATCTCTGGACTTCTGCTCGTCTTTCAACCTTATACTGCACGGATCTACACTTGATGGCTGTTGAGCAATATTGTATATGTAGGTGGTTAATTATTCTCTAGGCTCAGAGGGACTTAAAGACAATAGAGATTGGATTGAGAGGTATATTGTTTTGGGTATAAATCCCTTATCAGTGGTTGTATTACACTGGTCTGTAAGTGCACAAAAAAAGAGTGATAATACCAATCAAAACTTGTGAACATTTAGTGTCTGCCAGGTACAGAGGTCTAGGTTGGTTATATCTGAAAAAGTATAATGGTATTTAGTAGTAATCTTGCTCCCATTTTCAAATGGGCAGAACAAGAAACTCAAGAAAAGTGTCAAATCAAGAAACAACATCCCCCACCCAATGTAAACAGACAATGGAACAGTCACTGGCAAACCTAGAGGGGAGTCTTCCAAGTGCTACACAAATGCAATTGATAAACATCATTAATGGAAAATGTGAAAATATAAAGAAAGAAATAATGGAGGAAGCCATAGCTGAACAAGAGGAAAGCATAAACAAGGCGATAGGTGAAAAAGAAGAAGCCATAAAGGAGGCCACAATAAAGGTTTTTCAAAGAAAGATGGATGAATTCATAGAATCCACAAGTAAAAACGTGACCAAACTCCAGCAAATGTCCAAAGAAAATAAAGCTACTGAGCTAACCACTCAAAAGGAAATCAAGGAGGTAAAGAAATCCATACATGATCTAAAACAAGAGATGAAAGTCATCAAAAGTGAGCAATTAGAAGCAAGGGAGATGAAAAATAAAGTAGATAGCTTTGATAGCAGGTTAGACAATGCAGAGGAGAGAATTTCTGGGGCTGAATATAATTTAGGCATTATAGAGAAAGAACAGAAAATGAGTCAATCCAAATCTAGGAAATATGACAGAGCGCTTCAGGAGGTCCAAGATACAATTAGGAAGCCTAATTTATGGCTAATTGGTATTGAGGAGGGCGTGGAGAAAGAGGTCAATGGTATTGGAAACATACTTCAGGGAATCATCTCAGAGAATTTCCCAAATATCCAGAAGGGCAGGCCCATCCAGATACGAGAAGCTTTTAGAACCCCAAACAGACCTGACCAAAAAAGAACATCCCACCGCCACATTGTGATCCGAACTGGATCAATAGAAACGAAAGAAAAGATCCTAAAGGCACCCAGGGAAAAGGGATCAGTATCCTATAAAGGCAAACCAATCAGAAGAACCCCAGATTTCTCAGCAGAGACCATGCAAGCACGAAGTGACTGGAAGCATATATGTCATGCCCTTAAATCAAATAACTACCAACCAAGAATACTGTAGCCAGCTAAGCTCTCATTCATAACTGAGGGAACAATAAAACCATTCCATTCCAGGGAAAAGCTGCAACAATATGTCGAAACAAAACCAGTACTACAGAGAATTCTCAAAGATGCTCTATACATAGAAAACCAAAATAAATGCAATATAGGGAAAGAAATGACACCTAAACAGCATACCATCTAAAGACCACAAGAACTGTCAAGACAGGCCCTACTAAAAGCTTTTAAAAATGGTAGGAACTAATAAATATCTCTCTATCCTAACTCTCAATATCAATGGACTTAACTCTCCAATTAAACAGCATAGGCTGTCTAGTTGGATCAAAAAGCAAGAGTCATCGTTCTGCTTCAAGAGACACATCTTACCCAAAAACAATCATCTTTTGAAAGTGAGAGGTTGGAATACACTATATCAAGCTAACTGCCTCCATAAACAGGCTGGAGTTGACATCCTCATATCAGATACAATAGACTTCAAACTAAAATTAGTAAGAAAAGACAAAGAAGGTTACTACATACTACTAAAAGGATCTTTCCTCCAGGAAGACATAACGATCCTAAATATTTACACACACAATCCCGGAGCTCCAAACTTCATCAAGCAAACTTTACTTACACTGAAACCATACATAGATCGAAATACAGTGATTGTTGGTGAGTTTAACACACCACTCTCACCTATGGATAGATCAACAAGGCAAAAACTCAAAAGAGAAACCTTAGAACTGAACAAATATATAGACCAATTAGACCTAACAGACATCTGCAGAATATTCCACCCAGTAACAACACAATATACTTTTTTCTCAGCAGCACATGGAACATTTTCCAAAGTAGACCACATCTTAGGCCATAAAACAAACCTGGACAGATTCAGAAACACTGAAATCATTCCATGCACACTCACAGACCATAAAGTCATCAAATTGTAACGAAAACCCTGTAACTCATGGAGACTAAACAAACATTGTTGAATCAAAAACAATGGGTAATCGAAGAGATCAGAACAGATATCCAACTGTTTATGAAATTTAACAATAAGGAGCACACAAATATCAACTCCTTAGGGACACAACAAAGGCAGTACTCAGAGGAAAATTTATAGTGCTGAGTGCCTACAACAGCAAGTTGGAAAAATGGCAAATCAACTAGTAAATGTCTCACTTTAACCTCCTGGAAAAAGAGCAACAAACCAACCCTAAACCCATTAGGAGAAAGCAAATTATTAAAATCAAAGCAGAGTTAAATGATTTGGAATAAAGAAAACCGATAGAAAGAATCAACAAAACAAGGACTTGGTTGTTTGAAAGAATTAACAAATTTGACAAGCCCTTAGCAAATCCTACCAAAAAAACAAGAGAGCATATCGAAATAAACAAAATAGCAGATGAAAATGGTAATATCACGACAGAAATTACCAAGATCCAGAATATCATGAGGGAATACTTCTCAAACCTTTATGCCAACAAATTTGAGAATCTAGAAGAAATGGATGAATTCCTAGACAATATTAACATACCCACACTGAAACAAGAAGAGCTAACCCAACTCAACAGGCCTATTTCAAGCTCTGAAATAGAAATGGAAATTAGACAACTTCCACTTAAAAAGAGCCCAGGGCCAGATGGATTCACAGCTGAATTCTATAAGGTCTTCAAAGCAGAGCTCACACCAATACTCCTCAAGCTCTTCAACGAAATTGAAAATGAAGGTTGTTTACCAAACTCATTCTGTGAAGCCAGTATATCCCTCATCCCCAAACCAGACAGAGATTCATCAAAGAAAGAGAACTATAGACCCATTTCTTTGATGAACATCGATGCAAAACTTCTCAACAAAATACTGGCCAACCGTCTACAAAAACTCATCAAAAAATTATACACTATGATCAAACTGGATTCATCACAGGGAGGCAAAGCTGGTTCAACATACACAAATCAATTCATATAATTCAACTCATCAACAGGAGCAAGGACAAAAATCACATGGTTGTCTCAATAGATGCGGAAAAGGCATTTGACAAGATCCAAAACCCCTTTATGTTAAAAGATGTGGAGAAACTAGGACTGCATGGAACATTTCTCAATGTAATAAAGGCTGTGTATCAGAAGCCCACTGCTAGTATTATACTTAATGGTGAAAATCTAAAGCCATTCCCTCCAAAATCAGGAACGATACAAGGATGCCCACTCTCTCCACTCCTTTCTAACATAGTACTAAATTTCCTAGGCAGTGCAATAAGGCAAGAAGCAAGCATAAAGGGGATCCAAGTAGGGAAAGAGGAAATACAACTATCCCTCTTTGCAGATGACATGATTCTGTATTTAAAGAATCCTATAGACTCTACTCCCAAGCTCCTTGAGCTGATTCAAAGCTTTGGAAGGGTAGCAGGCCATAAAATCAACCCTAACAAATGAACTGCATTCCTTTATGCCAACAGTGAGAGGAACGAGGCAATAATCAGGAAAGAAACTCCTTTCACAATAGCCTCAAAGAAAATAAAGTACCTAGGAATTAGCTTAACTAAGAATGTAAAGGACCGTTTAGATGAAAACTTTAAAACCCTAAAAAAGGAAATTAAAGCAGAACTAAGGAAATGGAAAAACCTCCCATGCTCCTGGATTGGATGAATCAACATTGTGAAAATGACAATCTTGCCAAGGGCTATCTACAAATTCAATGCAATGCCCATCAACATCCCAATGTCATTCTTTAAAGAAATACAAGAGGCAATCCAAAATTTCATATGGAATAATAAAAGACCCCGTAAGCAAAAACACTTCTTAGCAGAAAGAACAGCGCTGGAGGAATTTCAATTCCAAACTTTAGACTCTATTACAGAGCTATAATTCCCAAAACAGCTTGGTACTGGCACAAGAACAGGCCTGAAGTCCAATGGAATAGAACTGCGGACCCAGATATTAAACCACAGAGCTATGGCCACCTAATCTTTGACAAGGGAGCCAAAAAAAATAGAATGGAAGAAAGATAGCCTCTTCAACAAGTTGTGCTGGCAGAACTGGTTAAGCACCAGCAGAAAACTAAAGTTGGATCCTTCTTTGTCACCTTGCACTAGAATTAACTCCAAATGGATCAAAGACCTGGAGGTAAAAGCTGACACACTGAAAAGTTTACAGGAAGGAATAGGAGATACACTAGGCCTCCTTGGCACAGGTTGAAACTTGCTTAATAAAGACCAAGAATCACAACAAATCAGAGAAGGCTGGATAAATGGGACTGCATTAAACTGCAGAGCTTTTGTATGGTAATGGATATAGCTAGTAAACTAATCAGGAAGCCTACAGAGTGGGAGAATGTCTTCACCAACCAAACAACGGACAAAGGCCTCATATCTAAAATATGTCAACAACTCACAAAATTGAATCACTCCAAAACGAACCTCCAAAGTAACACCCATCCCATTAAAAAATGGGCCAAAGACTTAAAGAGAGTCTTCTCTGAAGAAGAAACAAAAATGGCCTATAGACACATGAAGAAATGCTCCAAATCTCTGGTCATAAAAGAATTGCATATCAAAAGACCTCTAAGATTCCACCTCACTCCAGTTAGAATGGCCAGGATCAGGAAAACGAATGACAACAGATGCTGGAGGGGATGTGGCCAGAAGGGATCACTACTACACTGTTGGTGGGAGTGCAAACTCGTTCAACCACTATGGAAAGCAGTGTGGCAGTGCCTCAAAAGGCTAAACATAGAACTTCCCTATAACCCAGCAATACCACTACTTGGCATTTACCCAACAATCCAGAAACAAGGGCATACTAAACCCACTAGCACAACAATGTTCATTGCAGCGCTATTCACAATAGCAAAGATATGGAACCAACCCAGATGTCCCTCAGTTGATGAGTGGATCAACCAGTTGTGGTATTTGTACACAATGGAATTCTATGCTGCTGTCAGAAAGAATGACATCGCCCCATTTGTTAGGATATGGAAAGACTTAGAACAAATCATATTAAGTGAAGTAAGCCAGACTCAAAGGAACTTAGGCTCAGTGGTTTCCCTCATTCGTCATAATCAGTAGAAACCTTGAGCTCTACTAGCAGAGATTTGCAATAGAGCAAAAGGCCATATAATGTGAAGCTAATTGAAAGGACCTCCAGGATATTGAAACAAAAGCCACATAATGAATGATTGTTATCCTTAATGTACTGTGTTGTCTCTCATCTCCTTTGCTGTCCCTTGGTTATCCGATATTGGTATAGTATCTCACTTTGTTGTCTGATATATTGAATTTTTTTCTATTTGGATATTTGAAATTTGATAGGGAAGGGGGGAAAACCAAGACGGTTGGGGGGTGTGGGGTTGGAGGGAAATGGGTACCAAGACATGTGAAAGGGTATCAATGTATGTGAATTAATGCACCTTCTACCTGGCAAATATCATGTCACCCTTTTACTAATTACAATAACAAATGAAAAAGAAGAAACTTGTAGTGTGTGGGGAAGATGATGGGGTCAAATACATTTCTTTATAGAAATTTAACTCATCTGGTTACCCTGGATTTTCCTGGCCTTCTTCTTAGAGAAAGGCCTGTTATACTGGATTTGTGGCTTGGCAAAGATCTAGCTTGTACATCTTCGAGTAAGACATCCACAACTTCCATGCCTGAGACTCGAGTTTCCAGACCTTTGGCAACAGCACAGCAACATCTTTCTTCCTCCTGAGCCACAGGCCAACTGAGCTGGCTTGAGTAGGTTGTTAGTTACAGTGGCTTGGTTACCAGGGTTCCATACTCTGTTCCATTGTGAGGGAGGCAGGGCCACCTTTCAGGGCCCAATGACCAAAGATCCTTGCCCACAGAAGAACTCACCAAAGACATACTGGAGGCTGAATCTCTCCTCCAATCTCACAGTATACATGTGGATGTAGTAAACAGCACACCTTATTTGTCCAATGCTAATGTCTTCCGCTAGGCCCAGCTACCAGTCTGGTCTCAGGCTCAAGGAGCCTTTCTTAGGTAAGATCCAAACTTAAGGGTCAATATTGCCCTCATCCTTTACAAAACATTTGCTTCACAGTGCTTTCTCTACCTGCATTTTGCCCCTTGTCGATTTTTTTTTGTTTTTGCTAGTCTGGGGACTTGACCTCAGAGTGTGAACATTGTTCTTGGGCTTTCTTTACGCTTTAGCTCTCTCACCGAGCCACAGCACCACTTGCAGCGTTTTCTATGTATATGGTAATGAGGAATCAACCTGAGCCTTTTTGCGTGGTAGCCAAGGACTCTACCACTAGGTCAAACACACAGGGCATCTTGCACATATTTTTAACGTCAATCTACTGGGATATTATTAGGTTTCTGTATCCTAATCAATTTTCTCCTGATGATTAGCTTTGCTGTCATGTGTAAAAAATGCAAGAGGGAAAAACACAGAAGAATTAGTGAAATTTAAAAAAAAGCATTACACACATAGATAAGTGTTCATTCTTTGTAGGAGAAAGGATACTTTGATATGATGATGATGATTTTATAATTACTATGTCAGGATTGAGAGTTTGGCATAGTGGTACAGTGCTTGCCTAGCATCCATGAAGATCTGGGTTTGATTGCTCAGTATCACATAGATAGAAAATCTAGATGTGGCACTGTGGCTCAAGTGGCAGAGGTCTAGACTTGAAAAACCCCGAGGACAGTGCTCAGGCCCTGAATTCAAGCCCCAAGACGGCAGAAAGATAAAAGAAAATAAAAATGCTTTTTACGAGCTAATTCACTCACAGAATTTTCTTCTGAAATCTTCGCTTCTGCATCTTGTGAAATACCCCTTTCCCTCAACCTAGACAAGAAAAACAGATCCAATGGTCCACTGTGAGGCCACTGGTTGGGCTAAGAGCTAGTCGTGCAGCAACACATAGGTTTTATTCTAATACTTTCCAAACTTTGAAATTTGATAGGGAAGGGGGGAAAATCAAGACGGGAGGGGGGTGTGGGGGGGGAGGGAAACGGGTACCAAGACATGTGAATGGGTATCAATGCATGTGAATTATTGCACATTCTATCTGGCAAATATCATGTAACCCTTTTACTAATTACAATAAAAAAGTAAAAATTAAAAAAAATTAAAAAAAAAGAAAAACACATTCATCTCATGGTCCACTGTGAGGCCACTGGTTGGAATAAGAGCTAGTCGTGCAGCAACACATAGGTTTTATTCTAATACTTTCCAAACTTTGTACTCAAATATGCTACCTACTTACCAACTTAGGTCAGGTATCCTTATGCTATACCTTTTCTTCTTTACTACAATATTCTTACACTCCTACGTTAATCCTCTTGTACCTCCCCTGACCTCTCTCATTCTTTTTTTCTATCTCTGGACCTCTGCTCGTCTTTCAACCCTTATACTGCACGGATCTACACTTGATGGCTGTTGAGCAATATTGTATATGTAGATGGTTAATTATTCTCTAGGCTCAGAGGGACTTAAAGACAATAGAGATTGGTTTGAGAGGCTTATTGTTTTTGGTATAAAACGCTTATCATTGGTTGTATTAGACTGGTCTGTAAGTGCACAAAAAAGAAAGAGTGATAATACCAATCAAAACTTGTGAACATCTAGTGTCTGCCAGCTACAGAGGTCTAGGTTGGTTATATCTGAAAAACTGTAATCGTATTTAGTAGTAATTTGGCTCCCATTTCAAATGGGCAGAACAAGAAACTCAAGAAAAGTGTCAAATCAAGAAACAACATCCCCCACCCAATGGAAACAGACAATGGAACAGTCATTGCCAAACCTAGAGGAGAGTCGTCCAAGTGCTTCCCAAATGCAAATGATAAACATTATTAATGGAAAATGTGAAAATATAAAGAAAGAGATAATGGAGGAAGCCATAGCTGAACAAGAGGAAACCATAAACAAGGTGATAAGTGAAAAAGAAGAAAACATAAAGGAGGCCATAATAAAGGTTTTACAAAGAAAGATGGATGAATTCATAGAATCCACAAATCAAAACGTGACCAAACTCCAGCAAATGTCCAAAGAAAATAAAGCTACTGAGCTAACCACTCAGAAGGAAATCAAGGAGATAAAGAAATCCATACATGATCTAAAACAAGAGATGCAAGGCATCAAAAATGAGCAATTAGAAGCAAGGGCGATGAAAAATAAAGTAGATAGCTTTGATAGCAGGTTAAACAATGCAGAGGAGAGAATCTACGGGGCTGAAGATAATTTAGTTATTATAGAGAAAGAACAGAAAATGAGTCAATCCAAATCTTGGAAATAAGAGAGAGCGCTTCAGGAAGTCCAAGATACAATTAGGAAGCCTAATTTAAGGCTAGTTGGTATTGAGGAGGGCGTGGAGAAAGAGGTCAATGGTATTGGAAATATACTTCAGGGAATCATCTCAGAGAATTTCCCAACTATCCAGAAGAGCAGGCCCATCAAGATACGAGAAGCTTTTAGAACCCGAAAAAGACCTGACCAGAAAAGAACATCCCACCACCACATTGTGATCCGAACTGGATCAATAGAAACGAAAGGAAAGATCCTAAAGGCAGCCAGGGAAAAGGGATCAGTAACCTATAAAGGCAAACCAATCAGAATGACCCCAGATTTCTCAGCAGAGACCATGCAAGCACGAAGTGACTGGAAGCATATATGTCATGCCCTTAAATCAAATAACTACCAACCAAGAATCCTGTAGCCAGCTAAGCTCTCATTCATAACTGAAGGAAGAATAAAAACATTCCATTCCAGGGAAAAGCTGCAACAATATGTCGAAATAAAACCAACACTACAGAGAATTCTCAAAGATGCTCTATACATAGAAAACCAAAATAAATGCAATATAGGGAAAGAAATGGCACCTAAACAGCATACCATCTAAGGACCACAAGAACTGTCAAGACACAGGCCCTACTAAAACCTTTTAAAAATGGTAGGAACTAATAAATATCTCTCAATCCTAACTCTCAATATCAATGGACTTAACTCTCCAATTAAACGGCATAGGCTGTCTCGTTGGATCAAAAAGCAAGAGCCATCGTTCTGCTGTCTTCAAGAGACACATCTTACCCAAAAACAATCATCTTTTGAAAGTGAGAGGTTGGAATAAACACTATCTAGCTAACTGCCCCCATAAACAGGCTGGAGTTGCCATCCTCATATCAGATACCATAGACTTCAAACTAAAATTAGTAAGAAAAGACAAAGAAGGTTACTACATACTACTAAAGTGATCTTTCCTCCAGGAAGACATAACGATCCTAAATATTTACACACCCAATCACGGAGCTCCAAACGTCATCAAGCAAACTTTACTTACACTGAAATCATACATAGATCGAAATACAGTGATTGTTGGTGAGTTTAACACACCACTCTCACCTATGGACAGATCAACAAGGCAAAACTCAAGAGAGAAACCTTAGAACTGAACAACTATATAGACCAACTAGATCTAACAGACATCTGCAGAATATTCCACCCAGTAACAACACAATACACGTTTTTCTCAGCAGCACATGGAACATTTTCCATAATAGACCACATCTTAGGCCACTTAAGAAAAGCCCAGGGCCAGATGGATTCACAGCTGAATTCTATAAGGTCTTCAAACCAGAGCTCACACCAATACTCCTCAAGCTCTTCAACGAAATTGAAAATGAAGGTTCCTTACCAAACTCATTCTATGAAGGCAGTATAACCCTCATCCCCAAACCAGACAGAGATTTATCAAGAAAGAGAACTATAGACACATTTCTTTGATGAACATCGATGCAAAACTTCTCAACAAAATACTGGCCAACCGTCTACAACAACTCATCAAAAAATTATACACTATGATCAAACTGGATTCATCACAGGGAGGCAAAGCTGGTTCAACATACACAAATCAATTAATATAATTCAACACATCAACAGGAGCAAGGACCAAAATCACATGATTGTCTCAATAGATGCGGAAAAGGCATTTGACAAGATCCAAAACCCCTTTATGTTAAAAGATGTGGAGAAACTAGGAATCCATGGAACATTTCTCAATGTAATAAAGGCTGTGTATGAGAAACCTACTGCTAGTATTACACTTAATGGTGAAAATCTAAAGCCATTCCCTCTAAAATCAGGAACGAGACAAGGATGCCCACTCTCTGTACTACTCTTTAACATAGTACTAGAATTCCTAGCCAGTGCAATTAGGCAAGAAGCAAGCATAAAGGGGATCCAATAGGGAAAGAGGAAATAAAACTATCCCTCTTTGCAGATGACATGATTCTGTATTTAAAGGATCCTATAGACTCTACTCCCAAGCTCCTTGAGCTGATTCAAAACTTTGGCAGAGTAGCAGGCTCTAAAATCAACCCTCAAAAATCAACTGCCTTCCTTTATGCCAACAGTGAGAGGAACGAGGCAATAATCAGGAAAGAAACTCCTTTCACAATAGCCTCAAAGAAAATAAAGTACCTAGGAATTAGCTTAACTAACAATGTAAAGGACCTTTTTGACGAAAACTTTAAAACCCTAAAAAAGGAAATTAAAGCAGAACTAAGGAAATGGAAAAACCTCCCATGCTCCTGGATTGGAACAATCAACATTGCGAAAATGACAATCTTGCCAAGAGCTATCTAAAAATTCAATGCAATACCCACCAACATCACAACGTCATTCTTTAAAGAAATAGAAAAGGCAATCCAAAATTTCATATGGAATAATAAAAGACCCTGTATAGCAAAAACACTTCTTAGCAGAAAGAACAGCGCTGGAGGAATTTCAATTCCAAACTTTACACTCTATTACAGAGCTATAATTCCCAAAACAGCTTGGTACTGGCACAAGAACAGGCCTGAAGACCAATGGAATAGAACTGAGGACCCACATATTAAACCACAGACCTATGGCCAACTAATCTTTGACAAGGGAGCCAAAAAAATAGAATGGAAGAAAGACAGCCTCTTCAACAAGTTATGCTGGCAGAACTGGTTAAGCACCTGCAGAAAACTAAAGCTGGATCCTTCTTTGTCACCTTGCATTAGAATTAACTCCAAATGGATCAAAGACCTGGAGGTAAAAGCTGACACACCGAAAACTCTACAGGAAGGAATAGGAGATACACTAGGCCTCCTTGGCACAGGTCGAAACTTTCTTAATAAGGACCAAGAATCACAACAAATCAGAGAAGGGCTGGATAAGTGGGACTGCATTAAACTGCAGAGCTTTTGTATGGCAAAGGACATAGCTTGTAAACTAAGGAGGAAGCCTACAGAGTGGGAGAAGATCTTCACCAACCAAACAACGGACAAAGACCTCATATCTAAAATATATCCACAACTCAAAAAATTGAATCACTCCAAAACTAACCTCCAAAGTAACAACCATCCCATTAAAAATGGTCCAAAGACATAAAGAGAGTCTTCTCTGAAGAAGAAACAAAAATGGCCTATAGACACATGAAGAAATGCTCAACATCTCTGGTCATAAAAGAAATGCAAATCAAAACAACTCTAAGATTCCACCTCACTCCAGCTAGAATGGCCAGGATCAGGAAAATGAATGACAACAGATGCTGGAGGGGATGTGACCAGGAGGGATCACTACTACACTGTTGGTGGGAGTGCAAAGTCGTTCAACCACTATGGAAAGCAGTGTGGCAGTGCCTCAAAAGGGTAAACATAGAACTCCCCTATGACCCAGAAATTCCACTCCTTGGCATTTACCCAACCACCCAGAAACAAGGACATACTAAACCCACTAGCACAACAATGTTCATTGCAGCACTATTCACCATAGCAAAGATATGGAACCAGTCCAGATGTCCCTCAGTTGATGAGTGGATCAACAAGGTGTGGTATTTGTACACAATGGAATTCTATGGTGCTGTCAGAAAGAATGACATCGCCCCATTTGTTAGGAAATGGAAAGACTTAGAAAAAATCATATTAAGTGAAGTAAGCCAGACTCAAAGGAACGTAGGCTCACTGGTTTCCCTCATTCGTCATAATCAGTAGAAACCTTGGGCTCTACTAGCAGAGATTTGCAATTGAGCAAAAACTTGATACATAAGGACATATAATGTGAAGCTAATTGAAAGGACCTACAGGATAGTGAAACAAAAGCCATATAATGTATGATTGTTGTCCTTAATGTACTATGTTGTCTCTCATCTCCTTTACTGTCCCTTGGTTATCCCATATTGGTATAGTATCTCACTTTGTTATCTGATATATTGAATTTATTTGTATTTGGATATTTGAAATTTGATAGGGAAGGGGCGAAAACCAAGATGGGAGGGGGGGTGGGTGGGAGGGAAACACGTACCAAGACGTGTGAAAGGGTATCAATGTATGTGAATTAATGCACCTTCTATCTGGCAAATAGCATGTAACACTTTTACTAATTACAATAAAAAAAGTCTAAAAAAAAGAATTATGGAAAAAAGAAAAAGAAAAGGAGAAAAACTTCAGCCAGGGGTCTCCATTCCCCTCTGAATTCCAGGATGAAATGCAAATTCCAGTTGAATTGCTACATGTTTCTGATCCATTCAGCATTAGCAGCTGGACTTATATATCAGAAAGAAAATAATATAAGGGTAGAAATGTTTCTCCAAGGTACAGCATGTACTCACTTATGAAAGGCCCTAGGTTCAATCTCTAGCACATCTCCAGCACAGAAGGTTTTTGTTTTTTTTTATTTTTTAATTTGAAAAAGGCAATGATGTAAAACATTATATTTGGCTTCTAAATCTAAGTTAAATAGTCAAGATTTGGGCCGAATCAAAAGTTAAAACAAAATACCTAATCTCTGCAGTTAGACCCAATCTTCTAGATGTTTTATAAACATAAGGAAAATGTCTAGATAAATACCCTACATGGCGTACAGACACATGAAGAAATGCTCAACATATCTGGCCATAAAAGAAATGCAAATCAAAACAACTCTAAGATTCCACCTCACTCCAGTTAGAATGGCCAGGATCAAGAAATCTAATAACAACAGATGCTGGAGGGGATGTGGCCAGAAGGGATCACTACTACACTGTTGGTGGGAGTGCAAACTCCTTCAACCTCTATGGAAAAAACAGTATGGCATTCTTCAAAAGACTAAACATAGAGTTCCCCTATGAACCAGAAATTCCACTACTCAGCATTTACCCTCTTGTCTAGAAACAAGGACATACTAAATTCACTAGCACAACAATATTCATTGCAGCACTATTTACCATAGCAAAGATATGGAACCAGTCCAGATGTCCCTCAGTTGATGAGTGGATCAACAAGATGTGGTATTTATACACAATGGTATCCTATGCTGCTGTCAGAAAGAACGACATTGCCCCATTTGTAAAGAAATGGAAAGACATTGAAAAAATCATATTAAGTGAAGTAAGCCAGACCCAAAGGAAGACAGGCTCAATGGTTTGTCTCATTTGTCATTATCAGTAGAAACCTTGGGCTCACCTAACAGAGATTTACAATAGAGAAAAACCTAGATACATAAGGCCATATAATATGATGCTAAATGAAAGAACCTCCAGGATATAGAAAGAAAAGCCATATAATGAGTGATGGTTGTCCTTAATGTACTATGTTATCTCTTATCTCTTTTTCTGTCTCTTGGTTAACTCATATTGTTACAGTATTTCACCTGATTGTCTGATATATTGTATATATGCATATTTGGTTATTTGAAATAGGATAGGGAAGCGGGTAAAACAAGATGAGGGTTGGGGGTGAGGAGAGGGAACTGGGGACCAAGACATGAGAAAGCGTATCAATGTTGGTGAAGTAATGCACCTTCTATCTGGTGAATATAATGTAACCCTTCTATTAATTACAATAAAAATATATTAAAATAAAAAAGAGACACATCTTACCCAAAAACAATCATCTTTTGAAAGTGAGAGGTTGGAATAAACTCTATCAAGCTAACTGCCCCCATAAACAGGCTGGAGTTGCCATCCTCATATCAGATACAATAGACTTCAAACTAAAATTATTAAGAAAAGACAAAGAAGGTGACTACATACTACTAAAGGGATCTTTCCTCCAGGAAGACATAACGATCCTAAATATTTACACACCCTTTTGAAGATTCTCAAAAGATTGAAGATTTTGCCAGTGTAAGTTAGATTCCGGCATTGATATTAAATAATGCAATGAGTAGGGATTTATATTTGAAATATCACTGTTGAAAAAATCTAACACACATTTGCTCAGTATTTGCTTTTGATTTCCCAAGAAGTTCAGTACAAGGTAACATGTGTGGCATATATCGACTGGGAGAAATGATTCAGAATATTATTTTTTGTTTTTTGTTTTTTTTTTGGTGGGTCATAGATCTTGAACTCAGCCTGGGCACTATCCCTGAGCTCTTCAGCTCCAGGCTACCACCTTACCCTGGAGCCAAGCCCCACTTCCCATTTTCTAAAGGTAAATTGGAGATAAGAGTCTCAGGTCTTTTTGTGCCAGGATGGCTTTAAACCTTGATCCTCAGATCTCAGCCTCCTGAGTAGCTAAGATTATAGAAGTGAGCCACCACCCCATCATGCTCAGCTTTCTGTTTTTTTTTAAACAAGCCCTTTGGCTGGAACTCGGTCTGAGCACTGTCCTTCAGCTTTCCTCAAGCCTAGTGATCTTCTACTTGAGCCACAGCACTACTTCTGGTTTTTTCTGTGTATGTGGTACTGCGGAATTGAACCTTCGTCTTCATACAAGCACTCTACAACTATGCCAAACTCCCAGCCCCTCCACATTAGTTTTTATGATAGATCTTTCCATGCATCTAGGATGGCTAGAAATCCTTCTTGAGTTTCCCAAGATCAGGGAGTATAGGTGTGTCCCATCCTGTGTGGCTACATAACCATTGTTTAGGGTACAGTTCTCTCTTCATTCTACCCATCTAGAGCAATTTTCATCTTCCATGTATAATCATTAAACATTCAGCTCCTGTTCCTCTCTACTCCATTCTCTGGAACCATCGTGCTTTTTGGCTCTAAGGGTTTGTTGATCCTTGGAAGCTCTGGAAGGGAAAACATACCCTAGCTCTTCCTTTATGACTGCTGTATTTTTAGTTTACTGTAATCAAGATTCATCTGTAAAATATAGTAAAATGTTCTTCCTTTTCAATGCATTGTTTTGCATATTTCTATGTTTTGATTATTATTAATAATTGTGAATGGATTCTCCACATATTTGTTCTAGTCTCTGCTTTCTCTTCCGTTAGGTACAAATCTAGAAATAGAAGTGTTGGACCATATTTCTATGTAATTCTATATTTAGTACTTTTTTAGTACTCTCCACGCAATTTTTGATTGTTTTATATTCCTTGCAGAACTATTCCAAGGTTCTACTTCTTGTCACTACCTTCCCAGTAATAGTTAGACTTTGAAAGTTGTTTTTTTGTATGCGTGTGTGTGTGTGTGTGTGTGTGTTTGTGTGTGTGTATGTGGATCTTTTTGTTTAAAACTATATTTATATTAACATATTTAAAGTAATGATTTCATTGTAATTTTAATTTTTCTCATGACTGTTAATATTGAACTTCTTTCTACATTTTGAACTGCTATTTCTATATATTCTTTTTAGAAAATCCTCTCCAATCTCCAATTTTTTTCCCTTTTTTTGTGGGGTAGTGGGGAAAGTCATGGGGCTTGGACCTTGGGCCGTGAGCTCTTTAGTTTAAGGCTATTGTCCTACCCTGAGTATTGCCCCTCAGTTCTTCTGCTCACAGCTCCCTACCCCTCTTCTCATTATATACAGAAAAAAGGTCATCCTCAGTCTTTTTGAAAAAGTAAAACATACAGTAAATTTGTAGTATAAAACAGCAAGAAATAAATTTCTTGCCAGGTGCAGGGACTTCTACCTGTAATCCTAGCTACTCAGATATCAGGCTGATATCTAAAGATTTGGTTCAAAGCCAGCCTGGGCATTAGAAATTCTATGAGACTCTCATCTACAGTTAACCACTAGAATATGGGAAATGGCACTGTGGCTTCATAGGTAGGGTGATAGCCTTGAGTTGAAGAGCTCAGGAACAGTGCCCAGGCCCAGAGTTCAAGCCTTACAAATCCCCAGCCAAAAAAAAGAAAAAAAACTTTCTTCCCCAAGTGACTATTATGCCAGACATAGAACATTAACATTCTGGGTGTACTTCACAGTATTATTACTTGATACCCTAAGATTTTGCAATATTCTCACAGTACCAGCATATGTCATCATATAATGTAGTTCTTTTTTAATGGAATAATTCCATTTATAACCTAAATCTACTCCCCCGACTTATTTTTGTCGATACCACAATTGCTCTACCATGATATGCCACAAGCCATTAAACATTTTATGGTGGGTAATTGGAAAGGAGTCTCATGGAATTTTGTGCCAGGCTGGCTTTGAACCATGGTCCTCAGATCTCAGTCTCCTGAGTAGCTAGGATGACAGGCGTGAGCCACCAACACCTGGCTTGCCTTTTTATTTTTTTGTGGGTCTTGGGACTTGAACTCTGGGCCTAGGCACCATCCCTAAGCTTTTCAGGTCAATATTTCATGTAAGTCTAAACATTTAAGTAAAGGAATAAAAGTCCAACAAAAAAAAGAATAAAATTCCAGACATGGTGTGTTTATAACTCGGTGTTAATTACTTGATGAAAATGTGCCATTCCAGAAGCTGGTGTCATTTGATGATGTAGCTGTGGATTTCAGCTGGGAGGAGTGGCAGCATCTGGACAATGCTCAGAGGACCCTGTACAGAGATGTAATGCTGGAGACCTACAGCAACCTGGTGTCCTTAGGTGAGCAAAAGTCAAATTCACTTGCAAGGCCAAGTGCCTTGTTATTTTGCAGATACGTGAATGTTTATCAAACTTTCAATACTATTTAAATGAAAGATTCCAGGCCCTGAGAAGTATCATTACTTTCTAAAGAAAACCTAAGGTAATTTTGTACTCATTCTTCAGGATACCTTCAGGATACTTTGACAACAGTTCTAAATTATGTTTCCTCTAATGGAGACGACATTCCAAACTTACACAGTAATTGTAAGTGGATAAACAATCCAGAATAGAATATATATCATTATTGGAAATAGGATCTACAAATCACTAAACAGTGAGTTTATAATGGAAACCTGGCACTAGGTGCAATGTTTCATGCCTGTAATCTTAATATATTCAGGAGGGAGAAATCTAAGAATTCTAATTTGAAGCCAGCAATGGCATAAAAATTGCCATGAAACTCTATAACTCCAAGTAACCCCTCAAAAATGTTAGTGGAGTGTCAAGAGTTTGAATTTGTGGTTGAGTGCTTGCCTAGCATGCATGAAGACCTATGCATGTAAGTGGAGCTGGGACTCAAACTGGTATTTTTCTAGCCTTGAGCAAGACAGCTAAGTTGATGCCATACAAAATGAATCCAGAGCTGGGGAAAAGTCAACCATGGAGCCAGTGAGAAATGAGAAAAAAGATTTAATAGATAACTTGTGAGTAGGATGTCTGCGAACTTAAAGCAATGATGACACAGCATAAGCAATAATTCTCTACTGTTTCTAATTTACAGGGCCCTGTGTTCCCAAACCTGTATTAATTGACAAGCTAGAGCACTGTGCAGAACTCTGGATAGGAAATTCCTCTGACAAGAATATCACAGGTGAGTGAATGCATCTTCATATTGATGTTGGAGCCTGAGCCCCATTGGTAAGTTCATGTTGTGATGTACTGAGCAATAATATCCTTTGTTACCCTAAATCCTGTGTGGAACCTATGGAATTCTTTGTGAATGAATCAAGAATCATTTTCTTTTCCCAATCCTATGCTTGGGCTCAGGGCCTGAGCATGGTCCTTGTGTTTTCTCAAGGCTAGCTCTCTACTTCTTGAGTCATAGCACCACTTCTGGCTTTTTCTTTGTATGTAGTACCAAGGAACTGAAACAGGTCTTTGTGCATGCTAACCCAAACCCCCGGCACCAAGAATCATAGGGTGATATAATGAATTCTATGTGGCAGTAGAGTTAAAGTTAGATTTCTCTGTAAAAATCACTGTGAAACAAAATAAAATGAGAAAGCCATGAGCCCGTGGCTCATGCCTGTAATGTTAGCTACTTAGGAGGCTGAGATCTGAGGATCAAGGTTCAAAGACTGACCTATCACAAAACACCTTAGACTCTTCTCTCCAATGAACCAATAGAAAATGAGAAGTGGGGTTGAGGCTAAAGACATAGGGCAGTAGCCTTGAGCTGAAGAGCTCAGGAAGAACAGCCAGGTCTAGAATTCAAGTCCCATGACTGCAAAACAAGAAAGAAAGAAAGAAAGAAAGAAAGAAAGAAAGAAAGAAAGAAAGAAAGAAAGAAAGAAAGAAAGAAAGAAAGAAGAAAGAGGGAAGAAAGAGGGAAGGAAGGAAAGGAAGAAAGGAAGAAAGAAAGAAAGAAAGAAAGAAAGAATGATATTTCATTTCTTTAAAACTAAGACTATAAATGATTGAGCAAACAAGGAATAAGTCAGGGCATTATTCTCTGATAAGGATAATATCTTTTTGCTGGTAGGAAGAGACTGGTATTCAGAACCAGACCTTTCCACCAGAAATTGAGCCTAGTGATAGAGTGCTTGCCTAGCATGCACAAAGACACAGGTTTGATTCCTTATTACCACATACATAGAAAAAGCCAGAAGTAATGACTTCATTGGTAGGGTTCTAGTCTTGAGAAAACCCAAGGACAGTAGTTAGGTCCTAAGTTCAAACCCAGGAATGGAAGGAAAACAACAACAACAAAGTTTCAATCAATATAAGAAAATTAACTAGACAATGAGCTGGAGATTTTCTGGTCTTCCATGGTTCTGAGGGACAGGAGTGTTAGAAAAGGAATTTTTATAAGACTTCAAATGGAAAGAAACAAATTTCAAAATTCCCACAAATACCTAAATTGAGACTTTAGTGAGAAGTTGTAACTGAAGGGATGTAGGTGTAAGTCCTTACTCTCAAGAATCGTTCTTGCTTGGATCAAAGGCAAACAGACATATAAACCAAACTTGTGGCCGCTGAATCTAGAAAAAATTCGTGTTCCTCACTTAATGGTTAAAAAGCAAACAGCATTGAAACTGGGTAAGGTAATCCTATCTGCTACTCAGGACCTGAGCCTCTTATCTGTAGAAAACAGGAAGTGGGGCTGCAGCTCAAGGTTAGGGGTTATAGTCTTCTGCTGAAGTGTTCAGGGACAGAGCCGAGGCCTATGAACTACCAAAAAGAAAAGAAAAGAAAAGAAAAGAAAGTTTTAAAAAGATGCAAAACAGCACAATATTTAGATTATTTCTCAAAAATAAAAGAAAGGCAGCTATTCCTCAATGTATAAACAAAACAGTATTTGAAAAAAAAACAGCTGCAGGTATATTATAGGTAATGCTCAGCTTAAAACTGTAGCAATACATAGTTGGGTAATTTCAATAAATATTTCCTGTGATATAAAAAGAGAATAAAACACAGAAAAACATTATTGGTCATTATAAAATATCATTTTCTTAATATGTTAGGGAGAAAAGCATATATTTCTCATAAATCAATTTCCACTTTTATATTTTAAAATATCTAACACTTAGGATGGGAAAGTAAAGTCATTACCTTTACAGTAAGGAATATTTGTATCTCATGTATGTTTGTGTCTTTTTTTCTATGACTCATTTTAGATGTCCAGGTAATGGAAAATGTGTTCAAGACCTGCCAGGAAAGTCCACAGGAATGTCTTTGTGAAGTAGCAGTTGCAAGTAGTATCGAAGTGGAGGAAAACGTGAGATTAGCAACAACTTTAAATTTGAGCTCTACACATAATCCAGAGCTGATTAGTAATAACGGTAACAACTTAGGGGTGAAGACTGAGGAGTTCATTAAGTGTCAGAACATGCTTCTGTCTCCTAAGCCTGATGAGATGCATGCTGCTTATAGATCTCGTATGTCTCCTGTTCTTAAAAAATCCATCGGATATTCAGAGCATTTTATTCATGATTGTGACAGTCCAAAAGATCTGCAGTATCATAATTCTGTTCTCCCTGCCCAAGAAATTCTTCAGGGAGGGAGGAAAACTGCTAAATGTACTGTGTGATGAAAAATATTGTACTTAACACCGACCATCACTACACATCCGAAAATGTACACAGGAGAGACTCCTCATACATGTAGTGAATGTGAGAAATCTTCAGTAATGAAATACGCCTTACAATACCTCAGAGCAAATATCCTGAGATATGTGATGCATACATCAAGTGTGAAAATTAATTTCTGAGAAGTCAGACCTGACGCTCCAACCTCGATCTCCAAGAGAAGACAAACCTTATGAATATGAGGAACGTAATAAAATTTCTGCCCAGAATTCAGCTCTCAGCACACATCAGAGATCTCACACAGAAGAGAAATCTTATGAATGGGATAAATGTGGGAAGACTTTTAGACTGAAATCATACCTCACTTTGCACCAGAGAAGACACACAGAAGAGAAACCTTATGAATGTAACAAATGTGAAAAGTCTTTCACCCAGAAGATACACCTTCGAGTTCATCAAATAACACACACAGGAGAGAAATCTTATAAGGGTAATGAATGTGGAAAGTCTTTCCAAGGGAAGGGAAAACTTCGTGTTCATCAGAGAATACACACAGGAGTGAAACCTTATGAATGTAACCAATGTGTAAAGTCTTTCAGACAGAAATCTTCCCTCAAATTGCATCAAAGAACACACACAGGAGAGAAACCTTATGTGTGCAACAAATGTGGAAAGACCTTCAAGTGGAAGTCATATCTTGATGGGCATAATAGAACACACACAGGAGAGAAAACTTATGCATGTAGTGAATGCGGAAAGTCTTTCAAATGGAAGGTAAAACTCCATGTTCATCAGAGAATATACTCAGGAGAAACACCTTATGAGTGTAACATATGTGGAATGTCCTTCACACAGAAGCCAAACCTCAACATGCATAAGACAATTCAAACAGGAGAAAAACCTTATGAATGTAACCGATGTGGAATGTCTTTCAAATGGAAGTCTTCCCTCAAATTGCATCAGAGAACACACACAGGAGAGAAACTGTACGAGTGCATCAAATGTGGTAAGACCTTCAGATGGAAGTCACATTACAGGAGGCACAAAAGAATTCACACATATTAGGAACCTTAGGAATATAACCAAAGTTGAAAGTCTTTCGTGCAGAATTCACACTTCAGGAAGTGTAAGAGAGTTCACACATATGAGAAGCCTTAGCAATGTAATAAATAGGAAAGACTTTTTAGTCTGTGGAAGAAAACTCAGCTTGTGTCACAGAACCAACACAAGATAAAACCCTTAATGAATGTAGCAAATGTTCAGTCTTTTCCCCAGAAGGCACAAGTCAAGATTTATCACTAAACACCCACAGGATACAATCCGATGAATGAAATGAAAGGGAAATTTTTTTGAAGAACTCATAGTTGAGTTTGCATGATACCACAGAGACACAGGATAAAAATCGTATGAATATAAGAATATGAAAAATCCATCATGAACGCATGACTAAGTATAAAATGCACATAGGAGAGAAAAACCTTATGAATATTACAAATGTGGAAAGTGTTTGACCTGGAAGGCATACTTCTGTGTTCATCACAAACCTGATTCCCATAGAAGAAAAGAAAACTAATCAATAGAACAAATGTGCAATGACTTTTAATCAGAAGTCAGTCTTCAGTACATTTCAGAACATACACAATAGAGAAATTCTGAGTAATGAAAAACATTTAGCTATATATAGAATCTCTGTATATGGGAGCATTAGGGTAAGTCTTCTAAACAAAGTCAACCTTCAGCAAGCATTAAGAGCACTCACACAAGAAATAATAGCATGTAGGAAAACCTTTGTCAGAAACCTCTAAAAGCTGACTGTGTGGCTTAGTGGTAGAGTGCTAACCTATCAAGGATGAAGGCCAGGGTTAGATTCCTCAATACTACGTGAAAAGAGCAAGCCAGAAGCAGCACTGTGGTTCAAATGGTAGAGTGCGAACCTTGAGCAAAAGTAGCTCAGGCCCTGAGTTCAAGCCTGAGGATTGGAGAGAGAGAGAGAGAGAGAGAGAGAGACAGAGAGAGAGAGAGAGAGAGAGAGAGAGAGAGAGAGAGAGAGAGAGAGAGAGAGAGAGAGAGAGAGAGAGAGAGAGAGAGAGAGAAACAGGAACTTCTAAATTTTACAGAGATAGAGAAGGAGGGAGAGAAGGAGACAGAAACTAATTTCTAAACTTTACAGTCTTTCTATTTCCTTAGAAATTCGTCTATGTCATTCTTTCTGACAGAAGCACAGAATTCCATTGTGTAAAAATACCATATTTGATCTACTCATCAACTGACGGGCCTCTTGTTTGGTTCCATACCTTTGCTATAGTAAATAGTGCTGTGATAAATGGTATTGTTCTAGTGAATTTAGTATGTCCTATCTGGACGTTTGGCAAGTAGTGAAATTGCTGGATCACAGGGGAGCTCTATGTTTAGTCTTTTTGGGATACTGCCATAGTGCTTTCCATAGTGGTTGAACGAGTTTGCAATCCCACCAGCAGTGTAGTAGTGATCCCTCCTGGCCACATCCCCTCCAGCATACGTTATTAGATTTCTGGATCTTGGCCATTCTAACTGCAGTGAGGAGGAAAATGGAAAGAGGAACTGAAACTTTCTCTCCTTACAGATGACATGATTCTGTATTTAAAGAACCCTATAGACTCTACTCCGAAGCTGCTACAGCTGATATAAAACTTTGGTAAGGTAGCAGGGTACAAAATTAAGCCTCAATGTCAACTGCATTCCTATATGCCAACAAATGAGAGGAATGAGGCAAGAATCAGGATAGCAACTCATTTTGCTATCAAAGAAAATAAAATACCTAGGAATTAACTTAGAATGTAAAGCACCTTTTTGATGGAACTATAAACCCTGGAGAAGGAAATTAACGCAGAACTGAGGAAATGCAAAAACCTATGCTCCTGCTTTGGAAGAAGTAATATTGTAAAAATGGCAATCTTGATAAGGACTATCTACAAATTCAGTGCAATATTCATCAATATCCCAATGTCATTCTTTAAAGAAACAGAAGAGGAAATCCAAAATTTCACTTGGAATAATAAAAGACCTCTTATAGTCTGTCTTCTTGCATGATACATAATGTTTAATCTCACCTTCTCCACCAAAATCTCACCTTTCTCATTGAGACATAGGTGGCCCTGTTTACTAGCAGCAAAGGCTCAAACGCGCAGTTTCAGGTGTCACCACTGCCTCTGTTACTGGGTAGATCCAACTCTGTCATCGATTCTGAGGTCTGCTCTGGGAGTCTTGGTCACAAGTTGTTCTGTGGCATCTGCTGCCAGCCTGTGCCTATTTGCTTCCTTTTCCTCCAGCAGCCTACAACAGGGAATGAAGTTCAGGCGCTGATGCTCTCCTTCATATGCAGGGCAGGATGAGCCCAACCGTCCCTCATCTTCCTCTTCCAATTTTTGGGAAAAAATGTGCTGGCAGAAGTCCTCAGGTGTGGGGCATGGCTGATCCACACTTTTAATCCAGGCTGGTCAGGAGGCTGAGATCTGAGTATGGAAGTTCCAAGTCACCTAGAACAGGAAAGTCTGATAGATTCTTACTACCAAAAAGAAAAACAGCTGGGAATGGAGTTTGGGCTCAAGTGGTAAAGGGCTAGTCTTGAGTACAAATGCTTAGTGCCCAGGCCCTGAGTTCAGGCTCCAGCACTGCCAACGACCTCACTTTAGTAAGATTTTAGCTTTATCCATGTAGGCACATCTCACTGGAATCTTTGCTGGTAGAGATAGTCTTCATAATTTTGTCTCAAAGTAAAGGTCCTCCTGGGGTAGTACACAAAAGGTGTCATGGAGAGAGGAGCCCCACTTGCTCCAGGTTTGAAGATGGTATAGGTCAAGCCAGCATGGAGTTGGCACATCAGTCTTTTTCCTAGCACCACCTACAAGTGAATGTCAAATGACATTGATTGTTGTGGGATTGTGTGATTGAAGTGCCCCATTAAGGGCAGTGTTAGCACATCCAAACTTGGATACCAGGAATGCTGAAATCTCAAAGCTAAGATTTCTGTTGGCTACAGAAATGCTGGTGTGTCTGTTATTTACTAAAAGTTCAGGTGCAAAGATTCTGAAGCTTGATGCCATGTGTTTATTCCATTTAGTAAAATTATTTTAATGCACTGTATAAGTTAAAACATTTGATAAGTGTCAGGGGTAGTGAAACATTGTTCTTGAATTCAGGTGTCTGGCAGGGTAATGGGGGGGTGTTGGTGGCTGGGACTATGAAGCTGGAGCTGCTATCAAACCATGGATCATGTTCCTCTTTGTCTGGGAGAAATGACTCCAAAGATGAAATTTGAATGGTGAGGAAAAGATGATGATGTACTCAGGAAATTTCCCCTAAACAAATGCTCATGTGGAAGTGGGATGGGGGCTGGGCATATCTGAGGCAGAGCTTAAGGGGGCTTCTCATGTTGTTGAGAACGTTCCTTGCGACTTCAGGCATGCAGCAGGGTGTTTTAGATGGCCATTGTGAGATGGATGGAATAAGACTGGAGACAAGATGAATGCTGGGATCCTGCAATGCTCTTGCATGAGTGGCTGGTGGCTCACCTGAAAGAACTCATTATGTCTAAAAAAGAAATCAGGAATTTGTTTTGATTAGATAATACCTGTAATCCGAGGCATATTCAGGATCCTGATCTTAGTATTGTGGTTTAAAACCAACCCAGCAAAGGGAAAAATGCATGAGACTCTTACTCCCAGTTTAGAGCAAGAACAAAGATTGAAGTAGAGCTGTGGCTCAAGAGCTAGAGTGCTACTTTGAGCAAAGAAAAGCTAAGAAAAAGCTCCAGGTCTTGAGTTCAAGGCCAGGAATGAAAGAAAGAAGGTAAAAAAGGGAAGTATGTGAGGAAGGGAAATATATAAATGAAAGAGAGAAGGAACTAGAAATTTGAAACATCAGGACACCCCATGCCAGGACAGAGGCCTACAATTCAGATGGCAGCACAGGGGTGAAGATGATCTCACCTTAGCCCTAGTTCCATGGCTGTCCCTGCATGCAGGTCAGGATGAGCTGGGGGAAGATGTTCTCTGTGTTTTTCCACAGCCTATCCCGGCCTCTTCTTGTGTCTGATTAGACCCAGAGAGTACCAGGTTCCCTCACATAGTCCTGGTTCTTTTTCTTTTACAGTCATGAGGCTTGAACTCAGGTCCTGGGTACTGTCCCTGAGCTCTTTTGCTCAAGGTTGATGCTCTACAATTTGAACTATACTGCCATTTCCAGCTTTTCCTTTTCATGTGGATCTCTGATATCTCCAGTGCTGTGCCTGCAGGGAGGCACTCACCCCACAGACAGAGCCACCTCTGCCGTGACTGTGACTGCCCACAACCCTCACACCCACTCCTTGCACACCCCTCGACTCCAGTTTTAGCTCCTCTTGGACTGGGTGTCCAGCCTACCCCTTCCTACACTCACAAAGGGTCTACAATTGTCTTCCCAGGGTCCTTTCTTCTGCCAGCCAGAGTACAGACTGTGCACATCTTGACGATCACAGAGCTCAAAGCCAAAGGCTGAGATGCAGAAGGGGGTGACCCAGTAGCTGCACAGGGCCCATGGATAATTCTGTGCATCCCCCAGCCTGTGATTTCCCCCACCCCCTTGGCAGGGCAGCTCCATGCCCACATCCTGATCCCTGGTCCCCTCCAATTCCATTCTCCCTTGGATATTGCAGACTGTCTACCATCAGGATCTAAAATTCTATTCATCACTTTATGTCCTTATCACGGATTTGCTACTTTGGCAGGATCTCCCCGTGCCTGGAGAGTGGGCATGTCATGTATTCTCTGTGGAGAATTTGCCCCAGGAGAAGAAATATGCACTTCATGTGAGTGTTGGACAGGGCAGGAGGGCTTTCTAGCATCAGAATCCATAGGAGGGGTGCAGATGGGGGAATACTAGGGCCCCCAGGGGACAGTGGGAGGTAGGGCACAGTTGGTTCCTTCTGCAGGGTTGACACCGCTTCACTAACCCAACCGAATGAGGTTCACATTACAGATGTCAGAGACAGTGCAGATTGCCAATGGGCGCAGGGGTCACTGTCACCTCCAGATGCTGGCTGCATGCTGGGATGCACGCAGAGATGTTTTCAAGATCAGATAATGAGGATGTTGCAGGGTGTAACCATTCTTTTCAGATGGCTCTCTACCTCTCTTGAGCTTCATCTCTATCTTTGGCTTTTTCTTGGCAGTTAACTGGAAATGAGAGTTTCATGGACTTTCCTTTCTGGATTGGCTTCAAACAGAAGCTATGCACAGTTTTCAAACCATACCCTACTGAAGAAGGGAAGCTTGATCTGGTGCTTAACTGGGTTGCACTTTGGCTCCGTTTGCTATGCCTCACGGGAGGGAGCTCATCATTTGTAGACTAAGATCTCATGACCTTCAAAGCCAAATGCTACCTGAAAGTTCAGGGTCCCAACATATGTGTTGGGCCTGGGTGAATACATTCTCTATTATGCTGGGTCATCAACCCATGTTTTAAGCTGGAAGTAGGCAGTGCCACATTTGATAAGAACATCTGCCAGAGATTGTCACCACACGAAAGCAGATTCTAAATTTGTATTCCATTTCCTGTGGTGGAGCAATCCCCTCCAAGTTAGACAGGCTGACTTCCCCCTGCAGGTCACACTCCTAATGCACCCTTGAGTGTCCTCATGGTATTGGGATGTAAGTTTGTAGGGAATGCTGGTTTAGTCCATGAATTAGCTGGACAAGTGATGAAAAACGTGTTGTGGATTAATATGAGAACAATTTAAGAAGCCCTGGAGGAGCATCAACCTGACCCTCTGTGGTGCTATAAATCTGATAGGATGTTCCAGACTGAGAAACAATCACACGGCTTTGTGTTTGGCATCCAGACAAGTGAGTGCATGTCTTAGCTCTCAGCCAATACAGAGGAGGACATGAATAAGTGGGTGGAAAGCATCTGTCAGACCCCTGTCTGGGGGCAGGTGGAGAGAACATAGGAAGGTAGATACCATGGCTGTGGTGGGGCCAAAAAAAGGGTAAAAGAGGCAAAGGAACCAGGTACTGGTAGCTCAAGACTGTCATCCTAGCTACTCAGGAGTTTGAGATCTGAGGATCACAATTCAAAGCCAGCCCAGGACAGAAACTCCATGAGACTCTTATCTGCAATAAATTACCCAATGCAAGAAGCTCAAGCTCAGTGACAGCATCCAGGCCTAGCGTTCTAAACCCAGGACTGGCAGAAAAAAGTATCAAAGGACAAGAAGCTGGCCAAAAGTTAGAGGGACTCTATCTTGACAAACAATACAATGGTAAGTTGCACTCAGAAGACTTGCACAAAATCTGGAAATGCCTGAGACCTATCTATGTATGTTTCCTGTTTGTCTAAATACATATGTTTATGCATTTATATATTAGCATAGAGAGACAGATCAATACATATGACTATACATATATACATAGCCAGACACTTATGGGTGGGTGGTATACTGTGTGAGAGTTTGAGTTTGTGTTTTGTGGATGGCTATCTCTGTTTAGGAAAGGTAGAAAATATGTAAATATCTTTAAAAAAACTTGATAAAATATAGAGAGACATAAGCTCTTGAGGGAATCTGAAATGACAAGATTATTCACAGACACGTTTATCCTTATGGATTCCTCAGCAAGTTTTAATTTTTTTCATTATTTTCTTTCTTTTTGAACCAGTGCTAAGGATTTCTCTCAGGGACCAGGTGCTGCCAATTACTAATTTTCTCATGGCTGGTACAAGAGGAACTGAGCCACAGTTCCACTTTTGCCTTATTTATTCGTGCTTAACTGAAGATAAAGATTTCTATAAGTGACTTTCTTTCAGGGGCTGGATTCTAACGAGGATCCCCAGACCTCAGCCTTCTCTATAGCTACAATTAACAATATGAGAACCCAGCACTGGGTTCCAATGCACAGGGCAAGAAATTGAGTGAATCTCTCAACTCCAATTAGCTATAATAAGCTAGAAGTGAAAGACCAATACCTTTGAGGAAAAGATGCTGAGGGTTATCACACAGGCCCTATGAGTAAGCCCTAAACCCTGTACCCATGTGTGCATGCACACATTGGCAGATACACACACACATGCACACACACAATATCTCAGGCAATATTGTATTTTGAATTAATATCCAAAGATTGGACAACAGGATAGCAAGTAATAAAATTTGTTTTTCTTCTCTACATTGAGGGAAAGGGATAAGTCACAAGATGCAGAAGCGAAGAATTCAGAGGCAAATGCTGTGAGTGAATAACTTGTAAAAAGCACATTTCTTTTCTTTTCTTTTGTTTTTTTTTTCTGCCATTCCTGGGGCTTGAACTCAGGGCCTGAGCACTGCACTTGGCTTTTCCCAAGTCTAGCCCTTGCCACTTGAGCCACATTGCCATATGGATTTTTATATCTGTGTGATATTAAGGACTCAAACCTAGATCTTCATGGATGCTAGGCAAGCACTCTACCACTGGGCCAAACTCTAAACCCCGATAAAGTATTAATAAATAGTCATCATCATCATATCAAAATATCCTTTCTCCTACAAAGAATGAACACTTATCTATGTCTGGAAGACTTTCTTTTATGTCACCAATGCTTCTGTGATTTTCCCACTTGCATTTTTACAGATGACAGCACAGATATTCATCAGGAAGAAAAATAGATTAGGATACAGAAACCTAACAACGTCCTAGTAGATTGAAGTGAAAAATATGTGCAAGATGGCCTGGGTGTTTCATCTATTTGTAGAGTTCTTGGCTACCACACAAAAAGACTCCGGTTTGATTCTTCAGTACCATATACATAGAAAACGCTGGAAGTGGTGCTGTGGCTTGGTGGGACAGCTATAGCCTAAAGAAAGCCTAAGAACAATGGTCAGGCTCTGAGGTCAAGTCCTAGGACTAGTAAAATAAAATGTGCAAGAGGCAAAATGCAAGCTGAGAAGGCACTGTGAAGCAAAATGTTTTGTGAAGGGTAAGGGGAATAGTGACAGTTAAGTTTGGATCTTACCTAAGAAAGGCTCCTTGAGCGTGAGACCAGGCTAGCATTACGCCTAGTTAATGACTTGGGATTTGAACAAAAAGGTGTGCTGTTTACTACATCCATATGTGAGGTGGGAAGGGAGATTCAGCCTCCAGTATGTCTTTGGGGAGGTCTTCTGTGAGCAAGGAGCTTTGGTCATTGGGCCTTGAAAGGTGACCCTACCGCCCTCACAATGGAACAGAATATGGAACCCTGGTAAACAAGCCACTGTATGTGACAACCAGCTCAAGCCAGCTCCCTTGGCCTGTGGCTCAGGAACCAGAAAGATGTTGCTGTGCTGTTGCCAAAGGTCAGGAGGCTCGCATCTCAGGCATGAGAGATATGGATGTCTCACTTGAAGAAGTAGATGCTGGATCAGTGCCAAGCCAAAATTCCAGTATATCAGGCATTTCTCTAGGAAGAAAGCCAGGAAACTCCAGGGCAACTCAGATGAGGTATATTGAGAGGAAACCTATTGGAACCCATCATCCTGCCCACAAACTACAACCTTCTTGCGTGCTTTCAAGTGACTATAGTGAGATTAGAGTGTGTCATTTCCAATCTACTCTATTCCAATTCCTCAGTGTGAAGTGTGGTCCCATTCCTACGTTTGAAATATCCACTGTTTTGCCAACATAGTGTGATGGTAAGTCAGCTCAGACTGTGAATGAGCCTTGTAACCTATGGATCCTGGAGGAAGGCCTGTTGGAGATGCTGCTGACAAAGCTGATCCCTGCCTACCAGAAAGGTGATCTCTTTTATGTGGGAAACTTCCTGCACAATTTCAAATAGTGGAGGACAATGTAGTAGTTGCTGGAAATTCTCTTGAAAAAGTGAGTGTTCCCCCTCCAAACCCAGGTTTGCTCACCCCTCCTGGCCAAGTCTTGGAATACTTGGCTCCTCTCTGAGCCTGTTTGGTTCTCTGGGGTGTTCACAGGGCAGCTAAGCATGATACAAGTGCACAAACTACTTTATTATGACTGGGACACCATGCCATTTCATTTCCCTCACAAGCTACTGGAGTCTCAACAGTGTGCTTACTGAGAAGTTGGATTTCAGGCATGAGTAAGTGGCTCCCAACTGCAGCCCTCACCTAGGTGACATCCTAGGAAATCCCATTTCCCAGTAAGAAATGAGGTGTCAGAACTAATGGCGGAGGCCTGTGAAATACTGGAGTCAGAGGAAAAGCTGGGGGCTGAATCACTTTTGAGCCATCAGGGAGGGATTGTGATAGCTTTGCCTGTTAGAACCTGAAAGCATTTACATTTTGGTGTGTGGTCCAGTGCTGCCACTTGAACCTGAACCCAGGTCTAAATGCCATCCCTTTGGTGTTCAAAAATTAGCACTGTACCATTTGAGTCATAGGTCAAGTTCTGGCTTTTTGCTGCCTAATTGAAGACAAGTGCCTTTAGACTTTTACTGACTAGACTGGCTTTCCACTGTGATCTTCAGAGCTCAACCTGCTGGGTGGCTAAGATTAGAGGAATGAGCATTTAGTTCTTTATTTAGAGCATTCACTTATTGATTTATTTAGACCATTTACTTAGTTAATTTAAGGTGCGTTTACTTTGGACAGATGCATAGAGGCCTCTCTCAGAAGCTTCTGGAAGTGGGGTGTAAAAGCCATCCTGTTCTCGAGTGTCTCTTACAACCCCTCCCAGCACATAAGTGCACATCTCTGCAGGACAGCCACAGCATTAGAATCCTGCAAGAAAGGGGCTTTGGTAGAAGGCTCAGGATGGAGAGAGAAGGCTCTCACTTTCCTTGTACCGAATGTGCCCACAGCATCATGTGTTCCATCTATACGATGTGAATGGACTTCTACCCCACTGATTTCTACGAGTTCAAGAACTGTCACACCCTGACACAACTCAAGCTCTATAGGAGGCTCCACATGCCGGCTTTGGACCTGCTCTTCTAAACACATACTTTTTGACCAGCTGGAGGAATGTGCGACCAGTAAGACCAAGAAAAAGTAGAAGTCCTGGTGTGGGTGCCTCAGAGCCTGGAGTAGGAAGCCCATGTGGTCTAGATATTGGTTGGCCCTTACTTCTACAGAGCTTGGCAAAATGCCCTTTATGGGTGGTGTCAGCCAGGAAATGTCTGTCCTCTGAAAGGACTCGGGAATAAGCACTCATTAGAAAGACCCTACACCTCCTCAGTGTTCAGTCCAAACTTCTGTTCTACAGGTTCCTCCATTAGATCCTCATGGAAGTTGAGTGACACTTCAACTTGCAGAGTCCACTCTGTCCACTCTGTACCTATTTCCATTCTTAGGTTTGGGTCACGTGGAAGAGCTCATCCTGAACTCCGGATGAAAAACCCACCAATGGAGCTGGTGACTGATGGAGACAGAGAATCATCACTGCACTCCAGAAAGCATGGGCCTTCTGTAGAAATTACCAAACAGGTTTAGAGTCCTGTGGATATACCTTTTGCTCTGAACCCCATGGGTGACACAGTTGAACCTGCAGATACTAAGGAGGAAGAAAAAGAGCAGCCAGATTTCCTTCCGTTTCCTTTCACACTCCACCCAGAGTCAGTCCATCTGAGTCAGAGTAACACTCCACTTATTGTGCAAGCTGAAGGGGCACACGCTGGGCTCATGGAAAATGTCCCCATGGGAAGCAGCAAGTGTACTCTCAATACTGGATTCATTGGAGGAAAATGAATCCATCCTCACAGAATATCCAGACCCATCCATCTCACTAAAAGAGCCTCAATCTCCATTCGACAAACCAGAATCCATCCCCCTCTTAACTCAGGAAGGACATTCTGTTTCTCATGAGGAAGGAGACCCTTCTGAGGACTCTGAAGTAGAATTACTGTCTGAAGGCAACTTGGAGGCCAGTCTGGATTTACAGCTTACCTGTCCCCCTCCTAAAAAGACATCTATCTTGCTCTCATGATTCTTGTCAAGTATTCATTGTATTTACTTTGCTAACTATTAAACTCTCATTGTTAATATTATGGTGTGCAGTTCTTCAGTCCTTATTATACTGTGTTTTATTTTCCAGTTATAATGTGAGACCTCAGACACCTAGGTACTGGGTGGGCCAAAAACCAGACAGGTCTGGTCCCATAGAAGACAACCTTACTGGATATACAGGGAACTATGAAATGCATGGAATCACCAGGAATCCAGGCCAGGCCTCCATGGAGAGACAAGTAAGCTACCAAAGCTTAAGGACAGAGCAGATGGCTGGAAATGTGTTTTGTCAATCGGGAGAAGTGCCAGAGTAACTGTAATATTATGTGGGACTCTGTTCTGTGAGTTCAAGTCTGTTTATATATCCATTGTGCTTTGTACAAATATTTAAGAAAATTAAAACTCCACAATAGCATCAAAAATCTACTTTGGCTTTGAATGTGGCCTAGTTGTAGAGTGCTCGCCTAGTATACAAGAAGACCTTGATTCAATTCCTCGGCACTGCATACACAGAAAAAGCAGATGGGGCACTGTGGCTCAGGTGTCAGAGTGCCACCCCTGAACAGATGTGGCCAAGGACAGTTCCTGGTCCCTCAGTTCAAGCCCCAGGACTAGCCAAACAAGAAATCATACCATTTTCCACACATTTGGAAATAAATCTGTTTTATCTAACCCTGCTTCTTTTTTGCCAATCCAGGGTGTGTGCCACCAAGCCAAACTACTGGCCCCCAACCTTACTATTTTTAATCATTTAATTTTTTTACATAATCATATTTCATGCTGTCTGTATTAATACCATAAACAGTATGCTTAGTGTAATAATGTTAAAGGTAAAACATAAGAAATTAATCACTAAAATTCCTTTTTTATTAGTTTTATAGCATTACTACAATTTTATGAGAAAAATTACCTAGAATGTTATTTTAGAGTTCACGTAATCCATTGTGATAAATATATCAACCTACATCATTTATTTGAACACATTTTAAACTATTTTTTTCAGGAATGAAAATACATATATATTTGTTGTAAATGAAATTTATGACTTGGGGGGAAGGGAAAGAGAAAAGGGGGGAGGGGGTAACAGTGTTTACAAGAAATGTACTCATTACATATGTAACAGCAATCTCTTTGTATATCACCTTGACAACAAATTTTTTGAAAAGTACAATAAGTTTAAATGTCTACTTTGGGCAGAATTTTTTTTGCCAGTACTGTGCTTAGACTCAGGACCTGAGCACGATCCTTGTTTTTGATTTTGTTTATTCTTAAGGCGCAAGTTCTATCACATGTGCCACAGCACCACTTTTATCTTTTTTTATCTATGCTGTGCTGAGGAATTGAACTTGGGTCTTCATTCATGCTCGGCAAGAACTCTTCCACTAGGCTTAACTTATGGCCCCAGTGGGAAGGAAGTTTTCCATAAAATATGTAGGAAATATGTCCACTAAGGAAAAGCCATCAAAAATAGAAGAAAAATTATATACTTAGATAACGACATGCCAGTATTATGGCAGATCTCTGTAATTCTAGCTTCAAGAGTGGCCTATTTGGACCGGGAGTTGGCTGGCTGAAGTAAAGTGCTATCCTTGAGCAAGCCCTAGGACAGTGCTCTGGCCATGAGTTGAAGCCATAGGACATGCAAAAAATAATAATCTAATGCCCATGACTGGTGGCTCACCCTGGTAATCCTAGCTACCCTGGAGGATCGAGGTTCAAAGACGGCCCAGGCATAAAAATCTGTGAGAATCTTATTTCCAAATAATCCAGAAAATTCAAAATGACAATGTGCCTCAGGTGGTAGAGCTCTTGCCTTGAGCTGAAGAGCTTAAGGTAAACATCCAGGCCCAGAGTTCAAGCCCCATGAGTGAAAAAAAGAAAAAGAAAAAGAAAGCCCTTATCTAAGGCTGGAGTGCACACTAGTGGTAGTTTGCTTGCCTAGTATGCACAAAGCCCTGTGTTCAATCACTCTGTACCACTTACACCAAAAAGAAAAGCTGGAAATGATCTCAGAAGGTTGGATTCTGAGGATCACAGTTCAAAGCCAGGCCAGACACTAAAGTCCATGAAACTGTTACTTCCACTTAAGCACCAGAAAACCAGAAGTGACACTGTGGCTCAAGGTGTTTAAGGTTATAGCCTTGAGCTGAAGAGCCCAGGGACACTGCCCAGGCGCACAATTAAAGTCTTACAACCAAGAGAGAGAGAGAGAGAGTGAGAGAGAGAGAGAGAGAGAGAGAGAGAGAGAGAGAGAGAGAGAGAGAGAGAGGCAGACAGACAGAGACAGAGAGACAGAGACAGAGACATCAAACAGTCAATCACTGCTGGCTGATGCATGTAATTCTAGCTACTGTGGAGGCTGAGATTGGAGGATCTTGGTTCAAAGCCCAAAGCCAGCCTGGACACATATGTTTGTGAGACTTACATCACCAATTAACTACCAGAAACCAAAAATGGAGCTGTAGAGAAAGAGCACTAGCCTTGAGCTGAAGAGCTCAGGGATAGTGTCCAGGCCCAAAGTCCAAGCACCATGACGAATCAATAATAAAAAAAAGAAGATAGCTAATAGTAATTGTCGGGAGCAAGAGTGGAATCAAACTGTACTTTGATTTGCATCAGATAATTGCTTGATTGTCTTATTGTTTTTTGGCCTTCTCCTGTTCAATTGATCTGAGATTTATCATATGAATGTAACCCCCAACAGTTCCCTGATTAACCATCTGGATGTAACACCTGTCAGTGCCCTGGTCTCAAGGAGGGATAAAAACTTTGAGTTGAGAATAAACGGGCGCTGCAGTTTTTGCCTGGGCTGCAGACCTCCCGGACCCGATGTGTTTGTCTCTCTTCTAATTTTTCCAGTCCCTGCCCCCTATTTCAGGAACCCCAATTTGCTGCCGGTAGGCCCCGGCATCTGGCACCCGAACAGGGACCCTGAAAATCTGGGACGACGGTGGAGGACCCCGCTGTGGTGTGTAACACAAAGGGAATTGGGTAAATCTAAGTCTGAACTTCAAAAAAAAATTGGTAGGTTTGAATGTTTCCTATATCTCAAAGGTTTATTGCATTGTCTTAAAGAAAAGCTGGTAAATATTTTTCTAGATCCTGAAATCTGCATTTTATTGCAAGGCATACAGCTGTTTACATTGTAAACATTGTATCCTGTTTAGCACAGAGGTGTTAGGGAATTTGGGATTTATTACTTTAAGTTAAAGTTTGGAAACATGTATTAGAGATCTCAATGTAAAATTGTTCATTAACGTCAGAAACTTTGCCTGTCTGTCTTTTCTTGCAAACTGACACTAGAAATCTGATGGTAAAATGTGGATAATGTGATTAGTATTTTAAAGGAATGTTTAAAGGTTTATCTCCATGCAATTGGGTGTATTTTAAAAAAGGGAAGGAAACTAAGTCCAGACTTAGGCTTTTGGTGCACTGATGTCTATAGTTCTTGCATTAGGGAAAAACTGTTATTTGAGTTTAAACTGTTCTTGGAGTTTTAGACAGTAATCTAAACTGCAAAAGAGCCCCTTTTTTCTAAAAGACAAGAGGAGTGCCTTGGGCCCTAGGGGGCCTGAGGGCAGAAGGAGTTCTTTGTGCCCTTAAAGGTTTTTCAATTGCAAATAAAGGCTAAGGTGTTAATTGTTTAAGCCAGTATCAGTAAAAGTTATTAAGAACATTGGAACTGGGTTTCTAAACAATATTTGAAAGTGAAGTTGTCTTAAATGTTTAAAGAAAGAGAAAAAAGGAAAATTAGGACTACCAAAGTAATTGCTTAATTGCTATTTCAGCTTGCTCTTGTAACTTCCAGCTAGCCCATTGGAGAAGAACAGCAATCCTTATTCAGATGTAACTTTGGCTTTTACCAGGTTCTAGGTAAGCTCATGCTTAGAGACTATTTCTGTGTCGACCACCTTGTTGCTCTAATTGGAGAAACGTGGCCTTTTGTAGGACTCACTGATCTGAAAACTGCAGTTTTGAGCCAGCCCCGGGCAAAGCAAAGTCCCTGTGAGACTGTGGTGTCTAATCTGGCAGCAGAATGCTATTAAGGCAGAGTTGCTTTGGAGCTCGAAGCCGCAGAGTGCTAGCTCTGAGCTGAACAGCTGGGCGACAGCACTCATGCACCAAGCTCAGGACTCACAGTGGCAGAGTGCAAGCCTTGAGCTGCAGAGCTGAGGTGCGGCACTCAGGCCCTGAGTTTGGGACTCAAAAGTGGCAGGGTGCTAGCCTTGAGCTGGAGAGCTGAGGGACAGTGCCCAGGCCCTGAGTTCAAGTCCAGCAACTAAGCAAGTGAAATGCCAATGGGACATTTATCCCTGTGTGGAGAAACACTACTGGGACACGATGCAGAAAGCCTCTGCTTGGATGGCAGAGATGGTGTCAGATCTTAGTCACTTGTGCTTGGCCGATCAAATTAATCAGAGCCGGGAGGTCATAGAATAGTTTGTAAGCATGCCTTACTAATGCCCGTGCCTTTCATAACTGGGCAGGAACTTGTCAATCTTCTGTGATAGTGGGTAGTTTAAAGCCCTAATTGAGCGAAATTTTTATTTATTTATTTATTTATTTATTTTTGACACCAGCCACAACTTCAGGAAAAGTTTGTGGATCTGAGGCTTGTGTCTCTATTAATCTGTTTAGATCTGACAACTGAAGCATTGTTAAGGTTGCAGAAATTTAGTTCCCCAGACAATCAAGAAAAGGCCTTTGCAAATGGGTGCTATGTAAACTACACTATTGTAGCCGAAGATGGTTTGTGCAGTTGTTAAATGTTAAATATGATCTCCAGTTTGGAGCAAATTATTATTACTGATATCTAATCCTTGCAATCCCTGATAAAACAGGCTAGGCTTCTTAAGGTCCCTGGTCAAGCACAGAGACAACGCCCTTGAGTCAGCTTGAAGAAGTCACAGAAGCTGAATCTCCGCCCATCAATCCCCTTTAGATGAAGGGGGCAGTCATTTTTGGAAAGTGAGACAGGATAATTAGAGATAATTAGAGATACTGGAAAGAATAGAAATTGCACTTGTGTTTCTTTTAAAATAAAGACGGGGGATATGTCGGGAGCAAGAGTGGAATCAAACTGTACTTTGATTTGCATCAGATAATTGCTTGATTGTCTTATTGTTTTTTGGCCTTCTCCTGTTCAATTGATCTGAGATTTACCATATGAATGTAACCCCCAACAGTTCCCTGATTAACCATCTGGATGTAACACCTGGCAGTGCCCTGGTCTCAAGGAGGGATAAAAACTTTGAGTTGAGAATAAACGGGCGCTGCAGTTTTTGCCTGGGCTGCAGACCTCCCGGACCCGATGTGTTTGTCTCACTTCTAATTTTTCCAGTCCCTGCCCCCTATTTCAGGAACCCCAATTTGCTGCCGGTAGGCCCCGGCAAGTAATGATGAATAATTTTGTGCTGGGAGTTTGGCCTAGTGGTAGAGTGCTTGCCTAGCATGCACGAAGACCTGGGTTCAATTCCTCAATACCACATACATACAAAAATGCTGGAAGTGGTGCTGAGGCTGAAGTGGTAGAGCCCTAGCCTTGAGAAAATATAAGCACTGTGCTCAGTCCCTGAGTTCAAGCCCAGGACTGGCCAAATCAAAAGTAGTAGAGCACTGGCATTGAACTGAAGATCTGAGGAACAGCCCAGGCACAGAGTTCAAGCACCGCAAACAACAACAACAAAATCTATGAAATGCCAGTGGTGGTTTTAAGCTAAGCAAAAATAGAGTAGAAAATGGTAAAATACATATTTGTGTGTAAGCAAAATAGCCAGACTTATGCATTAGAACAGGATAGCAACTTGAAAAAAAATTTTGTTTTCCATCTCACTAGGTCCTGTCTCTTAATTTATTCAAGTAAGTAAAATGCTGGGTTTTATAATCATTGCTCTGAATATTAGAAAATCATAATATCTCTCATTAACCAACAAAGACCAGGAACTGGGGCTTCGTTCAAATGGCCGAGTATCAGGCAAGAGAAGAAAAAATTGAAGTAAGAACTTGAAGTTCTTGATCCAGAACCTGCATAGTAACAGAGCAGCAGCCTGGTGATGGTACCTCACACCTATAATCTTAGCTACTCAGGAGGCTAAGATCTGAGAATCAAAGTTTAAAGCCAGCCAAAGTACCCAGTTAACTGCCAGAAAAACCAGAAGTGGCACTGTGGCTCACAGATTAAAGCACTAGCCTTGAGCTGAAGAGCTCAGGGACATTGCCCAGGCCCAGAGTTCAAGCCCCACAATTGACAAAAATCAAACAAGCAAACAAACTCACAAAGAAGCCTGCAGACCACAGTGGTTGTGCTGAGTCTCTTCTCTATGGGGATCAGGAAACATTTCAATTTTTCTGTCTCTTCCCATCTCAACATTCATACTAAAATAAGACTTTGTTGAACGTTTCAATTTATAAAAATGTTTTTCATGAAGCACCCTGAAATATTCATCGCTTATATCTCAATTGAAGATAGTTGCTTTGGGGCTGCATTGGTAGAGTGCTAGCCTTGAGCAGAAAAGGTCAGGGATAGAGCTGAATCACTCAGTTGAAGACGCAGTGCCAACACACAAAAGAAATTATGCACTTTATACATATTTTCTAATTTCTTAATGAATTTTTCAATCTGTATAAATATAGGGTACATTCCTTGTTACTTAAATAAGATTGCTCTTTTTTTTTCTTTTTGCCAGTCCTAGGGCTTGGACTCAGGGCCTAGACATTTTCGTTGGACTTGCTTGCCCAAGGTGAGTGCTCTGCCTCTTGAGACACAGTGCCACTTCTAGCTTTTTTCTGAGTATGTGGTACCGGTGAATAGAACCTAGGTCTTCATGCATTCTAGGTGAACACTCTACCATTAGGCTACATTCCAAGGCAGTGAGATTCCTGTTACAGTCATTGTATGTTCACAGAGTTTGATCTCACACACTGTAGGGCCCTGGTTGGCTTTGACCTGTGATCCTAAGCCCTGAGCCTCCTAAGTAGCTGAAATTAAGTTGTGAGCCAGCATGATGGCTTCCATTCTTTTTTCTACAAAAATATATGTAATTATCTAAAATATATCTATAGCTGAAAAAAATGAATCTCTCCCAAACAAATCTTCAAAGAAACAACCATCCTATTAAAAGGTGGGCTAAAGACTTAAAAGAGTATTCTCTGAAGAAAAAATTAAAATGGGCTTTAGACACATGAAGAAATGCTCCATATCTCTAGCAATAAGGGAAATGAAAATCAAAACAACTTTGAGATTCCACCTGCCTGCAGTCAGAATGGCCATTATCAAAAAATCTAATAAGAGATACTGGTGGGGAAGTGACCAGGGGGGATCACACCTACACTGTTGGTGTGAGTGTAAACTCGTTCAACCACTAGGGAAAGCAGTGTGGTGGTTCCTCAAAAGACTGAACATAGAGCTCCCCTATGATCCAGCAAATCCACTACTTGGCACCTACCCAATTGTCCAGAAAAAAGGACATACTAAAGCCACTAGCACAATGATGCTCATTGCAGCACTATTTACCAAAGCAAAGATATGAAACCAACCCAGATGCCACTCAGTAGATGACTGAATCAAGAAGATGTGGTACTTATACACAATGGAATGCTATGCTGCCATCAGAAGGAATGACATCGCCCCATATGTAAGGAAATGGAAGGACTTGGAAAAATTCATATTAAGTGAAGCAAGCCAGACCCAAAGAAACATAAGCTCAATGGTTTCCCTCATTTGTAATAATTACTTCACATCTAGGACTCTCCCAGCAGAGGATTACAATAACTCAAAAACCTAGGTAAATAAGGTCATATAGGATGAGACTAAATGTAAGGATCTCTAGGATATGGGAACAAGAGCTATATCTTGTGTCATCGTTGCTCTTAATCTTGTGTGATTTTTGTCCTTAATCTACTATGTTATTTCTCATCTCTTATTTTGCCCTTTGGTTAATGTCAGATTGTTACTGTATCTGATTTTTTCCCTGGCATATTGTATATATGTTTATTTGTTTATGTCAAATAGGAAAGGTAAGGGGGGAAACAAGATGATTGGGAAGGGGAGGGGAGAGGGAACTGGGGACAAAAACATGTGGAGTGGAATAAATGTGTGAGAAGTAATGCAGTCCACTACCTGTAAATGTAATCATAACCCCTCTATACATTACCCTGAAAATAAAAAAGAGACTATAAAAATATCTGTAGAAAATGAGGCTGGATGATGGAAACAACCAGATGCCCTACTACAAAAAATGTGATACACACACACACACACACACACACACACACACACACACACACACACACAATGGAATGATACATAGCCAACCGACAAGATAAAATAATGGCATTCTCGGGGAAGTGGATGAAAAGGAAAAAAATAATATTAAGTGAAGTAAGCCAAACTCAATGGAACATAGGCCTAAGGGTCTCCCTCATTTGTCAAATTCAGTAGAAACCTTGGGCTCTGCTACCAGAGATTTACAATAGAACAAAATCTAGAGACATCATGACAAATAGTATGACACTAAATGTAAGGACCTCCAAGATGAAGAAACAAAACTCATATAATGAGTGATTGTTGTCCTTAATGAACTATGTGATCTCTTATCTCTTTTGCTATCCCTTGGTTATATCATATTGTTACAATATTTCACCTTGTTTTCTGATATATTTCATATGTGCCTAATTGGTTATTTGAAATTGGATATGGAAGGGGGAAATGAACATGAGTGGGGGTAGGGGAAGGGAAATGGGGACCATATCATTACATGGGGTATCAAAGTTTGAGAAGTAATGCACCTTCTATCTGGTGAATATAATGTAACCCTTCTATAAATTACAATAAAAATAAATACATAAAAAGAAGATCTGCACAGAAAAAAATAATAATGGCATTTTTGGGGTAGTGGATGAAATTAGAGTGAATCCTCTTGAGTGAGATAAGTCAAGACCAAGGAACATGTGTTTTATTATAGATTAATCTGTATCTATGACATACAAAGACTCAGCTTAATTTTTACTATATTCTAAAATTTATGTGCCAGTGATTGTATAGCGATTCCCTTCTTGAATACTTGTTGGTTAAACATGACATTTGAAATATGATGTAAAATTCAAAGTTAATAATTTTTTTAGAAAAAGAGGCTAGAGGTAAATACCACTAATGTACTTACTCCAAGTGGTACAGAAATTTTCTTAATGAATCAAGGAGTTTTATTACATCTTTATGCAATTATTTTAGTTCTGAGTGTTCTACACTCAATGATACTTCTGGAAAGATGATATAGCTGACTGTGTAGATGGTATGAAGACATACTGGCCTAAACGTAGAATAAAGCATTGGTAAGTGGCTGTTAGCTGTCCAGACTCTACTGGAATATGTGGAATGAATTTATTAAGCACAATGCAGGCTCTTAGTCAGATCAGGATCAAGATTATGTGGTTCCATGAGATGAATGAGGAAAGATCAGAAAAATCTACTAAGATATCCAGATATACTTTTGAAACTAAGGTATCTGGACTCCTCTTTTTTTCGTTCTTGGTGGGGAGCTTGAACTTTGGACCTGGGCAAGGTCTCTTAGTTCTTTTTCCTCAAGGCTAATGCTGTACCAGTTTTAGCCACAACTTCACTTAGTTTTTGGGTGGATAAGTGGAGAGAAGAATCTTTCAGTTTTTTTTTTTGTTTTCGTTTTTTTGCTCGCAAAGGCTTTGAATCACCTTCTCCCTGGCTAGTAGAAGAATGACAGTTATGACCCTCCAGCGCCTGGCTAGTGATTTTTTGAAAATAGGACTTTCTTCCAAATCATGTAACTGGTTCCTAGCAAAGTTTTGAAGCCTGACTTAAATGTGACAGATTTTTGTCACTTGGAGACACTCTGTGCTGAACGTTAGAAATCTACCAGCTGAGTCACAGTGGCACTTCCAGTTTTTGTTTATGTGATGCTGAGGAATGGAGTCCAGGGTTTCATACATTCTAGGCAAGGTACATTTTCAGCCCAAGGTTTTATGTTTTGTTTTTTCAGTGTTCTTGCTTCTAAGGTACTGTATGATGTTCTTTCATTTTCTTTGCTTTTTACCTCTTTTCTTCTTTTTACCTTTAGCTTTATTCTCTGTAGTCACTGTGTTGAATTCGGGCACCCTGTGTCTTGTACATAGGTTTATGTGATTTGGGAAAGGGAAAGGGTATAATAAAATGTTAAAAAAATAAAAAAAAACAAAGGAAAAAATGTGTACCAATTGAATAGTGATATTTAGAAGACACTAAACGGAAATGAACTGAACAATCTGGGTGGAGAGAGGGCTGAGGGTAGGAAAACAGAGAAAAATGAGGGAGGGAATAACAATTTTCTTAAGAAATGTGTTCATTACTTATGTAACCGTATGCCAACTATATATTGACTTAACAAAAAAATTAACTTAAAAAAATAAGTTAGCCGGTTATGGTGGCTCACACTTGTAAATGTAGCTACTCAAGAGGCGGGGATCCAAGGATAGCAGTTCAAAGTCAGCCTGGGCACTGAAGTCCATGTGACTCTTATCTCCAATTAACCACCAGAAACACAGAAGTGGCCCTATGGCTCAAGGGATAGGGCAGTAGTCTTGAGCTGAAAAGCTCAGTGACAAGACCCAGGTGCAGAATTGCAGTCCCATGACTTGAATGATGAATGATACTAGCCAGGCTCTGTGCTCTGACACTTGGAATCCTATCTACACAGAATCAGGTTTGAATCCAGCCCAAACAAATTGCATGATATTCTGATTTACAGTTCATTACCAAAAATCTGGGAGTGGAGCTCTGGATCAAGTGGTAGAACACTAGCCTGAAGCAAAAAAAAACATTTAAGGACAGTTCCCAGGCCCTGGGTTCAAGTCCCCGGACTTGCATAAAACAAACAAAATGTGACGCTGAGTCCCCCATCATTTGGTGTTACAGTTCAATATTCTTGATATGCGTCTTAGAAATTAAGTCCCTAGAAAATACTCTCCCCTGAAATTCTGCTTCATAGCTGATTCATAGAATTTCAGCATCATTACTATCACCTTCCAGTTAGCATAGCAGTCTACTACTGAAAATTTGAAGAAAACTTTTGAGTAATCCTAATAAATCTGTGTATCATCTGCACACACATCAAATCAGCAGCAGCTATGTTCTACTATTATCTAAATGTATTTAATCCCTTCTTGAGTTAATGAGCCTTAAAGAGTAAAACATATGAAATAGTTATGAAACTAACAGTCACCATTCTTCTACCTAATATTGTAATATAAGTTTATAAATGCAAGGACTATTCTGAAGTGTGCAGAAGATAGATTCTAACTATTATATTCTCATGAAGTATAGTTTTTAAGAAACATGTTCCTTGCTTTGGGAAAGCAAAGGCAAGGTAAAATGATATAGGTAAGTTCCCTATTTATCAGAAGTAAAATACTATTGGGTTTAGATCAACTTCATTCATTCCGTGCTGATGAAACAAATATTTGCAATTCCTGAGGCCAATCACTTCATTGTGATGCACAATCAGCCAGCTTAGATCAATCTTCCAAAAAAGGAAAGGAACAAATGAGAAGCAATTAAGGTTTCCAAAATGAACCAGGTGGTGGTGGCAGCTCACACTTGTAATTCTATCTACTCAAGGCCTGAAATCCAAGGATCTGGACTAAGTTTGTCTGGGATGAAAATATTCCTGTCTGAAACATCATCGTGTTATCACAGCCCAGCTGATACACTCTGCCCAACAGGTTCCAAACACCAAAGTCCATCTCCTATATGAAATACTAGCAAACGTACTCACACATAATTTCCTCTTTGGGAGATAGTTGAAACATGTACCAGAAACATTTCCCTGGATTCAGAGTGGAAGTGGAAATATATACTCACTAGAAGCCCATCTAGTCAGTCATCTTTCCTCACATCTTGTTAGTTAAATTGAACAATGAATGTTTGGATCAGAAGCGATGTGTATGAGCATACAGGTTGTAAAATTACTGTAATCCTAGCTACTCAAGATAATCTGAGACCTGAGGATTCCAGTTCAAAATCAGCCATGCAATAAATTCCATGAGATTTTTACCTCTAATTAACCAGCAAAAAACAGAGCATTGAATTGTGCTTAAAATGCCACAGGCCAGAGATTTGCATAAAAGTGCTAAGGGGTAGCATTCAGGATGCCCACTCTCTCTACTCCTTTTTAACATAGTACTAGAATTCCTAGGCAGTGCAATAAGGCAAGAAGCAAGCATAAAGGGGATCCAAGTAGGGAAAGAGGAAATAAAACTATCCCTCTTTGCAGATGATATGATTCTGTATTTAAAGAATCTTATACACTCTACTCCCAAGCTCCTTGAGCTGATTCAAAGCTTTGGAAGGGTAGCAAGCCATAAAATCAACCCTCACAAATCAACTGCCTTCCTTTACGCCAACAGTGAGAGGAACGAGGCAATAATCAGGAAAGAAACTCCTTTCACAATAGCCTCAAAGAAAATAAAGTACCTAGCAATTAGCTTAACTAAGAATGTAAAGGACCATTTAAATGAAAACATTAAAACCCTAAAAAAGGAAATTAAAGCAGAACTGAGGAAATGGAAAAACCTCCCATGCTCCTGGATTGGAAGAATCAACATTGTGAAAATAACAATCTTGCCAAGGGCTATCTACAAATTCAATGCAATACCCATCAACATCCCAATGTCATTCTTTAAAGATATATAAGAGGCAATTCAAAATTTCATATGGAATAATAAAAGACCCTGTATAGCAAAAACACTTCTTAGCAGAAAGAACAGCGCTGGAGGAATTTCAATTCCAAACTTTAGACTCTATTACAGAGCTATAATTCTCAAAACAGCTTGGTTCGGGCACAAGAACAGGCCTGAAGTCCAATGGAATAGAACTGCGGACCCAGATATTAAACCACAGACCTATGGCCACCTAATCTTTGACAAGGGAGCCAAAAAAAATAGAATGGAAGAAAGATAGCCTCTTCAACAAGTTGTGCTGGCAGAACTGGTTAAGCACCATCAGAAAACTAAGTTGGGTCCTTCTTTGTCACCTTTCACTAGAATTAACTCCAAATGGATCAAAGACCTGGAGGTAAACGCTGAGAAACTGAAAAGTTTACAGGAAGGAATAGGAGATACACTACGCCTCCTTGGCACAGGTCGAAACTTTCTTAATAAGGACCAAGAATCACAACAAATCAGAGAAAGGCTGGATAAGTGGGACTGCATTAAACTGCAGAGCATTTGTATGGCAACGGATATATCTAGTAAACTAATCAGGAAGCCTACAGAGTGGGAGAAGATCTTCACCAACCAAACAATGGACAAAGGCCTCATATCTAAAATATATCAACAACTCAAAAAATTGAATCACTCCAAAACTAACCTCCAAAGTAACACCCATCCCATTAAAAAATGGGCCAAATACTTAAAGAGAGTCTTCTCTGAAGAAGAAACAAAAATGGCCTATAGACACATGAAGAAATGCTCAACATCTCTGGTCATAAAAGAAATTCAAATCAAAACAACTGTAAGATTCCACCTCACTCCAGCTAGAATGGCCAGGATCAGGAAAATGAATGACAACAGATGCTGGAGGGGATGAGGCCAGGAGAGATCACTACTACACTGTTGGTGGTAGTGCAAACTCGTTCAACCACTATGGAAAGCAGTGTGGCAGTGCCTCAAAAGGCTAAACATAGGACTCCTCTATGACCCAGCAATTCCACCACTTGGCATTTACCCAACCACCCAGAAACAAGGACATACTAAACCTACCAGCACAACAATGTTCATTGCAGCACTATTCACCATAGCAAAGATATGGAACCAACCCAGATGTCCCTCAGTTGATGAGTGGATCAACAAGTTGTGGTATTTGTACACAATGGAATTCTATGCTGCTGTCAGAAAGAATGACATCGCCCCAATTTTTAGGAAATGGAAAGACTTAGGAAAAATCATATTAAGTGAAGTAAGCCAGACTCAAAGGAACTTAGGCTCAGTGGTTTCCCTCATTCGTCATAATCAGTAGAAACCTTGGGCTCTACTAGCAGAGATTTGCAATTGAGCAAAATCTTGATACATAAGGACATATAATGTGAAGCGAATTGAAAGGACCTCCAGGATAGTGAAACAAAAGCCATATAAAGAATGATTGTTGCCCTTAATGTACTATGTTGTCTCTCATCTCCTTTGCTGTCCCTTGGTTATCTCATATTGGTGTAGTATCTCACTTTGTTATCTGATATATTGAATTTATTTGTATTTGGATATTTGAAATTTGATAGGGAAGGGGGGAAAACCAAGACGGGAGGGGGGTGTGGGGGGGAGGGAAACAGGTACCAAGACGTGTGAAAGGGCATCAATGTATGTGAATTAATGCACCTTCTATCTGGCAAATATCATGTAAACCTTTTACTAATTACAATAAAAAAATCTAAAAAAAAAGAATTATGGAAAAAAAGAAAAAGAAAAGGAGAAAAACTTCAGCCAGGGGTCTCCATTCCCCTCTGAATTCCAGGATGAAATGCAAATTCCAGTTGAATTGCTACTTGTTTCTGATCCATTCAGCCTTAGCAGCTGGACTTACATATCAGAAAGAAAATAATATAAGGATAGAAATTTTTCTCCAAGGTACAGCATGTACTCACTTATGAAAGGCCCTAGGTTCAATCTCTAGCACATCTCCAGCACAGAAGGTTTTTGTTTTTTTTATTTTTTAATTTGAAAAAGGCAATGATGTAAAACATTATATTTGGCTTCTAAATCTAAGTTAAATAGTCACGATTTGGGCCGAATCAAAAGTTAAAACAAAATACCTAATCTCTGCAGTTAGACCCAATTTTCTAGATGTTTTGTAAAGATAAGGAAAATGTCTAGATAAATACCCTACATGGCGTACAGACACATGAAGAAATGCTCAACATGTCTGGCCATAAAAGAAATGCAAATCAAAACAATTCTAAGATTCTACCTCACTCCAGTTAGAATGGCCAGGATCAAGAAATCTAATAACAACAGATGCTGGAGGGGATGTGGCTAGAAGGGATCACTACTACACTGTTGGTGGGAGTGCAAACTCCTTCAACCACTATGGAAAAAACAGTATGGCATTCTTCAAAAGACTAAACATAGAGCTCCCCTATGAACCAGAAATTCCACTACTCAACATTTACCCTCTTGTCTAGAAACAAGGACATACTAAATTCACTAGCACAACAATATTCATTGCAGCACTATTTACCATAGCAAAGATATGGAACCAGTCCAGATGCCCCTCAGTTGATGAGTGGATCAACAAGATGTGGTATTTATACACAACGGTATCCTATGCTGCTGTCAGAAAGAACGACATTGCCCCATTTGTAAAGAAATGTAAAGACTTTGAAAAAATCATATTAAGTGAAGTAAGCCAGACCCAAAGGAACACAGGCTCAATGGTTTGTCTCATTGGTCGTTATCAGTAGAAACCTTGGGCTCACCTAACAGAGATTTACAATAGAGTAAAACCTAGATACATAAGGCCATATAATATGATGCTAAATGAAAGAACCTCCAGGATATAGAAACAAAACCCATATAATGAGTGATGGTTGTCCTTAATGTACTATGTTATCTCTCATCTCTTTTTCTGTCTCTTGGTTAACTCATATTGTTACAGTATTTCACCTGATTGTCTGGTATATTGTATATATGCATATTTGGTTATTTGAAATAGGATAGGGAAGCGGGTAAAACAAGATGAGTGTTGGGGGTGGGGAGAGGGAACTGGGGACCAAGACATGAGAAAGTGTATCAATGTTTGTGAAGTAATGCACCTTCTATCTGGTGAATATAATGTAACCCTTCTATTAATTACAATAAAAATATATTAAAATAAAAAAAGAGACACATCTTACCCAAAAACAATCATCTTTTGAAAGTGAGAGTTTGGAATAAACTCTATCAAGCTAACTGCCCCCATAAACAGGCTGGAGTTGCCATCCTCATATCAGATACAATAGACTTCAAACTAAAATTAGTAAGAAAAGACAAAGAAGGTTACTACATACTACTAAAGGGATCTTTCCTCCAGAAAGACATAACGATCCTAAATATTTACACACCCTTTTGAAGATTCTCAAAAGATTGAAGATTCTGCCAGTGTAAGTTAGATTCCGGCATTGATATTAAATAATGCAACGTGTAGGGATTTATATTTGAAATATCACTGTTGACAAAATCTAACACACATTTGCTTAGTATTTGCTTTTGATTTCCCAAGAAGTTCAGTACAAGCTAACATGTGTGGCATATATCGACTGGGAGAAATGATTCAGAATATGTGACTCATTTGAACAGGAGTCAGTGAAAAGATACAGAAGCAGGATACCCATATTGTGATAATTTGTATCTTTTGCATATTTTGTGTTTGTTATTAATTCCATTTGTAGTGTACTTTTCTAGGTAAAAACTTTTAAAATGTTTCCAAACAATTTGTTATTTCAACAGCAAAAAAAGACATTTATATTCCTGATAAAATTCACAGAATCCAAATTTTTCCACATTATTTTTTGTTTTTTGTTTTTTTTTGGTGGGTCATAGATCTTGAACTCAGCCTGGGCACTATCCCTGAGCTCTTCAGCTCCAGGCTACCACCTTCCCCTGGAGCCAAGCCCCACTTCCCATTTTCTAAAGGTAAATTGGAGATAAGAATCTCACGTCTTTTTGTGCCAGAATGGCTTTAAACCTTGATCCTCAGATCTCAGCCTCCTGAGTAGCTAGGATTATAGATGTGAGCCACCACCCCATCATGCTCAGCTTTCTCTTTATTTTTAAACAAGCCCTTTGGCTGGAACTCGGTCTGAGCACTGTCCTTCAGCTTTCCTCAAGCCTAGTGATCTTCTACTTGAGCCACAGCACTACTTCTGGTTTTTTCTGTGTATGTGGTACTGCGGAATTGAACCTTCGTCTTCATACAAGCACTCTACAACTATGCCAAACTCCCAGCCCCTCCACATTAGTTTTTATGATAGATCTTTCCATGCATCTAGGATGGCTAGAAATCCTTCTTGAGTTTCCCAAGATCAGGGAGTATAGGTGTGTCCCATCCTGTGTGGCTACATAACCATTGTTTAGGGTACAGTTCTCTCTTCATTCTACCCATCTAGAGCAATTTTCATCTTCCATGTATAATCATTAAACATTCAGCTTCTGTTCCTCTCTACTCCATTCTCTGGAACCATCGTGCTTTTTGGCTCTAAGGGTTTGTTGATCCTTGGAAGCTCTGGAAGGGAAAACATACCCTAGCTCTTCCTTTATGACTGCTGTATTTTTAGTTTACTGTAATCAAGATTCATCTGTAAAATATAGTAAAATGTTCTTCCTTTTCAATGCATTGTTTTGCATATTTCTATCTTTTGATTATTATTAATAGTTGTGAATGGATTCTCCACATATTTGTTCTAGTCTCTGCTTTCTCTTCCGTTAGGTACAAATCTAGAAATAGAAGTGTTGGACCATATTTCTATGTAATTCTATATTTAGTACTTTTTTAGCACTCTCCACGCAATTTTTGATTGTTTTATATTCCTTGAAGAACTATTCCAAAGTTCTATTTCTTCTCACTACCTTCCCAGTAATAGTTAGACTTTGAAAGTTGTTTTTTTCTATGCGTGTGTGTGTGTGTGTGTGTTTGTGTGTGTGTATGTGGATGTTTTTGTTTAAAACTATATTTATATTAACATATTTAAAGTAATGATTTCATTGTAATTTTTTTCTCATGACTGATAATATTGAACTTCTTTCTACATTTTGAACTACTATTTCTATATATTCTTTTCAGAAAATCCTCTCCAATCTCCAATTTTTTTCCCTTTTTTTTGGGGGGTAGTGGGGAAAGTCATGGGGCTTGGACCTTGGGCCGTGAGCTCTTTAGTTCAAGGCTATTGTCCTACCCTGAGTATTGCCCCTCAGTTCTTCTGCTCACAGCTCCCTACCCCTCTTCCCATTATATACAGAGCAAAGGTCATCCTCAGTCTTTTCGAACAAGTAAAACATACAGTAAATTTGTAGTATAAAACAGCAAGAAATAAATTTCATGCCTGTAATCCTAGCTACTCAGATATCAGGCTGATATCTAAAGATTTGGTTCAAAGCCAGCCTGGGCATTAGAAACTCTATGAGACTCTCATCTACAGTTAACCACTAGAATATGGGAAATGGCACTGTGGCTTCATAGGTAGGGTGATAGCCTTGAGTTGAAGAGCTCAGAAACAGTGCCCAGGCCCAGAGTTCAAGCCTTACAAATCCCCCAGCCAAAAAAAAGAAAAAAAAGTTTCTTCCCTAAGTGACTATTATGCCAGACATAGAACATTAACATTCTGGGTGTACTTCACAGTACTATTACTTGATACCATAAGATTTTGCAATATTCTCACAGTACCAGCATATGTCATCATATAATGTCGTTCCTTTTCAATGGAATAATTCCATTTATAACCTAAATCTACTCCCCCGACTTATTTTTGTCGATACCACAATTGCTCTACCATGATATGCCACAAGCCATTAAACATTTTATGGTGGGTAATTGGAAAGGAGTCTCATGGAATTTTGTGCCAGGCTGGCTTTGAACCATGGTCCTCAGATCTCAGTCTCCTGAGTAGCTAGGATGACAGGTGTGAGCCACCAAAACCTGGCTTGCCTTATTATTTTTTTGTGGGTCTTGGGACTTGAACTCTGGGCCTAGGCACCATCCCTAAGCTTTTCAGGTCAATATTTCATGTAAGTCTAAACATTTAAGTAAAGGAATAAAATTTCAAAAAAAAGAATAAAATTCCAGACATGGTGTGTTTATAACTCGGTGCTAATTCTTGATGAAAATGTGCCATTCTAGAAGCTGGTGTCATTTGATGATGTAGCTGTGGATTTCAGCTGGGAGGAGTGGCAGCATCTGGACAATGCTCAGAGGACCCTGTACAGAGATGTAATGCTGCAGACCTACAGCAACCTGGTGTCCTTAGGTGAGCAAATTCAAATTCACTTGCCAGGCCAAGTGCCTTGTTATTTTGCAGATACGTGAATGTTTATCAAACTTTCAATACTATTTAAATGAAAGATTCCAGGCACTGAGAAGTTTCATTACTTTCTAAAGAAAACCTAAGGTAATTTTGTACTCATTCTTCAGGATACTTTGACAACAGTTCTAAATTATGTTTCCTCTAATGGAGACGACATTCCAAACGTACACAGTAATTGTAAGTGGATAAACAATCCAGAATAGAACATATATCATTATTGGAAATAGGATCTACAAATCACTAAACAGTGAGTTTATAATGGAAACCTGGCACTAGGTGCAATGTTTCAAGCCTGTAATCTTAAAATATTCAGGAGGAAGAAATCTAAGAATTCTAATTTGAAGCCAGCAATGGCATAAAAATTGCCATGAAACTCTATAACTCCAAGTAACCCCTCAAAAATGTTAGTGGAGTGTCAAGAGTTTGACTGTGGTTGAGTGCTTGCCTAGCATGCATGAAGACCTATGCATGTAAGTGGAGCTGGGACTCAAACTGGTATTTTTCTAGCCTTGAGCAAGACAGCTAAGTTTATACCATACAAAATGAATCCAGAGCTGGGGAAAAGTCAACCATGGAGCCAGTGAGAAATGAGAAAAAAGATTTAATAGATAACTTGTGAGTAGGATGTCTGCGAACTTAAAGCAATGATGACACAGCATAAGCAATAATTCTCTACTGTTTCTAATTTACAGGGCCCTGTGTTCCCAAACCTGTATTAATTGACAAGCTAGAGCACTGTGCAGAACTCTGGAGAGGAAATTCCTCTGACAAGAATATCACAGGTGAGTGAATGCATCTTCATATTGATGTTGGAGCCTGAGCCCCATTGGTAAGTTCATGTTGTGATGTACTGAGCAATAATATTCTTAGTTACCCTAAATCCTGTGTGGAACCTATGGAATTCTTTGTGAATGAATCAAGAATCAGTTTCTTTTCCCAATCCTATGCTTGGTCTCAGGGCCTAAGAATGGTCCTTGGGTTTTCTCAAGGCTAGCTCTCTACTTCTTGAGTCATAGCACCACTTCTGTCTTTTTCTTTGTATGTAGTACCAAGGAACTGAACCAGGTCTTTGTGAATGCTAGCTCAAACCCCCGGCACCAAGAATCATAGGGTGATATAATGAATTCTATGTGGCAGTAGAGTTAAAGTTAGATTTCTCTGTAGAAATCACTGTGAAACAAAATAAAATGAGAAAGCCATGAGCCCGTGGCTCATGCCTGTAATCCTAGCTACTTAGGAGGCTGAGATCTGAGGATCAAGGTTCAAAGACTGACCTATCACAAAAACAACTTAGACTCTTCTCTCCAATGAACCAATAGAAAATGAGAAGTGGGGTTGAGGCTAAAGACATAGGGCAGTAGCCCTGAGCTGAAGAGCTCAGGAAGAACAGCCAGGTCTAGAATTCAAGTCCCATGACTGCAAAACAAGAAAGAAAGAAAGAAAGAAAGAAAGAAAGAAAGAAAGAAAGAAAGAAAGAAAGACAGAAAGAAAGAAGAAAGAGGGAAGAAAGAGGGAAGAAAGAGGAAAGGAAGGAAAGGAAGAAAGAAAGAAAGAAAGAAAGAAAGAAAGAAAGAAAGAAAGAAAAAAAAGAAAGACAGAATGATATTTCATTTCTTCAAAACTAAGACTATAAATGATTGAGCAAACAAGGAATAAGTCAGGGCATTATTCTCTGATAAGGATAATATCTTTTTGCTGGTAGGAAGAGACTGGTATTCAAAACCAGACCTTTCCACCAGAAATTGAGCCTAGTGGCAGAGTGCTTGCCTAGCATGCACAAAGACACTGGTTTGATTCCTTATTACCACATACATAGAAAAAGCCAGAAGTAATGACTTCATTGGTACGGTTCTAGTCTGGAGAAAACCCAAGGACAGTGGTTAGGTCCTAAGTACAAACCCAGGAATGGAAGGAAAAAAACAACAACAAAGTTTCAATCAACATAAGAAAATTAACTAGACAATGAGCTGGAGATTTTCTGGTCTTCCATGGTTCTGAGGGACAGGAGTGTTAGAAAAGGAATTTTTATAAGACTTCAAATGGAAAGAAACAAATTTCAAAATTCTCACAAATACCTAAATTGAGACTTAATGAGAAGTTGTAACTGAAGGGATATAGGTGTAAGTCCTTACTCTCAAGAATCGTTCTTGCTTGGATCAAAGGCAAACAGACATATAAACCAAACTTGTGGACGCTGAATCTAGAAAAAATTCGTGTTCCTCACTTAGTGGTTAATAAGCAAACAGCATTGAAACTGGGTAAGGTAATCCTATCTGCTACTCAGGACCTGAGACTCTTATCTGTAGTTAACTCTAGAAAACAGGAAGTGGGGCTGTAGCTCAAGGATAGGGGTTATAGTCTTCTGCTGAAGTGTTCAGGGACAGGGCCGAGGCCTATGAACTACAAAAAAAAAACAAATTAAAGAAAAGAAAATTTTAAAAAGATGCAAAACAGCACAATATTTAGATTATTTCTCAAAAATAAAAGAAAGGCACCTATTCCTCAATGTATAAACAAAACAGTATATGAAAAAAAACAGCTGCAGGTATATTATAGGTAGTACTCAGCTTAAAAATGTAGCAATACATAGTTGGGTAATTTCAATAAATATTTCCTGTGATATAAAAAGAGACCTAAAACACAGAAAAACATTATTGGTCATTGTAATATATCATTTTCTTAATATGTTAGGGAGAAAAGCATATATTTCTCATAAATCAATTTCCACTTTTATATTTTAAAATATCTAACACTTAGGATGGGAAAGTAAAGTCATTACCTTTACAGTAAGGAATATTTGTATCTCATGTATGTTTGTGTCTTTTTTTCTATGACTCATTTTAGATGTCCAGGTAATGGAAAATGTGTTCAAGACCTGCCAGGAAAGTCCACATGAATGTCTTTGTGAAGTAGCAGTTGCAAGTAGTATCGAAGTGGAGGAAAACGTGAGATTAGCAACAACTTTAAATTTGAGCTCTACACATAATCCAGAGCTGATTAGAAATAACGGTAACAACTTAGGGGTGAGGACTGAGGAGTTCATTAAGTGTCAGAACATGCTTCTGTCTCCTAAGCCTGATGAGATGCATGCTGCATATAGATCTCGTATGTCTCCTGTTCTTAAAAAATCCATCGGATATTCAGAGCATTTTATTCATGATTGTGACAGTCCAAAAGATCTGCAGTATCATAATTCTGTTCTCCCTGCCCAAGAAATTCTTCAGGGAGGGAGGAAAAGTGCTAAATGTACTGTGTGATGAAAAATATTGTACTTAACACCGACCATCACTACACATCCGAAAATGTACACAGGAGAGACTCCTCATACATGTAGTAAATGTGAGAAATCTTTCAGTAATGAAATATGAATATTAATTTCTGAGAAGTTAGACCTGACGCTCCAACCTCGATCTCCAAGAGAAGACAAACCTTATGAATACGAGGAACGTAATACAATTTCTACTCAGAATTCAGCTCTCAGCACACATCAGAGATCTCACACAGAAGAGAAATCTTATGAATGGGATAAATGTGGGAAGACTTTTAGAGTGAAATCATACCTCACTTTGCACCAGAGAAGACACACAGAACAGAAACCTTATGAATGTAACAAATGTGAAAAGTCTTTCACCCAGAAGATATACCTTCGTGTTCATCAAATAACACACACAGGAGAGAAATCTTATAAGTGTAATGAATGTGGAAAGTCTTTCCAAGGGAAGGGAAAACTTCATGTTCATCAGAGAATACACACAGGAGTGAAACCTTATGAATGTAAATAATGTGTAAAGTCTTTCAGACAGAAATCTTCCCTCAAATTGCATCAAAGAACACACACAGGAGAGAAACCTTATGTGTGCAACAAATGTGGAAAGACCTTCAAGTGGAAGTCATATCTTGATGGGCATAATAGAACACACACAGGAGAGAAAACTTATGCATGTAGTGAATGCAGAAAGTCTTTCAAATGGAAGGTAAAACTCCATGTTCATCAGAGAATATAATCAGGAGAAACACCTTATGAGTGTAACATATGTGGAAAGTACTTCACACAGAAGCCAAACCTCAACATGCATAAGACAATTCAAACAGGAGAAAAACCTTATGAATGTAACCGATGTGGAATGTCTTTCAAATGGAAGTCTTCCCTCAAATTGCATCAGAGAACACACACAGGAGAGAAACTGTACGAGTGCATCAAATGTGGTAAGACCTTCAGATGGAAGTCACATTACAGGAGGCATAACAGAATTCACACATATTAGGAACCTTAGGAATATAACGAAAGTTGAAATTCTTTCGTGCAGTATTCACCCTTCAGGAAGCGTAAGAGAGTTCACACATATGAGAAGCCTTAGCAATGTAATAAATAGGAAAGACTTTTTAGTCTGTGGAAGAAAACTCAGCTTGTTTCACAGAAAAACACAAGATAAAACCCTTAATGAATGTAGCAAATGTTCAGTCTTTTCCCCAGAAGGCACAAGTCAAGATTTATCACTAAACACCCACAGGATAGAATCCTATGAATAAAATAAAAGGGAAATTTTTTTGAAAAACTCATAGTTGAGTTTGCATGATACCACATAGACACAGGATAAAAATCGTATGAATATAAGAATATGAAAAATCCATCATGAACACATGACTAAGTATAAAATGCACATAGGAGAGAAAAACCTTATGAATATTACAAATGTGGAAATTGTTTGACCTGGAAGGCATACTTCTGTGTTCATCAGAATCCTGATTCCCATAGAAGAAAAGAAAACTAATGAATAGAACAAATGTGGAATGACTTTTAATCAGAAGTCAGTCTTCAGTACATTTCAGAACATACACAATAGAGAAATAGAGAAATTCTGAGTAATGAAAAACATTTAGCTATACATAGAATCTCTGTATATGGGAGCATTAGGGTAAGTCTTCTAAACAAAGTCAACCTTCAGCAAGCATTAAGAGCACTCACAGAAGAAATAATAGCATGTAGGAAAACCTTTGTCAGAAACCTCTAAAAGCTGACTGTGTGGCTTAGTGGTAGAATGCTAACCTATCAAGGATGAAGGCCTGGGTTAGATTCCTCAATACTACGTGAAAAGAGCAAGCCAGAAGCAGCACTGTGGTTCAAATGGTAGAGGGCTAACCTTGAGCAAAAGTAGCTAAGGCCCTGAGTTCAAGCCTAAGGTTTGGAGAGAGAGAGAGAGAGAGAGAGAGAGAGAGAGAGAGAGAGAGAGAGAGAGAGAGAGAGAAAGAAAATGCAAAAACCTATGCTCCTGGTTTGGAAGAAGTAATATTGTAAAAATGGCAATCTTGATAAGGACTATCTACAAATTCAGTGCAATATTCATCAATATCCCAATGTCATTCTTTAAAGAAACAGAAGAGGAAATCCAAAATTTCACTTGGAATAATAAAAGACCACTTATAGTCTGATTTCTTGCATGATACATAATGTTTAATCTCACCTTCTCCACCAAAATCTCACATTTCTCATTGAGACATAGGTGGCCCTGTTTACTAGCAGCAAAGGCTCAAACGCGCAGTTTCAGGTGTCACCACTGCCTCTGTTACTGGGTAGATCCAACTCTGTCATCGATTCTGAGGTCTGCTCTGGGAGTCTTGGTCACAAGTTGTTCTGTGGCATCTGCTGCCAGCCTGTGCCTATTTGCTTCCTTTTCCTCCAGCAGCCTACAACAGGGAATGAAGTTCAGGCGCTGATGCTCTCCTTCATATGCAGGGCAGGATGAGCTCAACCCTCCCTCATCTTCCTCTTCCAATTTTTGGGAAAAAATGTGCTGGCAGAAGTCCTCAGGTGTGGGGCATGGCTGATCCACACTTTTAATCCAGGCTGATCCGGAGGCTGAGATCTGAGTATGGAAGTTCCAAGTCACCTAGAACAGGAAAGTCTGATAGATTCTTACTACGAAAAATAAAAACAGCTGGGAATGGAGTTTGGGCTCAAGTGGTAAAGGGCTAGTCTTGAGTACAAATGCTTAGTGCCCAGGCCCTGAGTTCAGGCTCCAGCACTGCCAACAACCTCACTTTAGTGAGATTTTAGCTTTATCCATGTAGGCACATCTCACTGGAATCTTTGCTGGTAGAGATAGTCTTCATAATTTTGTCTCAAAGTAAAGGTCCTCCTGGGGTAGTACACAAAAGGTGTCATGGAGAGAGGAGCCCCACTTGCTCCAGGTTTGAAGATGGCATAGGTCAAGCCAGCATGGAGTTGGCACATCAGTCTTTTTCTTAGCACCACATACCAGTGAATGTCAAATGACATTGATTGTTGTGGGATTGTGTGATTGAAGTGCCCCATTAAGGGCAGTGTTAGCACATCCAAACGTGGATACCAGGAATGCTGAAATCTCAAAGCTAAGATTTCTGTTGGCTACAGAAATGCTGGTGTGTCTGTTATTCACTAAAAGTTCAGGTGCAAAGATTCTGAAGCTTGATGCCATGTGTTTATTCCATTTAGTAAAATTATTTTAATGCACTGTATAAGTTAAAACATTTGATAAGAGTCAGGGGTAGTGAAAACATTGTTCTTGAATTCAGGTGTCTGGCAGGGTAATGGGGGGTGTTGGTGGCTGGGACTATGAAGCTGGAGCTGCTATCAAACCATGGATCATGTTCCTCTTTGTCTGGGAGAAATGACTCCAAAGATGAAATTCGAATGGTGAGGAAAAGATGATGATGTACTCAGGAAATTTCTCCTAAACAAATGCTCATGTGGAAGTGGGATGGGGGCTGGGCATATCTGAGGCAGAGCTTAAGGGGGCTTCTCATGGCGTTGAGAACGTTCCTTGCAACTTCAGGCATGCAGCAGGGTGTTTTAGATGGCCATTGTGAGATGGATGGAATAAGACTGGAGACAAGATGAATGCTGGGATCCTGCAATGCTCTTGCATGAGTGGCTGGTGGCTCACCTGAAAGAACTAATTATGTCTGAAAAAGAAATCAAGAATTTGTTTTGATTAGATAATACCTGTAATCCGAGGCATATTCAGGATCCTGATCTTAGTATTGTGGTTTAAAACCAACCCAGCAAAGGGAAAAATGCATGAGACACTTACTCCCAGTTTAGAGCAAGAACAAAGATTGAAGTACAGCTGTGGCTCAAGAGCTAGAGTGCTACCTTGAGCAAAGAAAAGCTAAGAAAAAGCTCCAGGTCTTGAGTTCAAGGCCAGGAATGAAAGAAGGAAGGTAAAAAAAGGGAAGTATGTGAGGAAGGGAAATATATAAATGAAAGAGAGAAGGAACTAGAAATTTAAAACTAGAGAATACTTAAAAGTCATCAGTCCTTCTAAGAAAATTGTTGGAGTTTGGGTTCTATATGTGGTAAACTGGAAGCCCAGCAGTGACTTGTTAACCAAAGAGTCACCATGATGAGCAAAGGATAGAAATTTGCATGAGCCTCTTAGCGGATGGAGTCACAGAAGAGAACCTCAGCTCCCATCCCATAGTTAGAAGTATATAGAGATGGGGAAGTTGGCATCACCTTGATGTCATTGTGTCCATGGAGACTGGCCACCTAATCTTTGACAAGGGAGCCAAAAAAATAGAATGGAAGAAAGATAGCCTCTTCAACAAGTTGTGCTGGCAGAACTGGTTAAGCACCTGCAGAAAACTAAAGCTGGATCCTTCTTTGTCACCTTGCACTAGAATTAACTCCAAACGGATCAAAGACCTGGAGGTAAAAGCTGACACACTGAAAAGTTTACACGAAGGAATAGGAGATACACTAGGCCTCCTTGACACAGGTGGAAACTTGCTTAATAAGGACCAAGAATCACAACAAATCAGAGAAAGGCTGGATAAGTGGGACTGCATTAAACTGCAGAGCTTTTGCATGGCAACGGATATAGCTAGTAAACTAATCAGGAAGCCTACAGAGTGGGAGAAGATCTTCATCAACCAAACAACGGACAAAGGCCTCATATCTAAAATATATCAACAACTCAAAAAATTGAAGCACTCCAAAACTAACCTCCAAAGTAACACCCATCCCATTAAAAAATGGGCCAAAGACTTAAAGAGAGTCTTCTCTAAAGAAGAAACAAAAATGGCCTATAGACCCCTGAAGAAATGCTCAACATCTCTGGTCATAAAAGAAATGCAATTCAAAAAAACTCTAATATTCCACCTCACTCCATTTAGAATGGCCAGGATCAGGAAAACGAATGAGAACAGATGCTGGAGGGGATGTGGCCAGGAGGGATCACTACTACACTGTTGGTGGGAGTGCAAACTCGTTCAACCACTATGGAAAGCAGTGTGGCAGTGCCTCAAAAGTCTAAACATAAACTCCCCTATGACCAGCAATTCCACTACTTGGTATTTACCCAACAATCCAGAAACAATGGCCTACTAAACCCACTAGCACAACAATGTTCATTGCAGCACAATTCACCATAGCAAAGATATGGAACCAACCCAGATGTCCCTCAGTTGATGAGTGGATCAACAAGTTGTGGTAATTGTACACAATGGAATTCTATGCTTGTGTCAGAAAGTATGACAGCGCCCCTGGTTGGAAATGGAAAGACTTAGAACAAATCATATTAAATGAAGTAAGCCAGACTCAAAGGAAATTAGGCTCAGTGGTTTCCCTCATTCGTCATAATCAGTAGAAACCTTGGGCTCTACTAGCAGAGATTTGCAATAGAGCAAAGGGCCATATATAAGGCCATATAATGTGAAGCTAATTGAAAGGACCTCCAGGATATTGAAACAAAAGCCACATAATGAATGATTGTTGTCCTTAATGTACTATGTTGTCTCTCATCTCCTTTGCTGTCCCTTGGTTATCCCATATTGGTATAGTATCTCACTTTGTTATCTGATATATTGAATTTATTTGTATTTGGATATTTGAAATTTGATAGGGAAGGGGGGAAAACCAAGAGGGGTGGGGGGTGTGGGGTTGGAGGGAAATGGGTACCAAGACATGTGAAAGGGTATCAATGTACATGAATTAATGCACCTTCTATCTGGCAAATATCATGAAACCCTTTTACTAATTACAATAAAAAAAATTAAAAAAAAAGAAAGATGTAGTGTGTGGGGAGGATGACGGGGTCGAATACATTTCCTCTTAGAAATATACCTCATCTGGTTGCCCTGGATTTTCCTGGCCTTCTTCTTAGAGAAAGGCCTGTTATACTGGATTTGTGGCTTGGCAATGATCAACACGTACATCTTCGAGTAAGACATCAACAACTTCCATGCCTGAGACTCGAGTTTCCTGACCATAGGCAACAGCACAGCAACATCTTTCTTCCTCCTGAGCCACAGGCCAAGTGATCTGGCTTGAGTTGGTTGTTAGTTACAGTGGCTTGGTTACCAGGGTTCCATATTCTTTTCCATTGTGTGGGATGCAGGGTCACCTTTTAGGGCCCAATGACCAAAGATATTTGCTCACAGAAGACCTCACCAAAGACGTACTGGAGGCTGAATCTCTCCTCCAATCTCACAATATACTTGTAAATGTAGTAAACAGCACACCTTATTTGTCCAATCCCAATGTCTTCCACTAGGCCCAACTACCAGTCTGGTCTCAGGCTCAAGGAGCCTTTCTTAGGTAAGATCCAAACTTAAGGGTCAATATTGCCCTCATCCTTTACAAAACATTTGCTTCACAGTGCCTTCTCTGCCTGCATTTTGCCCCTTGTCGAATTTTTTTTTGTTTTTGCTAGTCTTGGGACTTGACCTCCGAGTGTGAAAATTGTTCTTGGGCTTTCTTTAAGCTTTAGCTGTCCCACCGAGCCACAGCACCACTTGCAGCGTTTTCTATGTGTGTGGTAATGAGTAATCAAACCTGAGTTTTTTTGCGTGGTAGCCAAGGACTCTACCACTAGGTCAAACACACAGGGCATCTTGCACATATTTTTGACGTCAATCTACTAGGATATTATTAGGTTTCTGTATCCTAATAAATTTTTTCCTGATGATTAGCTTTGTTGTCATGTGTAAATAATGCAAGAGGGAAAAACACAGAAGAATTAGTGAAATTTATAAGAAAGCATTACACACATAGATAAGTGTTCATTCTTTGTAGGAGAAAGGATATTTTGATATGATGATGATGACTTTATAATTACTATGTCAGGGTTGAGAGTTTGGCACAGTGGTCGAGTGCTTGCCTAGCATCCATGAAGATCTGGGTTTGATTGCTCAGTATCACATAGATAGAAAATCTAGATGGGGCACTGTGGCTCAAGTGGCAGAGAGGTAGACTTGAGAAAAACCGAGGACAGTGCTCAAGCCCTGTATTCATGCCCCAAGACTGGCAGAAAGATAAAAGAAAATAAAAATGCTGTTTACGAGCTAATTCACTCACAGCATTTGCTTCTGAAATCTTCGCTTCTGCACCTTGTGAAATACCCCTTTCCCTCAACGTAGACAAGAAAAACAGATCCATCCCATGGTCCACTGTGAGGCCACTGGTTGGGCTAAGAGCTAGTCGTGCAGCAACACATAAGTTTTATTCTAATACTTTCCAAAGTTTGTACTCAAATATGCTACCTACTTACCAACTTAGCTCAGTTATCCTTATGCTATACCTTTTCGTCATTACTACAATATTCTTACACTCCTACGTTAATCCTCTTGTACCTCCCCTGACCTCTCTCATTCTTTTTTTCTATCTTGGAACTCTGCCCGTCTTTCAACCCTTATACTGTACGGATCTACACTTGATGGCTGTTGAGCAATACTGTATATGTAGGTGGTTAATGATTCTCTAGGCTCAGAGGGATTTAAAGACAATAGAGATTGGATTGAGAGGCTTATTGTTTTGGGTGTAAATTTTTTATCAGTGGTTGTATTAGACTGGTCTGTAAGTGCACAAATAGAAAGAGTGATAATACCAATCAAAACTTGTGAACATCTAGTGTCTGCCAGATACAGAGGTCTAGGTTGGTTATATCTGAAAAACTATAATCGTATTTAGTAGTAATCTTGCTCCCATTTTCAAATGGGCAGAACAAGAAACTCAAGAAAAATATCAAATCAAGAAAAACATCCCCCACCCAATGTAAACAGACAATGGAACAGTCACTGGCACGCCTAGAGGAGAGTCTTCCAAGTACTACACAAATGCAATGGATAAACATCAGTAATGGAAAACGTGAAAATATAAAGTAAGAGATAATGGAGGAAGCCATAGCTGAACAAGAGGAAAGCATAAACAAGGTGATAAGTGAAAAAGAAGAAGCCATAAAGGAGGACATAATAAAAGTTTTTCAAAGAAAGATGGATGAATTCATAGAATCCAGAAGTAAAAACGTGACCAAACTCCAGCAAATGTCCAAAGAAAATAAAGCTACTAAGCTAACCACTGAAAAGGAAATCAAGGAGGTAAAGAAATCCATACATGATCAAAAACAAGAGATGTAAGGCATCAAAATTGAGCAATTAGAAGCAAGGGAGATGAAAAATACAGTAGATAGCTTTGATAGCAGGTTAGACAATGCAGAGGAGAGAATTTCCGGGGCTGAAGAAAATTTAGGTATTATAGAGAAAGAACAGAAAATGAGTCAATCCAAATCTAGGAAATATGAGAGAGTGCTTCAGGAGGTCCAAGATACAATTAGGAAGCCTAATTTAAGGCTAGTTGGTACTGAGGAGGGCGTGGAGAAAGAGGTCAATGGTATTGGAAATATACTTCAGGGAATCATCTCAGAGAATTTCCCAAATACCCAGAAGGGCAGGCCCATCCAGATACGAGAGGCTTTTAGAACCCCAAACAGACCTGACCAGAAAAGAACATCCCACCGCCACATTGTGATCCGAACTGGATCAATAGAAACGAAAGAAAAGATCCTAAAGGCAGCCAGCGAAGAGGGATCAGTAACCTATAAAGGCAAACCAATCAGAATAACCCCAGATTTCTCAGCAGAGACCATGCAAGCACGAAGTGACTGGAAGCATATATGTCATTCCCTTAAATCAAATCACTACCAACCAAGAATACTGTAGCCAGCTAAGCTCTCATTCATAACTGAGGGAACAATAAAAACATTCCATTCCAGGGAAAAGCTGCAACAATATGTCGAAACAAAACCAACACAACAGAGAATTCTCAAAGATGCTCTATAGAGAGATGAATACTTTAAAACCCTAAAAAATGAAATTAAAGCAGAACTAAGGAAATGGAAAAAGCTCCCATGCTACTGGATTGGAAGAATCAACATTGTGAAAATGACAATCTTGCCAAGGGCTATCTACAAATTCAATGCAATACCCATCAACATCCCAATGTCATTCTTCAAAGAAATAGAAGAGGCAATTCAAAGTTTCGTATGGCCTGATAGCTATGGAACAGATCTCTCCTTAGCTACCACAGTCAGTGGCTGCTCTCCATCTAGGGTTAGGGCACCTGCTCAGCCATCAGGACACCCCATGCCAGGACAGAGGCCTAAAATTCAGATGGCAGCACAGGGGTGAAGATGATCTCACCGTAGCCCGAGTTACATGGCTGTCCCTGCATGCAGGACAGGATGAGTTGGGGGAAGATGTTCTTTGTGTTTTTCCACAGTGACTTGGAATAATAAAAGACCCCTTATAGTCTGTCTTCTTGCATGATACATAATGTTTAATCTCACCTTCTCCACCAAAATCTCACCTTTCTCATTGAGACATAGGTGGCCCTGTTTACTAGCAGCAAAGGCTCAAACGCGCAGTTTCAGGTGTCACCACTGCCTCTGTTACTGGGTAGATCCAACTCTGTCATCGATTCTGAGGTCTGCTCTGGGAGTCTTGGTCACAAGTTGTTCTGTGGCATCTGCTGCCAGCCTGTGCCTATTTGCTTCCTTTTCCTCCAGCAGCCTACAACAGGGAATGAAGTTCAGGCGCTGATACTCTCCTTCATGTGCAGGGCAGGATGAGCCCAACCCACCCTCATTTCCTCTTCCAATTTTTGGGAAAAAATGTGCTGGCAGAAGTCCTCAGGTGTGGGGCATGGCTGATCCACACTTTTAATCCAGGCTGGTCAGGAGGCTGAGATCTGAGTATGGAAGTTCCAAGTCACCTAGAACAGGAAAGTCTGATAGATTCTTACTACCAAAAATAAAAACAGCTGGGAATGGAGTTTGGGCTCAAGTGGTAAAGGGCTAGTCTTGAGTACAAATGCTTAGTGCCCAGGCCCTGAGTTCAGGCTCCAGCACTGCCAACAACCTCACTTTAGTGAGATTTTAGCTTTATCCATGTAGGCACATCTCACTGGAATCTTTGCTGGTAGAGATAGTCTTCATAATTTTGTCTCAAGGTAAAGGTCCTCCTGGAGTAGTAGACAAAAGGTGTCATGGAGAGAGGAGCCCCACTTGCTCCAGGTTTGAAGATGGCACAGGTCAAACCAGCATGGAGTTGGCACATCAGTCTTTTTCCTAGCACCACCTACCAGTGAATGTCAAATGACATTGATTGTTGTGGGATTGTGTGATTCAAGTGCCCCATTAAGGGCAGTATTAGCACATCCAAACTTGGATACCAGGAATGCTGAAATCTCAAAGATAAGATTTCTATTGGCTACAGAAATGCCGGTGTGTCTGTTATTCACTAAAAGTTCAGGTGCAAAGATTCTGAAGCTTGATGCCATGTGTTTATTCCATTTAGTAAAATTATTTTAATGCACTGTATAAGTTAAAACATTTGATAAGTGTCAGGGGTAGTGAAAACATTGTTCTTGAATTCAGGTGTCTGGCAGGGTAATGGGGGGGGTGTTGGTGGCTGGGACTATGAAGCTGGAGCTGCTATCAAACCATGGATCATGTTCCTCTTTGTCTGGGAGAAATGACTCCAAAGATGAAATTTGAATGGTGAGGAAAGATGATGATGTACTCAGGAAATTTCTCCTAAACAAATGCTCATGTGGAAGTGGGATGGGGGCTGGGCATATCTGAGGCAGAGCTTAAGGGGGCTTCTCATGGCCTTGAGAACGTTCCTTGCGACTTCAGGCATGCAGCAGGGTGTTTTAGATGGCCATTGTGAGATGGATGGAATAAGACTGGAGACAAGATGAATGCTGGGATCCTGCAATGCTCTTGCATGAGTGGCTGGTGGCTCACCTGAAAGAACTAATTATGTCTGAAAAAGAAATCAAGAATTTGTTTTGATTAGATAATACCTGTAATCCGAGGCATATTCAGGATCCTGATCTTAGTATTGTGGTTTAAAACCAACCCAGCAAAGGGAAAAATGCATGAGACACTTACTCCCAGTTTAGAGCAAGAACAAAGATTGAAGTACAGCTGTGGCTCAAGAGCTAGAGTGCTACCTTGAGCAAAGAAAAGCTAAGAAAAAGCTCCAGGTCTTGAGTTCAAGGCCAGGAATGAAAGAAGGAAGGTAAAAAAAGGGAAGTATGTGAGGAAGGGAAATATATAAATGAAAGAGAGAAGGAACTAGAAATTTAAAACTAGAGAATACTTAAAAGTCATCAGTCCTTCTAAGAAAATTGTTGGAGTTTGGGTTCTATATGTGGTAAACTGGAAGCCCAGCAGTGACTTGTTAACCAAAGAGTCACCATGATGAGCAAAGGATAGAAATTTGCATGAGCCTCTTAGCGGATGGAGTCACAGAAGAGAACCTCAGCTCCCATCCCATAGTTAGAAGTATATAGAGATGGGGAAGTTGGCATCACCTTGATGTCATTGTGTCCATGGAGACTGGCCACCTAATCTTTGACAAGGGAGCCAAAAAAATAGAATGGAAGAAAGATAGCCTCTTCAACAAGTTGTGCTGGCAGAACTGGTTAAGCACCTGCAGAAAACTAAAGCTGGATCCTTCTTTGTCACCTTGCACTAGAATTAACTCCAAACGGATCAAAGACCTGGAGGTAAAAGCTGACACACTGAAAAGTTTACACGAAGGAATAGGAGATACACTAGGCCTCCTTGACACAGGTGGAAACTTGCTTAATAAGGACCAAGAATCACAACAAATCAGAGAAAGGCTGGATAAGTGGGACTGCATTAAACTGCAGAGCTTTTGCATGGCAACGGATATAGCTAGTAAACTAATCAGGAAGCCTACAGAGTGGGAGAAGATCTTCATCAACCAAACAACGGACAAAGGCCTCATATCTAAAATATATCAACAACTCAAAAAATTGAAGCACTCCAAAACTAACCTCCAAAGTAACACCCATCCCATTAAAAAATGGGCCAAAGACTTAAAGAGAGTCTTCTCTAAAGAAGAAACAAAAATGGCCTATAGACCCCTGAAGAAATGCTCAACATCTCTGGTCATAAAAGAAATGCAATTCAAAAAAACTCTAATATTCCACCTCACTCCATTTAGAATGGCCAGGATCAGGAAAACGAATGAGAACAGATGCTGGAGGGGATGTGGCCAGGAGGGATCACTACTACACTGTTGGTGGGAGTGCAAACTCGTTCAACCACTATGGAAAGCAGTGTGGCAGTGCCTCAAAAGTCTAAACATAAACTCCCCTATGACCAGCAATTCCACTACTTGGTATTTACCCAACAATCCAGAAACAATGGCCTACTAAACCCACTAGCACAACAATGTTCATTGCAGCACAATTCACCATAGCAAAGATATGGAACCAACCCAGATGTCCCTCAGTTGATGAGTGGATCAACAAGTTGTGGTAATTGTACACAATGGAATTCTATGCTTGTGTCAGAAAGTATGACAGCGCCCCTGGTTGGAAATGGAAAGACTTAGAACAAATCATATTAAATGAAGTAAGCCAGACTCAAAGGAAATTAGGCTCAGTGGTTTCCCTCATTCGTCATAATCAGTAGAAACCTTGGGCTCTACTAGCAGAGATTTGCAATAGAGCAAAGGGCCATATATAAGGCCATATAATGTGAAGCTAATTGAAAGGACCTCCAGGATATTGAAACAAAAGCCACATAATGAATGATTGTTGTCCTTAATGTACTATGTTGTCTCTCATCTCCTTTGCTGTCCCTTGGTTATCCCATATTGGTATAGTATCTCACTTTGTTATCTGATATATTGAATTTATTTGTATTTGGATATTTGAAATTTGATAGGGAAGGGGGGAAAACCAAGAGGGGTGGGGGGTGTGGGGTTGGAGGGAAATGGGTACCAAGACATGTGAAAGGGTATCAATGTACATGAATTAATGCACCTTCTATCTGGCAAATATCATGAAACCCTTTTACTAATTACAATAAAAAAAATTAAAAAAAAAGAAAGATGTAGTGTGTGGGGAGGATGACGGGGTCGAATACATTTCCTCTTAGAAATATACCTCATCTGGTTGCCCTGGATTTTCCTGGCCTTCTTCTTAGAGAAAGGCCTGTTATACTGGATTTGTGGCTTGGCAATGATCAACACGTACATCTTCGAGTAAGACATCAACAACTTCCATGCCTGAGACTCGAGTTTCCTGACCATAGGCAACAGCACAGCAACATCTTTCTTCCTCCTGAGCCACAGGCCAAGTGATCTGGCTTGAGTTGGTTGTTAGTTACAGTGGCTTGGTTACCAGGGTTCCATATTCTTTTCCATTGTGTGGGATGCAGGGTCACCTTTTAGGGCCCAATGACCAAAGATATTTGCTCACAGAAGACCTCACCAAAGACGTACTGGAGGCTGAATCTCTCCTCCAATCTCACAATATACTTGTAAATGTAGTAAACAGCACACCTTATTTGTCCAATCCCAATGTCTTCCACTAGGCCCAACTACCAGTCTGGTCTCAGGCTCAAGGAGCCTTTCTTAGGTAAGATCCAAACTTAAGGGTCAATATTGCCCTCATCCTTTACAAAACATTTGCTTCACAGTGCCTTCTCTGCCTGCATTTTGCCCCTTGTCGAATTTTTTTTTGTTTTTGCTAGTCTTGGGACTTGACCTCCGAGTGTGAAAATTGTTCTTGGGCTTTCTTTAAGCTTTAGCTGTCCCACCGAGCCACAGCACCACTTGCAGCGTTTTCTATGTGTGTGGTAATGAGTAATCAAACCTGAGTTTTTTTGCGTGGTAGCCAAGGACTCTACCACTAGGTCAAACACACAGGGCATCTTGCACATATTTTTGACGTCAATCTACTAGGATATTATTAGGTTTCTGTATCCTAATAAATTTTTTCCTGATGATTAGCTTTGTTGTCATGTGTAAATAATGCAAGAGGGAAAAACACAGAAGAATTAGTGAAATTTATAAGAAAGCATTACACACATAGATAAGTGTTCATTCTTTGTAGGAGAAAGGATATTTTGATATGATGATGATGACTTTATAATTACTATGTCAGGGTTGAGAGTTTGGCACAGTGGTCGAGTGCTTGCCTAGCATCCATGAAGATCTGGGTTTGATTGCTCAGTATCACATAGATAGAAAATCTAGATGGGGCACTGTGGCTCAAGTGGCAGAGAGGTAGACTTGAGAAAAACCGAGGACAGTGCTCAAGCCCTGTATTCATGCCCCAAGACTGGCAGAAAGATAAAAGAAAATAAAAATGCTGTTTACGAGCTAATTCACTCACAGCATTTGCTTCTGAAATCTTCGCTTCTGCACCTTGTGAAATACCCCTTTCCCTCAACGTAGACAAGAAAAACAGATCCATCCCATGGTCCACTGTGAGGCCACTGGTTGGGCTAAGAGCTAGTCGTGCAGCAACACATAAGTTTTATTCTAATACTTTCCAAAGTTTGTACTCAAATATGCTACCTACTTACCAACTTAGCTCAGTTATCCTTATGCTATACCTTTTCGTCATTACTACAATATTCTTACACTCCTACGTTAATCCTCTTGTACCTCCCCTGACCTCTCTCATTCTTTTTTTCTATCTTGGAACTCTGCCCGTCTTTCAACCCTTATACTGTACGGATCTACACTTGATGGCTGTTGAGCAATACTGTATATGTAGGTGGTTAATGATTCTCTAGGCTCAGAGGGATTTAAAGACAATAGAGATTGGATTGAGAGGCTTATTGTTTTGGGTGTAAATTTTTTATCAGTGGTTGTATTAGACTGGTCTGTAAGTGCACAAATAGAAAGAGTGATAATACCAATCAAAACTTGTGAACATCTAGTGTCTGCCAGATACAGAGGTCTAGGTTGGTTATATCTGAAAAACTATAATCGTATTTAGTAGTAATCTTGCTCCCATTTTCAAATGGGCAGAACAAGAAACTCAAGAAAAATATCAAATCAAGAAAAACATCCCCCACCCAATGTAAACAGACAATGGAACAGTCACTGGCACGCCTAGAGGAGAGTCTTCCAAGTACTACACAAATGCAATGGATAAACATCAGTAATGGAAAACGTGAAAATATAAAGTAAGAGATAATGGAGGAAGCCATAGCTGAACAAGAGGAAAGCATAAACAAGGTGATAAGTGAAAAAGAAGAAGCCATAAAGGAGGACATAATAAAAGTTTTTCAAAGAAAGATGGATGAATTCATAGAATCCAGAAGTAAAAACGTGACCAAACTCCAGCAAATGTCCAAAGAAAATAAAGCTACTAAGCTAACCACTGAAAAGGAAATCAAGGAGGTAAAGAAATCCATACATGATCAAAAACAAGAGATGTAAGGCATCAAAATTGAGCAATTAGAAGCAAGGGAGATGAAAAATACAGTAGATAGCTTTGATAGCAGGTTAGACAATGCAGAGGAGAGAATTTCCGGGGCTGAAGAAAATTTAGGTATTATAGAGAAAGAACAGAAAATGAGTCAATCCAAATCTAGGAAATATGAGAGAGTGCTTCAGGAGGTCCAAGATACAATTAGGAAGCCTAATTTAAGGCTAGTTGGTACTGAGGAGGGCGTGGAGAAAGAGGTCAATGGTATTGGAAATATACTTCAGGGAATCATCTCAGAGAATTTCCCAAATACCCAGAAGGGCAGGCCCATCCAGATACGAGAGGCTTTTAGAACCCCAAACAGACCTGACCAGAAAAGAACATCCCACCGCCACATTGTGATCCGAACTGGATCAATAGAAACGAAAGAAAAGATCCTAAAGGCAGCCAGCGAAGAGGGATCAGTAACCTATAAAGGCAAACCAATCAGAATAACCCCAGATTTCTCAGCAGAGACCATGCAAGCACGAAGTGACTGGAAGCATATATGTCATTCCCTTAAATCAAATCACTACCAACCAAGAATACTGTAGCCAGCTAAGCTCTCATTCATAACTGAGGGAACAATAAAAACATTCCATTCCAGGGAAAAGCTGCAACAATATGTCGAAACAAAACCAACACAACAGAGAATTCTCAAAGATGCTCTATAGAGAGATGAATACTTTAAAACCCTAAAAAATGAAATTAAAGCAGAACTAAGGAAATGGAAAAAGCTCCCATGCTACTGGATTGGAAGAATCAACATTGTGAAAATGACAATCTTGCCAAGGGCTATCTACAAATTCAATGCAATACCCATCAACATCCCAATGTCATTCTTCAAAGAAATAGAAGAGGCAATTCAAAGTTTCGTATGGCCTGATAGCTATGGAACAGATCTCTCCTTAGCTACCACAGTCAGTGGCTGCTCTCCATCTAGGGTTAGGGCACCTGCTCAGCCATCAGGACACCCCATGCCAGGACAGAGGCCTAAAATTCAGATGGCAGCACAGGGGTGAAGATGATCTCACCGTAGCCCGAGTTACATGGCTGTCCCTGCATGCAGGACAGGATGAGTTGGGGGAAGATGTTCTTTGTGTTTTTCCACAGTGACTTGGAATAATAAAAGACCCCTTATAGTCTGTCTTCTTGCATGATACATAATGTTTAATCTCACCTTCTCCACCAAAATCTCACCTTTCTCATTGAGACATAGGTGGCCCTGTTTACTAGCAGCAAAGGCTCAAACGCGCAGTTTCAGGTGTCACCACTGCCTCTGTTACTGGGTAGATCCAACTCTGTCATCGATTCTGAGGTCTGCTCTGGGAGTCTTGGTCACAAGTTGTTCTGTGGCATCTGCTGCCAGCCTGTGCCTATTTGCTTCCTTTTCCTCCAGCAGCCTACAACAGGGAATGAAGTTCAGGCGCTGATACTCTCCTTCATGTGCAGGGCAGGATGAGCCCAACCCACCCTCATTTCCTCTTCCAATTTTTGGGAAAAAATGTGCTGGCAGAAGTCCTCAGGTGTGGGGCATGGCTGATCCACACTTTTAATCCAGGCTGGTCAGGAGGCTGAGATCTGAGTATGGAAGTTCCAAGTCACCTAGAACAGGAAAGTCTGATAGATTCTTACTACCAAAAATAAAAACAGCTGGGAATGGAGTTTGGGCTCAAGTGGTAAAGGGCTAGTCTTGAGTACAAATGCTTAGTGCCCAGGCCCTGAGTTCAGGCTCCAGCACTGCCAACAACCTCACTTTAGTGAGATTTTAGCTTTATCCATGTAGGCACATCTCACTGGAATCTTTGCTGGTAGAGATAGTCTTCATAATTTTGTCTCAAGGTAAAGGTCCTCCTGGAGTAGTAGACAAAAGGTGTCATGGAGAGAGGAGCCCCACTTGCTCCAGGTTTGAAGATGGCACAGGTCAAACCAGCATGGAGTTGGCACATCAGTCTTTTTCCTAGCACCACCTACCAGTGAATGTCAAATGACATTGATTGTTGTGGGATTGTGTGATTCAAGTGCCCCATTAAGGGCAGTATTAGCACATCCAAACTTGGATACCAGGAATGCTGAAATCTCAAAGATAAGATTTCTATTGGCTACAGAAATGCCGGTGTGTCTGTTATTCACTAAAAGTTCAGGTGCAAAGATTCTGAAGCTTGATGCCATGTGTTTATTCCATTTAGTAAAATTATTTTAATGCACTGTATAAGTTAAAACATTTGATAAGTGTCAGGGGTAGTGAAAACATTGTTCTTGAATTCAGGTGTCTGGCAGGGTAATGGGGGGGGTGTTGGTGGCTGGGACTATGAAGCTGGAGCTGCTATCAAACCATGGATCATGTTCCTCTTTGTCTGGGAGAAATGACTCCAAAGATGAAATTTGAATGGTGAGGAAAGATGATGATGTACTCAGGAAATTTCTCCTAAACAAATGCTCATGTGGAAGTGGGATGGGGGCTGGGCATATCTGAGGCAGAGCTTAAGGGGGCTTCTCATGGCCTTGAGAACGTTCCTTGCGACTTCAGGCATGCAGCAGGGTGTTTTAGATGGCCATTGTGAGATGGATGGAATAAGACTGGAGACAAGATGAATGCTGGGATCCTGCAATGCTCTTGCATGAGTGGCTGGTGGCTCACCTGAAAGAACTAATTATGTCTAGAAAAGAAATCAGGAATGTGTTTTGATTAGATAATACCTGTAATCCGAGGCATATTCAGGATCCTGATCTTAGTATTGTGGTTTAAAACCAACCCAGCAAAGGGAAAAATGCATGAGACTCTTACTCCCAGTTTAGAGCAAGAACAAAGATTGAAGTAGAGCTGTGGCACAAGAGCTAGAGTGCTACCTTGAGCATGGAATAGCGAAGAAAAAGCTCCAGGTCTTGAGTTCAAGGCCAGGAATGAAAGAAGGAAGGTAAAAAAGGGAAGTATGTGAGGAAGGGAAATATATAAATGAAAGAGAGAAGGAACTAGAAATTTAAAACTAGAGAATATTTAAAAGTCATCAGTCCTTCTAAGAAAAGTGTTGGAGTATGGGTTCTATATGTGGTGAACTGGAAGCCCAGCAGTGACTTGTTAACCAAAGAGTCACCATGATGAGCAAAGGATAGAAATCTGCATGAGCCTCTTAGCGGATGGAGTCACAGAAGAGAACCTCAGCTCCCATCCCATAGTTAGAAGTATATAGAGATGGGGAAGTTGGCATCACCTTGATGTCATTGTGTCCATGGAGACTGGAAGCCATGGCTCTGTGAAAGCACAATGTTCTGGTTACTGAGCTGAGAGGCTGAGGAGAGCCAAGTCCTGGCCATGAAGAAATCAGGGTGGCAGCAGAGCAACTCTGCTGCAGTGTGTGCCTGCTTGGCTGTTCTTATTCTGTGGTGGATCAGGCCGGAGCGGGTGATAGTAACTGTTTTGTGGTCACAAGCCCTTCACCAAGAGCTTCCTCTGGGATCCTCATAAGCTACAGGGTGGCTGGTGGTGGGATGTGTGTGGGGTGGAAGTGACAGAGGGATGGACGCATGACAAGGTGGGTGAAGAGATGAGAGGAATGATGAGAGCCCAGTTCATTGGTTTCCAAGGTTAATGGGTGGGAGGTAGAGAGGCATGAAGGAGGAAAGATGGAGGCAGGGGAAGGTGGTGACAGAGTGAGGCCATCTGTAGTGCCAGCCTGGCCATCATCTGAAGCCCATAGGCAGCTTTCTGATCCCTCACTTTGTCCTGCTCCTTGTGCAGGGAATGTCACGTGTACCCAGAGCTAGGGGTGGGGAAATGTTAGTAGCACCTGGAGAAACATTGGCCTCTACCTGGGTGAGGGTGGTTATGGCTCCCATGCTGGGTGGCCTGATAGCTATGGAACAGATCTCTCCTTAGCTACCACAGTCAGTGGCTGCTCTCCATCTAGGGTTAGGGCACCTGCTCAGCCATCAGGACACCCCATGCCAGGACAGAGGCCTACAATTCAGATGGCAGCACAGGGGTGAAGATGATCTCACCTTAGCCCTACTTACATGGCTGTCCCTGCATGCAGAACAGGATGAGCTGGGGGAAGATGTTCTCTGTGTTTTTCCACAGCCTATCCTGTCCTCTTCTTGTGTCTGATTAGACCAAGAGAGTACCAGGTTCCCTCTCATAGTCCTGGTTCTTTTTCTTTTACAGTCATGAGGCTTGAACTCAGGTCCTGAGTACTGTCCCTGAGCTCTTTTGCTCAAAGTTGATTCTCTACCATTTGAACCATAGTGTCATTTCCAGCTTTTCCTTTTCATGTGGATCTCTGATATCTCCAGTGCTGTGCCTGCAGGGAGGCACTCACCCCACAGACAGAGCCACCTCTGCCGTGACTGTGACTGCCCACAACCCTCACACCCACTCCTTGCACACCCCTCGACTCCAGTTTTAGCTCCTCTTGGACTGGGTGTCCAGCCTACCCCTTCCTACACTCACAAAGGGTCTACAATTGTCTTCCCAGGGTCCTTTCTTCTGCCAGCCAGAGTACAGACTGTGCACATCTTGACCATCACAGAGCTCAAAGCCAAAGGCTGAGATGCAGAAGGGGGTGCCCCGGAAGCTGCACAGGGCCCATGGATCATCCTGTGCATCCCCCAGCCTGTGACTTCCCCCACCCCCTTGGCAGGGAAGCTCCATGCCCACATCCTGATCCCTGGTCCCCTCCAATTCCATTCTCCCTTGGATTTTGCAGACTGTCTACCATCAGGATCTAAAATTCTATTCATCACTTTATGTCCTTATCACTGATTTGCTACTTTGGCAGGATCTCCCCGTGCCTGGAGAGTGGGCATGTCATGTACTCTCTGTGGAGACGTTGCCCCAGGAGAAGAAATATGCAGTTCATGTGAGTGTTGGACAGGGCAGGAGGGCTCCCTAGGATCAGAAGCCAAGGGGTGCAGATGGGGGAATGCTAGGGGCCCCAGGGGACAGTGGGAGTTAGGGCACAGTTGGTTCCTTCTGCAGGGTTGACACCGCTTCACAAACCCAACAGAATGAGATTCGCATTACAGATGTCTGAGACAGTGCAGTTGCCAATGGGCGCAGGGGTCACTGTCACCCCCAGATGCTGGCTGCATGCTGGGATGCACGCAGAGATATTTTCAAGATCAGATAATGAGGATGTTGCAGGGTGTAACCATTCTTTTCAGATGGCTCTCTACCTCTCTTGAGCTTCATCTCTATCTTTGGCTTTTTCTTGGCAGTTAACTGGACATGACAGTTTCATGGACTTTCCTTTCTGGACTGGCTTCAAACAGAAGCTATGCACAGTTTTCAAACCATACCCTACTGAAGAAGGGAAGCTTGATCTGGTGCTTAACTGGGTTGCACTTTGGCTCCGTTTGCTATGCCTCACGGGAGGGGGCTCATCATTTGTAGACTAAGATCTCATGACCTTCAAAGCCAAATGCTACCTGAAAGTTCAGGGTCCCAGCCTATGTGTTGGGCCTGGGTGAATACATTCTCTGTTAGGCTGGGTCATCAACCCATGTTTTAAGCTGGAAGTAGGCAGTGCCACATTTGATAAGAACATCTGCCAGAAATTGTCACCTCATGAAAGCAGATTCTAAATTTGTATTCCATTTCCTGTGGTGGAGAAATCCCCTCCAAGTTAGACAGGCTCATATCCACCTGCAGGTCACACTCCTAATGCAGCCTTGAGTGTCCTCATGGTATTGGGATCTAAGTTTGTAGGGAATGCTGGTTTAGTCCATGAATTAGCTGGACAAGTGATGACAAACGTGTTGTGGATTAATATGAGAACAATTTAAGAAGCCCTGGAGGAGCATCAACCTGACCCTCTGTGGTGCTATAAATCTGATAGGATGTTCCAGACTGAGAAACAATCACATGGCTTTGTGTTTGGCATCCAGACAAGTGAGTGCATGTCTTAGCTGTCAGCCAATACAGAGGAGGACATGAATAAGTGGGTGGAAAGCATCTGTCAGACCCCTGTCTGGGGGCAGATGGAGAGAACATACGAAGGTAGATACCATGGCTGTGGTGGGGCCAAAAAATAGGGTAAAGAGGCAAAGGAACCAGGTACTGGTAGCTCAAGACTGTCATCCTAGCTACTCAGGAGTTTGAGATCTGAGGATCACAATTCAAAGCCAGCCCAGGACAGAAACTCCATGAGACTCTTATCTGCAATAAACTACTGAATGCAAGAAGCTCTAGCTCAGTGACAGCATCCAGGCCTAGCGTTCAAAACCCAGGACTGGCAGAAAAAAGTATCAAAGGACAAGAAGCTGGCCAAAAGTTAGAGGGACTCTATCTTGACAAACAATACAATGGTAAGTTGCACTCAGAAGACTTGCACAAAATCTGGAAATGCCTGAGACCTATCTATGTATGTTTCCTGTTTGTCTAAATACATATGTTTATGCATTTATATATTAGTATAGACAGACAGATCAATATATATGACTATACATATATACATAGCCAGACACTTATGGGTGGGTGGTATACTGTGTGAGAGTTTGTGTTTGTGTTTTGTGGATGGCTATCTCTGTTTAAGAAAAATAGAAAATATGTAAATATCTTTAAAAAAAACTTGATAAAATATAGAGAGTCATAAGCTCTTGAGGGAATCTGAAATGACAAGATTATTCACAGGCACGTTTATCCTTATGGATTCCTCAGCAAGTTTTAATTTTTTTATTATTTTCTCTCTTTTTTTGAACCAGTGCTAAGGATTTCTCTCAGGGACCAGGTGCTGCCAATTACTAATTTTCTCATGGCTGGTACAAGAGGAACTGAGCCACAGTTCCACTTTTGCCTTATTTATTCGTGCTTAACTGAAGATAAAGATTTCTATCAGTGACTTTCTTTCAGGGGCTGGATTCTAACGAGGATCCCCAGACCTCAGCCTTCTCTATAGCTACAATTAACAATATGAGAACCCAGCACTGGGTTCCAATGCACAGGGCAAGAAATTGAGTGAATCTCTCAACTCCAACTAGCTATAATAAGCTAGAAGTGAAAGACCAATACCTTTGAGGAAAAGATGCTGAGGGTTATCACACAGGCCCTATGAGTAAGCCCTAAACCCTGTACCCATGTGTGCATGCACACATTGGCAGATACACACACACATGCACACACACAATATCTCAGGCAATATTGTATTTTGAAATAATATCCAAAGATTGGACAACAGGATAGCAAGTAATAAAATCTGTTTTTCTTGTCTACATTTAGGGAAAGGGATAAGTCACAAGATGCAGAAGTGAAGAATTCAGAGGAAAATGCTGTGAGTGAATAACTTGTAAAAAGCACATTTCTTTTCTTTCCTTTTCTTTTGTTTTTTCTGCCATTCCTGGGGCTTGAACTCAGGGCCTGAGCACTGCTCTCGGCTTTTCCCAAGTCTAGCCCTCTGCCACTTGAGCCACATTGCCCTATGGATTTTTATATCTGTGTGATATTAAGGACTCAAACCTAGATCTTCATGGATGCTAGGCAAGCACTCTACCACTGGGCCAAACTCTAAACCCATATAAAGTATTTATAAATAGTCATCATCATATCAAAAGATCCTTTCTCCTACAAAGAATGAACACTTATCTATGTCTGTAAGACTTTTTTATGTCACCAATGCTTCTGTGATTTTCCCACTTGCATTTTTACAGATGACAGCACAGATATTCATCAGGAAGAAAAATAGATTAGGATACAGAAACCTAACAACGTCCTAGTAGATTGAAGTGAAAAATATGTGCAAGATGGCCTGGGTGTTTCATCTATTTGTAGAGTTCTTGGCTACCACACAAAAAGACTCCGGTTTGATTCTGCAGTACCATATACATAGAAAACGCTGGAAGTGGTGCTGTGGCTTGGTGTGACAGCTATAGCCTAAAGAAAGCCTAAGAACAATAGTCACGCTCTGAGGTCAAGTCCCAGGACTAGCAAAAAAAATGTGCAAGAGGCAAAAAGCAAGCTGAGAAGGCACTGTGAAGCAAAATGTCTTGTGAAGGGTAAGGGGAATAGTGACAGTTAAGCTTGGATCTTACCTAAGAAAGGCTCCTTGAGCCTGAGACCAGGCTAGCACTTACGCCTAGTTAATGACTTTGGATTTGAACAAAAAGGTGTGCTGTTTACTACATCCATATGTGAGGTGGGAAAGAAGATTCAGCCTCCAGTATGTCTTTGAGGAGGTCTTCTATGAGCAAGGAGCTATGGTCATTGGGCCTTGAAAGGTGACCCTACCTCCCTCACAATGGAACAGAATATGGAACCCTGGTAACTAAGCCACTGTATGTGACAACCAGCTCAAGCCAGCTCCCTTGGCCTGTGGCTCAGGAACCAGACAGATGTTGCTGTGCTGTTGCCAAAGGTCTGGAGGCTCGCATCTCAGGCATGAGAGATATGGATGTCTCACTTGAAGAAGTAGATGCTGGATCAGTGCCAAGCCAAAATTCCAGTATATCAGGCATTTCTCTAGGAAGAAAGCCAGGAAACTCCAGGGCAACTCAGATGAGGTATATTGAGAGGAAACGTATTTGAACCCATCAGCCTGCCCACAGACTACAACCTTCTTGTGTGCTTTCAAGTGACTATACTGAGATTAGAGTGTGTCATTTCCAATCTACTCTATTCCAATTCCTCAGTGTGAAGTGTGGTCCCATTCCTACGTTTGAAATATCCACTGTTTTGCCAAATTGTGTGATGGTAAGTCAGCTCAGACTCTGAATGTGCCTTGTAACCTATGGATCCTGGAGGAAGGCCTGTTGGAGATGCTGCTGACAAAGCTGATCCCTGCCTACCAGAAAGGTGATCTCTTTTATGTGGGAAACTTCCTGCACAATTTCAAATAGTGGAGGACAATGTAGTAGTTGCTGGAAATTCTCTTGAAAAAGTGAGTGTTCCCCCTCCAAACCCAGGTTTGCTCACCCCTCCTGGCCAAGTCTTGGAATACTTGGCTCCTCTCTGAGCCTGTTTGGTTCACTGGGGTGTTCACAGGGGAGCTAAGCATGATACAATTGCACAAACTACTTTATTATGACTGGGACACCATGCCATTTCATTTCCCTCACAAGCTACTGGAGTCTCAACAGTGTGCTTACTGAGAAGTTGGATTTCAGGCATGAGTAAGTGGCTCCCAACTGCAGCCCTCACCTAGGTGACATCCTAGGAAATCCCATTTCCCAGTAAGAAATGAGGTGTCAGAACTAATGGCGGAGGCCTGTGAAATACTGGAGTCAGAGGAAAAGCTGGGGGCTGAATCACTTTTGAGCAATCAGGGAGGGATTGTGATAGCTTTGCCTGTTAGAACCTGAAAGCATTTACATTTTGGTGTGTGGTCCAGTGCTGCCACTTGAACCTGAACCCAGGTATAAATGCCATCCCTTTGGTGTTCAAAAATTAGCACTGCACCATTTGTGTCATAGGTCAAGTTCTGGCTTTTTGCTGCCTAATTGAAGACAAGTGCCTTTAGACTTTTACTGACTAGACTGGCTTTCCACTGTGATCTTCAGAGCTCAGCCTGCTGGCTAAGATTAGAGGAATGAGCATTTAGTTCTTTATTTAGAGCATTCACTTATTGATTTATTTAGAGCATTTCCTTAGTTAATTTAAGGTGCGTTTACTTTGGACAGATGCATAGAGGCCTCTCTCAGAAGCTTCTGGAAGTGGGGTGTAAAAGTCATCCTGTTCTCGAGTGTCTCTTACCGCCCTCCCAGCACATAAGTGCACATCTCTGCAGGACAGCCACAGCATTAGAGTCCTGCAAGAAAGGGGCTTTGGTAGAAGGCTCAGGATGGAGAGAGAAGGCTCTCACTTTCCTTGTACCGAATGTGCCCACAGCATCATGTGTTCCATCTATACGATGTGAATGGACTTCTACCCCAGTGATTTCTACGAGTTCAAGAACTGCCACACCCTGACACAACTCAAGCTCTATATGAGGCTCCACATGCCGGCTTTGGACCTGCTCTTCTAAACACATACTTTTTGACCAGCTGGAGGAATGTGCGACCAGTAAGACCAAGAAAAAGTAGAAGTCCTGGTGTGGGTGCCTCAGAGCCTGTGAGTAGGAAGCCCATGTGGTCTAGATATTGGTTGGCCCTTACTTCTACAGAGCTTGGCAAAATGCCCTTTATGGGTGATGTCAGCCAGGTAATGTCTGTCCTCTAAAGGACTCGGGAATAAGCACTCATTAGAAAGACCCTACACCTCCTCAGTGTTCAGTCCAAACTCCAGTTCTACAGGTTCCTCCATTAGGTCCTCATGGAAGTTGAGTGACACTTCAACTTGCAGAGTCCACTCTGTCCACTCTGTACCTATTGGGTCATCGTGGAAGAGCTTATCCTGAACTCCAGATGAAAAACCCACCAATGGAGCTGGTGACTGATGGAGACAGAGAATCATCACTGCACTCCAGAAAGCATGGGCCTTCTGTAGAAATTACCAAACAGGTTTAGAGTCCTGTGGATATAACTTTTGCTCTGAACCCAATGTGTGACACAGTTGAACCTGCAGATACTATGGAGGAAGAAAAAGAGCAGCCAGATTTCCTTCCGTTTCCTTTCACACTCCACCCAGAGTCAGTCCATCTGAGTCAGAGTAACACTCCACTTATTGTGCAAGCTGAAGGGGCACACGCTGGGCTCATGGAAAATGTCCCCATGGGAAGCAGCAAGTGTACTCTCAATACTGGATTCATTGGAGGAAAATGAATCCATCCTCACAGAATATCCAGACCCATCCATCTCACTAAAAGAGACTCAATCTCCATTCGACAAACCAGAATCCATCCTCCTCTTAACTCAGGAAGGACATTCTGTTTCTCATGAGGAAGGAGACCCTTCTGAGGACTCTGAAGTAGAATTACTGTCTGAAGGCAACTTGGAGGCCAGTCTGGATTTAGAGCTTCCCTGTCCCCTTCCTAAAAAGACATCTCTTTATCTTGCTCTCATGATTCTTGTCAAGTATTCATTGTATTTACTTTGCTAACTATTAAACTCTCATTGTTAATATTATGGTGTGCAGTTCTTCAGTCCTTATTATACTGTGTTTTATTTTACACTTAGAATGTGAGACCTCAGACACCTAGGTCCTGGGTGGGCCAAAAACCAGACAGGTCTGGTCCCATAGAAGACAACCTTACTGGATATACAGGGAACTATGAAATGCATGGAATCACCAGGAATCCAGGCCAGGCCTCCATGGAAAGACAAGTCAGCTATCAAAGCTTAAGGACAGAGCAGATGGCTGGAAATGTGTTTTGTCAATCGGGAGAAGTGCCAGAGTAACTCTAATATTATGTGGGACTCTGTACTGTGAGTTCAAGTCTGTTTATATATCCATTGTGCTTTGTACAAATATTTAAGAAAATTAAAACTCCACAATAGCATCAAAAATCTACTTTGGCTTTGAATGTGGCCTAGTTGTAGAGTGCTCGCCTAGTATACAAGAAGACCTTGATTCAATTCCTCGGCACTGCATACACAGAAAAAGCAGATGGGGCACTGTGGCTCAGGTGTCACAGTGCCACCCTTGAACAAATGTGGCCAAGGACAGTTCCTGGTCCCTCAGTTCAAGCCCCAGCAGTAGCTAAACAAGAAATCATACCATTTTCCACACATTTGGAAATAAATCTGTTTTATCTAACCCTACTTCTTTTTTTGCCAGTCCAGGGTGTGTGCCACCAAGCCAAACTACTGGCCCCCAAACTTACTATCTTTAATAATTTAATTTTTTACATAATCATATTTCATGCTGTCTGTATTAATACCATAAACAGTATGCTTAGTGTAATAATGTTAAAGGTAAAACATAAGAAATTAATAACTAAAATTCCTTTTTTATTAGTTTTATAGCATTACTACAATTTTATGAGAAAAATTACCTAGAATGTTTATTTTAGAGTTCAAGTAATCCATTGTGATAAATATATCAACCTACATCATTTATTTGAACACATTTTAAACTATTTTTTTCAGGAATGAAAATACATATATATTTGTTGTAAATGACATTTATGACTTGGGGGAAGGGAAAGAGAAAAGGGGGGAGGGGGTAACAGTGTTTACAAGAAATGTACTCATTACATATGTAACAGCAATCTCTTTGTATATCACCTTGACAACAGATTTTTTGAAAAGTACAATAAGTTTAAATATCTACTTTGGGGAGAATTTTTTTTGCCAATACTGTGCTTAGATTCAGGACCTGAGCACGATCCTTGTTTTTGTTTTTTTTATTCTTAAGGCACAAGTTCTATCACATGTGCCACAGCACCACTTTTATCTTTTTTATCTATGTTGTGCTGAGGAATTGAACTTGGGTCTTCATTCATGCTCGGCAAGAACTCTTCCACTAGGCTTAACTTATGGCCCCAGTGGGAAGGAAGTTTTCCATAAAATATGTAGGAAATATGTCCACTAAGGACAAGCCATCAAAAATAGAAGAAAAATTATATACTTAGATAACGACATGCCAGTATTATGGCAGATCTCTGTAATTCTAGCTTCAAGAGTGGCCTATTTGGACCGGGAGTTGGCTGGCTGAAGTAAAGTGCTATCCTTGAGCAAGCCCTAGGACAGTGCTCTGGCCATGAGTTGAAGCCATAGGACATGAAAAAATAATAATTTAATGCCCGTGACTGGTGGCTCACCCTGGTAATCCTAGCTACCCTGGAGGATCGAGGTTCAAAGACGGCCCAGGCATAAAAATCTGTGAGAATCTTATTTCCAAATAATCCAGAAAATTCAAAATGACAATGTGCCTCAAGTGGTGGAGCTCTTGCCTTGAGCTGAGAGCTTAAGGTAAACATCCAGGCCCAGAGTTCAAGCCCCATGAGTGAAAAAAAGAAAAAGAAAGAAAGCCCTTATCTAAGGCTGGAGTGCACACTAGTGGTAGTTTGCTTGCCTAGTATGCACAAAGCCCTGTGTTCAATTACTCTGTACCACTTACACCAAAAAAAAGCTGGAAATGGTCTCAGAATGTTGGGTTCTGAGGATCACAGTTCAAAGCCAGGCCAGACACTAAAGTCCATGAAACTGTTACTTCCACTTAACCACCAGAAAACCAGAAGTGACACTGAGGCTCAAGGTGTTTAAGGTTGTAGCCTTGAGCTGAAGAGCCCAGGGACACTGCCCAGGTGCACAATTAAAGTCTTACAACCGAGAGAGAGAGAGAGAGAGAGAGAGAGAGAGAGAGAGAGAGAGAGAGAGAGAGAGACAGACAGACAGAGAGAGACAGAGAGACAGAGAGACACAGAGAGAGAGACAGAGAGAGACAGAGAGAGAGACAGAGAGATAGACAGAGAGACAGAGACAGAGAGAGACAGAGAGACAGAGACAGAGAGAGACAGAGAGACAGAGACAGAGAGAGACAGACAGGCAGACAGACAGAGACAGAGACATCAATCAGTCAGGCACTGCTGGCTGAAGCCTGTAATTCTAGCTATTATTGAGGCTGAAATGAAGGATCTTGGTTCAAAGCCCAAAGCCAGCCTGGACACATATGTTTGTGAGACTTACATCACCAATTAACTACCAGAAACCAAAAATGGAGCCGTAGAGGAAGAGTGCTAGCCTTGAGCTGAAGAGCTCAGGGACAGTGTCCAGGCCCAAAGTCCAAGCACCATGACGAATCAATAATAAAAAAGAAGATAGCTAATGGTAATGATGAATAATTTTGTGCTGGGAGTTTGGCCTAGTGGTAGAGTGCTTGCCTAGCATGCACGAAGACCTGGGTTCAATTCCTCAATACCACATACATAGAAAAATGCTGGAAGTGGTGCTGAGGCTGAAGTGGTAGAGCCCTAGCCTTGAGAAAATATAAGGACAGTGCTCAGTCCCTGAGTTCAAGCCCAGGACTGGCCAAATCAAAAGTAGTAGAGCACTGGCAGTGAACTGAAGATCTGAGGAACAGCCCAGGCACAGAGTTCAAGCACCGCAAACAACAACAACAAAATCTATGAAATGGCAGTGGTGGTTTTAAGCTAAGTAAAAATAGAGTAGAAAGTGGAAAAATACATATTTGTGTGTAAGCAAAATAGCCAGACTTGTGCATTAGAACAGGATAGCAACTTGAAAAAAAATTTTGCTTTCCATCTCACTAGGTCCTGTCTCTTAATTTATTCAAGTAAGTAAAATGCTGGGTTTTATAATCATTGCTCTGAATATTAGAAACTCATAATATCTCTCATTAACCAACAAAGACCAGGAACTGGGGCTTCGTTCAAATGGCAGAGTATCAGGCAAGAGAAGAAAAAATTGATGTAAGAACTTGAAGTTCTTGATCCAGAACCTGCATAGTAACAGAGCAGCAGCCTGGTGATGGTACCTCACACCTATAATCTTAGCTACTCAGGAGGCTAAGATCTGAGAATCAAAGTTTAAAGCCAGCCAAAGTACCCAGTTAACTGCCAGAAAAACCAGAAGTGGCACTGTGGCTCACAGATTAAAGCACTAGCCTTGAGCTGAAGAGCTCAGGGACAGTGCCCAGGCCCAGAGTTCAAGCCCCACAATTGACAAAAATCAAACAAGCAAACAAAACTCACAAAGAAGCCTGCAGACCACAGTGGTTCTGCTGAGTCTCTTCTCTATGGGGATCAGGAAACATTTCACTTTTTCTGTCTCTTCCCATCTCAACATTCATTCTAAAATAAGACTGTGTTGAAAGTTTCAATTTATAAAAATGTTTTTCATGAAGCACCCTGAAATATTCATCGCTTATATCTCAATTGAAGATAGTTGATTTGGGGCTGCATTGGTAGAGTGCTAGCCTTGAGCAGAAAAGTTCAGGGCTAGAGCTGAAGCACTCAGTTGAAGACCCAGTGCCAACACACAAAAGAAAATATGCACTTTATACATATTTTCTAATTTCTTAATGAATTTTTCAGTCTGTATAAATATAGGGTACATTCCTTGTTACTTAAGTAAGATTGCTCTTTTTTTTTCTTTTTGCCAGTCCTAGGGCTTGGACTCAGGGCCTAGACATTTTCATTGAACTCGCTTGCCCAAGGTGAGTGCTCTGCCTCTTGAGACACAGCGCCACTTCTAGCTTTTTTCTGAGTATGTGGTACCGGTGAATAGAACCTAGGTCTTCATGCATTCTAGGTGAACACTCTACCATTAGGCTACATTCCAAGGCAGTGAGATTCCTGTTACAGTCATTGTATGTTCACAGAGTTTGATCTCACACACTGTAGGGCCCTGGTTGGCTTTGACCTGTGATCCTAAGCCCTGAGCCTCCTAAGTAGCTGAAATTAAGTTGTGAGATAGCATGATGGCTTCCATTCTTTTTTCTACAAAAATATATGTAGTTATCTAAAATATATCTATAGCTGAAAAAAATGAATCTCTCCCAAACAAATCTTCAAAGAAACAACCATCCTATTAAAAGGTGGGCTAAAGATTTAAAAGAGTATTCTCTGAAGAAAAAATTAAAATGGGCTTTAGACACATGAAGAAATGCTCCACATCTCTAGCAATAAGGGAAATGCAAATCAAAACAACTTTGAGATTCCACCTGACTCCAGTCAGAATGGCCATTATCAAAAAATCTAATAAGAGATACTGGTGGGGAAGTGACCAGGGGGGATCACACCTACACTGTTGGTGTGAGTGTAAACTCGTTCAACAACTAGGGAAAGCAGTGTGGTGGTTCCTCAAAAGACTGAACATAGAGCTCCCCTATGATCCAGCAAATCCACTACTTGGCACCTACCCAATTGTCCAGAAAAAAGGACATACTAAAGCCACTAGCACAATGATGCTCATTGCAGCAGTATTTACCATAGCTAAGATATGAAACCAACCCAGATTCCATTCAGTAGATGACTGAATCAAGAAGATGTGGTACTTATACACAATGGAATGCTATGCTGCCATCAGAATGAATGACATCGCCCCATTTGTAAGCAAATGACAAGTCTTGGAAAAATTCATATTAAGTGAAGCAAGCCAGACCAAAAGAAACATAAGCTCAATGGTTTCCCTCATTTGTAATAATTAGTTCACATCTAGGACTCTCATAGCAGAGGATTACAATAACTCAAAAACCTAGGTATATAAGGTCATATAGGATGAGACTAAATCTAAGGATCTCTAGGATATGGGATCAAGAGCTATATCTTGTGTCATCGTTGCTCTTCATCTTGTGTGATTTTTGTCCTTAATCTACTATGTTATTTCTCATCTCTTAGTTTGCCCTTTGGTTAATGTCAGATTGTTACTGTATCTGATTTTTCCCTGGCATATTGTATATATGTTTATTTGTTTATGTCAAATAGGAAAGGGAAGGGGGGAAACAAGATGACTGGGTAGGGGAGGGGAGAGGGAACTGGGGACAAAAACATGTGGAGTGGAATAAATGTGTGAGAAGTAATGCAGTCCACTACCTGTAAATGTAATCATAACCCCTCTATACATTATCTTGAAAATAAAAAAGAGACTATAAAAATATCTGTAGAAAATGAGGCTGGATGATGGAAACAACCAGATGCCCTACTACAAAAAATGTGACACACACACACACACACACACACACACACACACACACACACGCACACAATGGAATGATACATAGCCAACCGACAAGATAAAATGATGGCATTCTCGGGGAAGTGGATGAAAAGGAAAAAAATCATATTAACTGAAGTAAGCCAAACTCAAAGGAACATAGGCCCAAGAGTCTCCCTCATTTGTCAAATTCAGTAGAAACCTTGGGCTCTGCTACCAGAGATTTACAATAGAAAAAATCTAGAGATATCGTGACAAATAGTATGACACTAAATGTAAGGACCTCCAAGATGAAGAAACAAAACTCATATAATGAGTGATTGTTGTCCTTAATGAACTATGTGATCTCTTATCTCTTTTGCTATCCCTTGGTTATATCATATTGTTACAATATTTCACCTTGTTTTCTGATATATTTCATATGTGCCTAATTGGTTATTTGAAATTGGATAGGGAAGGGGGGAATGAAAATGAGTGGGAGTAGGGGAAGGGAAATGGGGACCATATCATTACATGGGGTATCAAAGTTTGAGAAGTAATGCACCTTCTATCTGGTGAATATAATGTAACCCTTCTATAAATTACAATAAAAATAAATACATAAAAAGAAGATCTGCACAGAAAAAAATAATAATGGCATTTTTGGGGTAGTGGATGAAATTAGAGTGAATCCTGTTGAGTGAGATAAGTCAAGACCAAGGAACAAAAGGTACATGGTATCCTTAATATATGGATATTAGTTTCAAACAGTAGTAGAGCGATGATTGAATAGTTGATACCCAAAGTTCTGGACATAATTTTGGAGATATAAACATAACTACATAGACATAAAAATCTAGGATAGACTATACACTTTATAGACATGTGTTTTATTATAGATTAATCTGTATCTATGACATACAAAGACTCAGCTTAATTTTTACTATATTCTAAAATTTATGTGCCAGTGATTGTATAGCGATTCCCTTCTTGAATACTTGTTGGTTAAACATGACATTTGAAATATGATGTAAAATTAAATGTTACTAAATTTTTTTAAAAAAAGAGGGTAGAGTTAAATACCACTAATGTACTTGCTCTAAGTGGTACAGAAATTTTCTTAATGAATCAAGGGGTTTTATTACATCTTTATGCAATTATTTTAGTTCTGAGTGTTCTACACTCAATCATACTTCTGGAAAGATGATATAGCTGACTGTGTAGATGGTATGAAGACATGCTGGCCTAAACGTAGAATAAAGCATTGGTAAGTGGCTGTTAGCTGTCCAGATTCTACTGGAATATGTGGAATGAATTTATTTATTTTTTATTTATTTATTTATTTATTTATTGAAATTAGTAAAAGGGTTACATGATATTTGCCAGATAGAAGGTGCGTTAATTCACATACATTGATACCCTTTCACATGTCTTGGTACCATTTCCCTCCCCCCCCACACCCTCCGCCCGTCTTGGTTTTCCCCCCTTCCCTATCAAATTTCAAATATCCAAATACAAATAAATTCAATATATTAGATAACAATGTGAGATACTATACCAATATGAGATAACAAGGGAAAGCAAAGGAGATGAGAGACAACATAGTACATTAAGGACAACAATCATTCATTATATAGCTTTTGTTTCACTATCCTGGACTTTCTTTTAATTAGCTTCACATTATATGTCCTTATGTATCAAGATTTTGCTCTATTGCAAATCTCTGCTAGTAGAGCCCAAGGTTTCTACTCATTATGACGAATGAGGGAAACCACTGAGCCTAAGTTCCTTTGAGTCTGGCTTACTTCACTTAATATGATTTTTTCTAAGGCTTTCCATATCCTAACAAATGGGGTGATGTCATTCTTTCTGACAGCAGCATAGAATTCCATTGTGTACAAATACCACAACTTGTTGATCCACTCATCAACTGAGGGGCATCTGGGTTGGTTCCATATCTTTGCTATGGTGAATAGCGCTGCAATGAACATTGTTGTGCTAGTAGGTTTAGTATGACCTTGTTTCTGGATTGTTGGGTAAATGCCAAGTAGTGGTATTGCTGGGTTGTAGGGAAGTTCTATGTTTAGCCTTTTGAGGCACTGCCACACTGCTTTCCATAGTGGTTGAACGAGTTTGCACTCCCACCAACAGTGTAGTAGTGATCCCTCCTGGCCACATCCCCTCCAGCATCTGTTCTCATTCGTTTTCCTGATCCTGGCCATTCTAACTGGAGTGAGGTGGAATCTTAGAGTTCTTTTGATATGCAATTCTTTTGTGACCAGAGATGTTGAGCATTTCTTCATGTGTCTATAGACCATTTTTGTTTCTTCTTCAGAGAAGACTCTCTTTAAGTCTTTGGCCCATTTTTTAATGGGATGGGCGTTCCTTTGGAGGTTAGTTTTGGAGTGATTCAATTTTTTTGAGTTGTTGATATATTTTAGATATGAGGCCTTTTCCGTTGTTTGGTTGGTGAAGATCTTCTCCCACTCTGTAGGCTTCCTGATTAGTTTACTAGCTATATCCGTTGCCATACAAAAGCTCTGCAGTTTAATGCAGTCCCACTTATCCAGCCTTTCTCTGATTTGTTGTGATTCTTGGTCCTTATTAAGCAAGTTTCGACCTGTGCCAAGGAGGCCTAGTGTATCTCCTATTCCTTCCTGTAAACTTTTCAGTGTGTCAGTTTTACCTCCAGATCTTTGATCCATTTGGAGTTAATTCTAGTGCAAGGTGACAAAGAAGGATCCAGCTTTAGTTTTCTGCAGGTGCTTAACCAGTTCTCCCAGCACAACTTGTTGAAGAGGCTGTCTTTCTTCCATTCTATTTTTTTTGGCTCCCTTGTCAAAGATTATGTGGCCATAGGTTTAATATCTGGGTCCTGAGTCCTATTCATTGGTCTTCAGGCCTGTTCTTGTGACAGTACCAAGCTGTTTTGAGAATTATAGCTCTGTAATAGAGTCTAAAGTTTGGAATTGAAATTCCTCCATATGAAATTTTGGATTGCCTCAGCTAGAATGGCCAGGATCAGGAAAACGAATGACAACAGATGCTGGAGGGGATTAGGACTGGAGGGAACACTATTACACTGCTGGTGGGAGTGCAAACTCGTTCAACCACTGTGGAAAGCAGTGTGGCAGTGACTCAAAAGGCTAAACATAGAACTCCCCTATGACCCAGCAATTCCACTACTTGGCATTTATCCAACCACCCAGAAACAAGGACATACTAATCCCACTAGCACAACCATGTTCATTGCAGCTCTATTCACCATAGCAAATATATGGAACCAACCTATATGTCCCTCAGTTGATGAGTGGATCAACAAGTTGTGGTATTTGTACACAATGGAATTCCATGCTGCTGTCAGAAAGAATGGCATCGCCCCATTTTTAGGATATGGAAAGACTTAGAAAAAATCATATTAAGTGAAGTAAGCCAGACTCAAAGGAACTTAGGCTCAATGGTTTCCCTCATTCGTCATAATCAGTAGAAACCTTGGGCTGTACTAGCAGAGACTTGCAATAGAGCAAAATCTTGATACATAAGGACATATAATGTGAAACTAATTGAAAGGACTTCCAGGATAGTGAAACAAAAGCCATATAATGAATGATTGTTGTCCTTAATGTACTATGTTATCTCTCATCTCCTTTGCTGTCCCTTGGTTATCTCATATTGGTATAGTATCTCACTTTGTTATCTGATATCTTGAATTTATTTGTATTTGGATATTTGAAATTTGATAGGGAAGGGGGGAAAATCAAGATGGGTGTGGGGTGTGGGGGGGAGGGAAACGGGTACCAAGACATGTGAAAGGCTATCAATGTATGTGAATTAATGCACCTTCTATCTGGCAAATATCATGTAAGCCTTTTGCTAATTACAATAAAAAAATGCAAAAAAAAAGAAAAGCAGAAAATGGTTCTGTCACTCTAGTGGTATAGCACAAGCCTTGAGAAAGCCCAAGGACAGTGCTCAGGCTCTGATTGCCTAGAGCTGTTTATATATGTATATATAATGTACATATATGCCTATGTAAATATTCACACACATGTATACCACAATTTTGTCAATGAAAAATGTATGAAAAGTAAACTAAAATGAATTTTTTGTTTTTAGGTGGAATGATTCATCTCATATAAATACATTTTAGTGTTTAAACAAAATAAATAAATAAATAAATAAATAAATATAGGGTACATTCCTTGTTACTTAAGTAAGATTGCTCTTTTTTTTTCTTTTTGCCAGTCCTAGGGCTTGGACTCAGGGCCTAGACATTTTCATTGGACTCGCTTGCCCAACGTGAGTGCTCTGCCTCTTGAGACACAGCGCCACTTCTAGCTTTTTTCTGAGTATGCGGTACCGGTGAATAGAACCTAGGTCTTCATGCATTCTAGGTGAGCACTCTACCATTAGGCTACATTCCCAGGCAGTGAGATTCCTCTTACAGTCATTGTATGTTCACAGAGTTTGATCTCACACACTGTAGGGCCCTGGTTGGCTTTCAGCTGTGATCCTAAGCCCTGAGCCTCCTAAGTAGCTGAAATTAAGTTGTGAGCCAACATGATGGCTTCCATTCTTTTTTCTACAAAAATATATGTAGTTATCTAAAATATATCTATAGCTGAAAAAAATGAATCTCTCCCAAACAAATCTTCAAAGAAACAACCATCCTATTAAAAGGTGGGCTAAAGACTTAAAAGAGTATTCTCTGAAGAAAAAATTAAAATGGGCTTTAGACACATGAAGAAATGCTCCATATCTCTAGCAATAAGGGAAATGAAAATCAAAACAACTTTGAGATTCCACCTGACTCCAGTCAGAATGGCCATTATCAAAAAATCTAATAAGAGATACTGGTGGGGAAGTGACCAGGGGGGATCACACCTACACTGTTGGTGTGAGTGTAAACTCGTTCAACCATTAGGGAATGCAGTGTGGTGGTTCCTCAAAAGACTGAACATAGAGCTCCCCTATGATCCAGCCAATCCACTACTTGGTATCTACCCAATTGTCCAGAAAAAAGGATATACTAAAGCCACTAGCACAATGATGCTCATTGCAGCACTATTTACCATAGCACAGATATGAAACCAACCCAGATGCCACTCAGTAGATGACTGAATCAAGAAGATGTGGTACTTATACACAATGGAATGCTATGCTGCCATCAGAATGAATGACATCGCCCCATTTGTAAGGAAATGGAAAGACTTGGAAAAATTCATATTAAGTGAAGCAAGCCAGACCCAAAGAAACATAAGCTCAATGGTTTCCCTCAGTTGTAATAATTAGTTCACATCTAGGACTCTCCTAGCAGAGGATTACAATAACTCAAAAACCTAGGTATATAAGGTCATATAGGATGAGACTAAATGAAAGGATCTCTAGGATATGGGAACAAGAGCTATATCTTGTGTCATCGTTGCTCTTAATCTTGTGTGATTTTTGTCCTTAATCTACTATGTTATTTCTCATCTTTTAGTTTGCCCTTTGGTTAATGTCAGATTGTTACTGTATCTGATTCTTTCCCTGGAATATTGTATATATGTTTATTTGTTTATGTCAAATAGGAAAGGGAAGGGGGGAAACAAGATGATTGGGAAGGGGAGGGGAGAGGGAACTGGGGACAAAAACATTTGGAGTGGAATAAATGTGTGAGAAGTAATGCAGTCCACTACCTGTAAATGTAATCATAACCCCTCTATACATTATCCTGAAAATAAAAAAGAGACTATAAAAATATCTGTAGAAAATGAGGCTGGATGATGGAAACAACCAGATGCCCTACTACAAAAAATGTGATACACGCACACACACACACACACACACACACACACACACACACACACACACACAATGGAATGATACATAGCCAACCGACAAGATAAAATAATGGCATTCTCGGGGAAGTGGATGAAAAGGAAAAAAATCATATTAAGTGAAGTAAGCCAAACTCAAAGGAACATAGGCCCAAGAGTCTCCCTCATTTGTCAAATTCAGTAGAAACCTTGGGCTCTGCTACCAGAGATTTACAATAGAACAAAATCTAGAGACATCGTGACAAATAGTATGACACTAAATGTAAGGACCTCCAAGATGAAGAAACAAAACTCATATAATGAGTGATTGTTGTCCTTAATGAACTATGTGATCTCTTATCTCTTTTGCTATCCCTTGGTTATATCATATTGTTACAATATTTCACCTTGTTTTCTGATATATTTCATATGTGCCTAATTGGTTATTTGAAATTGGATAGGGAAGGGGGGAAATGAACATGAGTGGGGTAGGGGAAGGGAAATGGGGACCATATCATTACATGGGGTATCAAAGTTTGAGAAGTAATGCACCTTCTATCTGGTGAATATAATGTAACCCTTCTATAAATTACAATAAAAATAAATACATAAAAAGAAGATCTGCACAGAAAAAATAATAATGGCATTTTTGGGGTAGTGGATGAAATTAGAGTGAATCCTGTTGAGTGAGATAAGTCAAGACCAAGGAACAAAAGGCACATGGTATCCTTAATATATGGATATTAGTTTCAAACAGTAGTAGAGCGATGATTGAATAGTTGATACCCAAAGTTCTGGACATAATTTTGGAGATATAAACATAACTACATAGACATAAAAATCTAGGATAGACTATACACTCTATAGCCATGTGTTTTATTATAAATTAATCTGTATCTATGACATACAAAGACTCAGCTTAATTTTTACTATATTCTAAAATTTATATGCCAGTGATTGTATAGCGATGGCCTTCTTGAATACTTGTTGGTTAAACATGACATTTGAAATACGATGTAAAATTCAATGTTAATAAATTTTTTTAAAAAAAGAGGCTAGAAGTAAATACCACTAATGTACTTGCTCTAAGTGGTACAGAAGTTTTCTTAATGAATCAAGGAGTTTTATTACATCTTTATGCAATTATTTTAGTTCTGAATGTTCTACACTCAATGATACTTTGGAAAGATGATATAGCTGACTGTGTAGATGGTATGAAGACATACTGGCCTAAACGTAGAATAAAGCATTGGTAAGTGGCTGTTAGCTGTCCAGATTCTACTGGAATATGTGGAATGAATTTATTAAGCACAATGCAGGCTCTTAGTCAGATCAGGATCAAGATTATGTGGTTCCATGAGATGAATGAGGAAAGATCAGAAAAATCTACTAAGATATACAGATATACTTTTGAAATTAAGGTATCTGGACTCCTTTTTTTTTCTTTCTTGGTGGGGAGCTTGAACTTTGGACCTGGGCAAGGTCTCTTAGTTCTTTTTCCTCAAGGCTAATGCTGTACCAGTTTTAGCCACAACTCCACTTAGTTTTTGGGTGGATAAGTGGAGAGAAGAATCTTACAGTTTTTTTTTGTTTTCGTTTTTTGCTTGCAAAGGCTTTGAATCACCTTCTCCCTGGCTAGTAGAATGACAATTGTGACCCTCCAGCGCCTGGCTAGTGATTTTTTGAAAATTGGACTTTCTTCCAAATCACGTGACTGGTTTCTAGCAAAGTTTTGAAGCCTGACTTAAATGTGACAGATTTTTGTCACTTGGAGACACTCTGTGCTGAACGTTAGAAATCTACCAGCTGAGTCACAGTGGCACTTCCAGTTTTTGTTTATGTGGTGCTGAGGAATGGAATCCAGGGTTTCATACATGCTAGGCAAGCTACATTTTCAGCCCAAGGTTTTATGTTTTGTTTTTTCAGTGTTGTTGCTTCTAAGGTACTGTATGATGTTCTTTCATTTTCTTTGCTTTTTACCTCTTTTCTTCTTTTTCCCCTTAGGTTTCTTCTCTGTAGTCACTGTGTTGAATTCGGGTACCCTGTGTCTTGTACATAGGTTTATGTGATTTGGGAAAGGGAAAGGGTATAATAAAATGGTAAAAAAAAAAAGAGAGGAAAAAATGTGTACCAATTGAATAGTGATATTCGGAAGATACTAAACGCAAATGAACTGAACAATCTGGGTGGAGAGGGGGCTGAGGGTAGGAAAACAGAGAAAAATGAGGGAGGGGATAACAATTTTCTTAAGAAATGTGTTCATTACTTATGTAACCGTATGCCAATTATATATTGCCTTAACAAAAAAAATTAACTTAAAAAATAATTTAGCCGGGTATGGTGGCTCACACTTGTAAATGTAGCTACTCAAGAGGCTGGGATCCAAGGATAGCAGTTCAAAGTCAGCCTGGGCACTGAAGTCCATGTGACTCTTATCTCCAATTAACCACCAGAAACCCAGAAGTGGCCCTATGGCTCAAGGGATAGGGCAGTAGTCTTGAGCTGAAAAGCTCAGTGACAAGACCCAGGTGCAGAATTGCAGTCCCGTGACTTGAATGATGAATGATACTAGCCAGGCTCTGTGCTCTGACACTTGGAATCCTATCTACACAGAATCAGGTTTGAATCCAGCCCAAACAAATTGCATGATATTCTGATTTACAGTTCATTACCAAAAATCTGGAAGTGGAGATGTGCATCAAGTGGTAGAACACTAGCCTGAAGCAAAAAAAAAAACATTTAAGGACAGTTCCCAGGCCCTGGGTTCAAGGCCCAGGACTTGCATAAAACAAACAAAATGTGACGCTGAGTCCTCCATCATTTGGTGTTATAGTTCAATATTCTTGATATGCATCCTGAGGCCAATCACTTCATTGTGATGCACAATCAGCCAGCTTAGATCAATCTTCCAAAAAAGGAAAGGAACAAATGAGAAGCAATTAAGGTTTCCAAAATGAACCAGGTGGTGGTGGAAGCTCACACTTGTAATTCTATCTACTCAAGGCCTGAAATCCAAGGATGTGGATAAAGTCTGTATGGGACGAAAATATTCCTGTCGGAAACATAATCTCTGTTATCACAGACTAGCTGATACACTCTGCCCAACAGGTTCCAAACACCAAAGTCCATCTCCTATCTGAAATTCTAGCAAACGAACTCACACATAATTTCCTCTTTGGGAGATAGTTGAAACATGTACCAGAAACATTTCCCTGGCTTCAGAGTGGAAGTGGAAATATATACTCACTAGAAGCCCATCTAGTAAATTACAGTCAATCATCTTTCCTCACATCTTGTTAGTTAAATTGAACAATGAGTGTTTGGATCGGAAGCGATGTGTATGAGCATACAGGGTGTAAAAATACTGTAATCCTAGCTATTGAAGATAAGCTGAGACCTGAGGATTACAGTTCAAAATCAGCCATGCAATAAATTCCATAAGATTTTTACCTCTAATTAACCAGCAAAAAACAGAACGTTGATTTGTGCTTAAAATGCCACAGGCCTAAGATTTGCATAAAAGTGCTAAGGGGTAGCATTCAGGATGCCCATTCTCTCCACTCCTTTTTAACGTAGTACTAGAATTCCTAGGCAGTGCAATAAGGCAAGAAGCAAGCATAAAGGGGATCCAAGTAGGGAAAGAGGAAATAAAACTATCCCTCTTTGCAGATGACATGATTCTGTATTTAAAGGATCCTATAGAGTCTACTCCCAAGCTCCTTGAGCTGATTCGAAGCTTTGGAAGGGTAGCAGGCCATAAAATCAACCCTCAGAAATCAACTGCCTTCCTTTACGCCAACAGTGAGAGGAACGAGGCAATAATCAGGAAAGAAACTCCTTTCACAATAGCCTCAAAGAAAATAAAGTACCTAGGAATTAGCTTAACTAAGAATGTAAAGGACCGTTTAGATGAAAACTTTAAAACCCTAAAAAAGGAAATTAAAGCAGAACAAAGGAAATGGAAAAACCTCCCATGCTCCTGGATTGGAAGAATCAACATTGTGAAAATGACAATCTTGCCAAGGGCTATCTACAAATTCAATGCAATACCCATCAACATCCCAATGTCATTCTTTAAAGAAATAGAAGAGGCAATTCAAAATTTCATATGGAATAATAACAGACCCAGTAAGCAAAAACACTTCTTAGCAGAAAGAACAGCGCTGGAGGAATTTCAATTCCAAACTTTAGACTCTATTACAGAGCTATAATTCTCAAAACAGCTTGGTACTGGCACAAGAACAGGCCTGAAGTCAATTGGAATAGACCTGCGGACCCAGATATTAAACCACAGACCTATGGCCAACTAATCTTTGACAAGGGAGCCAAAAAAATAGAATGGAAGAAAGATAGCCTCTTCAAAAAGTTGTGCTGGCAGAACTGGTTAAGCAACAGCAGAAAACTTAAGTTGGATCCTTCTTTGTCACCTTGCACTAGAATAAACTACAAATGGATCAAAGACCTGGAGGTAAAACTGACACACTGAAAAGTTTACAGGAAGGAATAGGAGATACACTAGGCATCCTTGGCACATGTCGAAACTTTCTTAATAAGGACCAAGAATCACAACAAATCAGAGAAAGGCTGGATAAGTGGGACTGCATTAAACTGCAGACCTTTTGTATGGCAACGGATATAGCTAGTAAACTAATCAGGAAGCCTACAGAATGGGAAAAGATCTTCACCAACCAAAGAACGGAAAAGGCCTCATATCTAAAATATATCAACAACTCAAAAAATTGAATCACTCCAAAACTAACCTCCAAAGTAACACGCATCCCTTTAAAAAATGGGCCAAAGAATTAAATTGAGTATTCTCTGAAGAAGAAACAAAAATGGCCTATAGACACATGAAGAAATGCTCAACATCTCTGGTCATAAAAGAATTGCATAACAAAAGAACTCTAAGATTCCACCTCACTCCAGTTAGAATGGCCAGGATCAGGAAAACGAATGACAACAGATGCTGGAGGGGATGTGGCCAGGAGAGATCACTACTACACTGTTGGTGGGAGTGCAAACTCGTTCAACCACTATGGAAAGCAGTGTGGCAGTGCCTCAAAAGGCTAAACATAGAACTCCCCTATGACCCAGCAATTCCCCTACTTGGCATTTACCCAACAATCCAGAAATAAGCGCATACTAAAACCACTAGCACAACAATGTTCTTTGCAGCACTATTCACCATAGCAAAGATATGGAACCAACCCAGATGTCCCTCAGTTGATGAGTGGATCAACAAGTTGTGGTATTTGTACACAATGGAATTCTATGCTGCTGTCAGAAAGAAAGACAACACCCCATTTGTTAGGATATGGAAAGACTTAGAAAAAATCATGTTAAGTGAAGTAAGCCAGACTCAAAGGAACTTAGGCTCAGTGGTTTCCCTCATTCGTCATAATCAGTAGAAACCTTGGGCTCTACTAGCAGAGATTTGCAATAGAGCAAAAGGCCATATATAAGGCCATATAATGTGAAGCTAATTGAAAGGACCTCCAGGATATTGAAACAAAAGCCATATAATGAATGATTGTTGTCCTTAATGTACTATGTTGTCTCTCATCTCCTTTGCTGTCCCTTGGTTATCCCATATTGGTATAGTATCTCACTTTGTTATCTGATATATTGAATTTATTTGTATTTGGATATTTGAAATTTGATAGGGAAAGGGGGAAAACCAAGATGGGTGGGGGGTGTGGGGTTGGAGGGAAATGGGTACCAAGACATGTGAAAGGGTATCAGTGTATATGAATTAATGCACCTTCTATCTGGCAAATATCATGGAACCCTTTTACTAATTACAATAAAAAGAATTTAAAAAAAAGAAAGTTGTAGTGTGTGGGGAGGATGATGGGGTCAAATACATTTCTTCTTAGAAATATACCTCATCTGGTTGCCCTGGATTTTCCTGGCCTTTTTCTTAGAGAAAGGCCTGTTATACTGGATTTGTGGCTTGGCAATGATCTAGCATGTACATCTTCGAGTAAGACATCCACAGTTTCCATGCCTGAGACTCGAGTTTCCTGACCTTTGGCAACAGCACAGCAACATCTTTCTTCCTCCTGAGCCACAGGCCAAGTGAGCTGGCTTGAGCTTGTTGTTAGTTACAGTGGCTTGGTTACCAGGGTTCCATATTCTGTTCCATTGTGAGGGAGGCAGGGTCACCTTTCAGGGCCCAATGTCCAAAGATCCTTGCTCACAGAGGACCTCACCAAAGACATAATGGAGGCTGAATCTCTCCTCCAGTCTCACAATATACATGTGGATGTAGTAAACAGCACACTTTATTTGTCCAATCCCAATGTCTTGCACTAGGCCCAACTACCAGTCTGGTCTCAGGCTCAAGGAGCCTTTCTTAGGTAAGATCCAAACTTAAGGTCAATATTGCCCTCATCCTTTACAAAACATTTGCTTCACAGTGCCTTCTCTGCCTGCATTTTGCCCCTTGTCGAATTTTTTTTGCTAGTCTTGGGACTTGACCTCAGTGTGTGAAAATTCTTCTTGGGCTTTCTTTAGGCTTTAGCTGTCCCACCGAGCCACAGCACCACTTGCAGCGTTTTCTATGTATGTGGTAATGAGGAATCAAACCTGAGTCTTTTTGCGTGGTAGCCAAGGACTCTACCAGTTGGTCAAACACACAGGGCACCTTGCACATGTTTTTGACGTAAATCTACTAGGATATTATTAGGTTTCTGTATCCTAATCAATTTTTTCCTGATGATTAGCTTTGCTGTCATGTGTAAAAAATGCAAGAGGGAAAAACACAGAAGAATTAGTGAAATTTAAAAAAAGCATTACACACATAGATAAGTGTTCATTCTTTGTAGGAGAAAGGATATTTTGATATGATGATGGTGACTTTATAATTACTATGTCAGGGATTAGAGTTTGGCATAGTAGTAGAGTGCTTGCCTAGCATCCATGAAGATCTGGGTTTGATTGCCCAGTATCACATAGATAGAAAATCTAGATGTGGCACTGTGGCTCAAGTGGCAGAGGGCTAGACTTGAGAAAACCCGAGGACAGTGCTCACGCCCTGAATTGAGCCCCAAGACTGGCAGAAAGATAAAAGAAAATAAAAATGTTTTTTACGACCTAATTCACTCACAGCATTTGCTTCTGAAATCTTCGCTACTGCATCTTGTGAAATACCCCCTTCCCTCAACGTAGACAAGAAAAACAGATCCATCCCATGGTCCACTGTGAGGCCACTGGTTGGGCTAAGAGCTAGTCGTGCAGCAACACATAAGTTTTATTCTAATACTTTCCAAACTTTGTACTCAAATATGCTACCTACTTACCAACTTAGGTCAGTTATCCTTATGCTATACCTTTTCTTCATTACTACAATATACTTACACTCCTACGTTAATCCTCTTGTACCTCCCCTGACCTCTCTCATTCTTTTTTCTATCTCTGGACCTCTGGTCGTCTTTCAACACTTATACTGCACAGATATACACTTGATGGCTGTTGAGCAATATTGTATATGTAGGTGGTTAATTATTCTCTAGGCTCAGAGGGACGTAAAGACAATAGAGATTGGATTGAGAGGCTTATTGTTTTGGGTATAAATCGCTTATCAGTGGTTGTATTAGACTGGTCTGTAAGTGCACAAAAAGAAAGAGTGATAATAACAATCAAAACTTGTGAGCCTCTACTGTCTGCCAGCTACAGAGGTCTAGGTTGGTTATATCTGAAAATCTATAATCGTATTTAGTAGTAATCTTGCTCCCTTTTTCAAATGGGCCGAACAAGAAACTCAAGAAAAATGTCAAATCAAGAAACAACATCCCCCACCCATTGTAAACAGACAATGGAACAGTCACTGGCAAACCTAGAGGAGAGTCTTCCAAGTGCTACACAAATGTAATTAATAAACATCATTAAAGAAAAATGTGAAAATATAAAGAAAGAGATAATGGAGGAAGCCATAGCTGAACAAGGGGAAAGCAAAAACAAGGTGATAAGTGAAAAAGAAGAAGCCATAAAGGAGGCCATAATAAAGGTTTTTCAAAGAAAGATGGATGAATTCATAGAATCCACAAATAAAAACGTAACCAAACTCCAGCAAATGTCCAAAGAAAATAAAGCTACTGAGCTAACCACTCAAAAGGAAATCAAGCAGATAAAGAAATCTATACACGATCTAAAACAAGAGATGCAAGGCATCAAAAATGACCAATTAGAAGCAAGGGAGATGAAAATAAAGTAGATAGCTTTGATAGCAGGTTAGACAATGCAGAGGAGAGAATTTCTGGGTCTGAAGATAATTTAGTTATTATAGAGAAAGAACAAAAAATGAGTCAATCCAAATCTAGGAAATATGAGAGAGCGCTTCACGAAGTCCAAGATACAATTAGGAAGCCTAATTTAAGGCTAGTTGGTATTGAGGAGGGCGTGGAGAAAGAGGTCAATGGTATTGGAAATATACTTCAGGGAATCATCTCAGAGAATTTCCCAAATATCCAGAAGGGCAGGCCCATCCAGATACGAGAAGCTTTCAGAACCCCAAACAGACCTGATCAGAAAAGAACATCCCACCGCCACATTGTGATCCGAACTGGATCAATAGAAACGAAAGAGAAGATCCTAAAGCAGCCAGGGAAAAGGGATCACTAACCTATAAAGGCAAACCAATCAGAATAATCCCAAATTTCTCAGCAAAGACCATACAAGCACGAAGTGACTGGAAGCATATATGTCATGGCCTTAAATCAAATAACTACCAACCAAGAATACTGTAGACAGCTAAGCTCTCATTCATAACTGAGGGAAGAGTAAAAACATTCCATTCCAGGGAAAAGCTGCAACAATATGTCAAAACAAAACCAACACTACAGAGAATTCTCAAAGATGCTCTATACATAGAAAACCAAAATAAATGCAATATAGGGAAAAAATGGCATCTAAACAGCATACCATCTAAGGACCACAAGAACTGTCAAGACACAGGCCCTACTAAAAGCTTTTAAAAATGGTAGGAACTAATAAATATCTCTCAATCCTAACTCTCAATATCAATGGACTTAACTCTCCAATTAAATGGCATAGGCTGTCTAGTTGGATCAAAAAGCAAGAGCCATCGTTCTGCTGTCTTGAAGAGACACATCTTACCCCAAAACAATCATCTTTTGAAAGTGAGAGGTTGGAATAAACTCTATCAAGCTAACTGCCCCCATAAACAGGCTGGAGTTGCTATCCTCATATCAGATACAATAGAGTTCATACTAAAATTAGTAAAAAAAAAGACAAAGAAGGTTACTACATACTACTAAAGGGATCTTTCCTCCAGGGAGACATAACGATCCTAAATATTTACACACCCAATCCCAGAGCTCCAAACTTCATCAAGCAAACTTTACTTACACTGAAACCATACATAGATCAAAATACAGTGATTGTTGGTGAGTTTAACACACCACTCTCACCTATTTACAGATCAACAAGGCAAAAACTCAACAGAGAAACCTTAGAACTGAACAACTATATAAACCAACTAGATCTAACAGACATCTGCAGAATATTCCACCCAGCAACAACACAATATACGTTTTTCTCAGCAGCACATGGAACATTTTCCAAAATAGATCACATCTTAGCCCATAAAACAAACCTGGACAGATTCAGAAACACTGGAATTACTCCATGCACACTCTCAGACCACAAAGGCATCAAACTGGAACTGAACACACATCCCCACCATCGAAAACCCTGTAACCCATGGAGACTGAACAACACATTGTTGAATCACCAATGGGTAATCGAAGAGATCAGAACAGAAATCCAACAGTTTATGAACTTTAACAGTAAGGAGCACACAAAATACCAACTCCTTTGGGACACAGCAAAGGCAGTACTCAGACGAAAATTTATAGCGCTGAGTGCCTACAACAAGAAGTTGGAAAAATTGCAAACTAACAAGTTAATGTCTCACCTTAAGCTCTTGGAAAAAGAGCAACAAACCAACCCTAATCACAGTAGAAGAAAGCAAATAATTAAAATCAAAGCAGAATTAAATTATTTGGAATCCAAAAAAACTATAGAAAGAATCAACAAAACAAGGAGTTGGTTATTTGAAAGAATTAACAAAATTGACAAGCCCTTAGCAAATCTTACCAAAAAAAGAAGAGAGCATATCGAAATAAACAAAATCGCAGATGAAAATGGTAATATCACGACAGAAATTACCAAGATCCAGAATATCATGAGGGAATACTTCTCAAACCTTTGTGCCAAAAAATTTGAGAATCTAGATGAAATGGATGAATTCCTAGCCAATATTAATATACCCACACTGAACCAAGAAGAACTAAGCAAACTCAACCGGCCTATTGCAAGCTCTGAAATAGAAATGGCAATTACAGAACTTCCACCTAAGAAAAGCCCAGGGCCAGATGGATTCACAGCTGAATTCTATAAGGTCTTCAAAGCAGAGCTCACACCAATACTCCTCAAGCTCTTCAACGAAATTGAAAATGAAGGTTCCTTACCAAACTCATTCTATGAAGCCAGTATAACCCTTATCCCCAAACCAGACAGAAATTCATCAAAGAAAGAGAAATATAGACCTATATCTTTGATGAACATCGATGCAAAACTTCTCAACAAAATGCTGGCCAACCGTCTACAGCAACTCATCAAAAAAATTATACAGTATGATCAAAGTGGATTCATCACACTGAGGCAAAGCTGGTTCAACATACGCAAATCAATTAATATAGTTCAACACATCAACAGGAGCAAGGACCAAAATCACATGATTGTCTCAATAGACGCAGAAAAGGCATTTGACAAGATCCAACACCCCTTTATGTTAAAAGCTCTGGAGAAACTAGAAATCCATGGAACATTGCTCAATGTAATAAAGGCTGCGTATGAGAATCCTACTGGTAGTATTACACTTAATGGTGAAAATCTAAAGCCATTCCCTCTAAAATCAGGAACGAGACAAGGATGCTCACTCTCTGTACTACTCTTTAACATAGTACTAGAATTCCTAGCCAGTGCAACAAGGCAAGAAGCAAGCATAAAGGGGATCCAAGTAGGGAAAGAGGAAATAAAACTATCCCTCTTTGCAGATGACATGATTCTGTTTTTAAAGAATCCTTTAGATTCTACTCCCAAGCTCCTTTAGCTGATTCAAAACTTTGGCAGAGTAGCAGGCTCTAAAATCAACCCTCAAAAATCAACTGCCTTCCTTTATGCCAACAGTGAGAGGAATGAGGCAATAATCAGGGAAGAAACTCCTTTCACAATAGCCTCAAAGAAAATAAAGTACCTAGGAATTAGCTTAACTAAGAATGTAAAGGACCTTTGTGATGAAAACTTTAAAACCCTAAAAAAGGAAATTAAAGCAGAACTAAGGAAATGGAAAAATCTCCCATGCTCCTGGATTGGAACAATCAAAATTGTGAAAATGACAATCTTGCCAAGAGCTATCTACAAATTGAATGCAATACCCATCAACATCCCAACGTCATTCTTTAAAGAAATAGAAAAGGCAATCCAAAATTTCATATGGAATAATAAAAGACCCCGTATAGCAAAAACACTTGTTAGCAGAAAGAACAGTGGGGGAGGAATTTCAATTCCAAACTTTAGACTCTATTACCTTGCTATAATTCTCAAAACAGCATGATACTGGCACAAGAACAGGCCTGAAGACCAATGGAATAGAACTGAGGACCCACATATTAAACCACAGACCTATGGCCACCTAATCTTTGACAAGGGAGCCAAAAAAATAGAATGGAAGAAAGACAGCCTCTTCAACAAGTTATGCTGGCAGAACTGGTTAAGCACCTGCAGAAATCTAAAGATGGATCCTTCTTTGTCACCTTGCAATAGAATTAACTCCAAATGGATCAAAGACCTGGAGGTAAAAGCTGACACACCGAAAACTCTACAGGAAGGAATAGGAGATACACTAGGCCTCCTTGGCACAGGTCGAAACTTTCTTAATAAGGACCAAGAATCACAACAAATCAGAGAAGGGCTGGATAAGTGGGACTGCATTAAACTGCAGAGCTTTTGTATGGCAAAGGACATAGCTAGTAAACTAAGCAGGAAGCCTACAGAGTGGGAGAATATCTTCACCAACAAAACAACGCACAAAGGCCTCATATCTAAAATATATCAACAACTCAAAAAATTGAATCACTCCAAAACTAACCTCCAAAGTAACAACCATCCCATTAAAAAATGGGCAAAAGACTTAAAGAGAGTCTTCTCTGAAGAAGAAACAAAAATGGCCTATAGACACATGAAGAAATGCTCAACATGTCTGGTCATAAAAGAAATGCAAATCAACACAACTCTGATTCCACCTCACTCCAGGTAGAGTGGCCAGGATCAGGAAAATGAATGGCAACAGATGCTGGAGGGGATGTGGCCAGGAGTGATCACTACTACACTGTTGGTGGGAGTGCAAACTCGTTCTACCAATATGGAAAGCAGTGTGGCAGTGCCTCAAAAGCCTAAACATAGAACTCCCCTATGACCCAGTAATTCCACTACTTGGCATTTACCCAACCACCCAGAAACAAGGACATACTAAATCCACTAGCACAACAATGTTCATTGCAGCACTATTCACCATAGCAAAGATATGGAACCAACCCAGATGTCCCTCAGTTGATGAGTGGATCAACAAGTTGTGGTATTTGTACACAATGGAATTCTATCCTGCTGTCAGAAAGAATGACATCGCCCCATTTGTTAGGAAACGGAAAGACTTAGAACAAATCATTAAGTGAAGTAAGCCAGACTCAAAGGAACATAGGCTCAATGTTTCCCTCATTCGTCATAATCAGTAGAAATCTTGGGCTCTACTAGCAGAGATTTGCAATTGAGCAAAATCTTGATACATAAGGACATATAATGTGAAGCTAATGAAAGGACCTCCAGGATATTGAAACAAAAGCCATATAATGAATGATTGTTGTCCTTAATGATACTATGTTGTCTCTCATCTCCTTTACTGTCCCTTGGTTATCTCATATTGGTATAGTATCTCACTTTGTTATCTGATATCTTGAATTTATTTGTATTTGGATATTTGAAATTTGATAGGGAAGGGGGGAAAACCAAGACAGGAGGGGGGGTGTGAGGGGGAGGGAAACAGGTACCAAGACCTGTTGAAAGGGTATCAATGTATGTTAAGTAATGCACCTTCTATCTGGCAAATATCATGTAACCCTTTTACTAATTACAATAAAAAAAATCTAAAAAAAAGAATTATGGAAAAAAAGAAAAAAGAAGGAGAAAAACTTCAGCCAGGGGTCTCCATTCCCCTCTGAATTCCAGGATGAAATGCAAATTCCAGTTGAATTGCTACTTGTTTCTGACCCATTCAGCATTAGCAGCTGGACTTACATATCAGAAAGAAAATAATATAAGGATAGAAATGTATCTCCAAGGTACAGCATGTACTCACTTATGAAAGGCCCTAGGTTCAATCAATAGCACATCTCCAGCACAGAATGTTTTTGTTTTTTTATTTTTTAATTTGAAAAAGGCAATGATGTAAAACATTATATTTGGCTTCTAAATCTAAGTTAAATAGTCAAGATTTGGGCTGAATCAAAAGTTAAAAAAATACCTAATCTCTGCAGTTAGACCCAATCTTCTAGATGTTTTATAAAGATACGGAAAATGTCTAGATAAATACCCTACATGGCGTACAGACACATGAAGAAATGCTCAACATGTCTGGCCATAAAAGAAACGCAAATCAAAACAACTCTAAGATTCTAAGTGAAAAGATACAGAAGCAGGATACCCATATTGTGATAATTTGTATCTTTTGCATATTTTGTGTTTGTTATTAATTCCATTTGTAGTGTACATTTCTAGGTAAAAACTTTTAAAATGTTTCCAAACAATTTGTTATTTCAACAGCAAAAAAAGACATTTATATTCCTGATAAAATTCACAGAATCCAAATTTTTCCACATTATTTTTTGCTTTTTGGTTTTTTTTTTGGTGGGTCATAGATCTTGAACTCAGCCTGGGCACTATCCTTGAGCTCTTCAGCTCCAGGCTACCACTTTACCCTGGAGCCAAGCCCCACTTCCCATTTTCTAAGGTAAATTGGAGATAAGAGTCTCAGGTCTTTTTGTGCCAGGATGGCTTTAAACCTTGATGCTCAGATCTCAGCCTCCTGAGTAGCTAGGATTATAGAAGTGAGCCACCACCCCATCATGCTCAGCTTTCTGTTTTTTTTTAAACAAGCCCTTTGGCTGGAACTCGGTCTGAGCACTGTCCTTCAGCTTTCCTCAAGCCTAGTGATCTTCTACTTGAGCCACAGCACTACTTCTGGTTTTTTCTGTGTATGTGGTACTGTGGAATTGAACCTTCGTCTTCATACAAGCACTCTACAACTATGCCAAACTCCCAGCCCCTCCACATTAGTTTTTATGATAGATCTTTCCATGAATCTAGGATGGCTAGAAATCCTTCTTGAGTTTCCCAAGATCAGGGAGTATAGGTGTGTCCCATCCTGTGTGGCTACATAACCATTGTTTAGGGTACAGTTCTCTCTTCATTCTACCCATCTAGAGCAATTTTCATCTTCCATGTATAATCATTAAACATTCAGCTCCTGTTCCTCTCTACTCCATTCTCTGGAACCATCGTGCTTTTTGGCTCTAAGGGTTTGTTGATCCTTGGAAGCTCTGGAAGGGAAAACATACCCTAGCTCTTCCTTTATGACTGCTGTATTTTTAGTTTACTGTAATCAAGATTCATCTGTAAAATATAGTAAAATGTTCTTCCTTTTCAATGCATTGTTTTGCATATTTCTATCTTTTGATTATTATTAATAGTTGTGAATGGATTCTCCACATATTTGTTCTAGTCTCTGCTTTCTCTTCCGTTAGGTACAAATCTAGAAATAGACGTGTTGGACCATATTTCTATGTAATTCTATTTTTAGTACTTTTTTAGCACTCTCCACGCAATTTTTGATTGTTTTATATTCCTTGCAGAACTATTCCAAAGTTCTACTTCTTCTCACTACCTTCCCAGTAATAGTTAGACTTTGAAAGTTGTTTTTTTGCATGCGTGTGTGTGTGTGTGTGTGTGCATCGTTTTGTTTAAAACTATATTTATATTAACATATTTAAAGTAATGATTTCATTGTAATTTTAATTTTTCTCATGACTGTTAATATTGAACTTCTTTCTACATTTTGAACTACTATTTCTATATATTCTTTTTAGAAAATCCTCTCCAATCTCCAATTTTTTTCCCTTTTTTTGTGGGGTATTGGGGAAAGTCATGGGGCTTGGACCTTGGGCCGTGAGCTCTTTAGTTTAAGGCTATTGTCCTACCCTGAGTATTGCCCCTCAGTTCTTCTGCTCACAGCTCCCTACCCCTCTTCCCATTATATACAGAACAAAGGTCATCCTCAGTCTTTTTGAAAAGTAAAACATACAGTAAATTTGTAGTATAAAACAGCAAGAAATAAATTTCTTGCCAGGTGCAGTGACTTCTTCCTGTAATCCTAGATACTCAGATATCAGGCGGATATCTAAAGATTTGGTTCAAAGCCAGCCTGGGCATTAGAAAGTCTATGATAATCTCATCTACAGTTAACCACTAGAATATGGGAAATGGCACTGTGGGTTCATAGGTAGGGTGATAGCCTTGAGTTGAAGAGCTCAGGAACAGTGTCCAGGCCCAGAGTTCAAGCCTTACAAATCCCCCAGCCAAAAAAAAAGAAAAAAAAGTTTCTTCCCCAAGTGACTGTTATGCCAGACATAGAACATTAACATTCTGGGTGTACTTCACAGTACTATTAATTGATACCCTAAGATTTTGCAATATTGTCACAGTACCAGCATATGTCATCATATAATGTAGTTCTTTTTCAATGGAATAATTCCAATTATAACCTAAATCTACTCCCCCGACTTATTTTTGTCGATACCACAATTGCTCTACCATGATATGCCGCAAGCCATTAAATATTTGATGGTGGGTAATTGGAAAGGAGTCTCATGGAAATTTGTGCCAGGCTGGCTTTGAACCATCGTCCTCAGATCTCAGTCTCCTGAGTAGCTAGGATGACAGGCGTGAGCCACCAACACCTGGCTTGCCTTTTTATTTTTTTGTGGGTCTTGGGACTTGAACTCTGGGCCTAGGCACCATCCCTAAGCTTTTCAGGTCAATATTTCATGTAAGTCTAAACATTTAAGTAAAGGAATAAAAGTCCAACAAAAAAAGAATAAAATTCCAGACATGGTGTGTTTATAACTCGGTGTTAATTACTTGATGAAAATGTGCCATTCCAGAAGCTGGTGTCATTTGATGATGTAGCTGTGGATTTCAGCTGGGAGGAGTGGCAGCATCTGGACAATGCTCAGAGGACCCTGTACAGAGATGTAATGCTGGAGACCTACAGCAACCTGGTTTCCTTAAGTGAGCAAAAGTCAAATTCACTTGCAAGGCCAAGTGCCTTGTTATTTTGCAGATACGTGAATGTTTATCAAACTTTCAATACTATTTAAATGAAAGATTCCAGGCCCTGAGAAGTATCATTACTTTCTAAAGAAAACCTAAGGTAATTTTGTACTCATTCTTCAGGATACCTTCAGGATACTTTGACAACAGTTCTAAATTATGTTTCCTCTAATGGAGACGACATTCCAAATTTACACCTAATTGTAAGTGGATAAACAATCCAGAATAGAATATATATCATTATTGGAAATAGGATCTACAAATCACTAAACAGTGAGTTTATAATGGAAACCTGGCACTAGGTGCAATGTTTCAAGCCTGTAATCTTAAAATATTCAGGAGGAAGAAATCTAAGAATTCTAATTTGAAGCCAGCAATGGCATAAAAATTGCCATGAAACTCTATAACTCAAAGTAACCCCTCAAAAATGTTAGTGGAGTTTCAAGAGTTTGACTTTGTGGTTGAGTGCTTGCCTAGCATGCATGAAGACCTATGCATGTAAGTGGAGCTGGGACTCAAACTGGTATTTTTCTAGCCTTGAGCAAGACAGCTAAGTTTATGCCATACAAAATGAATCCAGAGCTGGGGAAAAGTCAACCATGGAGCCAGTGAGAAATGAGAAAAAAATTTAATAGTTAACTTGTGAGTAGGATGTCTGCGAACTTAAAGCAATGATGACACAGCATAAGCAATAATTCTCTACTGTTTCTAATTTACAGGGCCCTGTGTTCCCAAACCTGTATTAATTGACAAGCTAGAGCACTGTGCAGAACTCTGGATAGGAAATTCCTCTGACAAGAATATCACAGGTGAGTGAATGCATCTTCATATTGATGTTGGAGCCTGAGCCCCATTGGTAAGTACATGTTGTGATGTACTGAGCAATAATATTCTTAGTTACCCTAAATCCTGTGTGGAACCTATGGAATTCTTTGTGAATGAATCAAGAATCATTTTCTTTTCCCAATCCTATGCTTGGTCTCAGGGCCTGAGCATGGTCCTTGGGTTTTCTCAAGGCTAGTTCTCTACTTCTTGAGTCATAGCCCCACTTCTGGCTTTTTCTTTGTATGTAGTACCAAGGAACTGAACCAGGTCTTTGTGCATGCTAGCCCAAACCCCGGCACCAACAATCATAGGGTGATATAATGAATTCTATGTGGCAGTAGAATTAATGTTAGATTTCTATGTAGATATCACTGTGAAACAAAATAAAATGAGAAAGCCATGAGCCCGTGGCTCATGCCTCTAATCCTAGCTACTTAGGAGGCTGAGATCTGAGGATCAAGGTTCAAAGACTGACCTATCACAAAAACACCTTAGACTCTTCTGTCCAATGAACCAATAGAAAATGAGAAGTGGGGTTGAGGCTAAAGACATAGGGCAGTAGCCTTGAGCTGAAGAGCTCAGGAAGAACAGCCAGGACTAGAATTCAAGTCCCACGACTGCAAAACAAGAAAGAAAGGAAGAAAGAAAGAAACAAAGAAAGAAAGAAAGAAAGAAAGAATGATATTTCATTTCTTTAAAACTAGCACTATAAATGATTGAGCAAACAAGGAATAAGTCAGGGCATTATTCTCTGATAAGGATAATATCTTTTTGCTGGTAGGAAGAGACTGATATTCAGAACCAGATCTTTCCACCAGAAATTGAGCCTAGTGGTAGAGAGCTTGCCTAGCATACACAAAGTCACAGGTTTGATTCCTTATTACCACATACATAGAAAAAGCCAGAAGTAATGACTTCATTGGTAGGGTTCTAGTCTTGAGAAAACCCAAGGACAGTGGTTAGGTCCTAAGTTCAAACCCAGGAATGGAAGGAAAAAAAACAACAAAGTTTCAATCAACATAAGAAAATTAACTAGACAATGAGCTGGAGATTTTCTGGTCTTCCATGGTTCTGAGGGACAGGAGTGTTAGAAAAGGAATTTTTATAAGACTTCAAATGGAAAGAAACAAATTTCAAAATTCCCACAAATACCTAAATTGAGACTTTAGTGAGAAGTTGTAACTGAAGGAATATAGGTGTAAGTCCTTACTCTCAAGAATCGTTCTTGCTTGGATCAAAGGCAAACAGACATATAAACCAAACTTGTGGCCGCTGAATCTAGAAAAAATTCGTGTTCCTCACTTAATGGTTAAAAAGCAAACAGCATTGAAACTGGGTAAGGTAATCCTACCTGCTACTCAGGACCTGAGCCTCTTATCTGTAGTTAACTCTAGAAAACAGGAATTGGGGCTGTGGCTCAAGGATAGGGTTTATAGTCTTCTGCTGAAGTGTTCAGGGACAGGGTCGAGGCCTATGAACTACAAAAAAAAAAGAAAAGAAAGGAAAAGAAAGTTTTAAAAAGGTGCAAAACAGCACATATTTAGATTATTTCTCAAAAATAAAAGAAAGGCAGCTATTCCTCAATGTACAAACAAAACAGTATTTGGAAAAAAACAGCTGCAGGTATACTATAGGTAGTACTCAGCTTAAAACTGTAGCAATACATAGTTGGGTAATTTCAATAAATATTTCCTGTGATATAAAAAGAGAACTAAAACACAGAAAAACATTATTGGTCATTGTAAAATATCATTTTCTTAATATGTTAGGGAGAAAAGCATATATTTCTCACAAATCAATTTCCACTTTTATATTTTAAAATATCTAACACTTAGGATGGGAAAGTAAAGTCATTACCTTTACAGTAAGGAATATTTGTATCTCAAGTATGTTTGTGTGTTTTTTTCTATGACTCATTTTAGATGTCCAGGTAATGGAAAATGTGTTCAAGACCTGCCAGGAAAGTCCACATGAATGTCTTTGTGAAGTAGCAGTTGCAAATAGTATCGAAGTGGAGGAAAACGTGAGATTAGCAACAACTTTAAATTTGAGCTCTACACATAATCCAGAGCTGATAAGTAATAACGGTAACAACTTAGGGGTGAGGACTGAGGAGTTCATTAAGTGTCAGAACATGCTTCTGTCTCCTAAGCCTGATGAGATGCATGCTGCATATAGATCTCGTATGTCTCCTGTTCTTAAAAAATCCATCGGATATTCAGAGCATTTTATTCATGATTGTGACAGTCCAAAAGATCTGCAGTATCATAATTCTGTTCTCCCTGCCCAAGAAATTCTTCAGGGAGGGAGGAAAACTGCTAAATGTACTGTGTGATGAAAAATATTGTACTTCACACCGACCATCACTACACATCCGAAAATGTACACAGGAGAGACTCCTCATACATGTAGTGAATGTGAGAAATCTTTCAGTAATGAAATACGCCTTACAATACCTCAGAGCAAATATCCTGAGATATGTGATGCATACATCAAGTGTGAAAATTAATTTCTGAGAAGTCAGACCTGACGCTCCAACCTCGATCTCCAAGAGAAGACAAACCTTATGAATATGAGGAACGTAATAAAATTTCTGCCCAGAATTCAGCTCTCAGCACACATCAGAGATCTCACACAGAAGAGAAATCTTATGAATGGGATAAATTTGGTAAGACTTTTAGACTGAAATCATACCTCACGTTGCACTAGAGAAGGCACACAGAAGAGAAACCTTATGAATGTAACAAATGTGAAAAGTCTTTCACCCAGAAGATACACCTTCGAGTTCATCAAATAACACACACAGGAGAGAAATCTTATAAGTGTAATGAATGTGGAAAGTCTTTCCAAGGGAAGGGAAAACTTCATGTTCATCAGAGAATACACACAGGTGTGAAACCTTATGAATGTAACCAATGTGTAAAGTCTTTCAGACAGAAATCTTCCCTCAAATTGCATCAAAGAAGACACACAGGAGAGAAACCTTATGTGTGCAACAAATGTGGAAAGACCTTCAAGTGGAAGTCATATCCTGATGGGCATAATAGAACACACACAGGAGAGAAATCTTATGCATGTAGTGAATGCGGAAAGTCTTTCAAATGGAAGGTAAAACTCCATGTTCATCAGAGAATATACTCAGGAGAAACACCTTATGAGTGTAACATATGTGGAAAGTCCTTCACACCGAAGCCAAACCTCAACATGCATAAGACAATTCAAACAGGAGAAAAACCTTATGAATGTAACCGATGTGGAATGTCTTTCAAATGGAAGTCTTTCCTCAAATTTCATCAGAGAACACACACAGGAGAGAAACTGTACGAGTGCATCAAATGTGGTAAGACCTTCAGATGGAAGTCACATTACAGGAGGCATAACAGAATTCACACATATTAGAAACTTTAGGAATATAACCAAAGTTGAAAGTCTTTCGTGCAGTATTCACCTTTCAGGAAGTGTAAGAGAGTTCACACATATGAGAAGCCTTAGCAATGTAATAAATAGGAAAGAATTTTTAGTCTGTGGAAGAAAACTCAGCTTGTGTCACAGAACCAACACAAGATCAAACCCTTAATGAATGTAGCAAATGTTCAGTCTTTTCCCCAGAAGGCACAAGTCAAGATTTATCACTAAACACCCACAGGATAGAATCCTATGAATAAAATGAAAGGGAAATTTTTTTGAAGAACTCATAGTTGAGTTTGCATGATACCACACAGACACAGGATAAAAATCGTATGAATATAAGAATATGAAAAATCCATCATGAACGCATGACTAAGTATAAAATGCACATAGGAGAGAAAAACCTTATGAATATTACAAATGTGGAAAGTGTTTGACCTGGAAGGCATACTTCTGTGTTCATCACAAACCTGATTCCCATAGAAGAAAAGAAAACCAATCAATAGAACAAATGTGCAATGACTTTTAATCAGAAGTCAGTCTTCAGTACATTTCAGAACATACCCAATAGACAAATTCTGAGTAATGAAAAACATTCAGCTATATATAGAATCTCTGTATATGGGAGCATTAGGGTAAGTCTTCTAAACAAAGTCAACCTTCAGCAAGCATTAAGAGCACTCACAGAAGAAATAATAGCATGTAGGAAAACCTTTGTCAGAAACCTCTAAAAGCTGACTGTGTGGCTTAGTGGTAGAATGCTAACCTATCAAGGATGAAGGCCTGGGTTAGATTCCTCAATACTACGTGAAAAGAGCAAGCCAGAAGCAGCACTGTGGTTCAAATGGTAGAGTGCTAACCTTGAGCAAAAGTAGCTCAGGCCCTGAGTTCAAGCCTAAGGACTGGGGAGAGAGAGAGAGAGAGAGAGAGAGAGAGAGAGAGAGAGAGAGAGAGAGAGAGAGAGAGAGAGAGAGAGAGAGAGAGAGAGAAAGAGAGAGAGAGAGAGGGAAAAAGAGAGAGAGAGAGAGAGAGAGAGAGAGAAGAGAAAGAAAGAGAGAAAAGAGAGAGAAAGAGAGAGAAACAGGAACTTCTAAATTTTACAGAGATAGAGAAGGAGAGAGACAAGGAGCCAGAAACTAATTTCTAAACTTTACAGTCTTTCTATTTCTTTACAAATTCGTCTATGTCATTCTTTCTGACAGAAGCACAGAATTCCATTGTGTAAAAATACCATATTTGATCTACTCATCAACTGACGGGCATCTGGGTTGGTTCCATAACTTTGCTATAGTAAATAGTGCTGTGATAAAGGTTATTGTTCTAGTGAATTCAGTATGTCCTATCTGGACGATTGGCAAGTAGTGAAATTGCTGGATCACAGGGGAGCTCTATGTTTAGTCTATTTGGGATACTGCCATAGTGCTTTCCATAGTGGTTGAACGAGTTTGCAATCCCACCAGCAGTGTAGTAGTGATCCCTCCTGGCCACATCCCCTCCAGCATACGTTATTAGATTTCTGGATCTTGGCCATTCTAACTGGAGTGAGGAGCAAAAGGGAAAGAGGAACTGAAACTTTCTCTCCTTACAGATGACATGATTCCGTATTTAAAGAACCCTATAGACTCTACTCCGAAGCTGCTTGAGCTGATATAAAACTTTGGTAAGGTAGCAGGGTATAAAATTAACCCTCAATGTCAACTGCCTTCCTATATGCCAACAAATGAGAGGAATGAGGCAAGAATCAGGATAGCAACTCATTTTGCTATCTGCCGGGGCCAACCGGCAGCAAACCAGGGTTCGCAGATTGGGATTCCTGAAATAGGGGGCAAGGACTAGGAAAAAATAGAAGAGAGACAAACAGATGGGGTTCAGGAGGGCTACAGCCCAAATCAGGAGCCACAGCTTAAGAAGCCTGTAGCCCAAGACCATAGCCCAGTTTATTTCCAGTTCTCAATCTTAAATACACTTCTTTAAACTAGGGAACTGCCAGGGGCTACATTCCTACAAACAGTATCAAGTCTGAAATAGGTTGAATGAGAAGCTATCAAGTCCCAAACAGGTTAAATGAGAATCTATTGACACAGCCCAAAATTATGATAAGAGCTTACTTCCTTGTGTACTCAATTGTGCGGGTCCAAGGTCACTGACCCCAGAGTCATGGTCACTGATCCCACAGTCAGTCCCCAACATCTCCCCCGTCTTTATTTTAAAAGAAACACAAGTGCATTTTTTTTACTCTTTTCTATACCCCTAATTTATCCTGTCACATTTTCCAAAAATGACTTTGGACCCTTGGTCTAACGGGGATTGATGGGCGGAGATTCAACTTCTGTGACTTCTTCAAGCTGACTCAGGGGTGTTGTCTCTGTGCTTGACCAGGGACCTTAAGAAGCCTAGCCTGTTTTATCAAGGGGTTGCAAGGATTAGATATTAGGAACAATAATTTACTCCACACTAGAGATCATATTTGACATTTAACAACTGCACAAACCATCTTTGGCTAAAATAGTGTAGCTTACATAGCACCCATTTCAAAGGCTTTTTCTTGATTGTCTGGGGAACTAAATTTCTGCAACCTTAAACAATGCATTAGTTGTCAGATCCACAAACTTTCCTGAATTTGTGGCTGGAGTCAAATCAAACTTTACTCAGTTAGAACTTTAAACTACCACTATCACAGATGATTGACAAGTTCCTGCCCAGTTATGGAAGGCACGGGCATTAGTAAGGCATGCTTACAAACTATTCTATGACCTCCCGGCTCTGATTAATATTGAATGGCCAAGCACGAGTGACTCTAGTATCTGACACCATCTCTGCCATCCACGCAGAGGCTTTCTGCATCTGGATACTTCATTGTCCCAGTAGTGTCTCTCCACACAGGGATAAACATACCATGGGCATTTCACTTGCTTGGTTGCTGGACTTGAACTCGGGGTCTGGGTACTGTCCCTCAGCTCTCCAGCTCAAGGCTAGCACTCTGCCACTTTGAGCTCCAAAGCAACTCTGCCTCAATTAGCACTCTGCTGCCAGATTGGGCACCACAGTCTCACAGGGACTTTGCTTTGCCCGGGGTTGGCTCAGAACTGCAGTTTTCAGATCAGTGAGTCCTACAAAAGCCCACGTTACTCCAATTAAAGCAACAAGTGGTCAACACAGAAATAGTCTCTAAGCATGAGCTTACCTAGAACCTGGTAAAAGCCAAAGTTACATCTGAATAAGGATTGCTGTTCTTCTCCATGGGCTAGCTGGAAGTTACTTTGGTAGTCCTGATTTTCCTTTTTTCTCTTTCTTAAAACATTTAAGACAACTTCACTTTCAAATATTATTCAGAAACCCATTTCTAATATTCTTTAAAACGTTTACACTTTTTAACTTAAACACTTAAGGTTTTAGTCTTCATTTGCATTTGAAAAACCTTTAAGGGCTCAAGGCACTCCCTTTTCTCCAGGTTTCCTTGGGCTCAAGGAACGCCCTTTGCCTTCAGGCCTCCTTTTAGAAGAGGCTTTTTTTTTGCAGTTTAGATTACTGTCTAAAACTCCAACAACAGTTTAAACTCAAATAACAGTTTTTCCCTAATACAAGAACTAGACATCAGTGCACCAAAAGTCTAAGTCTGGATTAGTTTCCTTCCTTTTTCTAAGGTACATCCAATTGCAATCCAGTAACATGAAACCAAATCATACAGAGATAAACCTTTAAACATTCCTTTAAAATACTAATCACATTATCCACATTTTACCATTAGATTTCTAGTGTCAGTTTGCAAGAAAAGACAGACAGACCAAGATTCTGACGTTAATGAACAATTTTACATTTAAATCTCTAATACATGTCTCCAAACTTTAACTTAAAGTAATAAATCCCAAATTCCCTAACACCTCTGTGCTAAACAGGATACAATGTTTACAATGTAAACAGCTGTATGCCTTGCAATAAAATGCAGATTTCAGGATCTAGAAAAATATTTACCAGTTTTTCATTAAGACAACACAATAATTCTTTGAGACATTGTAAAACATTCAAACCTAATATTTTTGTTGAAGTTTTAAGCTTAGATTACCCAATTGTCTTTGTGTTTAAGTATAAATTTATCCATTGTTTTATACAGCATGCTGACAATTTAACCTTGAACATGTTCACTCACTCATTCACACACATTCATACTCAAAGATCATAAAGCGCACAAAATTAATATCGGCCGTTCAATTTCCGGAAGTTTGTGTCAAGAGAGTTTTGCCAATTTTACTCTTACAGATGAGAACAAGGTTCAAAACAAAACTTTTTGCAAGGCAACTTAGCTGGAATTTATTTTTCCAGGGCTTGTTACAACTGCAGACATGGGGGAGCGGCCATGCTAGGCCTAGAAATGTTCAAAAAAATAACAAGGATGTGTGCTTGAGTACGCACAGAAAAACCATATGGATCCATACTTAGAAATGGTACCAATTTTAAAGACAAAACTGGACAAGGAAAAATATGTAACACGAACAAGACAGAGAAACGGAGACTTTTAAATAATCAGACATTGACATATAACAAGAAAATTGGACTCAATCAGATACACTTAACACAAAAAACATGAGCTCAAATGAATGTTTTCACTAAACAGTTATTTTTAGATTTAGACATGTCTTGCTGGTGGGACTCTCAGGTATGCCTTGTTATTGACAAGAAACTCAGAAGGGTAGGGGGGGTCAAGGTGTCCCTTGACCACCCAGGCCTCTGTTTTAGGCCCACAGTGCACCTTTTCAAACAAACAAACAAAAATAAAATAAAATAAAATAAAACGCAGACATACAGGGGGGTCGGCCGACTTCTACTTACCTCTGGAGGCCTTTGCTTTTCACCTGGGCATCTTTTACAAAAAAGGTTATTAAGAAGAGGGATGGTAAAGACAAAATAATGTCACATATTAAATTGTGTAGAGTCAATGAATATGTTAAAAGGTCCCTACATAATAGTAAAAGGAGCAGAAACACAGCTCATATGAATGTGTGGAACAAGTGGATCAGTAGCAGTCCCAATTGACATGCACAATTAACTCAGATCCTTCCCACGTTGCAGGATGCACCACTGGAGGGTTGGGGGTGTAGGCCCAGTGAGTCGCTGCTTGGATGGCCACTGTCACTCTCCACGATCCGAACGCAGCGTTCAGGCAGCCAGCGGGTATCATTTTCTCCTTGTGAAAAAACACATACATGCCCTCGACCCCAGGTTAGAACAGGATCGGGTCCATGCCAAGCACCAGTTAGGGGATCCTTCCACTTTACTAAGGCAAAAGCACGCTGCTCTCTTTTTTCCCAGAATCGCTGAGCCGCAGAAAAATTATTTGAATCCAAATTCAAAAAATTTAAAACAAATAAAGCATGATTAAGTATATTCACAGGGGTAGTGGGATACGACTCTCCTTTCTGTATTTTAGCAATTTGATGTTTTAATAATCCATTAGCTCTCTCCACGATACCCTAATCCTTGTCTCTGTGAGTGAGACTGGGGTTGGAGAGGCTCTGGCTCCCCTGTGCTGCTTGGCCTAGTCCCCTAAAGGGGAGGAGGCCTTGATCAAGTAACTGCTTAGTGACCGCAGCACTAGGACTAAACATATACACTCCCATTTTTTCCATGATATCACGACCCCATAAATTAATTGGCAGATGATCCAGGACAAATGGCTGAAAATGACCAGAGTGCCCTTCCTCATCTCTCCAAGTAAGAATGGCACTGCTCTGCTGTGGGTCAGTTGCATACCCCATCCCCTGTAGGGAAGTCATAGAGGTTGTCAGGGGCCATTGGGCTGGCCAATGTTTTTTAGATATCACAGACACATCTGCTCCAGTGTCTAATATTCCTTTAAAGGGCTTTTCTTGTATAAATATAGTCATCTCGGGCCTCTCTTGTTTTATGCTTTGTACCCAATAGATATCAGAAGATCTAAATCCTCTCTGTCCACATGGGGAATTAGCAATCTCCCCGGGAGGTAAAGGCACAAGTATTAGTTGTGCTAATTTTTGACCGGCTGGGATCGATACCACGTGTTTCGGGGCAGAGGCCATAACTTTGATTTCTCCAGTAAAATCCTGGTCAATTTTGCCAGGTGTAATCTGTATCCCTTTAAGGGCTGAGCTACTTCGCCCTAACAGCAATCCAGCCACTCCCAGGGGAAGGGGGCCGAAGACCCCCGTGGGGAGAGCTTGTGTCCCCATCTCTGGGGTCAATACTGAGCAGGTGGAGGAACAGAGGTCCAATCCTGCACTGCCTGGGGTGGCATGGAGGAGGCTGGAGACTGATCTTGGGGGGTTGTTAGAAGATGCACTTGTGGCCGAGAAGAGGGAGGGACTGCCCCATGGTTTTGCGGGGCCAGGGGCTGGCCCCTTCTCCAGTTTCCCAAAAAATGGGCGGCCATTGCGATTTGTTGCTGACTTGCAATCTTTAGCCCAGTGCTTCCCTTTACCACAGCGTGGACATGTGCCAGGTGATTTTTCTCTCTTTTGCCTGGCCAGGCGTGGGCATTGCGTCATCCAATGTCCTATTTGTCCACAAGAAAAGCAACGCCCTGGGGGTCTAGCATCCCGAGAATGCCGCTGACCTCTATATTTTAGAAATTCAGTAACAGTCTTTCCTTGAGGAGCGGTGGCTAAGGTAAGGCCTTGTGCATGGGAGGGTCCAATATCAGCACACAGTGAAATAAAGTCCGTGATTTCTCCCTTATTCCTATGGGGTCTGATAGCCGCCTGACAGGCGGCGTTGGCATTTTCATAGGCTATGTGTCTAACTATAATCCTCCTTGCGTTCTCATCTTGTACTAGGCGGTCTGCAGTCTCCATTAATCAAGACAAAAATTCTAGATAAGGTTCATTGGGTCCCTGTTTAACTTCTACTAGATTTTTTGTAGGATTGGAATTGCGTAACCTTTTCCAAGCCTCTCTCGCCGCAGCATTTATTTGCAAATAGGCCTCCTTTGCATAACCCAATTGATCTTCGTTGTTTTCATAGGTTCCCTCTCCTAACAACTGATCAACAGTGTAAGGCAGGTTCTTAGACCTATTTGTTTCAATTTTAGCCCGACACTGTGCAGTGAACTCTGTCTCCCATAATAAGTACTCTCTTGCACTAAGGCATGCTATGGCAAGCCGCTTCCAGTCATTTGGGCATGCAATACCAGCACACGCGGACTCCAATATTACTTGAGTAAAAGGGGCAGTTGGCCCATATTGGGAGCAGGCACTCTTTAAATCCTGTAACAGTTTAACAGGAACAGGTTGATGATATACTTGTTCATCATGATCAACTAAACTAGGGAAGCATCGAGGCCCTGAAATATCTTCCCTCTCTCTAGCAGCCTGAGTCAGGTTTAATTGTGATGCACTGTGCCTGGTTGTAGTGCCTGTTAAAAGGGACTTGTTGCTAGGGCCTTTAGGCTTGCCTAAAGGTTGAAAAGGGATTGAGGCTGTAAGGCTGCAGCCGGTGGCGGTGGGTGTGAGGGGTAAGGTTTAGAATCAGACACCATAGTGGCCTGAGGGTCATCTTTCTTTCCTACTTCTGGGGGGGCTCTCTGCTCCATCCCCATTTTCGATAGAAAATGTAGCATTTCTTCTAACTTCTTCTCTATCGTAGCCATCCGTCCCTCCATTGACTCATCATAACTTTCCTCCTTGATATTCAAACCTGAATTCTGATACTCAATATCTACTGGTTGTTGTTCGGTTTTCAAGATCTCACTTAGACTCTCTTGGGCTGCGGCATATGGGTCAGCCTTAGGGTTTTCAGAAGGGTCCTTTAATTCATAAAGTTCCCTTAATTCAAGATTAAGTTCAGCATTCTCATGTTGAGGATCTATGCATTCACTTACTAAATTCCATACATCAATAGCCTCTACTGGGGTCTTTTCAGGGCCATATACATTATAATATTCTTGAATTCTTTTCCTATCCGCTGCCAGGTTTTTTGGAATTCCTCCTCTATAAACCTTGGGCATGCCTCCTCGACAAACTGTAGGAAGCTCTGAAGCACCCCTTTTTCCACCCACGTTCTGTGGGCTTCAAGTAGGCCTGTTAAGATCCGTAGAAATAACCTATGGCTATTAACTTGACCCATAATTTTTCCTCCTGACTATACACTCTCTTAAGATCCTCTCTTAATAGTCCTACGATGTGTTACTCACCACAGGGAGGGGTCCTTCACCTTCGTCCCAGATTTTCAGGGTCCCTGTTCGGGCGCCAGATGCCGGGGCCAACCGGCAGCAAACCAGGGTTCGCAAATTGGGATTCCTGAAATAGGGGTCAAGGACTAGGAAAAAATAGAAGAGAGACAAACAGATGGGGTTCAGGAGGGCTACAGCCCAAATCAGGAACCACAGCTTAAGAAGCCTGTAGCCCAAGACCGTAGCCCCCTTTATTTCCAGTTCTCAATCTTAAATACACTTCTTTAAACTAGGGAACTGCCAGGGGCTACATTCCTACAAACAGTATCAAGTCTGAAATAGGTTGAATGAGAAGCTATCAAGTCCCAAACAGGTTAAATGAGAAGCTATTGACACAGCCCAAAATCATGATAAGAGCTTACTTCCTTGTGTACTCAGTTGTGCGGGTCCAAGGTCACTGACCCCACAGTCACGGTGACTGACCCCACAGTCAGTCCCCAACAGCTATCAAAGAAAATAAAATACCTAGGAATTAACTTAGAGTGTAAAGCACGTTTTTGATGGAACTATAAACCCTGGAGAAGGAAATTAACACAGAACTGAGGAAATGCAAAAACCTATGCTCCTGCTTTGGAAGAAGTAATATTGTAAAAATGGCAATCTTGATAAGGACTATCAACAAATTCAGTGCAATATTCATCAATATCCCAATGTCATTCTTTAAAGAAACAGAAGAGGAAATCCAAAATTTCACTTGGAATAATAAAAGACCCCTTATAGTCTGTCTTCTTGCATGATACATAATGTTTAATCTCACCTTCTCCACCAAAATCTCACCTTTCTCATTAAGACATAGGTGGCCCTGTTTACTAGCAGCAAAGGCTCAAACGCGCAGTTTCAGGTGTCACCACTGCCTCTGTTACTGGGTAGATCCAACTCTGTCATCGATTCTGAGGTCTGCTCTGGGAGTCTTGGTCACAAGTTGTTCTGTGGCATCTGCTGCCAGCCTGAGCCTATTTGCTTCCTTTTCCTCCAGCAGCCTACAACAGGGAATGAAGTTCAGGCGCTGATGCTCTCCTTCATATGCAGGGCAGGATGAGCCCAACCCTCCCTCATCTTCCTCTTCCAATTTTTGGGAAAAAATGTGCTGGCAGAAGTCCTCAGGTGTGGGGCATGGCTGATCCACACTTTTAATCCAGGCTGGTCAGGAGGCTGAGATCTGAGTATGGAAGTTCCAAGTCACCTAGAACAGGAAAGTCTGATAGATTCTTACTACCAAAAATAAAAACAGCTGAGAATGGAGTTTGGGCTCAAGTGGTAAAGGGCTAGTCTTTAGTACAAATGCTTAGTGCCCAGGCCCTGAGTTCAGGCTCCAGCACTGCCAACAACTTCACTTCTCAATGTAGAGGTCCTCCTGGGGTAGTACACAAAAGGTGTCATGGAGAGAGGAGCCCCACATGCTCCAGGTTTGAAGATGGCATAGGTCAAGCCAGCATGGAGTTGGCACATCAGTCTTTTACCTAGCACCACCTACCAGTGAATGTCAAATGACATTGATTGTTGTGGGATTGTGTGATTGAAGTGCCCCATTAAGGGCAGTGTTAGCACATCCAAACTTGGATACCAGGAATGCTGAAATCTCAAAGCTAAGATTTCTGTTGGCTACAGAAATGCTGGTGTGTCTGTTATTCACTAAAAGTTCAGGTGCAAAGATTCTGAAGCTTGATGCCATGTGTTTATTCCATTTAGTAAAATTATTTTAATGCAGTGTATAAGTTAAAACATTTGATAAGGGTCAGGGGTAGTGAAAACATTGTTATTGAATTCAGGTGTCTGGCAGGTTAATGGGGGGGTGTTGGTGGCTGGGACTATGAAGCTGGAGCTGCTATCAAACCATGGATCATGTTCCTCTTTGTCTGGGAGAAATGACTCCAAAGATGAAATTTGAATGGTGAGGAAAAGATGATGATGTACTCAGGAAATTTCTCCTAAACAAATGCTCATGTGGAAGTGGGATGGGGGCTGGGCATATCTGAGGCAGAGCTTAAGGGGGCTTCTCATGGCGTTGAGAACGTTCCTTGCGACTTCAGGCATGCAGCAGGGTGTTTTAGATGGCCATTGTGATATGGATGGAATAAGATTGGAGATAAGATGAATGCTGGGATCCTGCAATGCTCTTGCATGAGTGGCTGGTGGCTCACCTGAAAGAACTAATTATGTCTAAAAAAGAGATCCTGAATTTGTTTTGATTAGATAATACCTGTAATCCGAGGCATATTCAGGATCCTGATCTTAGTATTGTGGTTTAAAACCAACCCAGCAAAGGGAAAAATGCATGAGACTCTTACTCCCAGTTTAGAGCAAGAACAAAGATTGAAGTAGAGCTGTGGCTCAAGAGCTAGAGTGCTACCTTGAGCAAAGAAAAGCTAAGAAAAAGCTCCAGGTCTTGAGTTCAAGGCCAGGAATGAAAGAAGGCAGGTAAAAAAGGGAAGTATGTGAGGAAGGGAAATATATAAATGAAAGAGAGAAGGAACTAGAAATTTAAAACTAGAGAATATTTAAAAGTCATCAGTCCTTCTAAGAAAAGTGTTGGAGTATGGGTTCTATATGTGGTGAACTGGAAGCCCAGCAGTGACTTGTTAACCAAAGAGTCACCATGATGAGCAAAGGATAGAAATATTCATGAGCCTCTTAGCAGATGGAGTCACAGAAGAGAACCTCAGCTCCCATCCCATAGTTAGAAGTATATAGAGATGGGGAAGTTGGCATCACCTTGATGTCATTGTGTCCATGGAAACTGGAAGCCATGGCTCTGTGAAAGCACAATGTTCTGGTTACTGAGCTGAGAGGCTGAGGAGAGCCAAGTCCTGGCCATGAAGAAATCAGGGTGGCAGCAGAGCAACTCTGCTGCAGTGTGTGCCTGCTTGGCTGTTCTTATTCTGTGGTGGATCAGGCCGGAGCGGGTGATAGTAACTGTTTTGTGGTCACAAGCCTTTCACCAAGACCTTCCTGTGGGATCCTCATAAGCTACAGGGTGGCTGGTGGTGGGATGTGTGTGGGGTGGAAGTGACAGAGGGATGGACGCATGGCAAGGTGGGTGAAGAGATGAGAGGAATGATGAGAGCCCAGTTCATTGGTTTCCAAGGTTAATGTGTGGGAGGTAGAGAGGCATGATGGAGGAAAGATTGTGACAGAGTGAGGCCATCTGTAGTGCCAGCCTGGCCATCATCTGAAGCCCATAGGCAGCTTCCTGATCCCTCACTTTGTCCTGCTCCTTGTGGAGGGAATGTCATGTGTACCCAGAGCTAGTGGTGGGGCAATGTTAGTAGCACCTGGAGAACCATTGGCCTCTACCTGGGTGAGGGGTGGTTATGGCTCCCATGCTGGGTGGCCTGATAGCGATGGAACAGATCTCTCCTTAGCTACCACATTCAGTGCCTGCTCTCCATCTAGGGTTAGGGCACCTGCTCAGCCATCAGGACACCCCATGCCAGGACAGAGGCCTACAATTCAGATGGCAGCACAGGGGTGAAGATGATCTCACCGAAGCCCTAGTTACATGGCTGTCCCTGCATGCAGGACAGAATGAGCTGGGGGAAGATGTTCTCTGTGTTTTTCCACAGCCTATCCCGGCCTCTTCTTGTGTCTGATTAGACCCAGAGAATACCAGGTTCCCTCTCATAGTCCTGGTTCTTTTTCTTTTACAGTCATGAGGCTTGAACTCAGGTCCTGGGTACTGTCCCTGAGCTCTTTTGCTCAAGGTTGATGCTCTACCATTTGAAACATAGTGCCATTTCCAGCTTTTCGTTTTCATGTGGATCTCTGATATCTCCAGTGCTGTGCCTGCAGGGAGGCACTCACCCCACAGACAGAGCCACCTCTGCCGTGACTGTGACTGCCCACAACCCTCACACCCACTCCTTGCACACCCCTCGACTCCAGTTTTAGCTCCTCTTGGACTGGGTGTCCAGCCTACCCCTTCCTACACTCACAAAGGGTCTACAATTGTCTTCCCAGGGTCCTTTCTTCTGCCAGCCAGAGTACAGACTGTGCACATCTTGACGATCACAGAGCTCAAAGCCAAAGGCTGAGATGCAGAAGGGGGTGACCCAGTAGCTGCACAGGGCCCATGGATCATCCTGTGCATCCCCGGCCTGTGACTTCCCCCACCCTCTTGGCAGGGAAGCTCCATGCCCACATCCTGATCCCTGGTTCACTCCAATTCCATTCTCCTTTGGATTTTGCAGACTGTCTACCATCAGGATCTAAAATTCTATTCATCACTTTATGTCCTTATCACTGATTTGCTACTTTGGCAGGATCTCCCCGTGCCTGGAGAGTGGGCATGTCATGTACTCTCTGTGGAGAAGTTGCCCCAGGAGAAGAAATATGCACTTCATGTGAGTGTTGGACAGGGCAGGAGGGCTCCCTAGGATCAGAAGCCACAGGAGGGGTGCAGATGGGGGAATGCTAGGGGCCCCAGGGGACAGTGGGAGTTAGGGCACAGTTGGTTCCTTCTGCAGGGTTGACACCGCTTCACAAACCCAACAGAATGAGGTTCACATTACAGATATCAGAGACAGTGCAGATTGCCAATGGGCGCAGGGGTCACTGTCACCCCCAGATGCTGGCTGCATGCTGGGATGCACGCAGAGATATTTTCAAGATCAGATAATGAGGATGATGCAGGGTGTAACCATTCTTTTCAGATGGCTCTCTACCTCTCTTGAGCTTCATCTCTATCTTTGGCTTTTTCTTGGCAGTTAACTGGAAATGAGAGTTTCATGGACTTTCCTTTCTGGACTGGCTTCAAACAGAAGCTATGCACAGTTTTCAAACCATACCCTACTGATGAAGGGAAGCTTGATCTGGTGCTTAACTGGGTTGCACTTTGGCTCCGTTTGCTGTGCCTCACGGGAGGGGGCTCATCATTTGTAGACTAAGATCTCATGACCTTCAAAGCCAAATGCTACCTGAAAGTTCAGGGTCCCAGGCTATGTGTTGGGCCTGGGTGAATACATTCTCTGTTATGCTGGGTCATCAACCCATGTTTTAAGCTGGAAGTAGGCAGTGCCACATTTGATAAGAACATCTGCCAGAGATTGTCACCTCATGAAAGCAGATTCTAAATTTGTATTCCATTTCCTGTGGTGGAGAAATCCCCTCCAAGTTAGACAGGCTCACATCCACCTGCAGGTCACACTCCCAATGCACCCTTGAGTGTCCTCATGGTATTGGGATCTAAATTTGTAGTCCATGAATTAGCTGGACAAGTGATGAAAAACGTGTTGTGGATTAATATGAGAACAATTTAAGAAGCCCTGGAGGAGCATCAACCTGACCCTCTGTGGTGCTATAAATCTGATAGGATGTTCCAGACTGAGAAACAATCACATGGCTTTGTGTTTGGCATCCAGACAAGTGAGTGCATGTCTTAGCTGTCAGACAATACAGAGAGGACATGAATAAGTGGGTGGAAAGCATCTGTCAGACCCCTGTCTGGGGGCAGATGGAGAGAACATACGAAGGTAGATACCATGGCTGTGGTGGGGCCAAAAAAAGGGTAAAAGAAGCAAAGGAACCAGGTACTGGTAGCTCAAGACTGTCATCCTAGCTACTCAGGAGTTTGAGATCAGAGGATCACAATTCAAAGCCAGCCCAGGACAGAAACTCCATGAGACTCTTATCTGCAATAAACTACTGAATGCAAGAAGCTCAAGCTCAGTGACAGCATCCAGGCCTAGCGTTCAAAACCCAGGACTGGCAAAAAAATTATCAAAGGACAAGAAGCTGGCCAAAAGTTAGAGGTACTCTATCTTGACAAACAATACAATGGTACGTTGCACTCAGAAGACTTGCACAAAATCTGGAAATGCCTGAGACCTATCTATGTATGTTTCCTGTTTGTCTAAATACATATGTTTATGCATTTATATATTAGTATAGAGAGACAGATCAGTACATATGACTCTACATATATACATAGCCAGACACTTATGGGTGGGTGGTATACTGTGTGAGAGTTTGTGTTTGTGTTTTGTGGATGGCTATCTTGTTTAAGAAAGATAGAAAATATGTAAATATCTTTAAAAAAACTTGATAAAATATAGAGAGTCATAAGCTCTTGAGGGAATCTGAAATGACAAGATTATTCACAGGCACGTTTATCCTTATGGATTCCTCAGCAAGTTTTAATTTTTTTCATTATTTTCTTTCTTTTTTTGAACCAGTGCTAAGGATTTCTCTCAGGGACCAGGTGCTGCCAATTACTAATTTTCTCATGGCTGGTACAAGAGGAACTGAGCCACAGTTCCACTTTTGCCTTATTTATTCGTGCTTAACTGAAGATAAAGATTTCTATCAGTGACTTTCTTTCAGGGGCTGGATTCTAACGAGGATCCCCAGACCTCAGCCTTCTCTATAGCTACAATTAACAATATGAGAACTCAGCACTGGGTTCCAATACACAGGACAAGAAATTGAGTGTATCTCTCAACTCCAATTAGCTATAATAAGCTAGAAGTGAAAGACCAATACCTTTGAGGAAAAGATGCTAAGGGTTATCACACAGGCCCTATGAGTAAGCCCTAAACCTTGTACACATGTGTGCATGCACACATTGGCAGATACACACACAAATGCACACACACAATATCTCAGGCAATATTGTATTTTGAATTAATATCCAAAGATTGGACAACAGGATAGCAAGTAATAAAATCTGATTTTCTTGTCTACATTGAGGGAAAGGGATAAATCACAAGATGCAGAAGCGAAGAATTCAGAGGCAAATGCTGTGAGTAAATAACTTGTAAAAAGCACATTTCTTTTATTTTCTTTTGTTTTGTTTTTTTCTGCCATTCCTGGGGCTTGAACTCAGGGCCTGAGCATTGCTCTTGGCTTTTCCCAAGTTTAGCCTTCTGCCACTTGAGCCACATTGCCATATGGATTTTTATATCTGTGTGATATTAAGGACTCAAACCTAGATCTTCATGGATGCTAGGCAAGCACTCTAACACTGGGCCAAAGTCTAAACCCTGATAACGTATTTATCAGTAGTCATCATCATCATCATATCAAAATATACTTTCTCCTACAAAGAATGAACACTTATCTATGTCTGTAAGACTTTTTTTATGTCACCAATGCTTCTGTGATTTTCCCACTTGCATTTTTACAGATGACAGCAAAGATATTCCTAGTAGATTGAAGTGAAAAATATGTGCAAGATGGCCTGGGTGTGTCATCTATTTGTAGAGTGCTTGGCTACCACATAAAAAGACTCCAGTTTGATTCTGCAGTACCATATACATAGAAAACGCTGCAAGTGTTGCTGTGGCTTGGTGGGGCAGCTATAGCCGAAAGAAAGCCTAAGAACAATGGTCAGGTTCTGAGGTCAAGTCCCAGGACTAGCAAAAACAATGTGCAAGAGGCAAAATGCAAGCTGAGAAGGCACTGTGAAGCAAAATGTCTTGTGAAGGGTAAGGGGAATAGTGACAGTTAAGTTTGGATCTTACATAAGAAAGGCTCCTTGAGCCTGAGACCAGGCTAGCACTTACGCCTAGTTAATGACTTGGGATTTAAACAAAAAGGTGTGCTGTTTACTACATCCATATGTGAGGTGGGAAGGGAGATTCAGCCTCCAGTATGTCTTTGGGGAGATCTTCTCTGACCGAGGAGCTTTGGTCATTGGGCCTTGAAAGGTGACCCTACCTCCCTCACAATGGAACAGAATATGGAACCCTGGTAACCAAGCCACTGTATGTGACAACCAGCTCAAGCCAGCTCCCTTGGCCTGTGGCTCAGGAACCAGAAAGATGTTGCTGTGCTGTTGCCAAAGGTCAGGAGGCTCGCATCTCAGGCATGAGAGATATGGATGTCTCACTTGAAGAAGTAGATGCTGGATCAGTGCCAAGCCAAAATTCCAGTATATAATGCATTTCTCTAGGAAGAAAGCCAGGAAACTCCAGGGCAACTCAGATGAGGTATATTGAGAGGAAACCTATTTGAACCCATCATCCTCCCCACACACTACAACCTTCTTGTGTGCTTTCAAGTGACTATACTGAGATTAGAGTGTGTCATTTCCAATCTACTCTATTCCAATTCCTCAGTGTGAAGTTTGGTCCCATTCCTACATTTGAAATATCCACTGTTTTGCCAACATAGTGTGATGGTAAGTCAGCTCAGACTCTGAATGAGCCTTGTAACCTATGGATCCTGGAGGAAGGCCTGTTGGAGATGCTGCTGACAAAGCTGATCTCTGCCTACCAGAAAGGTGATCTCTTTTATGTGGGAAACTTCCTGCACAATTTCAAATAGTGGAGGACAATGTAGTAGTTGCTGGAAATTCTCTTGAAAAAGTGAGTGTTCCCCCTCCAAACCCAGGTTTGCTCACCCTTCCTGGCCAAGTCTTGGAATACTTGGCTCCTCTCTGAGCCTGTTTGGTTCACTGCGGTGTTCACAGGGGAGCTAAGCATGATACAAGTGCACAAACTACTTTATTATGACTGGGACACCATGCCATTTCATTTCCCTCACAAGCTACTGGAGTCTCAACAGTGTGCTTACTGAGAAGTTGGATTTCAGGCATGAGTAAGTGGCTCCCAACTGCAGCCCTCACCTAGGTGACATCCTAGGAAATCCCATTTCCCAGTAAGAAATGAGGTGTCAGTATTAATGGCGGAGGCCTGTGAAAAGCTGGGGGCTGAATCACTTTTGAGCCATCAGGGAGGGTTTGTGATAGATTTGCCTGTTAGAACCTGAAAGCATTTACATTTTGGTGTGTGGTCCAGTGCTGCCACTTTAACCTGAACCCAGGTCTAAATGCCATCCCTTTGGTCTTCAAAAATTAGCACTGTACCATTTGAGTCATAGGTCAAGTTCTGGCTTTTTGCTGCCTAATTGAAGACAAGTGCCTTTAGACTTTTACTGACTAGACTGGCTTTCCAATGTGATCTTCAGAGCTCAGCCTGCTGAGTGGCTAAGATTAGAGGAATGAGCATTTAGTTCTTTATTTGGAGCATTCACTTATTGATTTATTTAGAGCATTTACTTAGTTAATTTAAGGTGCGTTTACTTTGGACAGATGCATAGAGGCCTCTCTCAGAAGCTTCTGGAAGTGGGGTGTAAAAGTCATCCTGTTCTCGAGTGTCTCTTACCCCCCTCCCAGCACATAAGTGCACATCTCTGCAGGACAGCTTAGCATTAGAGTCCTGCAAGAAAGGGGCTTTGGTAGAAGGCTCAGGATGGAGAGAAAAGGCTCTCACTTTCCTTGTACCAAATGTGCCCACAGCATCATGTGTTTCATCTATACGATGTGAATGGACTTCTACCCCAGTGATTTCTCCGAGTTCAAGAACTGCCACACCCTGACAAAACTCAAGCTCTATATGAGGCTCCACATGCCGGCTTTGGACCTGCTCTTCTAAACACATACTTTTTGACCAGCTGGAGGAATGTGCGACCAGTAAGACCAAGAAAAAGTAGAAGTCCTGGTGTGGGTGCCTCAGAGCCTGTGAGTAGGAAGCCCATGTGGTCTAGATATTGGTTGGCCCTTACTTCTACAGAGCTTGGCAAAATGCCCTTTATGGGTGGTGTCAGCCAGGTAATGTATGTCCTCTGAAAGGACTCGGGAATAAGCACTCATTAGAAAGACCCTACACCTCCTCAGTGTTCAGTCCAAACTCCAGTTCTACAGGTTCCTCCATTAGATCCTCATGGAAGTTGAGTGACACTTCAACTTGCAGAGTCCACTCTGTCCACTCTGTACCTATTTCCATTCTTAGGTTTGGGTCATCGTGGAAGGGCTTATCCTGAACTCCGGATGAAAAACCCACCAATGGAGATGGTGACTGATGGAGACTGAGAATCATCACTGCACTCCAGAAAGCATGGGCCTTCTGTAGAAATTACCAAACAGGTTTAGAGTCCTGTGGATATACCTTTTGCTCTGAACCCCATGTGTGACACAGTTGAACCTTCAGATACTATGGAGGAAGAAAAAGAGCAGCCAGATTTCCTTCCGTTTCGTTTCACACTCCACCCAGAGTCAGTCCATCTGAGTCAGAGTAACACTCCACTTATTGTGCAAGCTGAAGGGGCACACGCTGGGCTCATGGAAAATGTCCCCATGGGAAGCAGCAAGTGTACTCTCAATACTGGATTCATTGGAGGAAAAAGAATCCATCCTCACAGATTATCCAGACCCATCCACCACACTAAAAGAGACTCAGTCTCCATTCGACAAACCAGAATCCATCCCCCTCTTAACTCAGGAAGGACATTCTGTTTCTCATGAGGAAGGAGACCCTTCTGAGTACTCTGAAGTAGAATTACTGTCTGAAGGCAACTTGGAGGCCAGTCTGGATTTAGAGCTTCCCTGTCCCCTTCTTAAAAGACATCTCTTTATCTTGCTCTCATGATTCTTGTCAAGTATTCATTGTATTTACTTTGCTAAACATAAGAAATTAATAACTAAAATTCCTTTTTTATTAGTTTTATAGCATTACTACAATTTTATGAGAAAAATTACCTAGAATGTTTATTTTAGAGTTCAAGTAATCCATTTTGATAAATATATCAACCTACATCATTTATTTGATCACATTTTAAACTATTTTTTTCAGGAATGAAAATACATATATATTTGTTGTAAATGAAATTTATGACTTGGGGGGAAGGGAAAGAGAAACGGGGGGAGGGGGTAACAGTGTTTACAAGAAATGTACTCATTACATATGTAACAGCAATCTCTTTGTATATCACCTTGACAACAAATTCTTTGAAAAGTACAATAAGTTTAAATGTCTACTTTGGGCAGAATTTTTTTTTGCCAGTACTGTGCTTAGACTCAGGACCTGAGCACGATCCTTGTTTTTGTTTTTGTTTATTCTTAAGGCGCAAGTTCTATCACATGTGCCACAGCACCACTTTTATCTTTTTTTATCTATGTTGTGCTGAGGAATTGAACTTGGGTCTTCATTCATGCTCGGCAAGAACTCTTCCACTAGGCTTAACTTATGGCCCCATTGGGAAGGAAGTTTTCCATAAAATATGTAGAAAATATGTCCACTAAGGAAAAGCCATCAAAAATAGAAGAAAAATTATATACTTAGATAACGACATGCCAGTATTATGGCAGATCTCTGTAATTCTAGCTTCAAGAGTGGCCTATTTGGACCGGGAGTTGGCTGGCTGAAGTAAAGTGCTATCCTTGAGCAAGCCCTAGGACAGTGCTCTGGCCATGAGTTGAAGCCATAGGACATGCAAAAAATAAAAATTTAATGCCCGTGACTGGTGGCTCACCCTGGTAACCCTAGCTACCCTGGAGGATCGAGGTTCAAAGACGGACCAGGCATAAAAAACTGTGAGAATCTTATTTCCAAATAATCCAGAAAATACAAAATGACAAAGTGCCTCAAGTGGTAGAGCTCTTGCCTTGAGCTGAAGAGCTTAAGGTAAACATCCAGGCCCAGAGTTCAAGCCCCATGAGTGAAAAAAAGAAAAAGAAAAAGAAAGCCCTTATCTAAGGCTGGAGTGCACACTAGTGGTAGTTTGCTTGCCTAGTATGCAGAAAGCCCTATGTTCAATTACTCTGTACCACTTACACCAAAAAAGCTGGAAATGATCTCAGAATGTTGGGTTCTGAGGATCACAGTTCAAAGCCAGGCCAGACACTAAAGTCCATGAAACTGTTACTTCCACTTAATCACCAGAAAACCAGAAGTGACAATGTGGCTCAAGGTGTTTAAGGTTGTAGCCTAGAGCTGAAGAGCCCAGGGACACTGAACAGGTACACAATTAAAGTCTTACAACCAAAAGAGAGAGAGAGAGAGAGAGAGAGAGAGAGAGAGAGAGAGAGAGAGAGAGAGAGAGAGAGAGAGAGGGAGAGAGAGAGAGAGACAGAGAGATAGAGAGAGAGAGACTGAGAGAGAGACAGAGAGAGACAGAGACACAGAGAGACAGAGAGACAGAGAGAGAGACAGAGAGAGAGAGAGAGACAGACAGGCAGACAGACAGAGACAGACAGAGACAGAGAGACAGAGACAGAGACATCAAACACTCAGGTACTGCTGGCTGAAGCGTGTAATTCTAGCTACTATGGAGGCTGAGATTGGAGGATCTTGGTTCAAAGCCCAAAGCCAGGCTGGACACATATGTTTGTGAGACTTACATCACCAATTAACTACCAGAAACCAAAAATGAAGCTGTAGAGGAAGAGCTCTAGCCTTCAGTTGAAGAGCTCAGGGACAGTGTCCAGGCCCAAAGTCCAAGCACCATGATGAATCAATAATAAAAAAAAGAAGATAGCTAATAGCAATGATGAATAATTTTGGGCTGGGAGTTTGGCCTAGTGGTAGAGTGCTTGCCTAGGATGCACGAAGACCTGGGTTCAATTCCTCAATACCACATACATAGAATAATGCTGGAAGTGGTGCTGAGGCTGAAGTGGTAGAGCCCTAGCCTTGAGAAAATATAAGGACAGTGCTCAGTCCCTGAGTTCAAGTCCAGGACTGGCCAAATCAATAGTAGTAGAGCACTGGCATTGAACTGAAGATCTGAGGAACAGCCCAGGCACAGAGTTCAAGCACAGCAAACAACAACAACAAAATCTATGAAATGGCAGTGGTGGTTTTAAGCTAGGCAAAAATAGAGTAGAAACTGTTAAAATACATATTTGTGTGTAAGCAAAATAGCCAGACTTATGCATTAGAACAGGATAGCAACTTGAAAAAAAATTTTGTTTTCCATCTCACTAGGTCCTGTCTCTTAATTTATTCAAGTAAGTAAAATGCTGGGTTTTATAATCATTGCTCTGAATATTAGAAAATCAGAATATCTCTCATTAACCAACAAAGACCAGGAACTGGGGCTTCGTTCAAATGGCCGAGTATCAGGCAAGAGAAGAAAAAATTGAAGTAAGAACTTGAAGTTCTTGTTCCAGAACCTGCATAGTAACAGAGCAGCATCCTGGTGATGGTACCTCACACCTATAATCTTAGCTACTCAGGAGGCTAAGGTCTGAGAATCAAAGTTTAAAGCCAGCCAAAGTACCCAGTTAACTGCCAGAAAAACCAGAAGTGGCACTGTGGCTCACAGATTAAAGCACTAGCCTTGAGCTGAAGAGCTCAGGGACAGTGCCCAGGCCCAGAGTTCAAGCCCCACAATTGACAAAAATCAAACAAGCAAACAAAACTCACAAAGAAGCCTGCAGACCACAGTGGTTCTGCTGAGTCTCTTCTCTATGGGGATCAGGAAACATTTCACTTTTTCTGTCTCTTCCCATCTCAACATTCATACTCAAATAAGACTGCGCTGAAAGTTTCAATTTACAAAAATGTTTTTCATGAAGCACCCTGAAATATTCACCGCTTATATCTCAATTGAAGATAGTTGATTTGGGGCTGCATTGGTAGAGTGCTAGCCTTGAGCAGAAAAGGTCAGGGATAGAGCTGAAGCACTCAGTTGAAGACCCAGTGGTAACACACAAAACAAATTATGCACTTTATACATATTTTCTAATTTCTTAATGAATTTTTCAGTCTGTATAAATATAGGGTACAATCTTAGAGTTGTTTTGATTTGCATTTCTTTTATGACCAGAGATGTTGAGCATTTCTTCATGTGTCTATAGGCCATTTTTGTTTCTTCTTCAGAGAAGACTCTCTTTAAGTCTTTGCCCCATTTTTTAATGGGATGGTTGTTTCTTTGGAGGTTAGTTTTGGAGTGATTCAATTTTGTGAGTTGTTGATATATTTTAGATAGGAGGCCTTTGTCCGTTGTTTGGTTGGTGAAAATCTTCTCCCACACTGTAGGCTTCCTGATTAGCTATGTCCTTTGCCATACAAAACTCTGCAGTTTGCTGCAGTCCCACTTTTCCAGCCTTTCTCTGATTTGTTGTGATTCTTGGTCCTCATTAAGAAAGTTTCGACCTGTGCCAAGGAGGCCTAGTTTATCTCCTATTCCTTCCTGTAGAGTTTTCACTGTGTCAGCTTTTACCTCCAGGTCTTTGATTCATTTGGAGTTAATTCTAGTGCAAGGTGACAAAGAAGGGTCCAGCTTTAGTTTTCTGCAGGTGCTTAACCAGTTCTGCCAGCACAACTTGTTGAAGAGGCTGTCTTTCTTCCATTCTATTTTTTTGGCTCCCTTGTCAAAGATTAGGTGGCCATAGGTATGTGGTTTAACATCTTGGTCCTCAGTTCTATTCCATTGGTCTTCCGGCCTGTTCTTGTGCCAGTACCAAGCTGTTTTGAGAATTATAGCTCTGTAATAGAGTCTAAAGTTTGGAATTGAAATTCCTCCAGTGCTGTTCTTTCTGCTAAGAAGTGTTTTTGCTATACGGGGTCTTTTATTATTCCATATGAAATTTTGGATTGCTTCAGCTAGAATGGCCAGGATCAGGAAAACGAATGACAACAGATGCAGGAGGGGATGTGGCCAGGGGGGATCACTACTACAATTTTGGTGGGAGTGCAAACTCGTTCAACCACTGTGGAAAGCAGTGTGGCAGTGCCTCAAAAGGCTAAATATAGAACTCCCCTATGACCCAACAATTCCACTACTTGGCATTTGCCCAACACCCAGAAGCAAGTACATACTAAACCCACTAGCACAACCATGTTCATTGCAGCACTATTCACCATAGCAAAGATATGGAACCAAACTAGATGTCCCTCAGTTGATGAGTGGATCAACAAGTTGTGGTATTTGTACACAATGGAATTCTATGCTGCTGTCAGAAAGAATGACATCGCCCCATTTGTTAGGAAATGGAAAGACTTACAAAAAATCATATTAAGTGAAGTAAGCCAGACTCAAAGGAACTTAGGCTCAATGGTTTCCCTCATTCGTTATAATCAGTAGAAACCTTGGGCTCTACTAGCAGAGACTTGCAATAGAGCAAAATCTTGATACATAAGGACATATAATGTGAAACTAATTGAAAGGACCTCCAGGATAGTGAAACAAAAGCCATATAATGAATGATTGTTGTACTTAATGTATTATGTTGTCTCTCATCTCCTTTGCTGTCCCTTGGTTATCTCATATTGGTAGAGTATCTCACTTTGTTATCTGATATATTGAATTTATTTGTATTTGGATATTTGAAATTTGATAGGGAAGGGGGGAAAATCAAGACGGGTGGAGGGTGTGGGGGGGAGGGAAATGAGTACCAAGACATGTGAAAGGCTATCAGTGTATGTGAATTAATGCACCTTCTGTCTGGCAAATATCATGTAACCCTTTTGATAACTACAATAAAAAAATGCAAAAAAAAAAGGAAAGCAGAAAATGGTTCTGTCACTCGTGGTATAGCACAAGCCTTGAGAAAGCCCAAGGACAGTGCTCAGGCTCTGATTGCCTAGAGCTGTTTATATATGTATATATAATGTACATATATGCCTATGTAAATATTCACACACATGTATACCACAATTTTGTCAATGAAAAATGTATGAAAAGTAAACTAAAATGAATTTTTTGTTTTTAGGATTGAATGATTCATCTCATATAAATACATTTTAGTGTTTAAACAAAAAAATAAATAAATAAATAAACAAATATAGGGTACATTCCTTGTTACTTAAGTAAGATTGCTCTTTTTTTCTTTTTGCCATTCCTAGGGCTTGGACTCAGGGCCTAGACATTTTCATTGGACTCGCTTGCCCAAGGTGAGTGCTCTGCCTCTTGAGACAGAGCGCCACTTCTAGCTTTTTTCTGAGTATGCGGTACCGGTGAATAGAACCTAGGTCTTCATGCATTCTAGGTGAGCACTCTACCATTAGGCTACATTCCCAGGCAGTGAGATTCCTCTTACAGTCATTGTATGTTCACAGAGTTTGATCTCACACACTGTAGGGCCCTGGTTGGCTTTGACCTGTGATCCTAAGCCCTGAGCCTCCTAAGTAGCTGAAATTAAGTTGTGAGCCAGCATGATGGCTTCCATTCTTTTTTCTACAAAAATATATGTAGTTATCTAAAATATATCTGTAGCTGAAAAAAATGAATCTCTCCCAAACAAATCTTCAAAGAAACAACCATCCTATTAAAAGGTGGGCTAAAGACTTAAAAGAGTATTCTCTGAAGAAAAAATTAAAATGGGCTTTAGACACATGAAGAAATGCTCCATATCTCTAGCAATAAGGGAAATGAAAATCAAAACAACTTTGAGATTCCACCTGACTCCAGTCAGAATGGCCATTATCAAAAAATCTAATAAGAGATACTGGTGGGGAAGTGACCAGGGGGGATCACACCTACACTGTTGGTGTGAGTGTAAACTCGTTCAACCACTAGGGAAAGCAGTGTGGTGGTTCCTCAAAAGACTGAACATAGAGCTCCCCTATGATCCAGAAAATCCACTACTTGGCATCTACCCAATTGTCCAGAAAAAAGGGCATACTAAAGCCAATAGCACAATGATGCTCATTGCAGCACTATTTACCATAGCAAAGATATGAAACCAACCCAGATGCCACTCAGTAGATGACTGAATCAAGATGATGTGGTACTTATACACAATGGAATGCTATGCTGCCATCAGAAGGAATGACATCGCCCCATTTGTAAGGAAATGGAAAGACTTGGAAAAATTCATATTAAGTGAAGCAAGCCAGACCCAAAGAAACATAAGCTCAATGGTTTCCCTCATTTGTAATAATTAGTTCACATCTAGGACTCTCCTAGCAGAGGATTACAATAACTCAAAAACCTAGGTATATAAGGTCATATAGGATGAGACTAAATGAAAGGATCTCTAGGATATGGGAACAAGAGCTATATCTTGTGTCATCGTTGCTCTTAATCTTGTGTGATTTTTGTCCTTAATCTACTATGTTATTTCTCATCTCTTATTTTGCCCTTTGGTTAATGTCAGATTGTTACTGTATCTGATTTTTTCCCTGGCATATTGTTTATATGTTTATTTGTTTATGTCAAATAGGAAAGGGAATGGGGGAAACAAGATGATTGGGAAGGGGAGGGGAGAGGGAACTGGGGACAAAAACATGTGGAGTGGAATAAATGTGTGAGAAGTAATGCAGTCCACTACCTGTAAATAAAAAAGAGACTATAAAAATATCTGTAGAAAATGAGGCTGGATGATGGAAACAACCAGATGCCCTACTAAAAAAAATGTGATACACACACACACACACACACACACACACACACACACACACAGACACACACAATGGAATGATACATAGCCAACCGACAAGATAAAATAATGGCATTCTCGGGGAAGTGGATGAAAAGGAAAAAAATCATATTAAGTGAAGTAAGCCAAACTCAAAGGAACATAGGCCCAAGAGTCTCCCTCATTTGTCAAATTCAGTAGAAACCTTGGGCTCTGCTACCAGAGATTTACAATAGAACAAAATCTAGAGACATCGTGACAAATAGTATGACACTAAATGTAAGGACCTCCAAGATGAAGAAACAAAACTCATATAATGAGTGATTGTTGTCCTTAATGAACTATGTGATCTCTTATCTCTTTTGCTATCCCTTGGTTATATCATATTGTTACAATATTTCACCTTGTTTTCTGATATATTTCATATGTGCCTAATTGGTTATTTGAAATTGGATAGGGAAGGGGGGAAATGAACATGAGTGGGGGTAGGGGAAGGGAAATGGGGACCATATCATTACATGGGTATCAAAGTTAGAGAATTATTGCACCTTCTATCTGGTGAATATAATGTAACCCTTCTATAAATTACAATAAAAATAAATACATAAAAAGAAGATCTGCACAGAAAAAAATAATAATGGCATTTTTGGGGTAGTGGATGAAATTAGAGTGAATCCTGTTGAGTGAGATAAGTCAAGACCAAGGAACAAAAGGTACATGGTATCCTTAATATATAGATATTAGATTCAAACAGTAGTAGAGCGATGATTGAATAGTTGATACCCAAAGTTCTGGACATAATTTTGGAGATATAAACATAACTACATAGACATAAAAATCTAGGATAGACTATACACTCTATAGACATGTGTTTTATTATAGATTAATCTGTATCTATGACATACAAAGACTCAGCTTAATTTTTACTATATTCTAAAATTTATGTGCCAGTGATTGTATAGCGATTCCCTTCTTGAATACTTGTTGGTTAAACAAAAACTTTTGAAATATGATGTAAAATTCAATGTTAATAAATGTTTTTAAAAAAAGAGGCCAGAGGTCAATACCACTAATGTACTTGCTCTAAGTGGTACAGAAATTTTCTTAACGAATCAAGGAATTTTATTACATCTTTATGGAATTATTTTAGTTCTGAGTGTTCTACACTCAATGATACTTCTGGAAAGATGATATAGCTGACTGTGTAGATGGTATGAAGACATACTGGCCTAAACGTAGAATAAAGCATTGGTAAGTGGCTGTTAGCTGTCCAGATTCTACTGGAATATGTGGAATGAATTTATTAAGCACAATGCAGGCTCTTAGTCAGATCAGGATCAAGATTATGTGATTCCATGAGATGAATGAGGAAAGATCAGAAAAATCTACTAAGATATCCAGATATACTTTTGAAACTAAGGGATCTGGACTCCTTTTTTTTCTTTCTTGGTGGGGAGCTGGAACTTTGGACCTGTGCAAGGTCTCTTAGTTCTTTTTCCTCAAGGCCAATGCTGTACCAGTTTTAGCCACAACTCCACTTAGTTTTTGGGTGGATAAGTGGAGAGAAGAATCTTACAGTTTTTTTTGGTTTCGTTTTTTTGCTTGCAAAGGCTTTGAATCACCTTCTCCCTGGCTAGTAGAATGACAATTATGACCCTCCAGCGCCTAGCTAGTGATTTTTTGAGAATTGGACTTTCTTCCAAATCACGTAACTGGTTCCTAGCAAAGTTTTGAAGCCTGACTTAAATGTGACAGATTTTTGTCACTTGGAGACACTCTGTGCTGAACGTTAGAAATCTACCAGCTGAGTCACAGTGGCACTTCCAGTTTTTGTTTATGTGGTGCTGAGGAATGGAATCCAGGGTTTCATACATGCTAGGCAAGCTACATTTTCAGCCCAAGGTTTTATGTTTTGTTTTTCAGTGTTGTTGCTGCTAAGGTACTGTATGATGTTCTTTCATTTTTTTTGCTTTTTACCTCTTTTCTTCTTTTTCCCTTTAGTTTTCTTCTCTGTAGTCACTGTGTTGAATTCGGGTACCCTGTGTCTTGTACATAGGTTTATGTGATTTCGGGAATGGAGAGGGTATAATAAAATGGTAAAAATAAAAAAACAAAAACAAAGGAAAAAGGGTGAACCAATTGAACAGTGATACTTGGAAGACACTAAACGGAAATGAACTGAACAATCTGGGTGGAGAGGGGGCTGAGGGTAGGAAAACAGAGAAAAATGAGGGAGGGAATAACAATTTTCTTAAGAAATGTGTTCATTACTTATGTAACCGTATGCCAACTATATATTGACTTAAAAAAAATTAACTGAAAAAATAATTTAGCCGGGTATGGTTTCTCACACTTGTAAATGTAGCTACTCAAGAGGCTGGGATCCAAGTATAGCAGTTCAAAGTCAGCCTGGGCAGTGAAGTCCATGTGACTCTAATCTCCAATTAACCACCAGAAACCCAGAAGTGGCCCTATGGCTCAAGGGATAGGGCAGTAGTCTTGAGCTGAAAAGCTCAGTGACAAGACCCAGGTGCAGAATTACAGTCCCATGACTTGAATGATGAATGATACTAGCCAGGCTCTGAGCGCTCACACTTGGAATCCTATCTACACAGAATCAGGTTTGAATCCAGCCCAAACAAATTGCATGATATTCTGATTTACAGTTCATTACCAAAAATCTGTAAGTGGAGCTGTGGATCAAGTGGTAGAACACTAGCCTGAAGCAAAAAAAATATTTAAGGACAGTTCCCAGGCCCTGGGTTCAAGTCCCAGGACTTGCATAAAACAAACAAAATGTGACGCTGAGTCCTCCATCATTTGGTGTTATAGTTCAATATTCTTGATATGCGTCTTAGAAATTAAGTCCCTAGCAAATACTCTCCCCTGAAATTCTGCTTCATAGCTAATTCATAGAATTTCAGCGTCATTACTATCACCTTCCAGTTAGCATAGCAGTCTACTACTGAAAATTTGAAGAAAACTTTTGAGTAATCCTAATAAATCTGTGTATCATCTGCACACACATCAAATCAGCAGCAGCTATGTTCTACTATTATCTAAATGTATTTAATCCATTCTTGAGTTAATGAGACTTAAAGAGTAAAACATATGTAGTAGTTATGAAACTAACAGTCACCATTCTTCTACCTAATATTGTAATATAAGTTTATAAATGCAAGGACTATTCTGAAGTGTGCAGAAGATAGCTTCTAATTATAATATTCTCATGAAGTAAAATATTTAAGAAACATGTTGCTTGCTTTGGGAAAGCAAAGGCAAGGAAAAATGATATAAGTAAGTTCCCTATTTATCAGAAGGAAAATACTATTGGGTTTAGATGAACTTCATGCATTCCGTGCTGATGAAACAAATATTTGCAATTCCTGAGGCCAATCACTTCATTGTGATGCACAATCAGCCAGCTTAGCTCAATCTTCCAAAAAAGGAAAGGAATAAATGAGAAGCAATTAAGGTTTCCAAAATGAACCAGGTGGTGGTGGAAGCTCACACTTGTAATTCTATCTACTCAAGGCCTGAAATCCAAGGATGTGGATTAAGTCTGTCTGGGATGAAAATATTCCTGTCTGAAACATCATCTCTGTTATCACAGCCCAGCTGATACACTCTGCCCAACAGGTTCCAAACACCAAAGTCCATTTCCTATCTGAAATACTAGCAAACGTACTCACACATTATTTCCTCTTTGGGAGATAGTTGAAACATGTACCAGAAACATTTCCCTGGATTCAGACTGCACGTGGAAATATATACTCACTAGAAGCCCATCTAGTAAATTACAGTCAATCATCTTTCCTCACATCTTGTTAGTTAAATTGAACAATGAGTGTTTGGATCAGAAGCGATGTGTATGAGCATACAGGTTGTAAAAGTACTGTAATCCTAGCTACTCAAGATAATCTGAGACCTGAGGATTCCAGTTCAAAATCAGCAATGCAATGAATTCCATAAGATTTTTACCTCTAATTAACCAGCAAAAAACAGAGCGTTGAATTGTACTTAAAATGCCACAGGCCTAAGCTTTGCATAAAAGTGCTAAGGGGTAGCATTCAGGAATCCACTCTCTCCACTCCTTTTTAACATAATACTAGAATTCCTAGGCAGTGCAATAAGGCAAGATGCCTACATTTCTCAATGTAATAAAGGCTGTGTATGAGAAACCCACTGCTAGTATGATACTTAATGGTGAAAATCTAAAGCCATTCCCTCTAAAATCAGGAACGAGACAAGGATGCCCACTCTCTCCACTCCTTTCTAACATAGTACTAAATTTCCTAGGCAGTGCAATAAGGCAAGAAGCAAGCATAAAGGGGATCCAAGTAGGGAAAGAGGAAATAAAACTATCCCTCTTTGCAGATGACATGATTCTGTATTTAAAGAATCCTATAGACTCTACTCCCAAGCTCCTTGAGCTGATTCAAAGCTTTGAAAGGGTAGCAGGCCATAAAATCAACCCTCACCATTCAACTGCCTTCCTTTACGCCAATAGTGAGAGGAATGAGGCAATAATGAGGAAAGAAACTCCTTCACAATAGCCTCAAAGAAAATAAAGTACCTAGGAATTAGCTTAACTAAGAATGTAAAGGACCGTTTAGATGAAAACTTTAAAACCCTAAAAAAGGAAATTAAAGCAGAACTAAGGAAATGGAAAAACCTCCCATGCTCCTGGATTGGAAGAATCAACATTGTGAAAATGAGAATCTTTCCAAGGGCTCTCTACAAATTCAATGCAATACCCATCAACATTCCAATGTCATTCTTTAAAGAAATAGAAGAGGCAATTCAAAATTTCATATGGAATAATAAAGGACCCTGTATAGCAAAAACACTTCTTAGCAGAAAGAACAGCGCTGGAGGAATTTCAATTCCAAACTTTACACTCTATTATAGATCTATAATTCTCAAAACAGCTTGGTACTGGCACAAGAACAGGCCTGAAGTCCAATGGAATAGAACTGCGGACCCAGATATTAAACCACAGACCACCTACACTTTGACAAAGGAGCCAAAAAAATAGAATGGAAGAAAGATAGCCTCTTCAACAAGTTGTGCTGGCAGAACTGGTTAAGCACCAGCAGAAAACTAAAGTTGGATCCTTCTTTGTCACCTTGCATTAGAATTAACTCCAAATGGATCAAAGACCTGGAGGTAAAAGCTGACACACTGAAAAGTTTACAGGAAGGAATAGGAGATACACTAGGCCTCCTTGGCACAGGTCGAAACTTGCTTAATAAGGACCAAGAATCACAACAAATCAGAGAAAGGCTGGATAAGTGGGACTGCATTAAATTGCAGAGCTTTCATATGGCAACGGATATAGCTAGTAAACTAATCAGGAAGCCTACAGAGTGGGAGAAGATCTTCACCAACCAAACAACGGAAAAGGCCTCATATCTAAAATATATCAACAACTCAAAAAATTGAATCACTCCAAAACTAACCTCAAAAGTAACGCCCATACCATTAAAAATTGGGCCAAAGACTTAAAGAGAGTCTTCTCTGAAGAAGAAACAAAAATGGCCTATAGACACATGAAGAAATGCTCCACATCTCTGGTCATAAAAGAATTGCATATCAAAAGAACTCTAAGATTCCACCTCACTCCACTTAGAATGGCCAGGATCAGTAAAACGAATGTCAGCAGATGCTGGAGGGGATATGGCCAGGAGGGATCACTACTACACTGTTGGTGGGAGTGCAAACTCGTTCAACCACTATGGAAAGCAGTGTGGCAGTGCCTCAAAAGGCTAAACATAGAACTCCCCTATGACGCAGCAATTCCACTACTTGGCATTTACCCAACAATCCAGAAACAAGGGCATACTAAACCCACTAGCACAACAATGTTCATTGCAGCGCTATTCACCATAGCAAAGATATGGAACCAACCCAGATGTCCGTCAGTTGATGACTGGATCAACAAGTTGTGGTATTTGTACACAATGGAATTCTATGCTGCTGTCAGAAAGAATGACATCACCCCATTTGTTAGGATATGGCAAGACTTAGAACAAATCATATTAAGTGAAGTAAGCCAGACTCAAAGGAACTTAGGCTCGGTGGTTTCCCTCATTCGTCATAATCAGTAGAAACCTTGGGCTCTACTAGCAGAGATTTGCAATAGAGCAAAAGGCCATATATAAGGCCATATAATGTGAAGCTAATTGAAAGGACCTCCAGGATATTGAAACAAAAGCCATATAATGAATGATTGTTGTCTTTAATGTACTATGTTATCCCTCATCTCCTTTGCTGTCCCTTGGTTATCCCATATTGGTATAGTATCTCATTTTGTTATCTGATATATTGAATTTATTTGTATTTGGATATTTGAAATTTGATAGGGAAGGGGGGAATACCAAGAAGGGTGGAGGGTGTGGGGTTGGAAGGAAATGGGTACCAAGACAAGTGAAAGGGTATCAATGTATGTGAATTAATGCACCTTCTGTCTGGCAAATATCATGTAATCCTTTTACTAATTACATTAAAAAATGAAAACAAAAAGAAAGTTGTAGTGTGTGGGGACGATGATGGGGTCAAATACATTTCTTCTTAGAAATTTACCTCATCTGGTTGCCCTGGATTTTCCTGGCCTTCTTCTTAGAGAAAGGCCTGTTATACTGGATTTGTGGCTTGGCAAAGATCTAGCATGTACATCTTCGAGTAAGACATCCACAACTTCCATGCCTGGGACTCGAGTTTCCTGACCTTTGGCAACAGCAAAGCAACATCTTTCTTCCTCCTGAGCCACAGGCCAAGTGAGCTGGCTTGAGCTGGTTGTTAGTTACAGTGGCTTGGTTACCAGGGTTCCATATCCTGTTCCATTGTGAGGGAGGCAGGGTCACCTTTCAGGGCCCAATGACCAAAGTTCGTTGCTCACAGAAGTCCTCACCAAAGACATACTGGAGGCTGAATCTCTCCTCCAATCTCACAATATACATGTGGATGTAGTAAACAGCACACCTTATTTGTCCATTCCCAATGTCTTCCACTAGGCCCAACAACCAGTCTGGTCTCAGGCTCAAGGAGCCTTTCTTAGGTAAGATCCAAACTTAAGGGTCAATATTGCCCTCATCCTTTACAAAACATTTCATTCACAGTGCCTTCTCTGCCTGCATATTGCCCCTTGCTGAATTTTTTTTTTGTTTTTGCTAGTCTTGGGACTTGACCTCAGAGTGTGAACATTGTTCTTGGGCTTTCTTTAGGCTTTAGCTGTCCCACCGAACCACAGCACCACTTGCAGCATTTTCTATGTATGTGGTAATGAGGAATCAAACCTGAGTCTTTTTGCTTGGTAGCCAAGGACTCTACCACCAGGTCAAACACACAGGGCATCTTGCACATATTTTTGATGTCAATCTACTAGGATATTATAAGGTTTCTGTATCCTAATCAATTTTTTCCTGATGATTAGCTTTGCTGTCATGTGTAAAAAATGCAAGAGGGAAAAACACAGAAGAATTAGTGAAATTTAAAAAAAAGCATTACACACATAGATAAGTGTTCATTCTTTGTAGGAGAAAGGATATTTTGATATGATGATGATGACTTTATAATTACTATGTCAGGGTTGAGAGTTTGGCATAGTGGTAGAGTGCTTGCCTAGCATCCATGAAAATCTGGGTTTGATTGCTCAGTATCTCATAGATAGAAAATCCAGATGTGGCACTGTGGCTCAAGTGGCAGAGGGCTAGACTTCAGAAAACCCTAGGACAGTGCTCAGGCCCTGAATCCCAGCCCCAAGACTGGCAGAAAGATAAAAGAAAATAAAAATGCTTTTTAAGAGCTAATTCACTCACAGCATTGGCTTCTGAAATCTTCGCTTCTGCATCTTGTGAAATACCCCTTTCCCTCAACGTAGACAAGAAAAACAGATCCATCCTATGGTCCACTGTGAGGCCACTGGTTGGGCTAAGAGCTAGTCGTGCAGCAACACATAAGTTTTATTCTAATATTTTCCAAACTTTGTACTCAAATATGCTACCTACTTACCATCTTAGGTCAGTTATCCTTATGCTATACCTTTTCTTCAGGACTACAATATTCTTACACTCCTACGTTAATCCTCTTGTACCTCCCCTGACCTCTCTCATTCTTTTTTTCTATCTCTGGACCTCTGCTCGTCTTTCAACCCTTATACTGCACGGATCTACACTTGATGGCTGTTGAGCAATATTGTATATGTAGGTGGTTAATTATTCTCTAGGCTCAGAGGGACTTAAAGACAATAGAGATTGGATTGAGAGGCTTATTATTTTGGGTATAAATTGCTTATCAGTGGTTGTATTAGACTGGTCTGTAAGTGCACAAAAAGAAATAGTGATAAGGCCAATCAAAACTTGTGAGCATCTAATGTCTGCCAGCTACAGAGGTCTAGGTTGGTTATATCTGAAAAACTATAATCGTATTTACTAGTAATCTTGCTCCCATTTTCAAAAGGGCAGAACAAGAAACTCAAGAAAAATGTCAAATCAAGAAACAACATCCCCCACCCAATGTAAACAGACAATGGAACAGTCACTCGCAAACCTAGAGAAGAGTCTTCCAAGTGCTACACAAATGCAATTGATAAACATCATTAATGGAAAATGTGAAAATATAAAGAAAGAGATAATGGAGGAAGTCATAGCTGAACAAGAGGGAATCATAAACAAGGTGATAAGTGAAAAGAAGAAGCCATAAAGGAGGCCATAATAAAGGATTTTCAAAGAAAGATGGATGAATTCATAGAATCCACGAATAAAAACGTGACCAAACTCCAGCAAATGTCCAAAGAAAATAAAGCTACTGAGCTAACCACTCAAAAGGAAATCAAGGAGATAAAGAAATCCATACATGATCTAAAACAAGAGATGCAAGGCATCAAAAATGAGCAATTAGAAGCAAGGGAGATGAAAAATAAAGTAGATAGCTTTGATAGCAGGTTAGACAATGCAGAGGAGAGAATTTCTGGGGCTGAAGATAATTTAGTTATTATAGAGAAAGAACAGAAAATGAGGCATACAAATCTAGGAAATATGAGAGAGCGCTTCAGGAGGTCCAAGATGCAATTAGGAAGCCTAATTTAAGGCTAGTTGGTATTGAGGAGGGCGTGGACAAAGAGGTCAGTGGAATTGGAAATATACTTCAGGGAATCATCTCAGAGAATTTCCCAAATATCCAGAAGGGCAGGCCCATCCAGAGACGAGAAGCTTTTAGAACCCCAAACAGACCTGACCAGAAAAGAACATCCCACCGCCACATTGTGATCCGAACTGGATCAATAGAAACGAAAGAAAAGATCCTAAAGGCAGCCAGGGAAAAGGGATCAGTAACCTATAAAAGCAAACCAATCAGAATAACCCCAGATTTCTCAGCAGAGACCATGCAAGCACGAAGTGACTGGAAGCATATATGTCATGCCCTTAAATCAAACCAAGAATATTGTAGCCAGCTAAGCTCTCATTCATAACTGAGGGAACAATAAAAACATTCCATTCCAGGGAAAAGCTGCAACAATATGTCGAAAGAAAACCAACACTACAGAGAATTCTCAAAGATACTCTATACATAGAAAACCAAAATAAATGCAATATAGGGAAAGAAATGGCACCTAAACAGCATACCATCTAAGGACCACAAGAACTGTCAAGACACAGGCCCTACTAAAATCTTTTAAACATGGTAGGAAATAATAAATATCTCTCAATCCTAACTGTCAATATCAATGGAAGTAACTCTCCAATTAAACGGCCTAGGCTGTCTAGTTGGATCCCAAAGCAAGAGCCATCGTTCTGCTGTCTTCAAGAGACACATCTTACCCAAAAACAATCATCTTTTGAAAGTGAGAGGTTGGAATAAACTCTATCAAGCTAACTGCCTCCATAAACAGGCTGGAGTTGTCATCCTCATATCAGATACAATAGACTTCAAACTAAAATTAGTAAGAAAAGACAAAGAAGGTGACTACATACTACTAAAGGGATCTTTCCTCCAGGAAGACATAATGATCCTAAATATTTACACACCCCTTTGAAGATTCTCAAAAGATTGAAGATTCTGCCAGTGTAAGTTAGATTCCGGCATTGATATTAAATAATGCAACGAGTAGGGATTTATATTTGAAATATCACTGTTGACAAAATCTAACACACATTTGCTTAGTATTTGCTTTTGATTTCCCAAGAAGTTCAGTACAAGCTAACATGTGTGGCATATATCGACTGGGAGAAATGATTCAGAATATGTGACTCATTTGAACAGGAGTCAGTGAAAAGATACAGAAGCAGGATACCCATATTGTGATAATTTGTATCTTTTGCATATTTTGTGTTTGTTATTAATTCCATTTGTAGTGTACATTTCTAGGTAAAAACTTTTAAAATGTTTCCAAACAATTTGTTATTTCAACAGCAAAAAAAGTCATTTATATGCCTGAGAAAATTCACAGAATCCAAATTTTTCCATATTATTATTATTTTTTTTTTTGGTGCGTGATAGATCTTGAACTCAGCCTGGGCACTATCCCTGAGCTCTTCAGCTCCAGGCTACCACCTTACCCTGGAGCCAAGCCCCACTTCCCATTTTCTAAAGGTAAATTGGAGATTAGAGTCCTAGGTCTTTTTGTTCAGGATGGTTAAACCTTGATCCTCAGATCTCAGCCTCCTGAGTAGCTAGGATTATAGACGTGAGCCACCACCCCATCATGCTCAGCTTTCTGTTTTTTTTTTAAACAAGCCCTTTGGCTGGAACTCGGTCTGAGCACTGTCCTTCAGCTTTCCTCAAGCCTAGTGATCTACTTGAGCCACAGCACTACTTCTGGATTTTTCTGTGTATGTGGTACTGCGGAATTGAACCTTCGTCTTCATACAAGCACTCTACAACTATGCCAAACTCCCAGCCCCTCCACATTAGTTTTTATGATAGATCTTTCCATGCATCTAGGATGGCTAGAAATCCTTCTTGAGTTTCCCAAGATCAGGGAGTATAGGTGTGTCCCATCCTGTGTGGCTACATAACCATTGTTTAGGGTACAGTTCTCTCTTCATTCTACCCATCTAGAGCAATTTTCATCTTCCATGTATAATCATTAAACATTCAGCTCCTGTTCCTCTCTACTCCATTCTCTGGAACCATCGTGCTTTTTGGCTCTAAGGGTTTGTTGATCCTTGGAAGCTCTGGAAGGGAAAACATACCCTAGCTCTTCCTTTATGACTGATGTATTTTTAGTTTACTGTAATCAAGATTCATCTGTAAAATATAGTAAAATGTTCTTCCTTTTCAATGCATTGTTTTGCATATTTCTATCTTTTGATTATTATTAATAATTGTGAATGGATTCTCCACATATTTGTTCTAGTCTCTGCTTTCTCCTCCGTTAGGTACAAATCTAGAAATAGAAGTGTTGGACCATATTTCTATGTAATTCTATATTTAGTACTTTTTTACCACTCTCCACGCAATTTTTGATTGTTTTATATTCCTTGCAGAACTATTCCAAAGTTCTACTTCTTCTCACTATCTTCCCAGTAATAGTTAGACTTTGAAAGTTGTTTTTTTGTATGCGTGTGTGTGTGTGTGTGTGTGTTTGTGTGTGTGTATGTGGATCTTTTTGTTTAAAACTATATTTATATTAACATATTTAAAGTAATGATTTCATTGTAATTTTAATTTTTCTCATGACTGTTAATATTGAACTTCTTTCTACATTATGATCTACTATTTCTATATATTATTTTTAGAAAATCCTCTCCCATCTCCAATTTTTCTCCCTTTTTTTTGTGGGGTAGTGGGGAAAGTCATGGGACTTGGACCTTGGGCCGTGAGCTCTTTAGTTTAAGGCTATTGTCCTACCCTGAGTATTGCCCCTCAGTTCTTCTGCTCACAGCTCCCTACCCCTCTTCCCATTATATACAGAACAAAGGTCATCCTCAGTCCTTTTGAAAAAGTAAGACATACAGTAAATTTGTTGTATAAAACAGCAAGAAATAAATTTCGTGCCAGGTGCAGTGACTTCTACCTGTAATCCTAGCTACTCAGATATCAGGCTGATATCTAAAGATTTGGTTCAAAGCCAGCCTGGGCATTAGAAAGTCTATGAGACTCTCATCAACAGTTAACCACTAGAATATGGGAAATGGCACTGTGGATTCATAGGTAGGGTGATAGCCTTGAGTTGAAGAGCTCAGGAACAATGCCCAGGCCCAGAGTTCAAGCCTTACAAATCCCCCAGCCAAAAAAAGAAAAAAAAAACTTTCTTACCCAAGTGAATATTATGCCAGACATAGAACATTAACATTCTGGGTGTACTTCACAGTATTATTACTTGATACCCTAAGATTTTGCAATATTCTCACAGTACCAGCATATGTAATCATACAATGTAGTTCTTTTTCAATGGAATAATTCCATTTATAACCTAAATCTACTCCCACGACTTATTTTTGTTGATACCACAATTGCTCTACCAAGATATGCCACAAGCCATTAAACATTTTATGGTGGGTAATTGGAAAGGAGTCTCATGGAATTTTGTGCCAGGCTGGCTTTGAACCATGGTCCTCAGATCTCAGTCTCCTGAGTAGCTAGGATGACAGGCGTGAGCCACCAAAACCTGGCTTGCCTTTTTATCTTTTTGTGGGTCTTGGGACTTGAACTCTGGGCCTAGGCACCATCCCTAAGCTTTTCAGGTCAATATTTCATGTAAGTCTAATCATTTAAGTAAAGGAATAAAAGTCCAACAAAAAAATTCCAGACATGGTGTGTTTATAACTTGGTGTTAATTACTTGATGAAAATGTGCCATTCCAGAAGCTGGTGTCATTTGATGATGTAGCTGTGGATTTCAGCTGGGAGGAGTGGCAGCATCTGGACAATGCTCAGAGGACCCTGTACAGAGATGTAATGCTGCAGACCTACAGCAACCTGGTGTCCTTAGGTGAGCAAAAGTCAAATTCACTTGCAAGGCCAAGTGCCTTGTTATTTTGCAGATACGTGAATGTTTATCAAACTTTCAATACTATTTAAATGAAAGATTCCAGGCCCCTGAGAAGTACCATTACTTTCTAAAGAAAACCTAAGGTAATTTTGTACTCATTCTTCAGGATACCTTCAGGATACTTTGACAACAGTTCTAAATTATGTTTCCTCTAATGGAGACGACATTCCAAACTTACACAGTAATTGTAAGTGGATAAACAATCCAGAATAGAATATATATCATTATTGGAAATAGGATCTACAAATCACTAAACAGTGAGTTTATAATGGAAACAAGGCACTAGGTGCAATGTTTCATGCCTGTAATCTTAAAATATTCAGGAGGAAGAAATCTAAGAATTCTAATTTGAAGCCAGCAATGGCATAAAAATTGCCATGAAACTCTATAACTCCAAGTAACCCCTCAAAACTGTTAGTGGAGTGTCAAGAGTTTGACTTTGTGGTTGAGTGCTTGCCTAGCATGCATGAAGACCTATGCATGTAAGTGGAGTTGGGACTCAAACTGGTATTTTTCTAGCCTTGAGCAAGACAGCTAAGTTTATGCCATACAAAATGAATCCAGAGCTGGGGAAAAGTCAACCATGGAGCCAGTGAGAAATGAGAAAAAAGATTTAATACATAACTTGTGAGTAGGATGTCTGCGAACTTAAAGCTATGATAACACAGCATAAGCAATAATTCTCTACTGTTTCTAATTTACAGGGCCCTGTGTTCCCAAACCTGTATTAATTGACAAGCTAGAGCACTGTGCAGAACTCTGGATAGGAAATTCCTCTGACAAGAATATCACAGGTGAGTGAATGCATCTTCGTATTGATGTTGGAGCCTGAGCCCCATTGGTAAGTACATGTTGTGATGTACTGAGCAATAATATTCTTAGTTACCCTAAATCCTGTGTGGAACCTATGGTATTCTTTGTGAATGAATCAAGAATCATTTTCTTTTCCCAATCCTATGGTTGGTCTCAGGGCCTGAGCATGGTCCTTGGGTTTTCTCAAGGCTAGATCTCTATGTCTTGAGTCATAGCACCACTTCTGTCTTTTTCTTTGTATGTAGTACCAAGGAACTGAACCAGGTCTTTGTGCATGCTAGCCCAAACCCCCGGCACCAAGACTCATAGGGTGATATAATGAATTCTATGTGGCAGTAGAGTTAAAGTTAGATTTCTCTGTAGAAATCACTGTGAAACAAAATAAAATGAGAAAGCCATGAGCCCGTGGCTCATGCCTGTAATCCTATCTACTTAGGAGGCTGAGATCTGAGGATCAAGGTTGAAAGACTGACCTATCACAAAAACACCTTAGACTCTTCTCTCCAATGAACCAATAGAAAATGAGAAGTGGGGTTGAGGCTAAAGACATAGGGCAGTAGCCTTGAGCTGAAGAGCTCAGGAAGAACAGCCAGGTCTAGAATTCAAGTCCCATGACTGCAAAACAAGAAAGAAAGAAAGAAAGAAAGAAAGAAAGAAAGAAAGAAAGAAAGAAAGAAAGAAGGAAAGAAAGAAAGAAAGAAAGAAAGAAAGAAAGAAAGAAAGAAGAAAGAGGGAAGAAAGAGGGAAGGAAGGAAAGGAAGAAAGAAAGAAAGGAAGAAAGAAAGAAAGAAAGAAAGAAAGAAAGAAAGAAAGAAAGAAAGAAAGAAAGAAAGAAAGATATTTAATTTCTTTAAAACTAAGACTATAAATGATTGAGCAAAGAAGGAATAAGTCAGGGCATTATTCTCTGATAAGGATAATATCTTTTTGCTGGTAGGAAGAGACTGGTATTCAGAACCAGACCTTTCCACCAGAAATTGAGCCTAGTGATAGAGTGCTTGCCTAGCATGCACAAAGACACAGGTTTGATTCCTTATTACCACATACATAGAAAAAGCCAGAAGTAATGACTTCATTCGTAGGGTTCTAGTCTGGAGAAAACCCAAGGACAGTAGTTAGGTCCTAAGTTCAAACCCAGGAATGGAAGGAAAAAAACAACAACAAAGTTTCAATCAACATAAGAAAATTAACTAGACAATGAGCTGGAGATTTTCTGGTCTTCCATGGTTCTGAGGGACAGGAGTGTTAGAAAAGGAATTTTTATAAGACTTCAAATGGAAAGAAACAAATTTCGAAATTCCCACAAATACCTAAATTGAGACTTTAGTGAGAAGTTGTAACTGAAGGGATGTAGGTGTAAGTCCTTACTCTCAAGAATCGTTCTTGCTTGGATCAAAGGCAAACAGACATATAAACCAAACTTGTGGCCGCTGAATCTAGAAAAAATTCGTGTTCCTCACTTAATGGTTAAAAAGCAAACAGCATTGAAACTGGGTAAGGTAATCCTATCTGCTACTCAGGACCTGAGCCTCTTATCTGTAGTTAACTTTAGAAAACAGGAAGTGGGGCTGTAGCTCAAGGTTAGGGGTTATAGTCTTCTGCTGAAGTGTTCAGGGACAGAGCCGAGGCATATGAACTACAAGAAAAAAATGAAAAGAAAAGAAAAGAAAGTTTTAAAAAGATGCAAAACAGAACAATATTTAGATTATTTCTCAAAAATAAAAGAAAGGCAGCTATTCCTCAATGTATAAACAAAACAGTATTTGAAAAAAAAACAGGTGCAGGTATATTATAGGTAGTACTCAGCTTAAAACTGTAGCAATACATAGTTGGATAATTTCAATAAATATTTCCTGTGATATAAAAAGAGAATAAAACACAGAAAAACATTATTGGTCATTATAAAATATCATTTTCTTAATATGTTAGGGAGAAAAGCATATATTTCTCACAAATCAATTTCCACTTTTATATTTTAAAATATCTAACACTTAGGATGGGAAAGTAAAGTCATTACCTTTACAGTAAGGAATATTTGTATCTCATGTATGTTTGTGTCTTTTTTTCTATGACTCATTTTAGATGTCCAGGTAATGGAAAACGTGTTCAAGACCTGCCAGGAAAGTCCACATGAATGTCTTTGTGAAGTAGCAGTTGCAAGTAGTATCGAAGTGGAGGAAAACGTGAGATTAGCAACAACTTTAAATTTGAGCTCTACACATAATCCAGAGCTGATTAGTAATAACGGTAACAACTTAGGGGTGAGGACTGAGGAGTTCATTAAGTGTCAGAACATGCTTCTGTCTCCTAAGCCTGATGAGATGCATGCTGCTTATAGATCTCGTATGTCTCCTGTTCTTAAAAAATCCATCGGATATTCAGAGCATTTTATTCATGATTGTGACAGTCCAAAAGATCTGCAGTATCATAATTCTGTTCTCCCTGCCAAAGAAATTCTTCAGGGAGGGAGGAAAACTGCTAAATGTACTGTGTGATGAAAAATATTGTACTTCACACCGACCATCACTACACATCCGAAAATGTACACAGGAGAGACTCCTCATACATGTAGTGAATGTGAGAAATCTTCAGTAATGAAATACGCCTTACAATACCTCAGAGCAAATATCCTGAGATATGTGATGCATACATCAAGTGTGAAAATTAATTTCTGAGAAGTCAGACCTGACGCTCCAACCTCGATCTCCAAGAGAAGACAAACCTTATGAATATGAGGAACGTAATAAAATTTCTGCCCAGAATTCAGCTCTCAGCACACATCAGAGATCTCACTCAGAAGAGAAATCTTATGAATGGGATAAATGTGGGAAGACTTTTAGACTGGAATCATACCTCATTTTACACCAGAGAAGACACACAGAAGAGAAACCTTATGAATGTAACAAATGTGAAAAGTCTTTCACCCAGAAGATACACCTTTGAGTTCATCAAATAACACACACAGGAGAGAAATCTTATAAGTGTAATGAATGTGGAAAGTCTTTCCAAGGGAAGGGAAAACTTCGTGTTCATCAGAGAATACACACAGGAGTGAAACCTTATGAATGTAACCAATGTGTAAAGTCTTTCAGACAGAAATCTTCCCTCAAATTGCATCAAAGAACACACACAGGAGAGAAACCTTATGTGTGCTCCAAATGTGGAAAGACCTTCAAGTGGAAGTCATATCTTGATGGGCATAATAGAACACACACAGGAGAGAAAACTTATGCATGTAGTGAATGCGGAAAGTCTTTCAAATGGATGGTAAAACTCCATGTTCATCAGAGAATATACTCAGGAGAAACACTTTATGAGCGTAACATATGTGGAAAGTCCTTTACACAGAAGCCAAATCTCCACATGCATAAGACAATTCAAACAGGAGAAAAACCTTATGAATGTAACCGAGGTGGAATGTCTTTCAAATGGAAGTCTTCCCTCAAATTGCATCAGAGAACACACACAGGAGAGAAACTGTACGAGTGCATCAAATGTGGTAAGACCTTCAGATGGAAGTCACATTACAGGAGGCATAACAGAATTCACACATATTAGAAACCTTAGGAATGTAACCAAAGTTGAAAGTCTTTCGTGTAGTATTCACCCTTCAGGAAGTGTAAGAGAGTTCACACATACGAGAAGCCTTAGCAATGTAATAAATAGGAAAGACTTTTTAGTCTGTGGAAGAAAACTCAGCTTGTGTCACAGAACCAACACAAGATCAAACCCTTAATGAATGTAGCAAATGTTCAGTCTTTTCCCCAGAAGGCACAAGTCAAGATTTATCACTAAACACCCACAGGATAGAATCCTATGAATAAAATGAAAGGGAAAATTTTTTGAAGAACTCATAGTTGAGTTTGCATGATACCACACAGACACAGGATAAAAATCGTATGAATATAAGAATATGAAAAATCCATCATGAACGCATGACTAAGTATAAAATGCACATAGGAGAGAAAAACCTTATGAATATTACAAATGTGGAAAGTGTTTGACCTGGAAGGCATACTTCTGTGTTCATCACAAACCTGATTCCCATAGAAGAAAAGAAAACTAATGAATAGAACAAATGTGCAATGACTTTTAATCAGAAGTCAGTCTTCAGTACATTTCAGAACATACACAATAGAGAAATTCTGAGTAATGAAAAACATTTGGCTATATATAGAATCTCTGTATATGGGAGCATTAGGGTAAGTCTTCTAAACAAAGTCAACCTTCAGCAAGCATTAAGAGCACTCACAGAAGAAATAATTGCATGTAGGAAAACCTTTGTCAGAAACCTCTAAAAGCTGCCTGTGTGGCTTAGTGGTAGAGTGCTAACCTATAAAGGATGAAGGCCTGGGTTAGATTCCACAATACTAAGTGAAAAGAGCAAGCCAGAAGCAGCACTGTGGTTCAAATGGTAGAGTGCTAAAAGTAGCTCAGGCCCTGAGTTCAAGCCTGAGGATTGGAGAGAGAGAGAGACAGAGAGAGAGAGAGAGAGAGAGAGAGAGAGAGAGAGAGAGAGAGAGAGAGAGAGAGAGAGAGAGAGAGAGAGAGAGAGAGAGAGAAGAGAGAGAAAGAGAGGGAAACAGGAACTTCTAAATTTTACAGAGATAGAGAAGGAGAGAGAGAAGGAGACAGAAACTAATTTCTAAACTTTACAGTCTTTCTATTTCCTTAGAAATTCTTCTATGTCATTCTTTCTGACAGAAGCACAGAATTCCCTTGTGTAAAAATATCATATTTGATCTACTCTTCAACTGACGGGCATCTGGGTTGGTTCCATACCTTTGCTATAGTAAATAGTGCTGTGATAAATGTTATTGTTCTAGTGAATTTAGTATATCCTATCTGTACGATTGGCAAGTAGTGAAATTGCTGGATCACAGGGGAGCTCTGTGTTTAGTCTTTTTGGGATACTGCCATAGTGCTTTCCATAGTGGTTGAACGAGTTTGCAATCCCACCAGCAGTGTAGTAGTGATCCCTCCTGGCCACATCCCCTCCAGCATACGTTATTAGATTTCTGGATCTTGGCCATACTAACTGGAGTGAGGAGGAAAAGGGAAAGAGGAACTGAAACTTTCTCTCCTTACAGATGACATGATTCTGTATTTAAAGAACCCTATAGACTCTACTCCGAAGCTGCTTCAGCTGATATAAAACTTTGGTAAGGTAGCAGGGTACAAAATTAAGCCTCAATGTCAACTGCCTTCCTATATGCCAACAAATGAGAGGAATGAGGCAAGAATCAGGATAGCAACTCATTTTGCTATCAAAGAAAATAAAATACCTAGGAATTAACTTAGAATGTAAAGCACCTTTTTGATGGAACTATAAACCCTGGAGAAGGAAATTAACGCAGAACTGAGGAAATGCAAAAACCTATGCTCCTGCTTTGGAAGAAGCAATATTGTAAAAATGGCAATCTTGATAAGGACTATCTACAAATTCAGTGCAATATTCATCAATATCCCAATGTCATTCTTTAAAGAAACAGAAGAGGAAATCCAAAATTTCACTTGGAATAATAAAAGACCCCTTATAGTCTGTCTTCTTGCATGATACATAATGTTTAATCTCACCTTCTCCACCAAAATCTCACCTTTCTCATTGAGACATAGGTGGCCCTGTTTACTAGCAGCAAAGGCTCAAAGGCGCAGTTTCAGGTGTCACCACTGCCTCTGTTACTGGGTAGATCCAACTCTGTCATCGATTCTGAGGTCTGCTCTGAGAGTCTTGGTCACAAGTTGTTCTGTGGCATCTGCTGCCAGCCTGTGCCTATTTGCTTCCTTTTCCTCCAGCAGCCTACAACAGGGAATGAAGTTCAGGCGCTGATGCTCTCCTTCATATGCAGGGCAGGATGAGCCCAAACCTCCCTCATCTTCCTCTTCCAATTTTTGGGAAAAAATGTGCTGGCAGAAGTCCTCAGGTGTGGGGCATGGCTGATGCACACTTTTAATCCAGGCTGGTCAGGAGGCTGAGATCTGAGTATGGAAGTTCCAAGTCACCTAGAACAGGAAAGTCTGATAGATTCTTACTACCAAAAATAAAAACAGCTGGGAATGGAGTTTGGGCTCAAGTGGTAAAGGGCTAGTCTTGAGTACAAATGCTTAGTGCCCAGGCCCTGTGTTCAGGCTCCAGCACTGCCAACAACCTCACTTTAGTGAGATTTTAGCTTTATCCATGTAGGCACATCTCACTGGAATCTTTGCTGGTAGAGATAGTCTTCATAATTTTGTCTCAAGGTAAAGGTCCTCCTGGGGTAGTACACAAAAGGTGTCATGGAGAGAGGAGCCCCACCTGCTCCAGGTTTGAAGATGGCATAGGTCAAGCCAGCATGGAGTTGGCACATCAGTCTTTTCCCTAGCACCACCTACCAGTGAATGTCAAATGAAATTGATTGTTGTGGGATTGTGTGATTGAAGTGCCCCATTAAGGGCAGTGTTAGCACATCCAAACTTGGATACCAGGAATGCTGAAATCTCAAAGCTAAGATTTCTGTTGGCTACAGAAATGCTGGTGTGTCTGTTATTCACTAAAAGTTCAGGTGCAAAGATTCTGAAGCTTGATGCCATGTGTTCATTCCATTTAGTAAAATTATTTTAATGCACTGTATAAGTTAAAACATTTGATAAGAGTCAGGGGTAGGGAAAATATTGTTCTTGAATTCAGGTGTCTGGCAGGGTAATGGGGGGGTGTTGGTGGCTGGGACTATGAAGCTGGAGCTGCTATCATACCATGGATCATGTTCCTCTTTGTCTGGGAGAAATGACTCCAAAGATGAAATTTGAATGGTGAGGAAAAGATGATGATGTACTCAGGAAATTTCCCCTAAACAAATGCTCATGTGGAAGTGGGATGGGGGCTGGGCATATCTGAGGCAGAGCTTAAGGGGGCTTCTCATGGTGTTGAGAACGTTCCTTGCGACTTCAGGCATGCAGCAGGGTGGCCATTGTGAGATGGATGGAATAAGACTGGAGACAAGATGAATGCTGGTATCCTGCAATGCTCTTGCATGAGTGGCTGGTGGCTCACCTGAAAGAACTAATTATGTCTAAAAAAGAAATCAGGAATTTGTTTTGATTAGATAATACCTGTAATCCGAGGCATATTCAGGATCCTGACCTTAGTATTGTGGTTTAAAACCAACCCAGCAATGGGAAAAGTGCATGAGACTCTTACTCCCAGTTTAGAGCAAGAACAAAGATTGAAGTAGTGCTGTGGCTCAAGAGCTAGAGTGCTACCTTGAGCAAAGAAAAGCTAAGAAAAGCTCCAGGTCTTGAGTTCAAGGCCAGGAATTAAAGAAGGAAGGTAAAAGAAGGGAAGTATGTGAGGAAGGGAAATATATAAATGAAAGAGAGAAGGAACTAGAAATTTAAAACTAGAGAATATTTAAAAGCCATCAGTCCTTCTAAGAAAAGTGTTGGAGTATGGGTTCTATATGTGGTGAACTGGAAGCCCAGCAGTGACTTGTTAACCAAAGAGTCACCATGATGAGCAAAGAATAGAAATCTGCATGAGCCTCTTAGCGGATGGAGTCACAGAAGAGAACCTCAGCTCCCATCCCATAGTTAGAAGTATATAGACATGGGGAAGTTGGCATCACCTTGATGTCATTGTGTCCATGGAGACTGGAAGCCATGGCTCTGAGAAAGCACAATGTTCTGGTTACTGAGCTGAGAGGCTGAGGAGAGCCAAGTCCTGGCCATGAAGAAATCAGGATGGCAGCAGAGCAACTCTGCTGCAGTGTGTGCCTGCTTGGCTGTTCTTATTCTGTGGTGGATCAGGCCAGAGCGGGTGATAGTAACTGTTTTGTGGTCACAAGCCCTTCACCAAGAGCTTCCTCTGGGATCCTCATAAGCTACAGGGTGGCTGGTGGTGGGATGTGTGTGGGGTGGAAGTGACAGAGGGATGGACGCATGGCAAGGTGGGTGAAGAGATGAGAGGAATGATGAGAGCCCAGTTCATTGGTTTCCAAGGTTAATGGGTGGGAGGTAGAGAGGCATGATGGAGGAAAGATGGAGGCAGGGGAAGGTGGTGACAGAGTGAGGCCATCTGTAGTGCCAGCCTGGCCATCATCTGAAGCCCATGGTCAGCTTCCTGATCCCTCACTTTGTCCTGCTCCTTGTGGAGGGAATGTCACATGTACCCAGAGCTAGGGGTGGGGCAATGTTAGTAGCACCTGGAGAACCATTGGCCTCTACCTGGGTGAGGGGTGGTTCTGGCTCCCATGCTGGGTGGCCTGATAGCTATGGAACAGATCTCTCCTTAGCTACCACAGTCAGTGGCTGCTCTCCATCTAGGGTTAGGGCACCTGCTCAGCCATCAGGACACCCCATGCCAGGACAGAGGCCTACAATTGAGATGGCAGCACAGGGGTGAAGGTGATCTCACCGTAGCCCTAGTTACATGGCTGTCCCTGCATGCAGGACAGGATGAGCTGGGGGAAGATGTTCTCTGTGTTTTTCCACAGCCTATCCCGGCCTCTTCTTGTGTCTGATTAGACCAAGAGAGTACCAGGTTCCCTCTCATAGTCCTGGTTCTTTTTCTTTTACAGTCATGAGGCTTGAACTCAGGTCCTGGCTTCTGTCCCTGAGCTCTTTTGCTCAAGGTTGATGCTCTACCATTTGAACCGTAGTGCCATTTCCAGCATTTCCTTTTCATGTGGATCTCTGATATCTCCAGTGTTGTGCCTGAAGGGAGGCACTCACCCCTCAGACAGAGTCACCTCTGCCGTGACTGTGACTGCCCACAACCCTCACACCCACTCCTTGCACACCCCTCGACTCCAGTTTTAGCTCCTCTTGGACTGGGTGTCCAGCCTACCCCTTCCTACACTCACAAAGGGTCTACAATTGTCTTCCCAGGGTCCTTTCTTCTGCCAGCCAGAGTACAGACTGTGCACATCTTGACCATCACAGAGCTCAAAGCCAAAGGCTGAGATGCAGAAGGGGGTGACCCAGTAGCTGCACAGGGCCCATGGATCATCCTGTGCATCCCCCAGCCTGTGACTTCCCCCACCCCGTTGGCAGGGAAGCTCCATGCCGACATCCTGATCCCTGGTCCCCTCCAATTCCATTCTCCCTTGGATTTTGTCTACCATCAGGATCTAAAATTCTATTCATCACTTTATGTCCTTATGACTGATTTGCTACTTTGGCAGGAACTCCCCGTGCCTGGAGAGTGGGCATGTCATGTACTCTCTGTGGAGAAGTTGCCCCAGGAGAAGATATATGCACTTCATGTGAATGTTGGACAGGGCAGGAGGGCTCCCTAGGATCAGAAGCCACAGGAGGGGTGCAGATGGGGGAATGCTAGGGGCCCCAGGGGACAGTGGGAGTTAGGGCACAGTTGGTTCCTTCTGCAGGGTTGACACCGCTTCACAAACCCAACAGAATGAGGTTCACATTACAGATGTCAGAGACAGTGCAGATTGCCAATGGGCGCAGGGGTCACTGTCACCCCCAGATGCTGGCTGCATGCTGGGAGTCACGCAGAGATGGTTTCAAGATCAGATAATGAGGATGTTGCAGGGTGTAACCATTCTTTTCAGATGGCTCTCTACCTCTCTTGAGCTTCATCTCTATCTTTGGATTTTTCTTGGCAGTTAACTGGACATGAGGGTTTCATGGACTTTCCTTTCTGGACTGGCTTCAAACAGAAGCTATGCACAGTTTTCAAACCATACCCTACTGAAGAAGGGAAGCTTGATCTGGTGCTTAACTGGGTTGCACTTTGGCTCCGTTTGCTATGCCTCACGGGAGGGGGCTCATCATTTGTAGACTAAGATCTCATGACCTTCAAAGCCAAATGCTACCTGAAAGTTCAGGGTCCCAGGCTATGTGTTGGGCCTGGGTGAATACATTCTCTGTTATGCTGGGTCATCAACCCATGTTTTAAGCTGGAAGTAGGCAGTGCCACATTTGATAAGAACATCTGCCAGAGATTGTCACCTCATGAAAGCAGATTCTAAATTTGTATTCCATTTCCTGTGGTGGAGAAATCCCCTCCAAGTTAGACAGGCTCACATCCCCCTGCAGGTCACACTCCTAATGCACCCTTGAGTGTCCTCATGGTATTGGGATCTAAGTTTGTAGGGAATGCTGGTTTAGTCCATGAATTAGCTGGACAAGTGATGACAAACGTGTTGTGGATTAATATGAGAACAATTTAAGAAGCCCTGGAGGAGCATCAACCTGACCCTCTGTGGTGCTATAAATCTGATAGGATGTTCCAGACTGAGAAACAATCACATGGCTTTGTGTTTGGCATCCAGACAAGTGAGTGCATGTCTTAGCTGTCAGCCAATACAGAGGAGGACATGAATAAGTGGGTGGAAAGCATCTGTCAGACCCCTGTCTGGGGGTAGGTGGAGAGAACATAGGAAGGTAGATACCATGGCTGTGGTGGGGCCAAAAAATGGTAAAAGAGGCAAAGGAACCAGGTACTGGTAGCTCAAGACTGTCATCCTAGCTACTCAGGAGTTTGAGATCTGAGGATCACAATTCAAAGCCAGCCCAGGACAGAAACTCCATGAGACTCTTATCTGCAATAAACTACCCAATGCAAGAAGCTCAAGCTCAGTGACAGCATCCAGGCCTAGCATTCAAAACCCAGGACCGGAAGAAAAAGTATCAAAGGACAAGAAGCTGGCCAAAAGTTAGAGGGACTCTATCTTGACAAACAATAAAATGGTAAGTTGCACTCAGAAGACTTGCACAAAATCTGGAAATGCCTGAGACCTATCTATATATGTTTCCTGTTTGTCTAAATACATATGTTTATGCATTTATATATTAGCAAAGAGAGACAGATCAATACATATGACTATACATATATACATAGCCAGACACTTATGGGTGGGTGGTATACTGTGTGAGAGTTTGTGTTTGTGTTTTGTGGATGGCTATCTCTCTTTAGGAAAGGTAGAAAATATGTAAATATCTTTAAAAAAAACTTGATAAAATATAGAGAGACATAAGCTTTTGAGGGAATCTGAAATGACAAGATTATTCACAGGCACGTTTATCCTTATGGATTCCTCAGCAAGTTTTAATTTTTTTCATTATTTTCTTTCTTTTTTTGAACCAGTGCTAAGGATTTCTCTCAGGGACCAGGTGCTGCCAATTACTAATTTTCTCATGGATGGTACAAGAGGAACTGAGCCACAGTTCCACTTTTGCCTTATTTATTCATGCTTAACTGAAGATAAAGATTTCTATCAGTGACTTTCTTTCAGGGGCTGGATTCTAACGAGGATCCCCAGACCTCAGCCTTCTCTATAGCTACAATTAACAATATGAGAACCCAGCACTGGGTTCCAATGCACAGGGCAAGAAATTGAGTGAATCTCTCAACTCCCATTAGCTATAATAAGCTAGAAGTGAAAGACCAATACCTTTGAGGAAAAGATGCTGAGGGTTATCACACAGGCTCTATGAGTAAGCCCTAAACCCTGTACACATGTGTGCATGCACACATTGGCAGATACACACACACATGCACACACACAATATCTCAGGCAATATTGTATTTTGAATTAATATCCAAAGATTGGACAACAGGATAGCAAGTAATAAAATCTGTTTTTCTTGTCTACATTTAGGGAAAGGGATGAGTCACAAGATGCAGAAGCGAAGAATTCAGACGCAAATGCTGTGAGTGAATAACTTGTAAAAAGCACATTTCTTTTCTTTTCTTTTCTTTTGTTTTTTCTGCCATTCCTGGGGCTTGAACTCAGGGCCTGAGCACTGCTCTTGGCTTTTCCCAAGTCTAGCCCTCTGCCACTTGAGCCACATTGCCATATGGATTTTTATATCTGTGTGATATTAAGGACTCAAACCTAGATCTTCATGGATGCTAGGCAAGCACTCTACCACTGGGCCAAACTCTAAACCCAGATAAAGTATTTATAAATAGTTATCATCATCATATCAAAATATCCTTTTTCCTACAAAGAATGAACACTTCTCTATGTCTGTAAGACTTTTTTTATGTCACCAATGCTTCTGTGATTTTCCCACTTGCATTTTTACAGATGACAGCACAGATATTCATCAGGAAGAAAAATAGATTAGGATACAGAAACCTAACCACGTCCTAGTAGACTGAAGTGAAAAATGTGTGCAAGATGGCCTGGGTGTTTCATCTATTTGTAGAGTGCTAGGCTACCACACAAAAAGACTCCGGTTTGATTCTGCAGTACCATATACATAGAAAACGCTGGAAGTGGTGCTGTGGCTTGGTGGGACAGCTATAGCCTAAGAAAGCCTAAGAACAATGGTCAGGCTCTGAGGTCAAGTCCCAGGACTAGCAAAATAAAATGTGCAAGAGGCAAAATGCAAGCTGAGAAGGCACTGTGAAGCAAAATGTCTTGTGAAGGGTAAGGTGAATAGTGACAGTTAAGTTTGGATCTTACATAAGAAAGGCTCCTTGAGCCTGAGACCAGGCTAGCACTTACGCCTAGTTAATGACTTGGGATTTGAACAAAAAGGTGTGCTGTTTACTACATCCATATGTGAGGTGGGAAGGGAGATTCAGCCTCCAGTATGTCTTTGGGGAGATCTTCTCTGACCGAGGAGCTTTGGTCATTGGGCCTTGAAAGGTGACCCTACCTCCCTCACAATGGAACAGAATATGGAACCCTGGTAACCAAGCCACTGTATGTGAAAACCAGCTCAAGCCAGCTCCCTTGGCCTGTGGCTCAGGAACCAGAAAGATGTTGCTGTGCTGTTGCCAAAGGTCAGGAGGCTCGCATCTCAGGCATGAGAGATATGGATGTCTCACTTGAAGAAGTAGATGCTGGATCAGTGCCAAGCCAAAATTCCAGTATATCAGGCATTTCTCTAGGAAGAAAGCCAGGAAACTCCAGGGCAACTCAGATGAGGTATATTGAGAGGAAACCTATTTGAACCCATCATCCTGCCCACACACTACAACCTTCTTGTGTGCTTTCAAGTGACTATACTGAGATTAGAGTGTGTCATTTCCAATCTACTCTATTCCAATTCCTCAGTTTGAAGTGTGGTCCCATTCCTACATTTGAAATATCCACTGTTTTGCCAACATAGTGTGATGGTAAGTGAGCTCAGACTCTGAATGAGCCTTGTAACCTATGGATCCTGCAGGAAGGCCTGTTGGAGATGCTGCTGACAAAGCTGATCCCTGCCTACCAGAAAGGTGATCTCTTTTATGTGGGAAACTTCCTGCACAATTTCAAATAGTGGAGGACAATGTAGTAGTTGCTGGAAATTCTCTTGAAAAAGTGAGTGTTCCCCCTCCAAACCCAGGTTTGCTCACCCTTCCTGGCCAAGTCTTGGAATACTTGGCTCCTCTCTGAGCCTGTTTGGTTCACTGCGGTGTTCACAGGGGAGCTAAGCATGATACAAGTGCACAAACTACTTTATTATGACTGGGACACCATGCCATTTCATTTCCCTCACAAGTTACTGGAGTCTCAACAGTGTGCTTACTGAGAAGTTGGATTTCAGGCATGAGTAAGTGGCTCCCAACTGCAGCCCTCACCTAGGTGACATCCTAGGAAATCCCATTTCCCAGTAAGAAATGAGGTGTCAGTACTAATGGCGGAGGCCTGTGAAATACTGGAGTCAGAGGAAAAGCTGGGGGCTGAATCACTTTTGAGCCATCAGGGAGGGATTGTGATAGATTTGCCTGTTAGAACCTGAAAGCATTTACATTTTGGTGTGTGGTCCAGTGCTGCCACTTGAACCTGAACCCAGGTCTAAATGCCATCCCTTTGGTCTTCAAAAATTAGCACTGTACCATTTGAGTCATAGGTCAAGTTCTGGCTTTTTGCTGCCTAATTGAATACAAGTGCCTTTAGACTTTTACTGACTAGACTGGCTTTCCACTGTGATCTTCAGAGCTCAGCCTGCTGGGTGGCTAAGATTAGAGGAATGAGCATTTAGTTCTTTATTTAGAGCATTCACTTATTGATTTATTTAGAGCATTTACTTAGTTAATTTAAGGTGTGTTTACTTTGGACAGATGCATAGAGGCCTCTCTCAGAAGCTTCTGGAAGTGGGGTGTAAAAGTCATCCTGTTCTCGAGTGTCTCTTACCCCCCTCCCAGCACATAAGTGCACATCTCTGCAGGACAGCCACAGCATTAGAGTCCTGCAAGAAAGGGGCTTTGGTAGAAGGCTCAGGATCGAGAGGAAAGGCTCTCACTTTCCTTGTACCAAATGTGCCCACAGCATCATGTGTTTCATCTATACGATGTGAATGGACTTCTACCCCAGTGATTTCTCCGAGTTCAAGAACTGCCACACCCTGACACAACTCAAGCTCTATATGAGGCTCCACATGCCGGCTTTGGACCTGCTCTTCTAAACACATACTTTTTGACCAGCTGGAGGAATGTGCGACCAGTAAGACCCAGAAAAAGTAGAAGTCCTGGTGTGGGTGCCTCAGAGCCTGTGAGTAGGAAGCCCATGTGGTCTAGATATTGGTTGGCCCTTACTTCTACAGAGCTTGGCAAAATGCCCTTTATGGGTGGTGTCAGCCAGGTAATGTCTGTCCTCTGAAAGGACTCGGGAATAAGCACTCATTAGAAAGACCCTACACCTCCTCAGTGTTCAGTCCAAACTCCAGTTCTACAGGTTCCTCCATTAGATCCTTATGGAAGTTGAGTGACACTTCAACTTGCAGAGTCCACTCTGTCCACTCTGTACCTATTTCCATTCTTAGGTTTGGGTCATCGTGGAAGAGCTTATCCTGAACTCCGGATGAAAAACCCACCAATGGAGCTGGTGACTGATGGAGACTGAGAATCATCACTGCATTCCAGAAAGCATGGGCCTTCTGTAGAAATTACCAAACAGGTTTAGAGTCCTGTGGATATACCTTTTGCTCTGAACCCCATGTGTGACACAGTTGAACCTGCAGATACTATGGAGGAAGAAAAAGAGCAGCCAGATTTCCTTCCGTTTCCTTTCACACTCCAACCAGAGTCAGTCCATCTGAGTCAGAGTAACACTCCACTTATTGTGCAAGCTGAAGGGGCACACGCTGGGCTCATGAAAAATGTCCCCATGGGAAGCAGCAAGTGTACTCTCAATACTGGATTCATTGGAGGAAAATGAATCCATCCTCACAGATTATCCAGACCCATCCATCTCACTAAAAGAGACTCAATCTCCATTAGACAAACCAGAATCCATCCCGCTCTTAACTCAGGAAGGACATTCTGTTTCTCATGACGAAGGAGACGGTTCTGAGGACTCTGAAGTAGAATTACTGTCTGAAGGCAACTTGGAGGCCAGTCTAGATTTAGAGCTTCCCTGTCCCCTTCTTAAAAGACATCTCTTTATCTTGCTCTCATGATTCTTGTCAAGTATTCATTGTATTTACTTTGCTAAACATAAGAAATTAATAACTAAAATTCCTTTTTTATTAGTTTTATAGCATTACTACAATTTTATGAGAAAAATTACCCAGAATGTTTATTTTAGAGTTCAAGTAATCCATTTTGATAAATATATCAACCTACATCATTTATATGAACACATTTTAAACTATTTTTTTCAGGAATGAAAATACATATATATTTGTTGTAAATGAAATTTATGACTTGGGGGGAAGGGAAAGAGAAAAGCGGGGAGGGGGTAACAGTGTTTACAAGAAATGTACTCATTATATATGTAACAGCAATCTCTTTGTATATCACCTTGACAACAAATTTTTTGAAAAGTAAATAAGTTTAAATGTCTACTTTGGGTAGAATTTTTTTTGCCAGTACTGTGCTTAGACTCAGGACCTGAGCACGATCCTTGTTTTTGTTTTTGTTTATTCTTAAGGCACAAGTTCTATCACATGTGCCACAGCACCACTTTTATCTTTTTTATCTATGTTGTGCTGAGGAATTGAACTTGGGTCTTCATTCATGCTCGGCAAGAACTCTTCCACTAGGCTTAACTTATGGCCCCAGTGGGAAGGAAGTTTTCCATAAAATATGTAGGAAATATGTCCACTAAGGAAAAGCCATCAAAAAGAGAAGAAAAATTATATACTTAGATAACGACATGCCAGTATTATGGCAGATCTCTGTAATTCTAGCTTCAAGAGTGGCCTATTTGGACCGGGAGTTGGCTGGCTGAAGTAAAGTGCTATCCTTGAGCAAGCCCTAGGACAGTGCTCTGGCCATGAGTTGAAGCCATAGGACATGCAAAAAATAATAATCTAATGCCCGTGACTGGTGGCTCACCATGGTAATCCTAGCTACCCTGGAGGATCGAGGTTCAAAGACGGCCCAGGCATAAAAATCTGTGAGAATCTTATTTCCAAATAATCCAGAAAATTCAAAATGACAATGTGCCTCAAGTGGTAGAGCTCTTGCCTTAAGCTGAAGAGCTTAAGGTAAACATCCAGGCCCAGAGTTCAAGCCCCATGAGTGAAAAAAAGAAAAAGAAAAAGAAAGCCCTTATCTAAGGCTGGAGTGCACACTAGTGGTAGTTTGCTTGCCTAGTATGCACAAAGCCCTGTGTTCAATTACTCTGTACCACTTACACCAAAAAAAAAAGCTGGAAATGATCTCAGAAGGTTGGGTTCTGAGGATCACAGTCAAAGCCAGGCCAGACACTAATGTCCATGAAACTGTTACTTCCACTTAAGCACCAGAAAACCAGAAGTGACACTCTGGCTCAAGGTGTTTAAGGTTGTAGCCTTGAGCTGAAGAGCCCAGGGACACTGCCCAGGTGCACAATTAAAGTCTTACAACCAAAAGAGAGAGAGAGAGAGAGAGAGAGAGAGAGAGAGAGAGAGAGAGAGAGAGAGAGAGAGAGAGAGAGAGAGAGAGGCAGAGAGAGAGAGACAGAGAGAGAGAGACAGAGAGAGAGACATAGAGAGACACAGAGACAGAGACAGAGAGAGACAGAGAGACAGAGACAGAGAGAGACAGAGAGACAGAGAGAGACAGACAGGCAGACAGACAGAGACAGAGAGACAGAGACAGAGACATCAAACAGTCAGGCACTGCTGGCTGAAGAGTGTAATTCTAGCTACTGTGGAGGCTGAGATTGGAGGATCTTGGTTCAAAGCCCAAAGCCAGCCTGGAGACATATGTTTGTGAGGCTTACATCACCAATTAACTACCAGAAACCAAAAATGGAGCTGTAGAGGAAGAGCGCTAGCCTTGAGCTGAAGAGCTCAGGGACAGTGTCCAGGCCCAAAGTCCAAGCACCATGATGATTCAATAATAAAAAAAGAAGATAGCTAATAGTAATGATGAATAATTTTGTGCTGGGAGTTTGGCCTAGTGGTAGAGTGCTTGCCTAGCATGCACGAAGACCTGGGTTCAATTCCTCAATACCACATACATAGAAAAATGCTGGAAGTGGTGCTGAGGCAGAAGTGGTAGAGCCCTAACCTTGAGAAAATATAAGGACAGTGCTCAGTCCCTGAGTTCAAGCCCAGGACTGGCCAAATCAAATGTAGTAGAGCACTGGCATTGAACTGAAGATCTGAGGAACAGCCCAGGCACAGAGTTCAAGCACCGCAAACAACAACAACAAAATCTATGAAATGGCAGTGGTGGTTTTAAGCTAAGAAAAAATAGAGTAGAAACTGGTAAAATACATATTTGTGTGTAAGCAAAATAGCCAGACTTATGCATTAGAACAGGATAGCAACTTGAGAAAAATTTTGTTTTCCATCTCACTAGGTCCTGTCTCTTAATTTATTCAAGTAAGTAAAATGCTGGGTTTTATAATCATTGCTCTGAATATTAGAAAATCAGAATATCTCTCATTAACCAACAAAGACCATGAACTGGGGCTTCATTCAAATGGCAGAGTATCAGGCAAGAGAAGAAAAAATTGATGCAAGAACTTGAAGTTCTTGATCCAGAACCTGCATAGTAACAGAGCAGCAGCCTGGTGATGGTACCTCACACCTATAATCTTAGCTACTCAGGAGGCTAAGATCTGAGAATCAAAATTTAAAGCCAGCCAAAGTACCCAGTTAACTGCCAGAAAAACCAGAAGTGGCACTGTGGCTCACAGATTAAAGCACTAGTCTTGAGCTGAAGAGCTCAGGGACAGTGCCCAGGCCCAGAGTTCAAGCCCCACAATTGACAAAAATCAAACAAGCAAACAAAACTCACAAAGAAGCCTGCAGACCACAGTGGTTCTGCTGAGTCTCTTCTCTATGGGGATCAGGAAACATTTCACTTTTTCTGTCTCTTCCCATCTCAACATTCATACTAAAATAAGACTGTGTTGAACGTTTCAATTTATAAAAATGTTTTTCATGAAGCACCCTGAAATATTCATCGCTTATATCTCAATTGAAGATAGTTGATTTGGGGCTGCATTGGTAGAGTGCTAGCCTTGAGCAGAAAAGGTCAGGGATAGAGCTGAAGCACTCAGTAGAAGACCCAGTGCCAACACACAAAAGAAAATATGCACTTTATACATATTTTCTAATTTCTTAATGAATTTTTCAGTCTGTATAAATATAGGGTACATTCCTTGTTACTTAAGTAAGATTGCTCTTTTTTTTCTTTTTGCCAGTCCTAGGGCTTGGACTCAGGGCCTAGACATTTTCATTGGACTGGCTTGCCCAAGGTGAGTGCTCTGCCTCTTGAGACACAGCGCCACTTCTAGCTTTTTTCTGAGTATGCGGTACCGGTGAATAGAACCTAGGTCTTCATGCATTCTAGGTGAGCACTCTACCATTAGGCTACATTCCCAGGCAGTGAGATTCCTCTTACAGTAATTGTATGTTCACAGAGTTTGATCTCACACACTGTAGGGCCCTGGTTGGCTTTGACCTGTGATCCTAAGCCCTGAGCCACCTAAGTAGCTGAAATTAAGTTGTGAGCCAGCATGATGGCTTCCATTCTTTTTTCTACAAAAATATATGTAGTTATCTAAAATATATCTGTAGCTGAAAATAAAGAATCTCTCCCAAACAAATCTTCAAAGAAACAACCATCCTATTAAAAGGTGGGCTAAAGACTTAAAAGAGTATTCTCTGAAGAAAAAATTAAAATGGGTTTAGACACATTAAGAAATGCTCCATATCTCTAGCAATAAGGGAAATGAAAATCAAAACAACTTTGAGATTCCACCTGACTCCAGTCAGAATGGCCATTATCAAAAAATCTAATAAGAGATACTGGTGGGGAAGTGACCAGGGGGGATCACACCTACACTGTTGGTGTGAGTGTAAACTCGTTCAACCACTAGGGAAAGCAGTGTGGTGGTTCCTCAAAAGACTGAACATAGAGCTCCCCTATGATCCAGAAAATCCACTACTTGGCATCTACCCAATTGTCCAGAAAAAGGGGCATATTAAGCCACTAGCACAATGATGCTCATTGCATCACTATTTACCATAGCAAAGATATGAAACCAACCCAGATGCCACTCAGTAGATGACTGAATCAAGAAGATGTGGTACTTATACTCAATGGAATGCTATGCTGCCATCAGAAGGAATGACATCGCCCCATTTGTAAGGAAATGGAAAGACTTGGAAAAATTCCTATTAAGTGAAGCAAGCCAGACCCAAAGAAACATAAGCTCAATGGTTTCCCTCATTTGTAATAATTACTTCACATCTAGGACTCTCCTAGCAGAGGATTACAATAACTCAAAAACCTAGGTATATAAGGTCATATAGGATGAGACTAAATGAAAGGATCTCTAGGATATGGGAACAAGAGCTATATCTTGTGTCATCGTTGCTCTTAATCGTGTGTGATTTTTGTCCTTAATCTACTATGTTATTTCTCATCTCTTATTTTGCCCTTTGGTTAATGTCAGATTGTTACTGTATCTGATTTTTCCCCTGGCATATTGTATATATGTTTATTTGTTTATGTCAAATAGGAAAGGGAAGGGGGGAAACAAGATGATTGGGAAGGGGAGGGGAGAGGGAACTGGGGACAAAAACATGTGAAGTAGAATAAATGTGTGAGAAGTAATGCAGTCCACTACCTGTAAATGTAATCGTAACCCCTCTATACATTACCCTGAAAATTAAAAAGAGACTATAAAAATATCTGTAGAAAATGAGGCTGGATGATGGAAACACCAGATGCCCTACTACAAAAACTGTGATACACGCGCACACACACACACACACACACACACACACACACACACAAACACACATACACACACAATGGAATGATACATAGCCAACCGACAAGATAAAATAATATCATTCTCGGAGAAGTGGATGAAAAGGAAAAAAATCATATTAAGTGAAATAAGCCAAACTCAAAGGAACATAGGCCGAAGAGTCTCCCTCATTTGTCAAATTCAGTAGAAACCTTGGGCTCTACTACCAGAGATTTACAATAGAACAGAATCTAGAGACATCGTGACAAATAGTATGACACTAAATGTAAGGACCTTCAAGATAAAGAAACAAAAGTCATATAATGAGTGATTGTTGTCCTTAATGAACTATGTGATCTCTTATCTCTTTTGCTATCCCTTGGATATATCATATTGTTACAATATTTCACGTTGTTTTCTGACATATTTCATATGTGCCTAATTGGTTATTTGAAATTGGATAGGGAAGGGGGGAAATGAACATGAGTGGGGGTAGGGGAAGGGAAATGGGGACCATATCATTACATGGGGTATCAAAGTTTGAGATGTAATGCACCTTCTATCTGGTGAATATAATGTAACCCTTCTATAAATTACAATAAAAATAAATACATAAAAAGAAGATCTGACAGAAAAAAAAATAATGGCATTTTTGGGGTAGTGGATGAAATTAGAGTGAATCCTGTTGAGTGAGATAAGTCAAGACCAAGGAACAAAAGGTACATGGTATCCTTAATATATGGATATTAGTTTCAAACAGTAGTAGAGCGATGATTGAATAGTTGATACCCAAAGTTCTGGACATAATTTTGGAGATATAAACATAACTTCATAGACATAAAAATCTAGGATGGACTATAAACTCTATAGACATGTGTTTTATTATAGATTAATCTGTATCTATGACATACAAAGACTCAGCTTAATTTTTACTATATTCTAAAATTTATGTGCCAGTGATTGTATAGCGATTCCCTTCTTGAATACTTGTTGGTTAAACATGACATTTGAAATATGATGTAAAATTCAATGTTAATAAATTATTTTAGAAAAAGTGGCTAGAGGTAAATACCACTAATGTACTTGCTCTAAGTGGTACAGAAATTTTCTTAATGAATCAAGGGGTTTTATTACATCTTTATGCAATTATTTTAGTTCTGAGTGTTCTGCACTCAATGCTACTTCTGGAAAGATGATATAGCTGACTGTGTAGATGGTATGAAGACATACTGGCCTAAAGGTAGAATAAAGCATTGGTAAGTGGCTGTTAGCTGTCCAGATTCTACTGGAATATGTGGAATGAATTTATTAAGCACAATGCAGGCTCTTAGTCAGATCAGGATCAAGATTATGTGGTTCCATGAGATGAATGAGGAAAGATCAGAAAAATCTACTAAGATATACAGATATACTTTTGAAACTAAGGTATCTGGACTCCTTTTTTTTTCTTTCTTGGTGGGGAGCTTGAACTTTGGACCTGTGCAAGGTCTCTTACTTCTTTTTCCTCAAAGCCAATGCTGTACCAGTTTTAGCCACAACTCCACTTAGTTTTTGGGTGGATAAGTGGAGAGAAGAATCTTACAGTTTTTTTTTGTTTTCCTTTTTTTGCTTGCAAAGGCTTTGAATCACCTTCTCCCTGGCTAGTAGAATGACAATTATGACCCTCCAGCGCCTGCCTAGTGATTTTTTGAAAACTGGACTTTCTTCCAAATCACGTAACTGGTTCCTAGCAAAGTTTTGCAGCCTGACTTAAATGTGACAGATTTTTGTCACTTGGAGACACTCTGTGCTGAACGTTAGAAATCTACCAGCTGAGTCACAGTGGCACTTCCAGTTTTTGTTTATGTGGTGCTGAGGAATGGAATCCAGGGTTTCATACATGCTAGGCAAGCTACATTTTCAGCCCAAGGTTTTATGTTTTGTTTTTTCAGTGTTGCTGCTTCTAAGGTACTGTATGATGTTCTTTCATTTTCTTTGCTTTTTACCTCTTTTATTCTTTTTCCCTTTGGTTTTATTCCTTGTAGTCACTGTGTTGAATTCGGGTACCCTGTGTCTTGTGCAAAGCTTTATGTGATTTGGGGAATGGAGAGGGTATAATAAAATGGTAAAAAAAAAAAAACAAAGGAAAAAGGGTGAACCAATTGAACAGTGATACTTGGAAGACACTAAACGGAAATGAACTGAACAATCTGGGTGGAGAGGGGGCTGAGGGCAGGAAAATAGAGAAAAATGAGGGAGGGGATAACAATTTTCTTAAGAAATGTGTTCATTACTTATGTAACCGTATGCCAACGATATATTGACTTAACAAAAAAAATTAACTTAAAAAATAATTTAGCCGGGTATGGTGGCTCACACTTGTAAATGTAGCTACTCAAGAGGCTGAGATCCAAGGATAGCAGTTCAAAGTCAGCCTGGGCACTGAAGTCCATGTGACTCTTATCTCCAATTAACCACCAGAAACCCAGAAGTGGCCCTATGGCTCAAGGAATAGGGCAGTAGTCTTGAGCTGAAAAGCTCAGTGACAAGACCCAGGTGCAGAATTACAGTCCCATGACTTGAATGATGAATGATACTAGCCAGGCTCTGTGCGCTCACACTTGGAATCCTATCTACACAGAATCAGGTTTGAATCCAGCCCAAACAAATTGCATGATATTCTGATTTACAGTTCATTACCAAAAATCTGGAAGTGGAGCTGTGGATCAAGTGGTAGAACACTAGCCTGAAGTAAAAAAAAAACATTTAAGGACAGTTCCCAGGCCCTGGGTTCAAGTCCCAGGACTTGCAAAAAACAAACAAAATGTGACGCTGAGTCCTCCATCATTTGGTGTTATAGTTCAATATTCTTGATATGCGTCTTAGAAATTAAGTCACTAGCAAATACTCTGCCCTGAAATTCTGCTTCATAGCTGATTCATAGAATTTCAGCATCATTACTATCACCTTCCAGTTAGCATAGCAGTCTACTACTGAAAATTTGAAGAAAACTTTTGAGTAATCCTAATAAATCTGTGTATCATCTGCACACACATCAAATCAGCAGCAGCTATGTTCTACTATTATCTAAATGTATTTAATCCCTTCTTGAGTTAATGAGCCTTAAAGAGTAAAACATATGAAATAGTTATGAAACTAACAGTCACCATTCTTCTACCTAATATTGTAATATAAGTTTATAAATGCAAGGACTATTCTGAAGTGTGCAGAAGATAGCTTCTAATTATAATATTCTCATGAAGTATAGTTTTTAGGAAACATGTTGCTTGCTTTGGGAAAGCAAAGGCAAGGAAAAATGATATAGGTAAGTTCCCTATTTATCAGAAGGAAAATACTATTGGGTTTAGATCAACTTCGTTCATTCCGTGCTGATGAAACAAATATTTGCAATTCCTGAGGCCAATTACTTCATTGTGATGCACAATCAGCAAGCTTAGATTAATCTTCCAAAAAAGGAAAGGAACAAATGAGAAGCAATTAAGGTTTCCAAAATGAACCAGGTGGTGGTGGCAGCTCACACTTTTAATTCTATCTACTCAAGGCCTGAAATCCAAGGATCTGGATTAAGTCTGTCTGGGATGAAAATATTCCTGTCTGAAACATCATCTCTCTTATCACAGCCCAGCTGATATACTCTGCCCAACAGGTTCCAAACACCAAAGTCCATTTCCTATCTGAAATACTAGCAAACGTACTCACACATTATTTACTCTTTAGGAGATAGTTGAAACATGTACCAGAAACATTTCCCTGGCTTCAGAGTGGAAGTGGAAATATATACTCACTAGAAGCCCATCTAGTAAATTACAGTCAATCATCTTTCCTCACATCTTGTTAGTTAAATTGAACAATGAGTGTTTGGATCAGAAGCGATGTGTATGAGCATACAGGTTGTAAAAGTACTGTAATCCTACCTTATCAAGATAAGCTGAGACCTGAGGATTCCAGTTCAAAATCAGCCATGCAATAAATTCCATAAGATTTTTACCTCTAATTAACCAGCAAAAAACAGAGCGTTGAATTGTGCTTAAAATGCCACAGGCCTAAGATTTGAATGAAAGTACTAAGGGGTAGCATACAGGATCCCACTCTCTCCACTCCTTTTTAACATACTACTAGAATTCCTAGGCAGTGCAATAAGGCAAGAAGCAAGCATAAAGGGGATCCAAGTAGGGAAAGAGGAAATAAAACTATCCCTCTTTGCAGATGACATGATTCTGTATTTAAATAATCCTATAGACTCTACTCCCAAGCTCCTTGACCTGATTCAAAGCTTTGGAAGGGTAGCAGGCCATAAAATCAACCCTCACAAATCAACTGCCTTCCTTTACGCCAATAGTGAGAGGAATGAGGCAATAATCAGGAAAGAAACTCCTTTCACAATAGCCTCAAAGAAAATAAAGTACCTAGGAATTAGCTTAACTAAAAATGTAAAGGACCGTTTAGATGAAAACTTTAAAACCCTAAAAAAGGAAATTAAAGCAGAACTAAGGAAATGGAAAAACCTCCCATGCTCCTGGATTGGAAGAATCAACATTGTGAAAATGAGAATCTTGCCAAGGGCTATCTACAAATTCAATGCAATACCCATCAACATCCCAATGTCATTCTTTAAAGAAATACAAGAGGCAATTCAAAATTTCATATGGAATAATAAAAGACCCCGTATAGCAAAAACACTTCTTAGCAGAAAGAACAGCGCTGGAGGAATTTCAATTCCAAGCTTTAGACTATTACAGAGCTATAATTCTCAAAACACCTTGGTACTGGCACAAGAACAGGCCTGAAGTCCAATGGAATAGAACTGCGGACCCAGATATTAAACCACAGACCTATGGCCACCTAATCTTTGACAAAGGAGCCAAAAACATAGAATGGAAGAAAGATAGCCTCTTCAACAAGTTGTGCTGGCAGAACTGGTTAAGCACCAGCAGAAAAGTAAAGTTGGATCCTTCTTTGTCACCTTGCATTAGAATTAACTCCAAATGGATCAAAGACATGGAGGTAAAAGCTGACACACTGAAAAGTTTAGAGGAAGGAATAGGAGATACACTAGGCCTCCTTGGCACAGGTCGAAACTTGCTTAATAAGGACCAAGAATCACAACAAATCAGAGAAAGGCTGGATAAGTGGGACTGCATTAAATTGCAGAGCTTTCATATGGCAACGGATATAGCTAGTAAACTAATCAGGAAGCCTACAGAGTGGGAGAAGATCTTCACCAACCAAACAACGGAAAAGGCCTCATATCTAAAATATATCAACAACTCAAAAAATTGAATCACTCCAAAACTAACCTCCAAAGTAACACCCATCACATTAAAAATGGTGCAAAAATTTAAAGAGAGTCTTCTCTGAAGAAGAAACAAAAATAGCCTATAGACACATGAAGAAATGCTCAAAATCTCTGGTCATAAAAGAATTGCATATCAAAAAAACTCTAAGATTCCACCTCACTCCAGTTAGAATGGCCAGGATCAGGAAAACGAATGACAACAGATGCTGGAGGGGATGTGGCCAGGAGGGATCACTACTACAATGTTGGTGGGAGTGCAAACTCGTTCAACCACTATGGAAAGGAGTGTGGCAGTGCCTCAAAAGGCTAAACATAGAACTCCCCTATGAACCAGCAATTCCACTACTTGGCATTTACCCAACAATCCAGAAACAAGGGCATACTAAACCCACTAGCACAACAATGTTCATTGCAGCGCTATTCACCATAGCAAAGATATGGAACCAACCCAGATGTCCCTCAGTTGATGAGTGGATCAACAAGTTGTGGTATTTGTACACAATGGAATTCTATGCTGCTGTCAGAAAGAATGACATCACCCCATTTGTTAGGATATGGAAAGACTTAGAACAAATCATATTAAGTGAAGTAAGCCAGACTCAAAGGAACTTAGGCTCCGTGGTTTCCCTCATTCGTCATAATCAGTAGAAACCTTGGGCTCTACTAGCAGAGATTTGCAATAGAGCAAAAGGCCATATATAAGGTCATATAATGTGAAGCTAATTGAAAGGACCTCCAGGACATTGAAACAAAAGCCATATAATGAATGATTGGTGTCCTTAATGTACTATGTTGTCTCTCATCTCCTTTGCTGTCCCTTGGTTATCCCATATTGGTATAGTATCTCACTTTGTTATCTGATATATTGAATTTATTTGTATTTGGATATTTGAAATTTGATAGGGAAGGGGGGAAAACCAAGAAGGGTGGGGGTTTGGGGTTGGAGGGAAATGGGTACCAAGACATGTGAAAGGGTATCAATGTATGTGAATTAATGCACCATCTACCTGGCAAATATCATGTAACCCTTTTACTAATTACAATAAGAAAATGGAAAAAAAAAGAAAGTTGTAGTGTATGGGGAGGATGATGGGGTCAAATACATTTCTTCTTAGAAATTTACCTCATCTGGTTACCCAGGATTTTCCTGGCCTTCTTCTTAGAGAAAGGGCTGTTTTACTGGATCTGTGGCTTGGCAAAGATCTAGCATGTACATCTTCGAGTAAGACATCCACAACTTCCATGCCTGAGACTCGAGTTTCCTGAACTTTGGCAACAGCACAGCAACATCTTTCTTCCTCATGAGCCACAGGCCAAGTGAGCTGGCTTGAGCTGGTTGTTAGTTACAGTGGCTTGGTTACCAGGGTTCCATCTCCTGTTCCATTGTGAGGGAGGCAGGGTCACCTTTCAGGGCCCAATGACCAAAGATCGTTGCTCACAGAAGACCTCACCAAAGACATACTGGAGGCTGAATCTCTCCTCCAATCTCACAATATACATGTGGATGTAGTAAACAGCACACCTTATTTGTCCATTCCCAATGTTTTCCAATAGGCCCAACAACCAGTCTGGTCTCAGGCTCAAGGAGCCTTTCTTAGGTAAGATCCAAACTTAAGGGTCAATATTGCCCTCGTCCTTTACGAAACATTTGCTTCACAGTGACTTCTCTGCCTGCATTTTGCCCCTTGTCGAATTTTTTTTTGTTTTTGCTAATCTTGGGACTTGACCTCAGAGTGTGAACATTGTTCTTGGGCTTTCTTTAGGCTTTAGCTGTCCCACCGAGCCACAGCACCACTTGCAGCGTTTTCTATGTATGTGGTAATGAGGAATCAAACCTGGGTCTTTTTGCGTGGTAGCCAAGGACTCTACCACCAGGTCAAACACACAGGGCATCTTGCACATATTTTTGGCGTCAATCTACTAGGATATTATAAGGTTTCTGTATCCTAATCAATTTTTTTCCTGATGATTAGCTTTGCTGTCATGTGTAAAAAATGCAAGAGGGAAAAACACAGAAGAATTACTGAAATTTAAAAAAAAGCATTACACACATAGATAAGTGTTAATTCTTTGTAGGAGAAAGGATATTTTGATATGATGATGATGACTTTATCCTTACTATATCAGGGTTGAGAGTTTGGCATAGTGGTAGAGTGCTTTCCTAGCATCCATGAAGATCTGGGTTTGATTGCTCAGTATCACATAGATAGAAAATCTAGATGTGGCACTGTGGCTCAAGTGGCAGAGGGCTGGACTTGAGAAAACCCGAGGACAGTGCTCAGGCCCTGAATTCAAGCCCCAAGTCTGGCAGAAAGATAAAAGAAAATGAAAATGCTTTTTACGAGCTAATTCACTCACAGCATTGACTTCTGAAATCTTCGCTTCTGCATCTTTTGAAATACCCCTATCCCTCAACGTAGACAAGAAAAACAGATCCATCCCATTGTCCAATGTGCAGCCACTGGTTGGGCTAAGAGCTAGTCGTGCAGCAACACATAGGTTTTATTCTAATACTTTCCAAACTTTGTACTCAAATGTGCTACCTACTTACCAACTTAGGTCAGTTATCCTTATGCTATACCTTTTATTCATGACTACAATATTCTTACACTCCTACGTTAATCCTCTTGTACCTCCCCTGACCTCTCTCATTCTTTTTTTCTATCTCTGGACCTCTGCTCGTCTTTCAAACCTTATACTGCACAGATCTACACTTGATGGCTGTTGAACAATATTGTATATGTAGGTGGTTAATTATTCTCTAGGCTCAGAGGGACTTAAAGACAATAGAGATTGGATTTAGAGGCTTATTGTTTTGGGTATAAATCGCTTATCAGTGGTTGTATTAGACTGGTCTGTAAGTGCACAAAAAGAAAGAGTGACAATACCAATCAAAACTTTTGAACATCTAGTGTCTGCCAGCTACAGAGGTCTAGGTTGGTTATATCTGAAAAACTATAATCATATTTAGTAGTAATCTTGCTCCCATTTTCAAAAGGGCAGAACAAGAAACTCAAGAAAAATGTCAAATCAAGAAACAACATCCCCCACCCAATGTAAACAGACAATGGAACAGTGACTGGCACACCTAGAGGAGAGTCTTCCAAGTGCTACACAAATGCAATTGATAAACATCATTAATGAACAATGTGAAAATATAAAGAAAGAGAAAATGGAGGAAGCCATAGCTGAATAAGAGGAAAGGATAAACAAGGTGATAAGTGAAAAGAAGAAGAAGCCCTAAAGGAGGCCATAATAAAGGTTTTTCAAAGAAAGATGGATGAATTCATAGAATCCACAAATAAAAACGTGACCAAACTCCAGCAAATGTCCAAAAAAAATAAAGCTTCTGAGCTAACCACTCAAAAGGAAATCAAGGAGATAAAGAAATCCATACATGATCTAAAACAAGAGATGCAAGGCATCAAAAGTGAGCAATTAGAAGCAAGGGAGATGAAAAATAAAGTAGATAGCTTTGATAGCAGGTTAGACAATGCAGAGGAGAGAATTTCCGGGGCTGAAGATAATTTAGGTATTATAGAGAAAGAACAGAAAATGAGTCAATCCAAATCTAGGAAATATGACATATCGCTTCAGGAGGTCCAAGATACAATTAGGAAGCCTAATTTAAGGCTAGTTGGTATTGAGGAGGGCGTGGATAAAGAGGTCAATGGTATTGGAAATACACTTCAGGGAATCATCTCAGAAAATTTCCCAAATATCCAGAAGGGCAGGCCCATCCAGATACAAAAAGCTTTTAGAACCCCAAACAGACCTGACCAGGAAAGAACATCCCACCGCCACATTGTGATCCGAACTGGATCAATAGAAACGAAAGGAAAGATCCGAAAGGCAGCCAGGGAAAAGGGATCAGTAACCTATAAAGGCAAACCAATCAGAATAACCCCAGATTTCTCAGCAGAGACCATGCAAGCACGAAGTGACTGGAAGCATATATGTCATGCCCTTAAATCAAATAACTACCAACCAAGAATATTGTAGCCAGCTAAGCTCTCATTCATAACTGAGGGAAGAATAAAAACATTCCATTCCAGGGAAAAGCTGCAACAATATGTTGAAACAAAACCAACACTACAGAGAATTCTCAAAGATGCTCTATACATAGAAAACCAAAATAAATGCAATATAGGGAAAGAAATGGCACCTAAACAGCATACCATCTAAGGACTACAAGAACTGTCAAGACACAGGCCCTACTAAAAGCTTTTAAAAATGGTAGGAACTAATAAATATCTCTCAATCCTAACTCTCAATATCAATGGACTTAACTCTCCAATTGAACGCATAGGCTGTCTAGTTGGATCAAAAAGCAAGAGCCATCGTTCTGCTGTCTTCAAGAGACACATCTTACCCAAAAACAATCATCTTTTGAAAGTGAGAGGTTGGAATAAACTCTATCAAGCTAACTGCCCCCATAAACAGGCTGGAGTTGCCATCCTCATATCAGATACAATAGACTTCAAACTAAAATTAGTAAGAAAAGACAAAGAAGGTTACTACATACTACTAAAGGGATCTTTCCTCCAGGAAGACATAACGATCCTAAATATATACACACCCAATCCCGGAGCTCCAAACTTCATCAAGCAAACTTTACTTACACTGAAACCATACATAGATCGAAATACAGTGATTGTTGGTGAGTTTAACATACCACTCTCACCTATGGACCGATCAACAAGGCAAAACTCAACAGAGAAACCTTAGAACTGAACAACTATATAGACCAACTATATCTAACAGACATCTGCAGAATATTCCACGCAGTAACAACACAATATACGTTTTTCTCAGCAGCACATTCAACATTTTCCATAATAGACCACATCTTAGGCCATAAAACAAACCTGGACAGATTCAGAAACACTGAAATTATTCCATGCACACTCTCAGATCATAAAGGCATCAAATTGGAGCAGAACACATATCTCCACCAACGAAAACCCTGTAACTCATGGATTCTGAACAACACATTGTTGAATCAAAAACAATGGGTAATCGAAGAGATCAGAACAGATATCCAACTGTTTATGAAATTTAACAACAAGGAGCCCACAAATATCAACTCCTTAGAGACACAACAAAGGCAGTACTCAGAGGAAAATTTATAGTGCTGAGTGCTTACAACAGCAAGTTGGAAAAATGGCAAATCAACTCGTTAATGTCTCACTTTAACCTCCTGGAAAAAGAGCAACAAACCAACCCTAAACGCATTAGGAGAAAGCAAATTATTAAAATCAAAGCAGAATTAAATGATTTGGAATAAAAAAAAACCTATAGAATCAAGAAAACAAGGAGATGGTTCTTTGAAAGAATTAGCAAAATTGACAACCCCTTAGCAAATCTTACCAAAAAAAACAAGAGAGCATATCGAAATAAACAAAATGGCAGATGAAAATGGTAATATCACGACAGAAATTACCAAGATCCAGAATACCATGGGGGAATACTTCTGAAAACTTTACACCAAGAAATTTGAGAACCTAGAAGAAATGGATTAATTCCTAGACAATATTAACATACCCACACTGAACCAAGAAGAGCTAACCCAACTCAACAGGCCTATTTCAAGCTCTGAAATAGAAATGGAAATTAGACAACTTCCACTTAAAAAGAGCCCAGGGCCAGATGGATTCACAGCTGAATTCTATAAGGTCTTCAAAGCAAAGCTCACACCAATACTCCTCAAGCTCTTCAACGAAATTGAAAATGAAGGTTGTTTACCAAACTCATTCTGTGAATCCAGTATATCCCTCATCCATAAACCAGACAGAGATTCATCAAAGAAAGAGAACTATAGACCCATTTCTTTGATGAACATCGATGCAAAACTTCTCAACAAAATACTGGAAGCATATATGTCATGCCCTAAAATCAAATAACTACCAACAAAGAATACTCAAATATGCTACCTACTTACCAACTTAGGTCAGTTATCCTTATGCTATACCTTTTCTTCATTACTACAATATTCTTACACTCCTACGTTAATCCTCTTGTACCTCCCCTGACCTCTCTCATTCTTTTTTTCTATCTCTGGACCTCTGCTCGTCTTTCAACCCTTATACTGCACGGATCTACACTTGATGGCTGTTGAGCAACCGTCTACAACAACTCATCAAAAAATTATACACTATGATCAAACTGGATTCATCACAGGGAGGCAAAGCTGCTTCAACATACACAAATCAATTAATATAATTCAACACACCAACAGGAGCAAGGACAAAAATCACATGATTGTCTCAATAGATGCGGAAAAGGCATTTGACAAGATCCAAAACCCCTTTATGTTAAAAGATGTGGAGAAACTAGGACTCCATGGAACATTTCTCAATGTAATAAAGGCTGTGTATGAGAAACCCACTGCTAGTATGATACTTAGTGGTGAAAATCTAAACCCATTCCCTCTAAAATCAGGAATGAGACAAGGATGCCCACTCTCTCCACTCCTTTCTAACATAGTACTAAATTTCCTAGGCAGTGCAATAAGGCAAGAAGCAAGCATAAAGGGGATTCAAGTAGGGAAAGAGGAAATAAAACTATCCCTCTTTGCAGATGACGTGATTCTGTATTTAAAGAATCCTATAGACTCTACTCCCAAGCTCCTTGAGCTGATTCAAAGCTTTGGAAGGGTAGCAGGCCATAAAATCAACCCTCACAAATCAACTGCCTTCCTTTACGCCAATAGTGAGAGGAATGAGGCAATAATCAGGAAAGAAACTCCTTCCACAATAGCCTCAAAGAAAATAAAGTACCTAGGAATTAGCTTAACTAAGAATGTAAAGGACCATTTAGATGAAAACTTAAAACCCTAAAAAAGGAAATTAAAGCAGAACTAAGGAAATGGAAAAACCTCCCATGCTCCTGGATTGAAAAAATCAACATTGTGAAAATGACAATCTTGCCAAGGGCTATCTACAAATTCAATGCAATACCCATCAACATCCCAATGTCATTCTTTAAAGAAATACAAGAGGCAATTCAAAATTTCATATGGAATAATAAAAGACCCCGTATAGCAAAAACACTTCTTAGCAGAAAGAACAGCGCTGGAGGAATTTCAATTCCAAACTTTAGACTCTATTACAGAGCTATAATTCTCAAAACAGCTTGGTACTGGCAAAAGAACAGGTCTGAAGTCCAATGGAATAGAACTGCGGACCCAGATATTAAACCACAGACCTATGGCCACCTAATCTTTGACAAGGGAGCCAAAAAATAGAATGGAAGAAAGATAGCCTCTTCAACAAGTTGTGCTGGCAGAACTGGTTAAGCACCAGCAGAAAACTAAAGTTGGATCCTTCTTTGTCACCTTGCACTAAAATTAACTCCAAATGGATCGAAGACCTGGAGGTAAAACTGACACACTGAAAAGTTTACAGGAAGGAATAGGAGATACACTAGGCCTACTTGGCACAGGTCGAAACTTGCTTAATAAGGACCAAGAATCACAACAAATCAGAGAAAGGCTGGATAAGTGGGACTGCATTAAACTGCAGAGCTTTTGTATGGCAACGGATATATCTAGTAAACTAATCAGGAAGCCTACAGAGTGGGAGAAGATCTTCACCAACCAAACAACGGACAAAGGCCTCATATCTAAAATATATCAACAACTCAAAAAATTGAATCACTCCAAAACTAACCTCAAAAGTAACACCCACTCAATTAAAATATGGGGCAAAGACTTAAAGAGAGTCTTCTCTGAAGAAGAAACAAAAGTGGCCTATAGACACATGAAGAAATGCTCCAAATCTCTGGTCATAAAAGAATTGCGTATCAAAAGAAGTCTAAGATTCCACCTCACTCCAGTTAGAATGGCCAGGATCAGGAAAACGAATTACAACAGATGCTGGAGGGGATGTGGCCAGGAGGGATCACTACTACACTGTTGGTGGGAGTGCAAACTCGTTCAACCACTATGGAAAGCAGTGTGACAGTGCCTCAAAAGGCTAAACATAGGACTCCCCTATGACCCAGCAATACCACTACTTGGCGTTTACCCAACAATCCAGAAACAAGGGCATACTAAACCCAATGGCACAACAATGTTCATTGCAGCGCTATTCACCATAGCAAAGATATGGAACCAACCCAGATGTCCCTCAGTTGATGAGTGGATCAACAAGTTGTGGTATTTGTACACAATGGAATTCTATGCTGCTGTCAGAAAGAATGACATCACCCCACTTGTTAGGATATGGCAAGACTTAGAAAAAATCATATTAAGTGAAGTAAGTCAGACTCAAAGGAACTTAGGCTCAGTGGTTTCCCTCATTAGTCATAATCAGTAGAAACCTTGGGCTCTACTAGCAGAGATTTGCAATAGAGCAAAAGGCCATATATAAGGCCATATAATGTGAAGCTAATTGAAAGGACCTCCAGGATATTGAAACAAAAGCCATATAATGAATGATTGTTGTCCTTAAAGTACTATGTTGTCTCTCATCTCCTTTGCTGTCCCTTGGTTATCCCATATTGGTATAGTATCTCACTTTGTTATCTGATATATTGAATTTATTTGTATTTGGATATTTGAAATTTGATAGGGAAGGGGGGTTTTCAAAACCAAGAAGGGTGGGGGTGTGGGGTTGGACGGAAATGGGTACCAAGACATGTGAAAGGGTATCAATGTATGTGAATTAATGCACCTTCTACCTGGCAAATATCATGTAACCCTTTTACTAATTACAATAAAAAAATGAAAAAAAAAGAAAGTTGTAGTGTGTGGGGAGGATGATGGGGTCAAATACATTTCTTCTTAGAAATTTACCTCATCTGGTTGCCCTGGATTTTCTTGGCCTTCTTCTTAGAGAAAGGCCTGTTATACTGGATCTGTGGCTTGGCAAAGATCTAGCATGTACATCTTCGAGTAAGACATCCACAACTTCCATGCCTGAGACTCGAGTTTCCTGACGTTTGGCAACAGCACAGCAACACCTTTCTTCCTCCTGAGCCACAGGCCAAGTGAGCTGGCTTCAGCTGGTTGTTAGTTACAGTGGCTTGGTTACCAGGGTTCCATATTCTGTTCCATTGTGAGGGAGGCAGCGTCACCTTTCAGGGCCCAATGACCAAAGATCGTTGCTCACAGAAGACCTCACCAAAGACATACTGGAGGCTGAATCTCTCCTCCAATCTCACAATATACATGTGGATGTAGTAAACAACACACCTTATTTGTCCATTCCCAATGTCTTCCACTAGGCCCAACTACCAGTCTGGTCTCAGGCTCAAGGAGCATTTCTTAGGTAAGATCCAAATTTAACGGTCAATATTGCCCTCATCCTTTACAAAACATTTGCTTCTCAGTGCCTTCTCTGCCTGCATTTTGCCCCTTGTCGAATTTTTTTTTGTTTTTCCTAGTCTTGGGACTTGACCTCAGAGTGTGAACATTGTTCTTGGGCTTTCTTTAGGCTTTAGCTGTCCCACCGAGCCAGAGCACCACTTGCAGCGTTTTCTATGTATGTGGTAATGAGGAATCAAACCTGAGTCTTTTTGCGTGGTAGCCAATGACTCTACCACTAGGTCAAACACACAGGGCATCTTGCACATATTTTTGAAGTCAATCTACTAGGATATTATTAGGTTTCTGTATCCTAATCAATTTTTTCCTGATGATTAGCTTTGCTGTCATGTGTAAAAAATGCAAGAGGGAAAAACACATAAGAATTAGTGACATTTAAAAAAAGCATTACACACATAGATAAGTGTTCATTCTTTGTAGGAGAAAGGTTATTTTGATATGATGATGACTTTATAATTACTATGTCAGGGTTGAGAGTTTGGCATAGTGGTAGAGTGCTTGCCTAGCATCCATGAAGATATGGGTTTGATTGCTCAGTATCACATAGATAGAAAATCTAGAGGTGGCACTGTGGCTCAAGTGGCAGAGGGCTAGACTTGAGAAAACCGAGAACAGTGCTCACCCTGAATACAAGCCCCAAGACTGGCAGAAAGATAAAAGAAAATGAAAATGCTTTTTACGAGCTAATTCACTCACAGCATTTGCTTCTGAAATCTTCGTTTCTGCATCTTGTGAAATACCACTTTCCCTCAATGTACACAAGAAAAACAGATCCATCCCATGGTCCACTTTGAGGCCACTGGTTGGGCTAACAGCTAGTCGTGCAGCAACACATAAGTTTTATTCTAATATTTTCCAAACTTTGTACTCAAATATGCTACCTACTTACCAACTTAGGTCAGTTATCCTTATGCTATACCTTTTCTTCATGACTACAATATTCTTACACTCCTACGTTAATCCTCTTGTACCTCCCCTGACCTCTCATTCTTTTTTTCTATCTCTGGACCTCTGCTTGTATTTCAAACCTTATAATACATGATGGCTCTACACATGGATCTACACATGATGGCTGTTGAGCAATATTGTATATGTAGGTGGTTAATTATTATTTGGGTCAGAGGGACTTAAAGACAATCGAGATTGGATTGAGAGGCTTATTGTTTTGGGTATAAATCTCTTATCAGTGGTTGTATTAGACTGGTCTGTATGTGCACAAAAAGAAAGAGTGATAATACCAATCAAAACTTGTGAACATCTAGTGTCTGCCAGCTACAGAGGTCTAGGTTGGTTATATCTGAAAAACTATAATCATATTTAGTAGTAATCTTGCTCCCATTTTCAAATGGGCAGAACAAGAAACTCAAGAAAAATGTCAAATCAAGAAACAACATCCCACACCCAATGTGAACAGACAATGGAACAGTCACTGGCAAACCTAGAGAAGAGTCTTCCAAGTGCTACACAAATGCAATTGATAAACATCATTAATGAAAAATGTGAAAATATAAAGAAAGAGATAATGGAGGAAGCCATAGCTGAACAAGAGGAAAGCATAAATAAGGTGATAAGTGAAAAAGAAGAAGCCATATAGGAGGCCATAATAAAGGTTTTTCAAAGAAAGATGGATGAATTCATAGAATCCACAAATAAAACCGTTACCAAACTCCAGCAAATGTACAAAGAAAATAAAGCTACTGAGCTAACCACTCAAAAGGAAATTAAGGAGATTAAGAAATCCATACATGATCTAAAACAAGAGATGAAAGGCATCAAAAGTGAGCAATTAGAAGCAAGGGAGATGAAAAATAAAGTAGATAGTTTTGATAGCAGGTTAGACAATGCAGAGGAGAGAATTTCCGGGGCTGAACATAATTTAGGTATTATAGAGAAAGAACAGAAAATGAGTCAATCCAAATGTAGGAAATATGAGAGAGCGCTTCAGGAGGTCCAAGATACAATTAGAATCCTAATTTAAGGCTAGTTGGTATTGAGGAGGGCGTGGAGAAAGAGGTCAATGGTATTGGAAATATACTTCAGGGAATCATCTCAGAGAATTTCCCAAATATCCAGAAGGGCAGTCCCATCCAGATACGAGAAGCTTTTAGAACCCCAAACAGACCTGACCAGAAAAGAACATCCCACCGCCACATTGTGATCCGAACTGGATCAATAGAAACGAAAGAAAAGATCCTAAAGGCATCCAGGGAAAAGGGATCAGTAACCTATAAAGGCAAACCAATCAGAATAACCCCAGATTTCTCAGCAGAGACCATGCAAGCACGAAGTGACTGGAAGCATATATGTCATGCCCTTAAATCAAACCAAGAATACTGTAGCCAGCTAAGCTCTCATTCATAACTGAGGGAACAATGAAAGCATTCCATTCCAGGGAAAAGCTGCAACAATATGTCGAAACAAAACCAACACTACAGAGAATTCTCAAAGATACTCTATACATAGAAAAAAAAATAAATGCAATATAGGGAAAGAAATGGCACCTAAACAGCATACCATCTAAGGACCACAAGAACTGTCAAGACACAGGCCCTACCAAAAGCTTTTAAAAATGTTAGGAAATAATAAATATCTCTCAATCCCAACTCTCAATATCAATGGACTTAACTCTCCAATAAAATGGCATAGGCTGTCTAGTTGGATCAAAAACAAGAGCCATCGTTCTGCTGTCTTCAAGAGACACATCTTACCCCAAAACAATCATCTTTTGAAAGTGAGAGGTTGGAATAAACTCTATCAAGCTAACTGCCCCCATAAACAGGCTGGAGTTGCCATCCTCATATCAGATACAATAGACTTCAAACTAAAATTAGTAAGAAAAGACAAAGAAGGTTGCTACATACTACTAAAGGGATCTTTCCTCCAGCAAGACATAACAATCCTAAATATTTACACACCCAATCACGGAGCTCCAAACTTCATCAACCAAACTTTACTTACACTGAAACCATATAGATCGAAATACAGTGACTGTTGGTGAGTTTAACACTCCACTCTCACCCATGGACAGATCAACAAGGCAAAACTAAACAGAAAAGCCGTAGAATTGAACAACTCTATAGACCAACTAGATCTAACAGACATCTGCAGAATATTCCACCCAGTAACAACACAATATACGTTTTTCTCAGCAACACATGGAACATTTTCCATAATAGACCACATCTTAGGCCATAAAAGAAACCTGGACAGATTCAGAAACACTGAAATTATTCCATGCACACTCTCAGACCATAAAGGCATCAAATTGGAACTGAACACACATCCCCACCAACGAAAACCCTGTATCTCATGGAGACTGAACAACACATTGTTGAATCAAAAACAATGGGTAATCGAAGAGATCAGAACAGATATCCAACTGTTTATGAAATTTAACAATAAGGAGCACGCAAATTTCAACTCCTTAGGGAGGCAACAAAGGCAGTACTCAGAGGAAAATTTATAGTGCTGAGTGCCTACAACGGCAAGTTGGAAAAATGGCAAACCAACGAGTTAATATCTCACTTTAACCTCCTGGAAAAAGAGCAACAAACCAACCATGAACCCATTAGTAGAAAGCAAATTTTTAAAATCAAAGCAGAATTAAACGATTTGGAATAAAAAAACCTATAGAAAGAATCAACAAAACAAGGAGTTGGTTCTTTGAAAGAATTAACAAAATTGAAACGTGCTCAGCAAATCTTACCAAAAAAACAAGAGAGCATATTGAAATAAACAAAATCGCAGATGAAAATGGTAATATCACGACAGAAATTACCAAGATCCAGAATATCACGAGGGAATACTTTTCAAACCGTTATGCAAACAAATTAGAGAATCTAGAAGAAATGGATGAATTCCTAGACAATATTAACATACCCACACTGAACCAAGAAGAGCTAACCCAACTCAACAGGCTAATTCAAGCTCTGAAATAGAAATGGATATTAGACAACTTCCACTTAAAAAGAGCCCAGGGCCAGATGGATTCACAGCTGAATTCTATAAGGTCTTCAAAGCAGAGCTCATACCAATACTCCTCAAGCTCTTCAACGAAATTGAAAATGAATGTTCTTTACCAAACTCATTCTGTGAAGCCAGTATATCCCTCATCCCCAAACCAGACAGAGATTCATCAAAGAAAGAGAACTATAGACCCATTTCTTTGATGAACATCGATGCAAAACTTCTCAACAAAATACTGGCCAACCGTCTACAACAACTCATCAAAAAATTATACACTATGATCAAACTGGATTCATCACAGGGAGGCAAAGCTGGTTCAACATACACAAATCAATTAATATAATTCAACACATCAACAGGAGCAAGGACAAAAATCACATGATTGTCTCAATAGATGCGGAAAAGGCATTCTACAAGATCCAAAACCCCTTTATGTTAAAAGATGGGGAGAAACTAGGACTCCATGGAACATTTCTCAATGTAATAAAGGCTGTGTATGAGAAACCCACTGCTAGTATTATACTTAATGGTGAAAATCTAAAGCCATTCCCTCTAAAATCAGGAACGAGACAAGGATGCCCACTCTCTCCACTCCTATCTAACATAGTACTAAATTTCCTAGGCAGTGCAATAAGGCAAGAAGCAAGCATAAATGGGATCCAAGTAGGGAAAGAGGAAATAAAACTATCCCTCTTTGCAGATGACATGATTCTGTATTTAAAGAATCCTATAGACTCTACTCTCAAGGTCCTTGAGCATATTCAAAGCTTTGGAAGGGTAGCAGGCCATAAAATCAACCCTCACAAATCAACTGCCTTCCTTTACGCCAATAGTGAGAGGAACGAGGCAATAATCAGGAAAGAAACTCCTTTCACAATAGCCTCAAAGAAAATAAAGTACCTAGGAATTAGCTTAACTAAGAATGAAAAGGACGGTTTAGATGAAAACTTTAAAATCCTAAAAAAGGAAATTAAAGCAGAACTAAGGAAATGGAAAAACCTCCCATCCTCCTGGATTGGAAGAATCAACATTGTGAAAATGACAATCTTGCCAAGGGCTATCTACAAACAAGGTGATAAGTGAAAAAGAAGAAGCCATAAAGGAGGCCATAATAAAGGTTTTTCAAAGAAAGATGGATGAATTCATAGAATCCACAAATAAAAACGTGACCAAACTCCAGCAAATGTCCAAAGAAAATAAAGCTACTGAGCTAACCACTCAAAAGGAAATCAAGGAGATAAAGAAATCCATACATGATCTAAAACAAGAGATGCAAGGCATCAAAAGGGAGCAAGTAGAAGCAAGGGCGATGAAAAATTAAGTAGATAGCTTTGATAGCAGGTTAGACAATGCAAAGGGGAGAATTTCCGAGGCTGAAAATAATTTAGGTACTATAGAGAAAGAACAGAAAATGAGTCAATCCAAATCTACGAAAATTGAGAGAGCGCTTCAGGAGGTCCATATACAATTAGGAATCCTAATTTAAGGCTAGTTGGTATTGAGGAGGGCGTGGAGAAAGAGGTCAATGGTATTGGAAATATACTTCAGGGAATCATCTCAGAGAATTTCCCAAATATCCAGAAGGGCAGGCCCATCCAGATACGAGAAGCTTTTAGAACCCCAAACAGACCTGACCAGAAAAGAACATCCCACCGCCACATTGTGATCCGAACTGGATCAAAAGAAACGAAAGAAAAGATGGTAAATGCAGCCAGGGAAAAGGGATCAGTAACCTATAAAGGCAAACCAATCAGAATAACCCCAGATTTCTCAGCAGAGAACATGCAAGCACGATGTGACTGGAAGCATATATGTCATGCCCTTAAATCACATAACTACCAACCAAGAATACTGCAGCCAGCTAAGCTCTCATTCATAACTGAGGGAACAATAAAAACATTCCATTCCAGGGAAAAACTGCAACAATATGTCGAATCAAAACCAACACTACAGAGAATTCTCAAAGATGCTGTATACATAGAAAACCAAAATAAATGCAATATAGGGAAAGAAATGGCACCTAAACAGCATACCATCTAAGGACCACAAGAACTGTCAAGACACAGGCCCTACTTAAAGCTTTTAAACATGGTAGGAACTAATAAATATCTCTCAATCCTAACTCTCAATATCAATGGACTTAACTCTCCAATTAAACGGCATAGGCTGTCTACTTGGATCAAAAAGCAAGAGCCATCTTTCTGCTGTCTTCAAGAGACACATCTTACCCCAAAACAATCATCGTTTGAAAGTGAGAGGTTGGAATAAACTCTATCAAGCTAACTGCCCCCATAAACAGGCTGGAGTTGCCATCCTCATATCAGATACAATAGACTTCAAACTAAAATTAGTAAGAAAAGACAAAGAAGGTGACTACATACTACTAAAGGGATCTTTCCTCCAGGAAGACATAACGATCCTAAATATTTGCACTCCCTTTTGAAGATTCTCAAAAGATTGAAGATTCTGCCAGTGTAAGTTAGATTCCCGCATTGATATTAAATAATGCAATGAGTAGGGATTTATATTTGAAATATCACTGTTGAAAAAATCTAACACACATTTGCTTAGTATTTGCTTTTGATTTCCCAAGAAGTTCAGTACAAGCTAACATGTGTGGCATATATCGACTGGGAGAAATGATTCAGAATATGTGACTCATTTGAACTGAGGTCAGTGAAAAGATACAGAAGCAGGATACCCATATTGTGATAATTTGTATCTTTTGCATATTTTGTGTTTGTTATTAATTCCATTTGTAGTGTACATTTCTAGGTAAAAACTTTTAAAATGTTTCCAAACAATTTGTTATTTCAACAGCCATAAAAGACATTTATATGCCTGATAAAATTCACAGAATCCAAATTATTCCATATTATTTTTTGTGTTTTGTTTTTTTTTTTGGTGGGTCATAGATCTTGAACTCAGCCTGGGCACTATCCCTGAGCTCTTCAGCTCCAGGCTACCACCTTACCCTGGAGCCAAGCCCCACTTCCCATTTTCTAAAGAGAAAGAGTCTCACGTCTTTTTGTGCCAGGATGGCTTTAAACCTTGATCCTCAGATCTCAGCCTCCTGAGTAGCTAGGATTATAGAAGTGAGCCACCACCCCATCATGCTCAGCTTTCTGGTTTTTTTTAAACAAGCCCTTTGGCTGGAACTCGGTCTGAGCACTGTCCTTCAGCTTTCCTCAAGCATAGCGATCTTCTACTTGAGCCACAGCACTACTTCTGGTTTTTTCTGTGTATGTGGTACTGCGGAATTGAACCTTAGTCTTCATACAAGCACTCTACAACTATGCCAAACTCCCAGCCCCTCCACATTAGTTTTTATGATAGATCTTTCCATGCATCTAGGATGGCTAGAAATCCTTCTTGAGTTTCCCAAGATCAGGGAGTATAGGTGTGTCCCATCCTGTGTGGCTACATAACCATTGTTTAGGGTACAGTTCTCTCTTCATTCTACCCATCTAGAGCAATTTTCATCTTCCATGTATAATCATTAAACATTCAGCTCCTGTTCCTTTCTACTCCATTCTCTGGAACTATCGTGATTTTTGGCTCTAAGGTTTTGTTGATCCTTGGAAGCTCTGGAAGGGAAAACATACCCTAGCTCTTCCTTTATGACTGCTGTATTTTTAGTTTACTGTAATCACGATTCATCTGTAAAATATAGTAAAATGTTCTTCCTTTTCAATGCATTGTTTTGCATATTTCTATCTTTTGATTATTAATAGTTGTGAATGGATTCTCCACATATTTGTTCTAGTCTCTGCTTTCTCTTCCGTTAGGTACAAATCTAGAAATAGAAGTGTTGGACCATATTTCTATGTAATTCTATATTTAGTACTTTTTTAGCACTCTCCACGCAATTTTTGATTGTTTTATATTCCTTGCAGAACTATTCCAAAGTTCTACTTCTTCTCACTACCTTCCCAGTAATAGTTAGACTTTGAAAGTTGTTTTTTTGTATGCGTGTGTGTGTGTGTGTCTGTTTGTGTGTGTGTATGTGGATCGTTTTGTTTAAAACTATATTTATATTAACATATTTAAAGTAATGATTTCATTGTAATTTTAATTTTTCTCATGACTGTTAATATTGAACTTCTTTCTACATTTTGAATTACAATTTCTATATATTCTTTTTAGAAAATCCACTCCAATCTCCAATTTTTTTCCCGTTTTTGTGGAGTAGTGGGGAAAGTCATGGGGCTTGGACCTTGGGCGGTGAGCTCTTTAGTTTAAGGCTATTGTCCTACCCTGAGTATTGCCCCTCAGTTCTTCTGCTCACAGCTCCCTACCCCTCTTCCCATTATATACAGAACAAAGGTCATCCTCAGTCTTTTTGAAAAAGTAAAACATACAGTAAATTTGTAGTATAAAAGAGAAAGAAATAAATTTCTTGCCAGGTGCAGTGACTTCTACCTGTAATCCTTGCTACTCAGATATCAGGCTGATATCTAAAGATTTGGTTTAAAGCCAGCCTGGGCATTAGAAAGTCTATGAGACTCTCATCTACAGTTAACCACTAGAATATGGGAAATGGCACTGTGGCTTCATAGGTAGAGTGATAGCCTTGAGTTGAAGAGCTCAGGAACAGTGCCCAGGCCCAGAGTTCAAGCCTTACAAATCCCCCAGACAAAAAAAGAAAAAAACTTTCTTCCCCAAGTGACTATTATGCCAGACATAGAACATTAACATTCTGGGTGTACTTCACAGTATTATTATTTGATACCCTAAGATTTTGCAATATTCTCACAGTACCAGCATATGTCATCATATAATGTAGTTCCTTTTCAATGGAATAATTCCATTTATAACCTAAATCTACTCCCCCGACTTATTTTTGTCAATACTACAATTGCTCTACCATGATATGCCACAAGCCATTAAACATTTTATGGTGGGTAATTGGAAAGGAGTCTCATGGAATTTTGTGCCAGGCTGGCTTTGACCCATGGTCCTCAGCTCTCAGTCTCCTGAGTAGCTAGGATGACAGGCGTGAGCCACCAACACCTGGCTTGCCTTTTTATTTTTTGTGGGTCTTGGGACTTGAACTGTGGGCCTAGGGACAATCCCTAAGATTTTCAGGTCAATATTTCATGTAAGTCTAAACTTTTAAGTAAAGGAATAAAATTCCAACAAAAAAAGAATAAAATTCCAGACATGGTGTGTTTATAACTCGGTGTTAATTACTTGATGAAAATGTGCCATTCCAGAAGCTGGTGTCATTTGATGATGTAGCTGTGGATTTCAGCTGGGAGGAGTGGCAGCATCTGGACAATGCTCAGAGGACCCTGTACAGAGATGTAATGCTGGAGACCTACAGCAACCTGGTGTCCTTAGGTGAGCGAAAATCAAATTCACTTGCAAGGCCAAGTGCCTTGTTATTTTGCAGATACGTGAATGTTTATCAAACTTTCAATACTATTTAAATGAAAGATTCCAGGCCCTGAGAAGTATCATTACTTTCTAAAGAAAACCTAAGCTAATTTTGTACTCATTCTTCAGGATACCTTCAGGATACTATGACAACAGTTCTAAATTACGTTTCCTCTAATGGAGACGACATTCCAAACTTACACAGTAATTGTAAGTGGATAAACAATCCAGAATAGAATATATATCATTATTGGAAATAGGATCTACAAATCACTAAACAGTGAGTTTATAATGGAAACCTGGCACTAGGTGCAATGTTTCATGCCTGTAATCTTAAAATATTCAGGAGGAAGAAATCTAAGAATTCTAATTTGAAGCCAGCAAGGGCATAAAAATTGCCATGAAAATCTATTACTCCAAGTAACCCCTCAAAAAGGTTAGTGGAGTGTCAAGAGTTTGACTTTGTGGTTGAGTGCTTGCCTAGCATGCATGAAGACCTATGCATGTAAGTGGAGCTGGGACTCAAACTGGTATTTTTCTAGCCTTGAGCAAGACAGCTAAGTTTATGCCATACAAAATGAATCCAGAGCTGGGGAAAAGTCAACCATGGAGCCAGTGAGAAATGAGAAAAAATATTTAATAGATAACTTGTGAGTAGGGTGTCTGCGAACTTAAAGCAATGATGACACAGCATAAGCAATAATTCTCTACTGTTTCTAATTTACAGGGCCCTGTGTTCCCAAACCTGTATTAATTGACAAGCTAGAGCACTGTGCAGAACTCTGGAGAGGAAATTCCTCTGACAAGAATATCACAGGTGAGTGAATGCATCTTCATATTGATGTTGGAGCCTGAGCCCCATTGGTAAGTTCATGTTGTGATGTACTGAGCAATAATATCCTTAGTTACCCTAAATCCTGTGTAGAACCTATGGAATTCTTTGTGAATGAATCAAGAATCATTTTCTTTTCCCAATCCTATGCTTGGTCTCAGGGCCTGAGCATGGTCCTTCGGTTTTCTCAAGGCTAGCTCTCTACTTCTTGAGTCATAGCACCACTTCTGGCTTTCTCTTTGTATGTAGTACCAAGGAACTGAACCAGGTCTTTGTGCATGCTAGCCCAAACCCCCGGCACCAAGAATCATAGGGTGATATAATGAATTCTATGTGGCAGTAGAGTTAAAGTTAGATTTCTCTGTAGAAATCACTGTGAAACAAAATAAAATGAGAAAGCCATGAGCCCGTGGCTCATGCCTGTAATCCTAGCTACTTAGGAGGCTGAGATCTGAGGATCAAGGTTCAAAGACTGACCTATCACAAAAACACCGTAGACTCTTCTCTCCAATGAACTAATAGAAAATGAGAAGTGGGGTTGAGGCTAAAGACATAGGGCAGTAGCCTTGAGCTGAAGCGCTCAGGAAGAACAGCCAGGTCTAGAATTCAAGTCCCATGACTGCAAAACAAGAAAGAAAGAAAGAAAGAAAGAAAGAAAGAAAGAAAGAAAGAAAGAAAGAAAGAAAGAAAGAAAGAAGAAAGAGGGAAGAAAGAGGGAAGAAAGAGGGAAGGAAGGAAAGGAAGAAAGAAAGAAAGAAAGAAAGAAAGAAAGAAAGAAAGAAAGAAAGAAAGAAAGAAAGATATTTCCTATCTTCAAAACTAAGACTATAAATGATTGAGCAAACAAGGAATAAGTCAGAGCATTATTCTCTGATAAGAATAATATCTTTTTGCTGGTAGGAAGAGACTGGTATTCAGAACCAGACCTTTCCACCAGAAATTGAGCCTAGTGGTAGAGTGCTTGCCTAGCATGCACAAAGACACAGGTTTGATTCCTTATTACCACATACATAGAAAAAGCCAGAAGTAATGACTTCATTGGTAGGGTTCTAGTCTGGGGAAAACCCAAGGACAATGATTAGGTCCTAAGTTCAAACCCAGGAATGGAAGGAAAAAAAAACAACAAAGTTTCAATCAACATAAGAAAATTAACTAGACAATGAGCTGGAGATTTTCTGGTCTTCCATGATTCTGAGGGACAGGAGTGTTAGAAAAGGAATTTTTATAAGACTTCAAATGGAAAGAAACAAATTTCAAAATTCCAACAAATACCTAAATTGAGAGTTTAGTGAGAAGTTGTAACTGAAGGGATATAGGTGTAAGTCCTTACTCTCAAGAATCGTTCTTGCTTGGATCAAAGGCAAACAGACATATAAACCAAACTTGTGGCCGCTGAATCTAGAAAAAATTCGTGTTCCTCACTTAATGGTTAATAAGCAAACAGCGTTGAAACTGGGTAAGGTAATCCTATCTGCTACTAAGGACCTGAGACTCTTATCTGTAGTTAACTCTAGAAAACAGGAAGTGGGGCTGTAGCTCAAGGATAGGGGTTATAGTCTTCTGCTGAAGTGTTCAGGGACAGGGCCGAGGCCTATGAACTACAAAAAAAAAGAAAAGAAAAGAAAAGAAAAGAAAAGAAGGTTTCAAAAAGATGCAAAACAACACAATATTTAGATTATTTCTCAAAAATAAAAGAAAGGCAGCTATTCCTCAATGTATAAACAAAACAGTATTTGAAAAAAACAGCTGCAGGTATACTATAGGTAGTACTCAGCTTAAAACTGTAGCAATACATAGATGGGTAATTTCAATAAATAGTTCCTGTGATATAAAAAGAGAACTAAAACACAGAAAAACATTATTGGTTATTGTAATATATCATTTTCTTAATATGTTAGGGAGAAAAGCATATATTTCTCACAAATCAATTTCCACTTTTATATTTTAAAATATCTAACACTTAGGATGGGAAAGTAAAGTCATTACCTTTACAGTAAGGAATATTTGTATCTCATGTATGTTTGTGTCTTTTTTTTCTATGACTCATTTTAGATGTCCAGGTAATGGAAAATGTGTTCAAGACCTGCCAGGAAAGTCCACATGAATGTCTTTGTGAAGTAGCAGTTGCAAGTAGTATCGAAGTGGAGGAAAACGTGAGATTAGCAACAACTTTAAATTTGAGCTGTACACATAATCCAGAGCTGATTAGTAATAACGGTAACAACTTAGGGGTGAGGTCTGAGGAGTTCATTAAATTTCAGAACATGCTCTGTCTCCTAAGTCTGGTGAGATGCATGCTGCATATAGATCTCGTATGTCTCCTGTTCTTAAAAAATCCATCGGATATTCAGAGCATTTTATTCATGATTGTGACAGTCCAAAAGATCTGCAGTATCATAATTCTGTTCTCCCTACCCAAGAAATTCTTCAGGGAGGGAGGAAAACTGCTAAATGTACTGTGTGATGAAAAATATTGTACTTAACACCGACCATCACTACACATCCGAAAATGTACACAGGAGAGACTCCTCATACATGTAGTGAATGTGAGAAATCTTTCAGTAATGAAATACGCCTTACAATACCTCAGAGCAAATATCCTGAGATATGTGATGTGTACATCAAGTGTGAAAATTAATTTCTGAGAAGTCAGACCTGACGCTCCAACCTCGATCTCCAAGAGAAGACAAACCTTATGAATATGAGGATCGTAATAAAATTTCTGCCCAAAAGTCAGCTCTCAGCACACATCAGAGATCTCACACAGAAGAGAAATCTTATGAATGGGATAAATGTGGGAAGACTTTTAGACTGAAATCATACCTCACTTTGCACCAGAGAAGACACACAGAAGAGAAACCTGATGAATGTAACAAATATGAAAAGTCTTTCACCCAGAAGATACACCTTCGAGTTCATCAACTAACACACACAGGAGAGAAATCTTATAAGTGTAATGAATGTGGAAAGTCTTTCCAAGGGAAGGGAAAACTTCGTGTTCATCAGAGAATACACACAGGAGTGAAACCTTATGAATGTAACCAATGTGTAAAGTCTTTCAGACAGAAATCTTCCCTCAAATTGCATCAAAGAACACACACAGGATAGAAACATTATGTGTGCAACAAATGTGGAAAGACCTTCAAGTGGAAGTCATATCTTGATGGGCATAATAGAACAAACACAGAAGAGAAAACTTATGCATGTAGTGAATGCGGAAAGTCTTTCAAATGGATGGTAAAACTCCATGTTCATCAGAGAATATACTCAGGAGAAACACCTTATGAGTGTAACATATGTGGAAAGTCCTTCAAACAGAAGCCAAACCTCAACATGCATAAGACAATTCAAACAGGAGAAAAACCTTATGAATGTAACCGATGTGGAATGTCTTTCAAATGGAAGTCTTCCCTCAAATTGCATCAGAGAACACACACAGGAGAGAAACTGTATGAGTGCATCAAATGTGGTAAGACCTTCAGATGGAAGTCACATTACAGGAGGCATAACAGAATTCACACATATTAGAAACCTTAGGAATATAACCAAAGTTGAAAGTCTTTCGTGCAGTATTCACCCTTCAGGAAGTGTAAGAGAGTTCACACATATGAGAAGCCTTAGCAATGTAATAAATAGGAAAGACTTTTTAGTCTGTGGAAGAAAACTCAGCTTGTTTCACAGAACCAACACAAGATAAAACCCTTAATGAATGTAGCAAAGGTTCAGTCTTTTCCCCAGAAGGCACAAGTCAAGATTTATCACAAAACACCCACAGGATAGAATCCTATGAATAAAATGAAAGGGAAATTTTTTTGAAGAACTCATAGTTGAGTTTGCATGATACCACACAGACACAGGATAAAAATCATATGAATATAAGAATATGAAAAATCCATCATGAATGCATGACTAAGTATAAAATGCACATAGGAGAGAAAAACCTTATGAATATTAAAAATGTGGAAAGTGTTTGACCTGGAAGGCATACTTCTGTGTTCATCACAAACCTGATTCCCATAGAAGAAAAGAAAACTAATGAATAGAACAAATGTGCAATGACTTTTAATCAGAAGTCAGTCTTCAGTACATTTCAGAACATACACAATAGAGAAATTCTGAGTAATGAAAAATATTTAGCTATATATAGAATCTCTGTATATGGGAGCATTAGGGTAAGTCTTCTAAACAAAGTCAACCTTCAGCAAGCATTAAGAGCACTCACAGAAGAAATAATAGCATGTAGGAAAACCTTTGTCAGAAACCTGTTTACTAGCAGCAAAGGCTCAAAGGCGCAGTTTCAGGTGTCACCACTGCCTCTCTAACTGGGTAGATCCAACTCTGTCATCGATTCTGAGGTCTGCTCTGGGAGTCTTGGTCACAAGTTGTTCTGTGGCATCTGCTGCCAGCCTGTGCCTATTTGCTTCCTTTTCCTACAGCAGCCTACAACAGGGAATGAAGTTCAGGCGCTGATGCTCTCCTTCATATGCAGGGCAGGATGAGCCCAACCCTCCCTCATCTTCCTCTTCCAATTTTTGGGAAAAAATGTGCTGGCAGAAGTCCTCAGGTGTGGGACATGGCTGATCCACACTTTTAATCCAGGCTGGTCAGGAGGCTGAGATCTGAGTATGGAAGTTCCAAGTCACCTAGAACAGGAAAGTCTGATAGATTCTTACTACCAAAAATAAAAACAGCTGGGAATGGAGTTTGGGCTCAAGTGGTAAAGGGCTAATCTTGAGTACAAATGCTTAGTTCCCAGACCCTGAGTTCAGGCTCCAGCACTGCCAACAACCTCACTTTAGTGAGATTTTAGCTTTATCCATGTAGGCACATCTCACTGGAATCTTTGCTGGTAGAGATAGTCTTCATAATTTTGTCTCAAGGTCCTGATCTTAGTACTGTGGTTTAAAACCAACCCAGCAAAGGGAAAAGTGCATGAGACTCTTACTCCCAGTTTAGAGCAAGAACAAAGATTGAAGTAGAGCTGTGGCTCAAGAGCTAGAGTGCTACCTTGAGCAAAGAAAAGCTAAGAAAAAGCTCCAGGTCTTGAGTTCAAGGCCAGGAATGAAAGAAGGAAGGTAAAATGGGAAGTATGTGAGGAAGGGAAATATATAAATGAAAGAGAGAAGGAACTAGAAATTTAAAACTAGAGAATATTTAAAAGCCATCAGTCCTTCTAAGAAAAGTGTTGGAGTATGGGTTCTATATGTGGTGAACTGGAAGCCCAGCAGTGACTTGTTAACCAAAGAGTCACCATGATGAGCAAAGGATAAGAAATCTGCATGAGCCTCTTAGCGGATGGAGTCACAGAAGAGAACCTCAGCTCCCATCCCATAGTTAGAAGTATATAGACATGGGGAAGTTGGCATCACCTTGATGTCATTGTGTCCATGGAGACTGGAAGCCATGGCTCTGTGAAAGCACAATGTTCTGGTTACTGAGCTGAGAGGCTGAGGAGAGCCAATTCCTGGCCCTGAAGAAATCAGGGTGGCAGCAGAGCAACTCTGCTGCAGTGTGTGCCTGCTTGGCTGTTCTTATTCTGTGGTGGATCAGGCCGGAGCGGGTGATAGTAACTGTTTTGTGGTCACAAGCCCTTCACCAAGAGCTTCCTGTGGGATCCTCATAAGCTACAGGGTGGCTGGTGGTGGGATGTGTGTGGGGTGGAAGTGACAGAGGGATGGACGCATGGCAAGGTGGGTGAAGAGATGAGAGGAATGATGAGAGCCCAGTTCATTGGTTTCCAAGGTTAATGGGTGGGAGGTAGAGAGGCATGATGGAGGAAAGATGGAGGCAGGGGAAGGTGGTGACAGAGTGAGGCCATCTGTAGTGCCAGCCTGGCCATCATCTGAAGCCCATAGGCAGCTTCCTGATCCCTCACTTTGTCCTGCTCCTTGTGGACGGAATGTCACGTGTACCCAGAGCTAGGGGTGGGGCAATGTTAGTAGCACCTGGAGAACCATTGGCCTCTACCTGGGTGAGGGGTGGTTCTGGCTCCCACGCTGGGTGGCCTGATAGCTATGGAACAGATCTCTCCTTAGCTACCACAGTCAGTGGCTGCTCTCCATCTAGGGTTAGGGCACCTGCTCAGCCATCAGGACACCCCATGCCAGGACAGAGGCCTACAATTCAGATGGCAGCACAGGGGTGAAGATGATCTCACCGAAGCCCTAGTTACATGGCTGTCCCTGCATGCAGGTCAGGATGAGCTGGGGGAAGATGTTCTCTGTGTTTTTCCACAGCCTATCCCGGCCTCTTCTTGTGTCTGATTAAACCCAGAGTACCAGGTTCCCTCTCATAGTCCTGGTTCTTTTTCTTTTACAGTCATGAGGCTTGAACTCAGGTCCTGGGTACTGTCCCTGAGCTCTTTTGCTCAAGGTTGATGCTCTACCATTTGAACCATAGTGCCATTTTCAGCTTTTCCTTTTCATGTGGATCTCTGATATCTCCAGTGCTGTGCCTGCAGGGAGGCACTCACCCCACAGACAGAGCCACCTCTGCCGTGACTGTGACTGCCCACAACCCTCACACCCACTCCTTGCACACCCCTCGACTCCAGTTTTAGCTCCTCTTGGACTGGGTGTCCAACCTACCCCTTCCTACACTCACAAAGGGTCTACAATTGTCTTCCCAGGGTCCTTTCTTCTGCCAGCCAGAATACAGACTGTGCACATCTTGACGATCACAGAGCTCAAAGCCAAAGGCTGAGATGCAGAAGGGGGTGCCCCGGAAGCTGCACAGGGCCCATGGATCATCCTGTGCATCCCCCAGCCTGTGACTTCCCCCACCCCGTTGGCAGGGAAGCTCCATGCCGACATCCTGATCCCTGGTCCCCTCCAATTCCATTCTCCCTTGGATTTTGCAGACTGTCTACCATCAGGATCTAAAATTCTATTCATCACTTTATGTCCTTATCACTGATTTGCTACTTTGGCAGGATCTCCCCGTGCCTGGAGAGTGGGCATGTTATGTACTCTCTGTGGAGAAGTTGCCCCAGGAGAAGAAATATGCACTTCATGTGAGTGTTGGACAGGGCACGAGGACTCCCTAGGATCAGAAGCCACAGGAGGAGTGCAGATGGGGGAATGCTAGGGGCCCCAGGGGACAGTGGGAGTTAGGGCACAGTTGGTTCCTTCTGCAGGGTTGACACCGCTTCACAAACCCAACAGAATGAGGTTCACATTACAGATGTCAGAGACAGTGCAGATTGCCAATGGGCGCAGGGGTCACTGTCACCCCCAGATGCTGGCTGCATGCTGGGATGCACGCAGAGATGTTTTCAAGATCAGATAATGAGGATGTTGCAGGGTGTAACCATTCTTTTCAGATGGCTCTCTACCTCTCTTGAGCTTCATCTCTATCTTTGGCTTTTTCTTGGCAGTTAACTGGAAATGAGGGTTTCATGGAAGTAGGCAGTGCCACATTTGATAAGAACATCTGCCAGAGATTGTCACCTCATGAAAGCAGATTCTAAATTTGTATTCCATTTCCTGTGGTGGAGAAATCCCCTCCAAGTTAGACAGGCTCATATCCACTTGCAGGTCACACGCCAAATGCACCCTTGAGTGTGCTCATGGTATTGGGATCTAAGTTTGTTATCCATGAATTAGCTGGACAAGTGATGACAAACGTGTTGTGGATTAATATGAGAACAATTTAAGAAGCCCTGGAGGAGCATCAACCTGACCATCTGTGGTGCTATAAATCTGATAGGATGTTCCAGACTGAGAAACAATCACATGGCTTTGTGTTTGGCATCCAGACAAGTGAGTGCATATCTTAGCTGTCAGCCAATACAGAGGAGGACATGAATAAGTGGGTGGAAAGCATCTGTCAGACCCCTGTCTGGGGGCAGGTGGAGAGAACATAGGAAGGTAGATACCATGGCTGTGGTGGGGCCAAAAAAAAGGGTAAAAGAGGCAAAGGAACCAGGTACTGGTAGCTCAAGACTGTCATCCTAGCTACTCAGGAGTTTGAGATCTGAGGATCACAATTCAAAGCCAGCCCAGGACAGAAACTCCATGAGACTCTTATCTGCAATAAACTACTGAATGCAAGAAGCTCAAGCTCAGTGACAGCATCCAGGCCTAGCGTTCAAAACCCAGGACCGGCAGAAAAAAGTATCAAAGGACAAGAAGCTGGCCAAAAGTTAGAGGAACTCTATCTTGACAAACAATACAATGGTAAGTTGCACTCAGAAGACTTGCACAAAATCTGGAAATGCCTGAGACCTATCTATGTATGTTTCCTGTTTGTCTAAATACATATGTTTATGCATTTATATACTAGTATAGAGAGACAGATCAATACATATGACTATACATATATACATAGCCAGACACTTATGGGTGGGTGGTATACTGTGTGAGAGTTTGTGTTTGTGTTTTGTGGATGGATATCTCTGTTTAAGAAAGATAGAAAATATGTAAATATCTTTAAAAACACTTGATAAAATATAGAGAGACATAAGCTCTTGAGGGAATCCGAAATGACAAGATTATTCACAGGCACGTTTATCCTTATGGATTCCTCAGCAAGTTTTAATTTTTTTCATTATTTTCTTTCTTTTTTTAACCAGTGGTAAGGATTTCTCTCAGGGACCAGGTGCTGCCAATTACTAATTTTCTCATGGCTGGTACAAGAGGAACTGAGCCACAGTTCCACTTTTGCCTTATTTATTCGTGCTTAACTGAAGATAAAGATTTCTATCAGTGACTTTCTCTCAGGGGCTGGATTCTAACGAGGATCCCCAGACCTCAGCCTTCTCTATAGCTACAATTAACAATATGAGAACCCAGCACAGGGTTCCAATGCACAGGGCAAGAAATTGGTTGTATCTCTCAACTCCAATTAGCTATAATAAGCTAGAAGTGAAAGACCAATACCTTTGAGGATAAGATGCTAAGGGTTATCACACGGCCCCTATGAGTAAGCCCTAAACCCTGTACACATATGTGCATGCACACATTGGCAGATACACACACAAATGCACACACACAATATCTCAGGCAATATTGTATTTTGAATTAATATCCAAAGATTGGACAACAGGATAGCAAGTAATAAAATCTGTTTTTCTTGTCTACATTGAGGGAAAGGGATAAATCACAAGATGCAGAAGCGAAGAATTCAGAGGCAAATGCTGTGAGTAAATAACTTGTAAAAAGCACATTTCTTTTCTTTTCTTTTCTTTTGTTTTTTCTGCCATTCCTGGGGCTTGAACTCAGGACCTGAGCATTGCTCTTGGCTTTTCCCAAGTCTAGCCCTCTGCCACTTGAGCCACATTGCCATATGGATTTTTATATCTGTGTGATATTAAGGACTCAAACCTAGATCTTCATGGATGCTAGGCAAGCACTCTACCACTGGGCCAAACTCTAAACCCTGATAAAGTATTTATCAATAGTCATCATCATCATATCCAAATATCCTTTCTCCTACAAAGAATGAACACTTATCTATGTCTGTAAGACTTTTTTTATGTCACCAATGCTTCTGTGATTTTCCCACTTGCATTTTTACAGATGACAGCACAGATATTCATCAGGAAGAAAAATAGATTAGGATACAGAAACCTAACAACGTCCTAGTAGATTGAAGTGAAAAATATGTGCAAGATGGCCTGGGTGTTTCATCTATTTGTAGAGTGCTTGGCTACCACACAAAAAGACTCCGGTTTGATTCTGCAGTACCATATACATAGAAAACTCTGGAAGTGGTGCTGTGGCTTGGTGGGACAGCTATAGCCTAAAGAAAGCCTAAGAACAATGGTCAGGTTCTGAGGTCAAGTCCCAGGACTAGCAAAAAAATGTGCAAGAGGCAAAATGCAAGCTGAGAAGGCACTGTGAAGCAAAATGTCTTGTGAAGGGTAAGGGGAATAGTGACAGTTAAGCTTGGATCTTACCTAAGAAAGGCTCCTTGAGCCTGAGACCAGGCTAGCACTTATGCCTAGTTAATGACTTGGGATTTGAACAAAAAGGTGTGCTGTTTACTACATCCATATGTGAGGTGAGAAGGGAGATTCAGCCTCCAGTATGTCTTTGGGGAGGTCTTCTGTGAGCAAGGAGCTTTGGTCATTGGGCCTTGAAAGGTGACCCTACCGCCCTCACAATGGAACAGAATATGGAACATTGGTAACCAAGCCACTGTATGTGACAACCAGCTCAAGCCAGCTCCCTTGGCCTGTGGCTCAGGAACCAGAAAGATGTTGCTCTGCTGTTGCCAAAGGTCAGGAGGCTCGCATCTCAGGCATGAGAGATATGGATGTCTCACTTGAAGAAGTAGATGCTGGATCAGTGCCAAGCCAAAATTCCAGTATATCAGGCATTTCTCTAGGAAGAAAGCCAGGAAACTCCAGGGCAACTCAGATGAGGTATATTGAGAGGAAACCTATTTGAACCCATCATCCTGCCCACACACAACAACCTTCTTGTGTGCTTTCAAGTGACTATACTGAGATTAGAGTGTGTCATTTCCAATCAACTCTATTCCAATTCCTCAGTGTGAAGTGTGGTCCCATTCCTACGTTTGAAATATCCACTGTTTTGCCAACATAGTGTGATGGTAAGTCAGCTCAGACTCTGAATGAGCCTTGTAAAATATGGATCCTGGAGGAAGGCCTGTTGGAGATGCTGCTGACAAAGCTGATCCCTGCCTACCAGAAAGGTGATCTCTTTTATGTGTGAAACTTCCTGCACAATTTCAAATAGTGGAGGACAATGTAGTAGTTGTTGGAAATTCTCTTGAAAAAGTGAGTGTTCCCCCTCCAAACCCAGGTTTGATCACCCCTCCTGCCAAGTCTTGGAATACTTGGCTCCTCTCTGAGCCTGTTTGGTTCACTGGGGTGTTCACAGGGGAGCTAAGCATGATACAAGTGCACAAACTACTTTATTATGACTGGGACACCATGCCATTTCATTTCCCTCACAAGCTACTGGAGTCTCAACAGTGTGCTTACTGAGAAGTTGGATTTCAGGCATGAGTAAGTGGCTCCCAACTGCAGCCCTCACCTAGGTGACATCCTAGGAAATCCCATTTCCCAGTAAGAAATGAGGTGTCAGTACTAATGGCGGAGGCCTGTGAAATACTGGAGTCAGAGGAAGAGCTGGGGGCTGAATCACTTTTGAGCCATCAGGGAGGGATTGTGATAGCTTTGCCTGTTAGAACCTGAAAGCATTTACATTTTGGTGTGTGGTCCAGTGCTGCCACTTGAACCTGAACCCAGGTCTAAATGCCATCCCTTTGGTGTTCAAAAATTAGCACTGTACCATTTGAGTCATAGGTCAAGTTCTGGCTTTTTGCTGCCTATTTGAAGACAAGTGCCTTTAGATTTTACTGACTAGACTGGCTTTCCACTGTGATCTTCATAGCTCAACCTGCTGGGTGACTAAGATTAGAGGAATGAGCATTTAGTTCTTTATTTAGAGCATTCACTTATTGATTTATTTAGAGCATTTACTTAGTTAATTTAAGGTGCGTTTACTTTGGACAGATGCATAGAGGTCTCTCTCAGAAGCTTCTGGAAGTGGGGTGTAAAAGCCATCCTGTTCTCAAGTGTCTCTTACCCCCCCTCCCAGCACATAAGTGCACATCTCTGCAGGACAGCCACAGCATTAGAGTCCTGCAAGAAAGGGGCTTTGGTAGAAGGCTCAGGATGGAGAGAGAAGGCTCTCACTTTCCTTGTACCGAATGTGCCCACAGCATCATGTGTTCCATCTATACGATGTGAATGGACTTCTACCCCACTGATTTCTACGAGTTCAAGAACTGTCACACCCTGACACAACTCAAGCTCTATTTGAGGCTCCACATGCCGGGTTTGGACCTACTCTTCTAGACACATACTTTTTGACCAGCTGGAGGAATGTGCGACCAGTAAGACCAAGAAAAAGTAGAAGTCCTGGTGTGGGTGCCCCAGAGCCTGTGAGTAGGAAGCCCATGTGGTCTAGATATTGGTTGGCCCTTACTTGTACAGAGCTTGGCAAAATGCCCTTTATGGGTGGTGTCAGCCAGGTAATGTCTGTCCTCTGAAAGGACTCGGGAATAAGCACTCATTAGAAAGACCCTACACCTCCTCAGTGTTCAGTCCAAACTTCTGTTCTACAGGTTCCTCCATTAGATCCTCATGGAAGTTGAGTGACACTTCAACTTGCAGAGTCCACTCTGTTCACTCTGTACCTATTTCCATTCTTAGGTTTGGGTCATCGTGGAAGAGCTTATCCTGAACTCCGGATGAAAAACCCACCAATGGAGCTGGTGACTGATGGAGACAGAGAATCATCACTGCACTCCAGAAAGCATGGGCCTTCTGTAGAAATTACCAAACAGGTTTAGAGTCCTGTGAATATACCTTTTGCTCTGAACCCCATGTGTGACATAGTTGAACCTGCAGATACTATGGAGGAAGAAAAAGAGCAGCCAGATTTCCTTACGTTTCCTTTCACACTCCACCCAGAGTCAGTCCATGTGAGTCAGAGTAACACTCCACTTGTTGTGCAAGCTGAAGGGGCACACGCTGGGCTCATGGAAAATGTCCCCATGGGAAGCAGCAAGTGTACTCTCAATACTGGATTCATTGGAGGAAAATGAATCCATCCTCACAGAATATCCAGACCCATCCATCTCACTAAAAGAGACTCAATCTCCATTAGACAAACCAGAATCCATCCCCCTCTTAACTCAGGAAGGACATTCTGTTTCTCATGAGGAAGGAGACCCTTCTGAGGACTCTGAAGTAGAATTACTGTCTGAAGGCAACTTGGAGGCCAGTCTGGATTTAGAGCTTCCCTGTCCCCTTCCTAAAAAGACATCTCTTTATCTTGCTCTCATGATTGTTGTCAAGTATTCATTGTATTTACTTTGCTAACTATTAAACTCTCATTGTTAATATTATGCTGTGCTGTTCTTCAGTCCTTATTATACTGTGTTTTATTTTCCACTTATAATGTGAGACCTCAGACACCTAGGACCTGCGTGGGCCAAAAACCAGACAGGTCTGGTCCCATAGAAGACAACCTTACTGGATATACAGGGAACTATGAAATGCATGGAATCACCAGGAATCCAGGCCAGGCCTCCATGGACAGACAAGTCAGCTACCAAAGCTTAAGGACCGAGCAGATACCTGGAAATGTGTTTTGTCAATCGGGAGAAGTGCCAGAGTAACTGTAATATTATGTGGGACTCTGTTCTGTGAGTTCAAGTCTGTTTATATATCCATTGTGCTTTGCACAAATATTTAAAAAAATTAAAACTCCACAATAGCATCAAAAATCTACTTTGGCTTTGAATGTGGCCTAGTTGTAGAGTGTTCGCCTAGTATACAAGAAGACCTTGATTCAATTCCTCGGCACTGCATACACAGAAAAAGCAGATGGGGCACTGTGGCTCAGGTGTCACAGTGCCACCCTTGAACAAATGTGGCCAAGGACAGTTCCTGGTCCCTCAGTTCAAGCCCCAGGGCTAGCCAAACAAGAAATCATACCATTTTCCACACATTTGGAAATAAATCTGTTTTATCTAACCCTACTTCTTTTTTGCCAGTCCAGGGTGTGTGCCACCAAGCCAAACTACTGGCCCCCAACCTTACTATTTTGAATCATTTAATTTTTTTACATAATCATATTCATGCTGTCTGTATTAATACCATAAACAGTATGCTTAGTGTAATAATGTTAAAGGTAAAACATAAGAAATTAATAACTAAAATTCCCTTTTTATTAGTTTTATAGCATTACTACAATTCTATGAGAAAAATTACCTAGAATGTTTATTTTAGAGTTCAAGTAATCCATTTTGGTAAATATATCAACCTACATCATTTATTTGAACACATTTTAAACTATTTTTTTCAGGAATGAAAATACATATATATTTGTTGTAAATGAAATTTTTGACTTGATGGGAAGGGAAAGAGAAAAGGGGGGAGGAGGTAATAGTGTTTACAAGAAATGTACTCATTACATATATAACAGCAATTTCTTCGTATATCACCTTGACAACAAATTTTTTGAAAAATACAATAAGTTTAAATGTCTACTTTGGGCAGAATTTTTTTTTTTGCCAGTACTGTGCTTAGACTCAGGACCTGAGCACGATCCTTGTTTTTGTTTTTGTTTATTCTTAAGGCGCAAGTTCTATCACATGTGCCACAGCACCACTTGTATCTTTTTTATCTATGTTGTGCTGAGGAATTGAACTTGGGTCTTCATTCATGCTCGGCAAGAACTCTCCCACTAGGCTTAACTTATGGCCCCAGTGGGAAGGAAGTTTTCCATAAAATATGTAGGAAATATGTCCACTAAGGAAAAGCCATCAAAAAGAGAAGAAAAATTATATACTTAGATAACGACATGCCAGTGTTATGGCAGATCTCTGTAATTCTAGCTTCAAGAGTGGCCTATTTGGACCGGGAGTTGGCTGGCTGAAGTAAAGTGCTATCCTTGAGCAAGCCCTAGGACAGTGCTCTGGCCATGAGTTGAAGCCACAGGACATGCAAAAAATAATAATTTAATGCCCGTGACTGGTGGCTCACCCTGGTAATCCTAGCTACCCTGGAGGATGGAGGTTCAAAGACGGCCCAGGCATAAAAATCTGTGAGAATCTTATTTCCAAATAATCCAGAAAATTCAAAATGACAATGTGCCTCAAGTGTTAGAGCTCTTGCCTTGAGCTGAAGAGCTTAAGGTAAACATGCAGGCCCAGAGTTCAAGCCCCATGAGTGAAAAAATGAAAAAGAAAAAGAAAGCCCTTCTCTAAGGCTGGAGTGCACACTAGTGGTAGTTTGCTTGCCTAGTATGCACAAAGCCCTGTGTTCCATTACTCTGTACCACTTACACCAAGAAGAAAAGCTGGAAATGATCTCAGAAGGTTGGATTCTGAGGATCACAGTTCAAAGCCAGGCCAGACACTAAAGTCCATGAAACTGTTACTTCCACTTAAGCACCAGAAAACCAGAAGTGACACTGTGGCTCAAGGTGTTTAAGGTTGTAGCCTTGAGCTGAAGAGCCCAGGGACACTTCCCAGGTGCATAATTAAAGTCTTACAACCAAAAGAGAGAGAGAGAGAGAGAGAGAGAGAGAGAGAGAGAGAGAGAGAGAGAGAGAGAGAGAGAGAGGCAGACAGACAGAGACAGAGAGACAGAGACAGAGACATCAAACAGTCAGGCACTGCTGGCTGAAGCGTGTAATTCTAGCTACTGTGGAGGCTGAGATTGGAGGATCTTGGTTCAAAGCCCAAAGCCAGCCTGGACACATATATTTGTGAAACTTACATCACCAATTAACTACCAGAAACCAAAAATGGAGCTGTAGAGGAAGAGTGCTAGCCTTGAGCTGAAGAGCTCAGGGACAGTGTCCAGGCCCAAAGTCCAAGCACCATGACGAATCAATAATAAAAAAAGAAGATAGCTAATAGTAATGATGAATAATTTGGGGCTGGGAGTTTGGCCTAGTGGTAGAGTGCTTGCCTAGCATGCACGAAGACCTGGGTTCAATTCCTCAATACCACATACATAGAAAAATGCTGGAAGTGGTGCTGAGGCTGAAGTGGTAGAGCCCTAGCCTTGAGAAAATATAAGGACAGTGCTCAGTCCCTGAGCACTACTATTGATTTGGACTGGCCAAATCAATAGTAGTAGAGCAGTGGCATTGAACTGAAGATCTGAGGAACAGCCCAGGCACAGAGTTCAAGCACCGCAAACAACAACAACATATCTATGAAATGCCAGTGGTGGTTTTAAGCTAAGCAAAAATAGAGTAGAAACTGGTAAAATACATATTTGTGTGTAAGCAAAATAGCCAGACTTATGCATTAGAACAGGATAGCAACATGAAAAAAAATTTTGTTTTCCATTTCACTAGGTCCTGTCTCTTAATTTATTCAAGTAAGTAAAATGCTGGGTTTTATAAACATTGCTCTGAATATTAGAAAATCATAATATCTCTCATTAACCAACAAAGACCAGGAACTGGGGCTTCGTTCAAATGGCAGAGTATCAGGCAAGAGAAGAAAAAATTGAAGTAAGAACTTGAAGTTCTTGTTCCTGAACCTGCATAGTAACAGAGCAGCAGCCTGGTGATGGTACCTCACACCTATAATCTTAGCTACTCAGGAGGGTAAGATCTGAGAATCAAAGTTTAATGCCAGCCAAAGTACCCAGTTAACTGCCAGAAAAACCAGAAGTGGCACTGTGGCTCACAGATTAAAGCACTAGCCTTGAGCTGAAGAGCTCAGGGACAGTGCCCAGGCCCAGAGTTCAAGCCCCACAATTGACAAAATCAAACAAGCAAACTAAACTCACAAAGAAGCCTGCAGACCACAGTGGTTCTGCTGACTCTCTTCTCTATGGGGATCAGGAAACATTTCACTTTTTCTGTCTCTTCCCATCTCAACATTCATACTAAAATAAGACTGTGTTGAAAGTTTCAATTTATAAAAATGTTTTTCATGAAGCACCCTGAAATATTCATCGCTTATATCTCAATTGAAGATAGTTGATTTGGGGCTGCATTGGTAGAGTGCTAGCCTTGAGCAGAAAAGGTCAGGGCTAGAGCTGAAGCACTCAGTTGAAGACCCAGTGCCAACACACAAAAGAAAATATGCACTTTATACATATTTTCTAATTTCTTAATGAATTTTTCAGTCTGTATAAATATAGGGTATATTCCTTGTTACTTAAGTAATATTGCTCTTTTTTTTCTTTTTGCCAGTCCTAGTGCTTGGACTCAGGGCCTAGACATTTTCATTGGACTCGCTTGCCCAAGGTGAGTGCTCTGCCTCTTGAGACACAGCGCCACTTCTAGCTTTTTTCTGAGTATGCGGTACCGGTGAATAGAACCTAGGTCTTCATGCATTCTAGGTGAGCACTCTACCATTAGGCTACATTCCCAGGCAGTGAGATTCCTCTTACAGTCATTGTATGTTCACAGAGTTTGATCTCACACACTGTAGGGCCCTGGTTGGCTTTGACCTGTGATCCTAAGCCCTGAGCCTCCTAAGTAGCTGAAATTAAGTTGTGAGCCAGCATGATGGCTTCCATTCTTTTTTCTACAAAAATATATGTAGTTATCTAAAATATATCTATAGCTGAAAAAAATGAATCTCTCCCAAACAAATCTTCAAAGAAACAACCATCCTATTAAAAGGTGGGCTAAAGACTTAAAAGAGTATTCTCTGAAGAAAAAATTAAAATGGGCTTTAGACACATGAAGAAATGCTCCATATCTCTAGCAATAAGGGAAATGAAAATCAAAACAACTTTGAGATTCCACCTGCCTGCAGTCAGAATGGCCATTATCAAAAAATCTAATAAGAGATACTGGTGGGGAAGTGACCAGGGGGGATCACACCTACACTGTTGGTGTGAGTGTAAACTCGTTCAACCACTAGGGAAAGCAGTGTGGTGGTTCCTCAAAAGACTGAACATAGAGCTCCCCTATGATCCAGAAAATCCACTACTTGGCACCTACCCAATTGTCCAGAAAAAACGACATACTAAAGCCACTAGCACAATGATGCTCATTGCAGCACTATTTACCATAGCAAAGATATGAAACCAACCCAGATGCCACTCAGTAGATGACTGAATCAAGAAGATGTGGTACTTATACACAATGGAATGCTATGCTGCCATCAGAAGGAATGACATCGCCCATTTGTAAGGAAATGGAAAGACTTGGAAAAATTCATATTAAGTGAAGCAAGCCAGACCCAAAGAAACATAAGCTCAATGGTTTCCCTCATTTGTAATAATTAGTTCACATCTAGGACTTTCCTAGCAGAGGATTACAATAACTCAAAAACCTAGGTATATAAGGTCATATAGGATGAGACTAAATGTAAGGATCTCTAGGATATGGGAACAAGAGCTATATCTTGTGTCATCGTTGCTCTTAATCTTGTGTGATTTTTGTCCTTAATCTACTATGTTATTTCTCATCTCTTATTTTGCCCTTTGGTTAATGTCAGATTGTTACTGTATCTGATTTTTTCCCTGGCATATTGTATATATGTTTATTTGTTTATGTCAAATAGGAAAGGTAAGGGGGGAAACAAGATGATTGGGAAGGGGAGGGGAGAGGGATCTGGGGACAAAAACATGTGGAGTGGAATAAATATGTGAGAAGTAATGCAGTCCACTACCTGTAAATGTAATCGTAACCCCTCTATACATTACCCTGAAAATAAAAAAGAGACTATAAAAATATCTGTAGAAAATGAGGCTGGATGATGGAAACAACCAGATGCCCTACTACAAAAAATGTGATACACACACACACACACACACACACACACACACACACACACACACAATGGAATGATACATAGCCAACCGACAAGATAAAATAATGGCATTCTCGGGGAAGTGGATGAAAAGGATAAAAATCGTATTAAGTGAAGTAAGCCAAACTCAAAGGAACATAGGCCCAAGAGTCTCCCTCATTTGTCAAATTCAGTAGAAACCTTGGGCTCTGCTACCAGAGATTTACAATAGAACAAAATCTAGAGACATCGTGACAAATAGTATGACACTAAATGTAAGGACCTCCAAGATGAAGAAACAAAACTCATATAATGAGTGATTGTTGTTCTTAATGAACTATGTGATCTCTTATCTCTTTTGCTATCCCTTGGTTATATCATATTGTTACAATATTTCACCTTGTTTTCTGATATATTTCATATGTGCCTAATTGGTTATTTGAAATTGGATAGGGAAGGGGGGAAATGAACATGAGTGGGGGCAGGGGAAGGGAAATGGGGACCATATCATTACATGGGGTATCAAAGTTTGAGAAGTAATGCACCTTCTATCTGGTGAATATAATGTAACCCTTCTATAAATTACAATAAAAATAAATACATAAAAAGAAGATCTGCACAGAAAAAAATAATAATGGCATTTTTGGGGTAGTGGATGAAATTAGAGTGAATCCTGTTGAGTGAGGTAAGTCAAGACCAAGGAACAAAAGGTACATGGTATCCTTAATATATGGATATTAGTTTCAAACAGTAGTAGAGCGATGATTGAATAGTTGATACCCAAAGTTCTGGACATAATTTTGGAGATATAAACATAACTACATAGACATAAAAACCTAGGATAGACTATACACTCTATAGACATGTGTTTTATTATAGATTAATCTGTATCTATGACATACAAAGACTCAGCTTAATTTTTACTATATTCTAAAATTTATGTGCCAGTGATTGTATAGCGATTCCCTTCTTGAATACTAGTTGGTTAAACATGATATAGGTATCTGGACTCCTTTTTTTTTCTTTCTTGGTGGGGAGCTGGAACTTTGGACCTGGGCAAGATCTCTTAGTTCTTTTTCCTCAAGGCTAATGCTGTACCAGTTTTAGCCACCACTCCACTTAGTTTTTGGGTGGGTAAATGGAGAGAAGAATCTTACAGTTTTTTTTTTGTTTTCGTTTTTTTGCTTGCAAAGGCTTTGAATCACCTTCTCCCTGGCTAGTAGAATGACAATTATGACCCTCCAGCGACTGGCTAGTGATTTTTTGAAAATTGGACTTTCTTCCAAATCACATAACTGGTTCCTAGCAAAGTTTTGAAGCCTGACTTAAATGTGACAGATTTTTGTCACTTGGAGACCCTCTGTGCTGAACTTTAGATATCTACCAGCTGAGTCACAGTGGCACTTCCAGTTTTTGTTTATGTGGTGCTGAGGAATGGAATCCAGGGTTTCATACATGCTAGGCAAGCTACATTTTCAGCCCAAGGTTTTATGTTTTGTTTTTTCAGTGTTGTTGCTTCTAAGGTACTGTATGATGTTCTTGCATTTTCTTTGCTTTTCACCTATTTTCTTCTTTTTCCCTTTAGTTTTATTCTCTGTAGTCACTGTGTTGAATTCGGGTACCCTGTGTCTTGTACATAGGTTTATGTGATTTGGGGAATGGAGAGGGTATAATAAAATGGTAAAAAAAAAAACAAAGGAAAAAGGGTGAACCCATGGAACAGTGATACTTGGAAGACACTAAACGGAAATGAACTGAACAGTCTGGGTGGAAAGGGGGCTGAGGTTAGGAAAACAGAGAAAAATGAGGGAGGGGATAACAATTTTCTTAAGAAATGTGTTCATTACTTATGTAACCATATGCCAACTATATATTGACTTAACAAAAAAAATTAACTTTAAAATTAATTTAGCCTGGTATGGTGGCTCACACTTGTAAATGTAGCTACTCAAGAGGCTGGGATCCAAGGATAGCAGTTCAAAGTCAGCCTGGGCACTGAAGTCCATGTGACTCTTATCTCCAATTAACCACCAGAAACCCAGAATTGGCCCTATGGCTCAAGGGATAGGGCAGTAGTCTTGAGCTGAAAAGCTCAGTGACAAGACCCAGGTGCAGAATTGCAGTCCCATGACTTGAATGGTGAATGATCCTACCCAGGCTCTTTGCGCTCACACTTGGAATCCTATCTACACAGAATCAGGTTTGAATCCAGCCCAAACAAATTGCATGATATTCTGATTTACAGTTCATTACCAAAAATCTGGAAGTGGAGCTGTGGATCAAGTGGTAGAACACTAGCCTGAAGCAAAAAAAACATTTAAGGACAGTTCCCAGGCCCTGGGTTCAAGTCCCAGGACTTGCATAAAATTAACAAAATGTGACGCTGAGTCCTCCATCATTTGGTGTTATAGTTCAATATTCTTGATATGCGTCTTAGAAATTAAGTCCCTAGCAAATACTCTCCCCTGAAATTCTGCTTCATAGCTGATTCATAGAATTTCAGCATCATTACTATCACCTTCCAGTTAGCATAGCAGTATACTACTGAAAATTTGAAGAAAACTTTTGAGTAATCCTAATAAATCTGTGTATCATCTGCACACACATCAAATCAGCAGCAGCTATGTTCTACTATTATCTAAATGTATTTAATCCCTTCTTGAGTAAATGAGCCTTACAGAGTAAAACATATGAAATAGTTATGAAACTAACAGTCACCATTCTTCTACCTAATATTGTGATATAAGTTTATAAATGCAAGGACTATTCTGAAGTGTGCAGAAGATAGCTTCTAATTATAATATTCTCATGAAGTATAGTTTTTAAGAAACATGTTGCTTGCTTTGGGAAAGCAAAGGCAAGGAAAAATGATATAGGTAAGTTCCCTATTTATCAGAAGGAAAATACTATTGGGTTTAGATCAACTTCATTCATTCCGTGCTGATGAAACAAATATTTGCAATTCCTGAGGCCAATCACTTCATTGTGATGCACAATCAGCAAGCTTAGATCAATCTTCCAAAAAAGGAAAGGAACAAATGAGAAGCAATTAAGGTTTCCAAAATGAACCAGGTGGTGGTGGCAGCTCACACTTGTAATTCTATCTACTCAAGGCCTGAAATCCAAGGATCTGGACTAAGTTTGTCTGGGATGAAAATATTCCTGTCTGAAACATCATCTCTGTTATCACAGCCCAGCTGATACACTCTGCCCAACAGGTTCCAAACACTAAAGTCCATCTCCTATATGAAATACTAGCAAACGTACTCACACATAATTTCCTCTTTGGGAGATAGTTGAAACATGTACCAGAAACATTTCCCTGGCTTCAGAGTGGAAGTGGAAATATATACTCACTAGAAGAGCATCTAGTAAATTACAGTCAAGCATCTTTCCTCACATCTTGTTAGTTAAATTGAACAATGAGTGTTTGGATTAGAAGCGATGTGTATGAGCATACAGGTTGTAAAAGTACTGTAATCCTAGCTACTCAAGACAAGCTGAGACCTGAGGATTCCAGTTCAAAATCAGCCATGCAATAAATTCCATAAGATTTTTACCTCTAATTAACCAGCAAAAAACAGAGCGTTGAATTGTGCATAAAATGCCACAGGCCTAAGATTTGCATAAAAGTGCTAAGGGGTAGCATTCAGGATGCCGACTCTCTCCACTCCTTTTTAACATAGTACTAGAATTCCTAGGCAGTGCAATAAGGCAAGAAGCAAGCATAAAGGGGATCCAACTAGGGAAAGAAGAAATAAAACTATCCCTCTTTGCAGATGACATGATTCTGTATTTAAAGAATCCTATAGACTTTACTCCCAAGCTTCTTGAGCTGATTCAAAGCTTTGGAAGTGCAGCAGGCCATAAAATCAACCCTCACAAATCAACTGCCTTCCTTTATGCCAACAGTGAGAGGAACGAGGCAATAATCAGGAAAGAAACTCCTTTCACAATAGCCTCAAAGAAAATAAAGTACCTAGGAATTAGCTTAACTAAGAATGTAAAGGACCGTTTAGATGAAAACTTTAAAACCCTAAAAAAGGAAATTAAAACAAAACTAATGAAATGGAAAAACCTCCCATGCTCCTGGATTGGAAGAATCAACATTGAGAAAATGACAATCTTCCCAAGGGCTAACTACAAATTCAATGCAATACCCATCAACATCCCAATGTCATTCTTTAAAGAAATACAAGAGGCAATTCAAAATTTCATATGGAATAATAAAAGATCCTGTATAACAAAAACACTTCTTAGCAGAAAGAACAGCGCTGGAGGAATTTCAATTCCAAACTTTAGACTCTATTATAGAGCTATAATTCTAAAAACAGCTTTGTACTGGCACAAGAACAGGCCTGAAGTCCAATGGAATAGAACTGCGGACCCAGATATTAAACCACCTAATCCTTGACAAGGGAGCCAAAAAAAAAGAATGGAAGAAAGATAGCCTCTTCAACAAATTGTGCTGGCAGAACTGGTTAAGCACCTGCAGAAAACTAAAGTTGGATCCTTCTTTGTCACCTTGCACTAGAATTAACTCCAAATGGATCAAAGACCTAGAGGTAAAAGCTGGCACACTGAAACGTTTACAGGAAGGAATAGGAGATACACTAGGCCTCCTTGGCACAGGTCGAAACTTTCTTAATAAGGACCAAGAATCACAACAAATCAGAGAAAGGCTGGATAAGTGGGACTGCATTAAAATGCAGAGCTTTTGTATGGCAACGGATATAGCTAGTAAACTAATCAGGAAGCCTACAGTGTGGGAGAAGATCTTCACCAACCAAACAAGAGACAAAGGCCTCATATCTAAAATATATCAACAACTCAAAAAATAGAATCACTCCAAAACTAACCTCCAAAGTAACACCCATCCCATTAAAAAATGGGCCAAAGACTTGTAGAGAGTCTTCTCTGAAGAAGAAACAAAAATGGCCTATAGACATATGAAGAAATGCTCCACATCTCTGGTCATAAAAGAAATGCAAATCAAAACAACTCTAAGATTCCACCTCACTCCAGTTAGAATGGCCAGGATCAGGAAAACGAATGACAACAGATGCTGGAGGGGATGTGGCCAGGAGGGATCACTACTACACTGTTGATGGGAGTGCAAACTCGTTCAACCACTATGGAAAGCTGTGTGGCAGTGCCTCAAAAGGCTAAACACAGAACTTCCCTATGACCCAGCAATTCCAAACTTGGCATTTACCCAACAATTCAGAAACAAGGGCATACTAAACCCACTAGCACAACAATGTTCATTGCAGCACTATTCACCATAGGAAAGATATGGAACGAACCCACATGTCCCTCAGTTGATGAGTGGATCAAAAGTTGTGGTATTTGTACACAATGGCATTCTATGCTGCTGTCAGAAAGAATGACATTGCCCCATTTGTTAGGAAATGTAAAGACTTAGAACAAATCATATTAAGTGAAGTAAGCCAGACTCAAAGGAACTTAGGCTCAGTGGTTTCCCTCATTCGTCATAATCAGTAGAAACCTTGGGCTCTACTAGCAGAGATTTGCAATAGAGCAAAAGGCCATATATAAGGCCATATAATGTGAAGCTAATTGAAAGGACCTCCAAGATATTGAAACAAAAGCCATATAATGAATGATTGTTGTCCTTAATGTACTATGTTGTCTCTCATCTCCTTTGCTGTCCCTTGGTTATCCCATATTGGTATAGTATCTCACTTTGTTATCTGATATATTGAATTTATTTGTATTTGGATATTTGAAATTTGATAGGAAAGGGGGGAAAACCAAGATGGGTGGGGGGTGTGGGGTTGGAGGGAAATGTGTACCAAGACATGTGAAAGAGTATCAATGTATGTGAATTAATGCACCTTCTGTCCGGCAAATATCATGTAACCCTTTTACTAATTACAATAAAAAATGAAAAGAAAAGAAAGTTGTAGTGTGTGGAGAGGATGATGGGGTAAAATACATTTCTTCTTAGAAATTTACCTCATCTGGTTGCCCTGGATTTTCCTGGCCTTCTTCTTAGAGAAAGGCCTGTTATACTGGATTTGTGGCTTGGCAAAGATCTAGCATGTACATCTTCGAGTAAGACATCCACAACTTCCATGCCTGAGACTCGAGTTTCGTGACCTTTGGCAACAGCACAGCAACATCGTTCTTCCTCCTGAGCCACAGGCCAAGTGAGCTGGCTTGAGCTGGTTGTTAGTTACAGTGGCTTGGTTACCAGCGTTCCATATTCTGTTCCATTGTGAGGGAGGCAGGGTCACCTTTCAGAGCCCAATGACCAATCATCCTTGCTCACAGAAGACCTCACCAAAGACATACTGGAGGGTGAATCTCTCCTCCAATCTCACAATATACATGTGGATGTAGTAAACAGCACACCTTATTTGTCCATTCCCAATGTCTTCCACTAGGCCCAACTACCAGTCTGGTCTCAGGCTCAAGGAGCCTTTCTTAGGTAAGATCCAAACTTAAGGGTCAATATTGCCCTCATCCTTTACAAAACTTTTGCTTCACAGTGCCTTCTCTGCCTGCATTTTGCCCCTTGTCGAATTCCTTTTTGTTTTTGCTAGTCTTGGGACTTGACCTTAGAGTGTGAACATTGTTCTTGGGCTTTCTTTAGGCTTTAGCTGTCCCACCGAACCACAGCACCACTTGCAGCGTTTTCTATTTATATGGTAATGAGGAATCAAACCTGAGTCTTTTTGCGTGGTAGCCAAGGACTGTACCACTAGGTCAAACACACAGGGCATCTTGCACATATTTTTGACGTCAATCTAGTAGGACATTATTAGATTTCTGTATCCTAATCAATTCTGTTCCTGATGATTAGCTTTGCTGTCATGTGTAAAAAATGCAAGAGGGAAAAACACAGGAGAATTAGTGAAATTTAAAAAAAAGCATTACACACATAGATAAGTGTTCATTCTTTGTAGGAGAAAGGATATTTTGATATGATGATGATGACTTTATACTTACTATGTCGGGGTTGAGAGTTTGGCATAGAGGTAGAGTGCTTGCCTAGCATCCATGAAGATCTGGGTTTGATTGCTCAGTATCACATAGATAGAAAATCTAGATGTGGCACTCTGGCTCAAGTGGCAGAGGGCTAGACTTGAGAAAACCCGAGGACAGTGCTCAGGCCCTGAATTCAAGCCCCAAGACTGGCAGAAAGATAAAGAACATAAAAATGCTTTTTACGAGCTAATTCATTCACAGCATTTGCTTCTGAAATCTTTGCTTCTGCATCTTGTGAAATACCCCTTTCCCTCAACGTAGACAAGAAAAACAGATCCATCCCATGGTCCACTGTGAGGCCACTGGATGGGCTAAGAGCTAGTCGTGCAGCAACACATAAGTTTTATTCTAATACTTTCCAAACTTTGTAATCAAATATGCTACCTACTTACCAACTTAGGTCAGTTACCCTTATGCTATACCTTTCATTCATTACTACAATATTCTTACACTCCTACGTTAATCCTGTTGTACCTCCCCTGACCTCTCTCATTCTTTTTTTCTATCTCTGGACCTCTGCTCGTCTTTCAATCCTTATACTGCACGGATATACATTTGATGGCTGTTGAGCAATATTGTTTATATAGGTGGTTAATTATTCTCTAGGCTCAGAGTGACTTAAAGACAATAGAGATTGGATTGAGAGGCTTATTGTTTTGGGTATAAATCGCTTATCAGTGGTTGTATTAGACTGGTCTGTAAGTGCACAAAAAGAAAGAGTGATAATACCAATCAAAACTTGTGAACATCTAATGTCTGCCAGCTACAGAGGTCTAGGTTGGTTATATCTGAAAAACTATAATCATATTTAGTAGTAATCTTGCTCCCATTTTCAAATGGGCAGAACAAGAAACTCAAGAAAAATGTCAAATCAAGAAACAACATCCCCCACCCAATGTAAACAGACAATGGAACAGTCACTGGCACACCTAGGGGAGAGTCTTCCAAGTGCTACACAAATGCAATTGATAAACATCATTAATGGAAAATGTGAAAATATAAAGAAAGAGATAATGGAGGAAGCCATAGCTGAACAAGAGGAAAGCATAAACAAGGTGATAAGGGAAAAGAAGAAGAAGCCATAAAGGAGGCCATAATAAAGGTTTTTCAAAGAAAGATGGATGAATTCATAGAATCCACTAATATAAACGTGACCAAACCCCAGCAAATGTCCAAAGAAAATAAAGCTACTGAGCTAACCACTCAAAAGGAAATCAAGGAGATAAAGAAATCCATACATGATGTAAAACAAGAGAAGCAAGGCATCAGAAATGAGCAATTAGAAGCAAGGCAGATGAAAAGTAAAGTAGATAGTTTTGAAAGCTTGTTAGACAATGCAGAGGAGAGAATTTACGGGGCTGAAGATAATTTAGTTATTATAGAGAAAGAACAAAAAATGAGTCAATCCAAATGTAGGAAATATGAGAGAGCGCTTCAGGAGGTCCAAAATGCAATTAGGAAGCCTAATTTAAGGCTAGTTGGTATTGAGGAGGTCGTGGAGAAAGAGGTCAATGGTATTGGAAATATACTTCAGGGAATCATCTCAGAGAATTTACCAAATATGCAGAAGGGCAGGCCCATCCAGATACGAGAAGCTTTTAGAACCCCAAACAGACCTGACCAGAAAAGAACATCCCACCGCCACATTGTGACCCAAACTGGATCAATAGAAACGAAAGGAAAGATCCTAAATGCAGCCAGGGAAAAGGGATCAGTATCCTATAAAGGCAATCCAATCAGAATAACCCCAGATTTCTCAGCAGAGACCATGCAAGCACGAAGTGGCTGGAAGCATATATGTCATGCTCTTAAATCAAATAACTACCAACCAAGAATATTGTAGCCAGCTAAGCTCTCATTCATAACTGAGGGAACAATAAAAACATTCCATTCCAGGGAAAAGCTGCAACAATATGTCGAAACAAAACCAACACTACAGAGAATTCTCAAAGATGCTCTATACATAGAAAACCAAAGTAAATGCAATATAGGGAAAGAAATGGCACTTAAACAGCATACCATCTAAGGGCCACAAGAACTGTCAAGACACAGGCCCTGCTAAAAGCTTTTAAAAATGATAGGAACTAATAAATATCTCTCAATCCTAACTCTCAATATCAATGGACTTAACTCTCCAATTAAACGGCATAGGCTGTCTAGTTAGATCAAAGAGCAAGGGCCATTCTTCTGCTGTCTTCAAGAGACACATCTTACCCAAAACAATCATCTTTTGAAAGTGAGAGGTTGGAATAAACTCTATCAAGCTAACTGCCCCCATAAACAGGCTGGAGTTGCCATCCTCATATCAGATACAATAGACTTCAAACTAAAATTAGTAAGAAAAGACAAAGAAGGTTACTACATACTACTAAAGGGATCTTTCCTCCAGGAAGACATAACGATCCTAAATATTTACACACCCAATCCCGGAGCAACAAACTTCATCAAGCAAACTTTACTTACACTGAAACCATACATAGATCGAAATACAGTGATTGTTGGTGAGTTTAACACACCACTCTCACCTATGGACAGATCAACAAGGCAGAACTCAACAGAGAAAACTTAGAATTGAACAACTATATAGACCAACTAGATCTAACAGACATCTGCAGAATATTCCACACAGTAACAACACAATATATGTTTTTCTCAGCAGCACATGGAACATTTTCCATAATAGACCACATCTTAGGCGATAAAACAAACCTGGACAGATTGAGAAATACTGAAATTACTCCATGCACACTCTCTGAACATAAAGGCATCAAACTGGAGCTGAACACATATCTCCACCAACGAAAACCCTGTAACTCAGGGAGACTGAACAACACATTTTTGAATCAAAAACAATGGGTAATCGAAGAGATCAGAACAGATATCCAACTGTTTATGAAATTTAACAATAAGGAGCACACAAATATCAACTCCTTAGGGACACAACAAAGGCAGTACTCAGAGGAAAATTTATAGTGCTGAGTGCCTACAACAGCAAGTTGGAAAAATTGCAAACCAACTAGTTAATGTCTCACTTTAGCCTCCTGGATAAAGAGCAACAAACCAACCCTAAACCTATTAGGAGAAAGGAAATTATTAAAATCAGAGCAGAATTAAATGATTTGGAATAAAAAAAACCTATAGAAAGAATCAACAAAACGAGGAGTAGGTTCTTTGAAAGAATTAACAAAATTGACAAGCCCTTAGCAAATCTTACCAAAAAAACAAGAGAGCATATCAAAATAAACAAAATCACAGAGGAAAATGGTAATATCACGACAGAAATTACCAAGATCCAGAATATCATGAGGGAATACTTCTCAAACCTTTACGCCACAAATTTGAGAATCTAGAAGAAAAGGATGAATTCCTAGACAATATTAACATACCCACACGGAACCAAGAAGAGCTAACCCAAATCAACAGGCCTATTTCAAGCTCTGAAATAGAAATGGAAATTAGACAACTTCCACTTAAATATAGCCCAGGTCCAGATGGATTCACAGCTGAATTCTATAAGGTCTTCAAAGCAGAGCTCACACCAATACTGCTCAAGCTCTTCAACGAAATTGAAAATGAAGCTTTACCAAACTCATTCTGTGAAGCCAGTATATCCCTCATCCCCAAACCAGACAGAGATTCATCAAAGAAAGAGAACTATAGACCCATTTCTTTGATGAACATTGATGCAAAACTTCTCAACAAAATACTGGCGAACCGTCTACAACAACTCATCAAAAAATTATACACTATGATCAAACTGGATTCATCACAGGGAGGCAAAGCTGGTTCAACATACACAAATCAATTCATATAATTCAACACATCAACAGGAGCAAGGACAAAAATCACATGATCGTCGCAATAGATGCGGAAAAGGCATTTGACAAGATCCAAAACCCCTTTATGTTAAAAGATGTGGAGAAACTAGGACTCCATGGAACATTTCTCAATGTAATAAAGGGTGTGTATGAGAAACCCACTGCTAGTATTATACTTAATGGTGAAAATCTAAAGCCATTCCCTCTAAAATCAGGAACGAGACAAGGATGCCCACTCTCTCCACTCCTTTCTAACATAGTACTAAATTTCCTAGGCAGTGCAATAAGGCAAAGAGCAAGCATAAAGGGGATCCAAGTAGGGAAAGAGGAAATAAAACTATCCCTCTTTGCAGATGACATGATTCTGTATTTAAAGAATCCTATAGACTCTACTCCCAAGCTCCTTGAGCTCATTCAAAGCTTTGGAAGGGTAGCAGGCCATAAAATCAACCCTCACAAATCAACTGCCTTCTTTTACGCCAATAGTGAGAGGAACGAGGCAATATTCAGGAAAGAAACTCCTTTCACAATAGCCTCAAAGAAAATAAAGTACCTAGGGATTAGCTTAACTAAGAATGTAAAGGACCGTTTAGATGAAAACTTTAAAACCCTAAAAAAGGAAATTAAAGCAGAACTAAGGAAATGGAAAAACCTCCCATGCTCCTGGATTGGAAGAATCAACATTGTGAAAATGACAATCTTGCCAAGGGCTATCTACAAATTCATTGCAATACCCATCAACATCCCAATGTCATTCTTTAAAGAAATAGAAGAGGCAATTGAAAAGTTCATATGGAATAATAAAAGACCCCGTAAGCAAAAACACTTCTTAGCAGAAAGACCAGCGCTGGAGGAATTTCAATTCCAAACTTTAGACTCTATTACAGAGCTATAATTCCCAAAACAGCTTGGTACTGGCACAAGAACAGGCCTGAAGTCCAATGGAATAGAACTGCGGCCCCAGATATTAAACCACAGACCTATGGCCACCTAATCTTTGACAAGGGAGCCAAAAAAATAGAATGGAAGAAAGATAGCCTCTTCAACAAGTTGTGCTGGCAGAACTGGTTAAGCACCTGCAGAAAACTAAAGTTGGATCCTTCTTTGTCACCTTGCACTAGAATTAACTCCAAATGGATCAAAGACCTGGAGGTAAAACTGACACACTGAAAAGTTTACAGGAAGGAATAGGAGATACACTACGCCTCCTTGGCACAGGTCGAAACTCTCTTAATAAAGACCAAGAATCACAACAAATCAGAGAAAGGCTGGATAAGTGGGACTGCATTAAACTGCAGAGTTTTTGTATGGCAACGGATATATCTAGCAAACAAATCAGGAAGCCTACAGTATGGGAGAAGACCTTCACCAACCAAACAATGGAAAAGGCCTCATATCTAAAATATATCAACAAGTCAAAAAATTGAATCACTCCAAAACGAACCTCCAAAGGAACACCCATCCCATTAAAAAATGGGCCAAAGACTTAAAGAGAGTCTTCTCTGAAGAAAAAACAAAAATGGCCTATAGAGACATGAAGAAATGCTCAACATCTCTGGTCATAAAAGAATTGCATACCAAAAGAACTCTAAGATTCCACCTCAGTCAAGTAAGAATGGCCAGGATCAGGAAAACGAATGACAACAGATGCTGGAGGGGATGAGGCCAGGAGGGATCACTACTACACTGCTGGTGGGAGTGCAAACTCGTTCAACCACTATGGAAAGCAGTGTGGCAGTGCCTCAAAAGTATAAACATAGAACTCCCCTATGAACCAGCAATTCCACTACTTGGCATTTACCCAACAATCCAGAAACAAGGGCATACTAAACCCACTAGCACAACAATGTTCATTGCAGCGCTATTCACCATAGCAAAGATATGGAAACAACCCAGATGTCCCTCAGTTGATGAGTGGATGAAAAGTTGTGGTATTTGTACACAATGGCATTCTATGCTGCTGTCAGAAAGAATGACATCGCCCCATTTGTTAGGAAATGTAAAGACTTAGAACAAATCATATTAAGTGAAGTAAGCCAGACTCAAAGGAACTTAGGCTCAGTGGTTTCCCTCATTCGTCATAATCAGTAGAAACCTTGGGCTCTACTAGCAGAGATTTGCAATTGAGCAAAAGGCCATATATAAGGCCATATAATGTGAAGCTAACTGAAAGGACCTCCAGGATATTGAAACAAAAGCCATATAATGAATGATTGTTGTCCTTAATGTACTATGTTGTCTCTCATCTCCTTTGCTGTCCCTTGGTTATCCCATATTGGTATAGTATCTCACTTTGTTATCTGATATATTGAATTTATTTGTATTTGGATATTTGAAATTTGATAGGGAAGGGGGGAAAACCAAGAAGGGTGGGGGGTGTGTGGTTGGAGGGAAATGGGTACCAAGACATGTTTAAGGGTATCAATGTATGTGAATTAATGCACCTTCTACCTGGCAAATATCATGTAACCCTTTTACTAACTACAATAAAAAATGAAAGAAAAAGAAAGTTGTAGTGTGTGGGGAGGATGATGGGGTCAAATACATTTCTTCTTAGAAATTTACCTCATCTGGTTGCCCTGGATTTTCCTGGCCTTCTTCTTAGAGAAAGGCCTGTTATACTGGATTTGTGGCTTGGCAAAGATCTATCATGTACATCTTCGAGTAAGACATCCACAACTTCCATGCCTGAGACTCGAGTTTCCTGAACTTTGGCAACAGCACAGCAACATCTTTCTTCCTCCTGAGACACAGGCCAAGTGAGCTGGCTTGAGCTGGTTGTTAGTTACAGTGGCTTGGTTACCAGCGTTCCATATTCTGTTTCATTGTGAGATAGGCAGGGTCACCTTTCAGGGCCCAATGACCAAAGATCCTTGCTCACAGAAGACCTCACCAAAGACATACTGGAGGCTGAATCCCTCCTCCAATCTCACAATATACATGTGGATGTAGTAAACAGCACACCTTATTTGTCCATTCCCAATGTCTTCCACTAGGCCCAACTACCAGTCTGGTCTCAGGCTCAAGGAGCCTTTCTTAGGTAAGATCCAAACTTATGGGTCAATATTCCCCTCATCCTTTACAAAACATTTGCTTCACATTGCCTTTTCTGCATGCATTTTGCCCTTGTCGAATTTTTTTTTGTTTTTGCTAGTCTTGGGACTTGACCTCAGAGTGTGAACATTGTTATTGGGCTTTCTTTAGGCTTTAGCTGTCCCACCGAGCCACAGCACCACTTGCAGCATTTTCTATGTATATGGTAATGAGGAATCAAACCTGAATCTTTTTGCGTGGTAATCAAGGACTCTACCACTAGGTCAAACACACAGGGCGTCTTGCACATATATTTGACGTCAATCTACTAGGATATTATTAGGTTTCTGTATCCTAATCAATTTTTTCCTGATGATTAGCTTTGCTGTCATGTGTAAAAAATGAGAAAACCCGAGGACAGTGCTCAGGCCCTGAATCGCAGCCCCAAGACTGGCAGAAAGATAAAAGAAAATAAAAATGCTATTTACGAGCTAATTCACTCACAGCATTGGCTTCTGAAATCTTCGCTTCTGCATCTTGTGAAATACCCCTTTCCCTCAATGTAGACAAGAAAAACAGATCCATCCCATGGTCCACTGTGCAGCCCCTGGTTGGGCTAAGAGCTAGTCGTGCAGCAACACATAAGTTTTATTCTAATACTTTATAAACTTTGTACTCAAATATGCTACATACTTACCAACTTACCTCAGTTATCCTTATGCTATATCTTTTCTTCATTACTACAATATTCTTACACTCCTACGTTAATCCTCTTGTACCTCCCCTGACCTCTCTCATTCTTTTTTTTCTATCTCTGGACCTCTGCTCATCTTTCAACCCTTATACTGCACAGATCTACACTTGATGGCTGTTGAGCAATATTGTATATGTAGGTGGTTAATTATTCCCTAGGCTCACAGGGACTTAAAGACAATAGAGATTGGATTGACGGGCTTATTGTTTTGGGTATAAATCGCTTATCAGTGGTTGTATTAGACTGGTCTGTAAGTGCACAAAAAGAATGAGTGATAATACCAATCAAAACTTGTGAACATCTAGTGTCTGCCAGCTACAGAGGTCTAGGTTGGTTATATCTGAAAAACTATAATCGTATTTAGTAGTAATCTTGCTCCCATTTTCAAATGGGCAGAACAAGAAACTCAAGAAAAATGTCAAATCAAGAAACAACATCCCCCACCCAATGTAAACAGACAATGCAACAGTCACTGGCACACCTAGAGGAGAGTCTTCCAAGTGCCACACAATGCAATTGATAAACATCTTTAATGGAAAATGTGAAAATATAAAGAAAGAGATAATGGAGGAAGCCATAGCTGAACAAGAGGAAAGCAAAAACAAGGTGATAACGAAAGAGAAGAAGCCATAAAGGAGGCAATAACAAAGGTTTTTCAAAGACAGATGGATGAATTCATAGAATTCAGAAGTAAAAACGTGACCAAACTCCAGGAAATGTCCAAAGAAATAAAGCTACTGAGCTAACCACTCAAAAGGAAATCAAGGAGATAAAGAAATCCATACATGATCTAAAACAAGAGATGCAAGGCATCAAAAGTGAGCAATTAGAAGCAAGGGCGATGAATAATAAAGTAGATAGCTTTGATAGCAGGTTAGACAATGCAGAAGAGAGGATTTCCGGGGCTGAAGATAATTTAGGTATTATACTGAAAGAACAGAAAATGAGTCAATCCAAATCTAGGAAAAATGACAGATCGCTTCAGGAGGTCCAAGATACAATTAGGAAGCCTAATTTAATTCTAGTTGGTATTGAGGAGGGCGTGGAGAAAGAGGTAAATGGTATTGGAAATACAATTCAGGGAATCATCTCAGAAAATTTCCCAAATATCCAGAAGGGCAGGCCCATCCAGATACAAAAAGCTTTTAGAACCCCAAACAGACCTGACCAGAAAAGAATATCCCACCGCCACATTGTGATCCGAACTGGATCAATAGAAACGAAAGGAAAGATCTTAAAGGCAGCCAGGGAAAAGGGAAAAAGTTTCTTCCCCAAGTGACTATTATGCCAGACATAGAACATTAACATTCTGGGTGTGCTTCACAGTATTATTACTTGATACCCTAAGATTTTGCAATATTCTCACAGTACCAGCATATGTCATCATATCATGTAGTTTCTCTTCAATGTAATAATTTCATTTATAACCTAAATCTACTCCCCCGACTTATTTTTGTAGATACCACAATTGCTCTACCATGATATGCCACAAGCCATTAAACATTTTATGGTGGGTAATTGGAAAGGAGTCTCATGGAATTTTGTGCCAGGCTGGCTTTGAACCAGGGTCCTCAGATCTCAGTCTCCTGAGTAGCTAGGATGAGAGGCGTGAGCCACCAAAACCTGGCTTGCCTTTTTATTTTTTTGTGGGTCTTGGGACTTGAACTCTGGGCCTAGGCACCATCCCTAAGCTTTTCAGGACAATATTTCATGTAAGTCTAAACATTTAAGTAAAGGAATAAAATTCCAACAAAAAAAGAATAAAATTCCAGACATGGTGTGTTTATAACTCAGTGCTAATTACTTGATGAAAATGTGCCATTCCAGAAGTTGGTGTCATTTGATGATGTAGCTGTGGATTTCAGCTGGGAGGAGTGGCAGCATCTGGACAATGCTCAGAGGACCCTGTACAGAGATGTAATGCTGGAGACCTACAGCAACCTGGTGTCCTTAGGTGAGCAAAAGTCAAATTCACTTGCAAGGCCAAGTGCCTTGTTATTTTGCAGATACGTGAATGTTTATCAAACTTTCAATACTATTTAAATGAAAGATTCCAGGCCCTGAGAAGTATCATTACTTTCTAAAGAAAACCTAAGGTAATTTTGTACTCATTCTTCAGGATACCTTCAGGATACTTTGATAACAGTTTTAAATTATGTTTCCTCTAATGGAGACGACATTCCAAATTTACACAGTAATTGTAAGTGGATAAACAATCCAGAATAGAATATATATCATTATTGGAAATAGGATCTACAAATCACTAAACAGTGAGTTTATAATGGAAACCTGGCACTAGGTGCAATGCTTCATGCCAGTAATCTTAAAATATTCAGGAGGAAGAAATCTAAGAATTCTAATTTGCAGCCAGCAATGGCATAAAAATTGCCATGAAACTCTATAACTCCAAATAACCCCTCAAAAATGTTAGTGGAGTGTCAAGAGTTTGACTTTGTGGTTGAGTGCTTGCCTAGCATGCATGAAGACCTATGCATGTAAGTGGAGCTGGGACTCAAACTGGTATTTTTCTAGCCTTGAGCAAGACAGCTAAGTTTATGCCATACAAAATGAATCCAGAGCTGGGGAAATGTCAACCATGGAGCCAGTGAGAAATGAGAAAAAAGATTTAATACATAACGTGTGAGTAGGATGTCTGCGAAGTGAAAGCAATGATGACACAGCATAAGCAATAATTCTCTACTGTTTCTAATTTACAGGGCCCTGTGTTCCCAAACCTGTATTAATTGACAAGCTAGAGCACTGTGCAGAACTCTGGATAGGGAATTCCTCTGATAAGAATATCACAGGTGAGTGAATGCATCTTCATATTGATGTTGGAGCCTGAGCCCCATTGGTAAGTTCATGTTGTGATGTACTGAGCAATAATATTCTTAGTTACCCTAAATCCTGTGTGGAACCTATGGAATTCTTTGTGAATGAATCAAGAATCATTTTCTTTTCCCAAACCTATGCTTGGTCTCAGGGCCTGAGCATGGTCCTTGGGTTTTCTCAAGGCTAGCTCTCTACTTCTTGAGTCATAGCAACACTTCTGGCTTTTTCTTTGTATGTAGTACCAAGGAACTGAACCAGGTCTTTGTGCATGCTAGCCCAAACCCCCGGCACCAAGAATCATAGGGTGATATAATGAATTCTATGTGGCAGTAGAGTTAAAGTTAGATTTCTCTGTAGAAATCACTGTGAAACAAAATAAAATGAGAAAGCCATGAGACCGTGGCTCATGCCTGTAATCCTAGCTACTTAGGAGGCTGAGATCTGAGGATCAAGGTTCAAAGACTTACCTATCACAAAAACACCTTAGACTCTTCTCTCCAATGAACCAATAGAAAATGAGAAGTGGGTTTGAGGCTAAAGACATAGGGCAGCAGCCTTGAGCTGAAGAGCTCAGGAAGAACAGCCAGGTCTAGAATTCAAGTCCCGTGACTGCAAAACAAGAAAGAAAGGAAGAAAGAAAGAAAGAAAGAAAGAAAGAAAGAAAGAAAGAAAGAAAGAAAGAAAGAAAGATAGAAAGAAAGAAAGAAAGAAAGAAAGAAAGAAAGAAAGAAAGAAAGAAGAAAGAGGGAAGAAAGAGGGAAGGAAGGAAAGGAAGAAAGAAAGAAAGAAAGAAAGAAAGAAAGAAAGAAAGAAAGAAAGAAAGAAAGAAATAATGATATTTCCTTTCTTCAAAACTAAGACTATAAATGATTGAGCAAACAAGGAATAAGTCAGGGCATTATTCTCTGATAAGAATAATATCTTTTTGCTCGTAGGAAGAGACTGGTATTCAGAACCAGACCTTTCCACCAGAAAATGAGCCTAGTGGTAGAGTGCTTGCCTAGCATGCACAAAGACAGAGGTTTGATTCCTTATTACCACATACATAGAAAAAGCCAGAAGGAATGACTTCATTGGTAGGGTTCTAGTCTGGAGAAAACCCAAGGACAGTGGTTAGGTCCTAAGTTCAAACCCAGGAATGGAAGGAAAAAAAACAACAAAGTTTCAATCAACATAACAAAATTAACTAGACAATGAGCTGGAGATTTTCTGGTCTTCTACGGTTCTGAGGGACAGGAGTGTTAGAAAAGGAAATTTTTTAAGACTTTAAATGGAAAGATACAAATTAAAAATTCCCACAAATACCTAAATTGAGACTTTAGTGAGAAGTTGTAACTGAAGGGATATATGTGTAAGTCCTTACTCTCAAGAATCGTTCTTGCTTGGATCAAAGGCAAACAGACATATAAACCAAACTTGTGGCCGCTGAATCTAGAAAAAATTCGTGTTCCTCACTTAATGGTTAATAAGCAAACAGCATTAAAACTGGGTAAGGTAATCCTATCTGCTACTCAGGACCTGAGACTCTTATCTGTAGTTAACTCTAGAAAACAGGAAGTGGGGCTGTAGCTCAAGGATAGGGGTTATAGTCTTCTGCTGAACTGTTCAGGGACAGGGCCGAGGCCTATGAACTACAAAAAAGAAAAGAAAAGAAAAGAAAAGAAAGTTTTAAAAAGATGCAAAACAGCACAATATTTAGATTATTTCTCAAAAATAAAAGAAAGACAGCTATTCCTCAATGTATAAAGAAAACAGTATTTGAAAAAAAACAGCTTCAGGTATACTATAGGTATTACTCAGCTTAAAACTGTAGCAATACATAGTTGGGTAATTTCAATAAATATTTCCTGTGATATAAAAAGAGAACTAAAACACAGAAAAACATTATTGGTCATTGTAAAATATCATTTTCTTAATATGTTAGGGAGAAAAGCATATATTTCTCACAAATCAATTTCCACTTTTATATTTTAAAACATCTAACACTTAGCATGGGAAAGTAAAGTCATTACCTTTACAGTAAGGAATATTTTATCTCATGTATATTTGTGTCTTTTTTTCTATGACTCATTTTAGATGTCCAGGTAATGGAAAATGTGTTCAAGACCTGCCAGGAAAGTCCACATGAATGTCTTTGTGAAGTAGCAGTTGCAAGTAGTATCGAAGTTTAGGAAAACGTGAGATTAGCAACAACTTTAAATTTGAGCTCTACACATAATCCAGAGCTGATTAGTAATAACGGTAACAACTTAGGGGTGAGGACTGAGGAGTTCATTAAGTGTCAGAACATGCTTCTGTCTCCTAAGCCTGATGAGATGCATGCTGCATATAGATCTCGTATGTCTCCTGTCTCCCGTCCCGCGGGTTCAGTTATTCGTAAAGCCCGAGGAGGCACCTCCTAAGAGAAGAAAACCAATGGGGGAAAGAGAGGAAGGAGACCAGGCGCATAAAGAAAGACAGAGACAATCTGAGTCGCGTCAAGGTCTCATTTATTAAAAGTAAAGCAGGGTTTATATACCCTGAGTGTAAGGAAGGGAGTATAGGGGGGGGGAATGGAGAGTTTTTGTGATAACAAGAAGGAGAAGTCTCAAGGTTAGGGGTGGGTCAGGCTGTTCTTTTGGCCGTTGTGCTAACCCAAGCAACAACCTGCGGTTATTCCGAGAAGTATTTTGTGCAGATGACTCAACCAGATGCGATTTGCTCAAGGCTAGAGGGTCTTTGCTTCGTTCCGTTTAACTCCTTGGTCTCTGACAATTCCCCCTTTCCTTTAAAGAACAAGGTCTTTATAGGTGGAGAGAACACCCTGTCTTAGGCTATATGGAGGGACCCTTACTCCTGGCAACATGCCTTGTTGAGCCGGCCTCGACGGCCTCTGTATGTTGTGCCACCCAGGGTAAGCTTCATAATAATCCCGTCATTGGATGCTCTCTAGCCGCTTGGGGTTTATCAGCCAAGAAGTGTATGAAACTGGAGCCCTCTTTCGGGAGTGCTTGTTTCGGACCCTACAGGGTCATCCTGAGCCTCTAAGCGATGATAATGCACCGAGATTGAGTTTTTGGAAAAGGCAGAATCAATTTGATTTTTTATAAATTGCGTAAGGCGCTGAAAAGCCCAAGGGCCAAAAGAAATTAGGAGGAGAAGTCCCACAAGGGGGCCCAAGAGGGAGGGTAAAAGAGTTGATAGCCAGGGAGATGTGGAGAACCAATTTTGATACCAAGATTCTTGTTTTTCCCTTTCTCTTTTTCGCTTTTCTAGGCTAGTTGTAATTTTTTCTAAGTTATCCTTAACAAGTCCTGTTCTATCTACATATACGCAGCATTTTTCCTTTAAAGCCGCGCATAAGCCTCCTTGCTACAGAAAAAGTAAGTCTAATCCTCGTTGATTTTGGAGGACAACTTCTGCCAGAGAGCATCACCGTCAATAGCATCATGTGGAGTGATGACGGGGAAGGCCGTTGACCTGTAAAAGAAAAATATTTTTGTTCTCAGGTGCCACCCTGGAATTAGTTATATGGCTTTATTGTTTATTATATGGTTTTATTAATCTTTCAGGCAACCATCTAGCTCCCCCTTCTTTAGAATTATAAATGCAAGGTGATCCTTTTCCCCAGATAATGACTGGGTCAGGGCCATTCCATATTCCCGTCAGTGGGTCTTTCCATAGGGCCTGGGCGTAGTCTGTTTGTGTGGTGGGATGCCAAAGGCGTTCTGCAGCAGATTTGCCATTAGCGTCAAGGGTTAAAAAGTTTAAAACAAAGAGAGTATGTAATAGCAAAGTCTTATAGTTTCCTTTAAGGGAATATAATGTTTCTTGTGGGGCAAGTTTAATGAGGGTGTTTTTTAAAGTCTGATGAGCCCTTTCCACTATTCCTTGTCCTTGGGGGTTGTAGGGGATTCCAGTAATATGTTTTATGGTCATTTGGGAGCAAAATTGTTTGAACTTTTGACTGGTATATCCGGGCCCATTGTCAGTCTTTATAGGTTGGGGTTGTCCCATGACAGAAAAAACATATAGGAGATGGTTTATAACATCTTTTGTGGCCTCCCCTAAATGAGCGGAGGCACAAATAAATTCACTAAAGGTATTAATGGTAACATGTACATATTTTAACCTTCCAAAGGAGGGGACATGAGTAACATCCATCTGCCAAAGTTGTCCAGGTATGAGCCCTCTAGGGTTTACACCTACATGGGGTTCAGGGAGCAGGGTTAGGCAATTTTTGCAGTTTTTAACAATTTGTCTTGCCTGTTCTCTAGTAATTTTAAATTTTAAGGGCAGGGTATGAGCATTAAGGTGGTGAACAGCATGGGCCTCTTGTGCAAGGGTCACCGGATTAACTGTTTGAGATAGGGTAACTATTTGGGTTGCCAAGTCAGCTAATTCATTGCCCCGAGTTAGTGGCCCAGGTAGGCCAGAATGAGCATGAATATGTCCTACAAAGAAGGGGTACGAACGTTGTCTAATAAGTTTTTGCAATTCAAAAAATAATTGAAAAGTAGGTGTAGTAGGCTGAATAACCGGAACCATTTCTAAAACTTGTAAAGCTCTGACAACATAATGGCTATCCGAAAACAGATTAAAAGGGTGGGTCTTTAATAACCGAAAAACACAAAGCGCAGCAAATAATTCTACTAACTGAGCAGATTTAAAGGAAGTATTTACAAAGTGGGAAACATTATTAATAACATATGAAGCTTTTCCATTTTTTGAACCATCAATAAAGATGCTCAAAGTATTGGGGATGGGCTTTATTAAGGTATTTTTTAGAAAAACAAAAGGAGTAATATTAAGGAATTGAATAAGTCTGTCGCTGGGCATGTGAGTATCAAAGCTACCCTGGAACCCAGTGCATAAAACAGCCCAATCATCTTGTCTTTGTTGTAACCAATTAATTTGTTCCTTAGAGTAAGGGGTGATTATGATATCAGGATCCTTGCCAAAATATCTGACAGAAGTCTTGAGCCCCAGAAAAATAAGTTGGGAGACCAAAAAGGGGTAGGAGGGGAGTACCTTGGACTGAGAGGCGGAGGCATGAATCCATAACAGGGGCACGGTTTTTTGCCACAATAAACCGGTGGGTGTAAATTCTGTGGCAAAAATGATTAAATAAAGGGTCAAGGAGGGGTTGAAGTAACCTATATTTTGTTGTGTAATGGCCTCCTCTAACTTTATTAGGGCTTTTTCAGCTTGGGGCGTAAGTTTTCTGGGGGAGGAAGGGTCAGAATCTCCCTGTAGAATATTAAACAGGGGTTTGAGATCTCCTGTTGTTAATTTAAGGTGAGGACGTAGCCAATTAATGTCTCCAAGGAGTTTTTGGAAATCATTTAGACAATTTAGCTTATTCCTTTTGATTTGAATTTTTTGAGCATATATTAAAGAGGGTTCTAATTGAAAACCCAGGAACAAGAAGGGATAGCAAGTTTGAATTTTTTCTGGGGAGATAAAAAGTCCTCTGTCTTGTAAAGTAATAACTATTCTTTGAGTCACTTGATGTGCCTCCAGTTCTAGTTTGGCAGCAATAAATAGGTCATCCATATAATGTATAATATATATATGAGGGTATTGAACACGAATTGGGTCTATGGATTGAGCCACAAATTTTTGACAAAGAGTGGGAGAATTAGTCATACCCTGTGGCAACACTCGCCATTGAAAGTGGGGATTAGGGCCTTTATGGTTTATCATGGGTATGGAAAAGGCAAATCTTTTATAATCTCCAGGATTGAGGGGAATGGAGAAAAAACAGTCTTTTATATCTATTACAATTTTAAAAAATTCTTTAGGGATAGCTGTGGGAGAGCCAGGATGTTAGAAACCAGACAATGAACATGTCCCTAGATCAACCTGTAAGGCCTGGAAGGACTGGACTGAATCATGGTTAGCACTGTCAGCTAGTTTAGCTTTCCCAAGTTTTCCTTTAAATGACTCCTGGGGCTGCCTCTGATACCAGAGATAACATATGGCCTGGTGGTGGGGGGGGGCTAACAATTGCTATCAGACCTGGGCAGAATGCTGGGCAGACAGCATTCTTTGGTTTGGAGGGGCATACAGCATTCCCTCCCAGTTCTGCACCCAAGAAAACCCACACAATTAGAAAATATACATCCAAGTATAGCAACCCCTCAAATCAGTGTATTAATTCTGACTCTATTTACATTACTGCAGTTTAACTGCATACCAACTTTACTCAAGACATACTCATACCATTGGCGACATACTCATACCTTTTACGACTTACATGAACATTCCATGATTATTTTCCCTTTTGAGCAAACATTTAAGAGAATTCCTTTCAGATCCTTTTTTTATTCAGATAAACCATTTTAAAGGAGAGTCCTTGCACTGAGCTTGAAGCTCGGCCTATAATAAGAAAAAACATTCCTGGCGGGGGAGGCCCGAACCTTCCAGAGTTTATAACAACTGTTCCTTCCTCTGGAGTTATAATTCTGGTGGTGGAGGAACAGAGGTCCAGTCCTGCGCTGCCTGCAGTGGCTCGGAACAAGTCTGAGTCAGCGATGTTTGCATTAGAGGCAGATTTTGGGCGGGAGGGGTCATTGGTTGTCGTGGTGGGTAGGTAGGGCCCCCTACTGGGGCCCGTAGCCCGTTTCCCGAGACCACAGATAAAGGCTGGCCATTTATATCGGTCTTGGACTGGCACTCTCTAGCCCAGTGACGGCCTCTTCTGCATTTAGGACAAAGGCCAGGGGGAAGGGGGAGGGGAATCGTCCCAGGAACATTGGGTTGTTTAATAGTTCCAGGGAATTCTCTAGCAAAATGTCCAATTTGTCCACATTTAAAACAGTTTTTAGGGCTAGATATTTGTCCTAGTTTTCCTGAAGGTGGAGTCTGGTTTTGGAGTATGGCTCCAATGGCCAAATTAATAGATTTAGACATTTTATGTTCAAAGGAATCCACATCATTGCAAATTTTAATCATACCATTTAAATCTAGGGTCTTTGTTTTGCCTCTTAAAGTAGCTTTACAGGCTGCATTAGCATTTTCTATGGCCAACTGTCTAACTATAATATCATCTGTATCTACCTCACCTAATATTCTTTCAGCTGCTTCTAACAGTCTGGCAACAAATTGAGAATATGGTTCATTATTGCCTTGTACTACCCTGGAAAGAGAGGTAGTAACCGCTCCTGCAGCAGGCACTGCTCTCCAGGCGGCCAGGGCAGCCTGAGCAGTCTGGGTTAATATTCCTGCAGGGAGTTTTTGTTGTTTTTCCTCCGAGGCAAATTTGCCCCTCCCTGAAATTTTATCAGAAGACCATGAAGCCATTTGTGTATGTTTTTTTTTTGGTAATAGCTTGATTTTCTGCCTTATCTATAAATTCAGTTTTCCAGGTTAGATATTGACTCCTGGTTAAAACAGACTGTACAATCTTGTGCCACTCAAGAGGCAATAAATGTCCCTTACCCCCGAGGCCCTCCAGTACTGTTAAAGTAAAAGGGGCGTTAATTCCATAATTCTTAACAGTCGAATGTAGTTCTTTAATTTGTTTAAACGTCAATCTCCTATATGTAATTTGAGAATGTCTCCTTGCCTCCTCCTGATCACCCCCTTCCTCCTCGGAGGCAGAGGAATCTAGGTTTTGTCCCTCCTCCTGCCTTCTGGTGGTGTCCGCCTCCTCCTCTCCCGCTTCTCCTCCCTCCCCCTCTTGTTCCCGAGGTTGAGTGTTAGAGCGAGTAATTACAGGGAAGGAGAAGGAAACAGTTTGCGCCCCGGATCTGAGTCTATTATTGCGGCTCTTTGAGGCCGAGGGTGTTTTAGCAGGCTTGTTACCCGAGGCATGGGGGGTAGTCACGGCTTCCCCAATAAGATCCATTTGTAAATTATGAATTTGCAAAGTGAGGTTCCTTAACTCTCTTTTTTAAATGAAGCACGTTTTTTAATTCTGTCACTTGTTTCAAGAGAGAGTCTTTGGATTTAAGGAGACCTTGCACCTCTGGAGGAACAGAAAATGATCTCAACATTTCCTGTGGTGGGGCTGACAGGAGAGAGGTGTCTGGATAGGGGGGAGGGGTGGGCCAGTGAAGGGCCCTTATCTCTGGAGTCTGTGTAGCTGCAGAAACTTGGGGAAGAGAAAAAGGGCCATATCTTTCTTCCTCATAATGTGCTGCCTCCTCCTCTAGCTCCACCTCAGAGGGGGAGTTGAGCCTGCCATTATCAGGAGAAGTCTTAGGAATAATAGGATAAATATTTTTATAAGGTTTTAGTGACATATTTTTCTTTCAACAAAACAAAAGAATTTTACCAAATCTTTCTTTTTAACTCTTATTCCTCTCTCCCTAAGTGATCCTTTCATTTCTTTTATATATAAAACCTCTTTTGATAACGCTTTGCCCATGGTTGATGGGACGGCAAAACTTACCTCAAGACTCTCCCACGGTGCACGAGCGATGCGGTGTGGGCGTCTCTACCTTAATATAATCGGGGTCCCCTGCTCTCCATGCCGTCCGGTAGGTCACCGTGCCTCGAGCCCCACGTTGGGCGCCACTTCTCCCGTCCCGCGGGTTCAGTTATTCGTAAAGCCCGAGGAGGCACCTCCTAAGAGAAGAAAACCAATGGGGGAAAGAGAGGAAGGAGACCAGGCGCATAAAGAAAGACAGAGACAATCTGAGTCGCGTCAAGGTCTCATTTATTAAAAGTAAAGCAGGGTTTATATACCCTGAGTGTAAGGAAGGGAGTATAGAGGGGGGGGGAATGGAGAGTTTTTGTGATAACAAGAAGGAGAAGTCTCAAGGTTAGGGGTGGGTCAGGCTGTTCTTTTGGCCGTTGTGCTAACCCAAGCAACAACCTGCGGTTATTCCGAGAAGTATTTTGTGCAGATGACTCAACCAGATGCGAATTGCTCAAGGCTAGAGGGTCTTTGCTTCGTTCCGTTTAACTCCGTGGTCTCTGACACTCCTGTTCTAAAAAATCCATCGGATATTCAGAGCATTTTATTCATGATTGTGACAGTCCAAAAGATCTGCAGTATCATAATTCTGTTCTCCCTGCCCAAGAAATACTTCAGGGAGGGAGGAAAACTGCTAACTGTACTGTGTGATGAAAAATATTGTACTTAACACCGACCATCACTACACATCCGAAAATGTACACAGGAGAGACTCCTCATACATGTAGTAAATGTGAGAAAACTTTCAGTAATGAAATACGCCTTACAATACCTCAGAGAAAATATCCTGAGATATGTAATGCGTACATCAAGTGTGAAAATTAATTTCTGAGAAGTTAGACCTGACGCTCCAACCTCGATCTCAAAGAGAAGACAAACCTTATGAATATGAGGAACGTAATAAAATTTCTGCCCAGAATTCAGCTCTCAGCACACATCAGAGATCTCACTCAGAAGAGAAATCTTATGAATGGGATAAATGTGGGAAGACTTTTAGACTGAAATCATACCTCACTTTGCACCAGAGAAGACACACAGAAGAGAAACCTTATGAATGTAACAAATGTGAAAAGTCTTTCACCCAGAAGATACACCTTCGAGTTCATCAAATAACACACACAGGAGAGAAATCTTATAAGTGTAATGAATGTGGAAAGTCTTTCCAAGGGAAGGGAAAACTTCGTGTTCATCAGAGAATACACACAGGAGTGAAACCTTATGAATGTAACCAATGTGTAAAGTCTTTCAGACGGAAATCTTCCCTCAAATTGCATCAAAGAACACACACAGGAGAGAAACCTTATGTGTGCAACAAATGTGGAAAGACCTTCAAGTGGAAGTCATATCTTGATGGGCATAATAGAACACACACAGGAGAGAAAACTTATGCATGTAGTGAATACAGAAAGTCTTTTAAATAGAAGGTAAAACTCCATGTTCATCAGAGAATATACTCAGGAGAAACACCTTATGAGTGTAACATATGTGGAAAGTCCTTCACATAGAAGCCAAACCTCAACATGCATAAGACAATTCAAACAGGAGAAAAACCTTATGAATGTAACCGATGTGGAATGTCTTTCAAATGGAAGTCTTCCCTCAAATTGCATCAGAGAACACACACAGGAGAGAAATTGTACGAGTGCATCAAATGTGGTAAGACCTTCAGATGGAAGTCACATTACAGGAGGAATAACAGAATTCACACATATTAGAAACCTTAGGAATATAACCAAAGTTGAAAGTCTTTCGTGCAGTATTCACCCTTCAGGAAGCGTAAGAGAGTTCACACATATGAGAAGCCTTAGCAGTGTAATAAATAGGAAAGACTTTTTAGTCTGTGGAAGAAAACTCAGCTTGTGTCACAGAACCAACACAAGATAAAACCCTTAATGAATGTAGCAAATGTTCAGTCTTTTCCCCAGAAGGCACAAGTCAAGATTTATCACTAAACACCCACAGGATAGAATCCTATGAATAAAATGAAAGGGAAATTTTTTTGAAGAACTCATACTTGAGTTTGCATGATACCACACAGACACAGGATAAAAATCGTATGAATATAAGAATATGAAAAACCCATCATGAACGCATGACTAAGTATAAAATGCACATAGGAGAGAAAAACCTTATGAATATTACAAATGTGGAAAGTGTTTGACCTGGAAGGCATACTTCTGTGTTCATCACAAACCTGATTCCCATAGAAGAAAAGAAAACTAATGAATAGAACAAATGTGCAATGACTTTTAATCAGAAGTCAGTCTTCAGTACATTTCAGAACATACACAATAGAGAAATTCTGAGTAATGAAAACCATTTAGCTATATATAGAATCTCTGCATATGGGAGCATTAGGGTAAGTCTTCTCAACAAAGTCAACCTTCAGCAAGCATTAAGAGCACTCACAGAAGAAATAATAGCATGTAGGAAAACCTTTGTCAGAAACCTCTAAAACCTGACTGTGTGGCTTAGTGGTAGAGTGCTAACCTATCAAGGATGAAGGCCTGGGTTAGATTCCTCAATACTACGTGAAAAGAGCAAGCCAGAAGCAGCACTGTGGTTCAAATGGTAAAGTGCTAACCTTGAGCAAATGTAGCTCAGGCCCTGAGTTCAAGCCTAAGGATTGGAGAGAAAGAGAGAGAGAGAGAGAGAGAGAGAGAGAGAGAGAGAGAGAGAGAGAGAGAGAGAGAGAGAGAAACAGGAACTTTTAAATTTTACAGAGATAGAGAAGGAGAGAGACAAGGAGACAGAAACTAATTTCTAAACTTTACAGTCTTTCTATTTCCTTACAAATTCGTCTATGTCATTCTTTCTGACAGAAGCACAGAATTCCATTGTGTAAAAATACCATATTTGATCTACTCATCAACTGACGGGCATCTGGGTTGGTTCCATACCTTTGCTATAGTAAATAGTGCTGTGATAAATGGTATTGTTCTAGTGAATTTAGTATGTCCTATCTGGACGATTGGCAAGTAGTGAAATTGCTGGATCACAGGGGAGCTCTATGTTTAGTCTTTTTGGGATACTGCCATAGTGCTTTCCATAGTGGTTGAACGAGTTTGCGATCCCACCAGCAGTGTAGTAGTGATCCCTCCTGACCACATCCCCTCCAGCATACGTTATTAGATTTCTGGATCTTGGCCATTCTAACTGGAGTGAGGAGGAAAAGGGAAAGAGGAACTGAAACTTTCTCTCCTTACAGATGACATGATTCTGTATTTAAAGAACCCTATAGACTCTACCCCGAAGGTGCTTCAGCTGATATAAAACTTTGGTAAGGTAGCAGGGTATAAAATTAACCCTCAATGTCAACTGCCTTCCTATATGCCAACAAATGAGAGGAATGAGGCAAGAATCAGGATAGCAACTCATTTTGCTATCAAAGAAAATAAAATACCTAGGAATTCACTTAGAATGTAAAGCACCTTTTTGATGGAACTATAAACCCTGGAGAAGGAAATTAACGCAGAACTGAGGAAATGCAAAAACCTATGCTCCTGCTTTGGAAGAAGTAATATTGTAAAAATGGCAATCTTGATAAGGACTATCTACAATTTCAGTGCAATATTCATCAATATCCCAATGTCATTCTTTAAAGAAACAGAAGAGGAAATCCAAAATTTCACTTGGAATAATAAAAGACCCCTTATAGTCTGTCTTCTTGCATGATACATAATGTTTAATCTCACCTTCTCCACCAAAATCTCACCTTTCTCATTGAGACATAGGTGGCCCTGTTTACTAGCAGCAAAGGCTCAAACGCGCACTTTCAGGTGTCACCACTGCCTCTGTTACTGGGTAGATCCAACTCTGTCATCGATTCTGAGGTCTGCTCTGGGAGTCTTGGTCACAAGTTGTTCTGTGGCATCTGCTGCCAGCCTGTGCCTATTTGCTTCCTTTTCCTCCAGCAGCCTACAACAGGGAATGAAGTTCAGGCGCTGATGCTCTCCTTCATATGCAGGGCATGATGAGCCCAACCCTCCCTCATCTTCCTCTTCCAATTTTTGGGAAAAAATGTGCTGGCAGAAGTCCTCAGGTGTGGGGCATGGCTGATCCACACTTTTAATCCAGGCTGGTCAGGAGGCTGAGATCTGAGTATGGAAGTTCCAAGTCACCTAGAACAGGAAAGTCTGATAGATTCTTACTACCAAAAAGAAAAACAGCTGGGAATGGAGTTTGGGCTCAAGTGGTAAAGGGCTAGTCTTGAGTACAAATGCTTAGTGCCCAGGCCCTGAGTTCAGGCTCCAGCACTGCCAACAACCTCACTTTAGTGAGATTTTAGCTTTATCCATGTAGGCACATCTCACTGGAATCTTTGCTGGTAGAGATAGTCTTCATAATTTTGTCTCAAGGTAAAGGTCCTCCTGGGGTAGTACACAAAAGGTGTCATGGAGAGAGGAGCCCCACTTGCTCCAGGTTTGAAGATGGCATAGGTCAAGCCAGCATGGAGTTGGCACATCAGTCTTTTTCCTAGCACCACCTACCAGTGAATGTCAAATGACATTGATTGTTGTGGGATTGTGTGATTGAAGTGCCCCATTAAGGGCAGTGTTAGCATAACCAAACTTGGATACCAGGAATGCTGAAATCTCAAAGCTAAGATTTCTGTTGGCTACAGAAATGCCGGTGTGTCTGTTATTCACTAAAAGTTCAGGTGCAAAGATTCTGAAGCTTGATGCCATGTGTTCATTCCATTTAGTAAAATTATTTTAATGCACTGTATAAGTTAAAACATTTGATAAGAGTCAGGGGTAGTGAAAACATTGTTCTTGAATTCAGGTGTCTGGCAGGGTAATGGGGGGGGGGTGTTGGTGGCTGGGAGTATGAAGCTGGAGCTGCTATCAAACCATGGATCATTTTCCTCTTTGTCTGGGAGAAATGACTCCAAAGATGAAATTTGAATGGTGAGGAAAAGATGATGATGTACTCAGGAAATTTCTCCTAAACAAATGCTCATGTGGAAGTGGGATGGGGGCTGGGCATATCTGAGGCAGAGCTTAAGGGGGCTTTTCGTGGCGTTGAGAACGTTCCTTGCGACTTCAGGCATGCAGCAGGGTGTTTTAGATGGCCATTGTGAGATGGATGGAATAAGACTGGAGACAAGATGAAATCTGGGATCCTTCAATGCTCTTGCATGAGTGGCTGGTGGCTCACCTGAAAGAACTAATTATGTCTAAAAAAGAAATAAGGAATTTGTTTTGATTAGATAATACCTGTAATCCGAGGCATAGTCAGGATCCTGATCTTAGTATTGTGGTTTAAAACCAACCCAGCAAAGGGAAGAATGCATGAGACTCTTACTCCCAGTTTAGAGCAAGAACAAAGATTGAAGTAGAACTGTGGCTCAAGAGCTAGAGTGCTACCTTGCACAAAGAAAAGCTAAGAAAAAGCTCCAGGTTTTCAGTCAAGGCCAGGAATGAAAGAAGGAAGGTAAAAAAAGGGAAGTATGTGAGGAAGACATAACGATCCTAAATATTTACACACCCAATCCCGGAGCTCCAAACTTCATCAAGCAAACAGTACTTACACTGAAACCATACATAGATCGAAATACAGTGATTGTTGGTGAGTTTAACACACCACTCTCACCTATGGACAGATCAACAAGGCAAAAACTCAACAGAGAAACCTTAGAACTGAAAAACTATATAGACCAACCAGATCTAACAGACATCTGCAGAATATTCCACACAGTAACCACACAATATACGTTTTTCTCAGCAGCACATGGAACATTTTCCAAAATAGACCACATCTTAGGCCATAAAACAAACCTGGACAGATTCAGAAACACTGAAATTATTCCATCCACACTCTCAGACCATAAAGGCATCAAATTGGAACTGAACGCACATCCCCACCAACGAAAACCCTGTATCTCATGGAGACTGAACAACACATTGTTGAATCAAAAACAATGGGTAATCGAAGAGATCAGAACAGATATCCAACTGTTTATGAAATTTAACAATAAGGCGCACACAAATATCAACTCCTTAGGGACACAACAAAGGCAGTACTCAGAGGAAAATTTATAGCGCTGAGTGCCTACAACAGCAAGTTGGAAAAATGGCAAACCAACTAGTTAATGTCTCACTTTACCCTCCTGGAAAAAGAGCAACAAACCAACCCGAAACCCATTAGGAGAAAGCAAATTATTAAAATCAAAGCAGAATTAAATGACTTGGAATAAAAAAAACCTATAGAAAGAATCAACAAAACAAGGAGTTTGTTCTTTGAAAGAATTAACAAAATTGACAAGCCCTTAGCAAATCTTACCAAAAAAACAAGAGAGCATATCGAAATAAACAAAATCGCAGATGAAAATGGTAATATCACGACAGAAATTACCAAGATCCAGAATATCTGAGGGAATACTTCTTAAACCTTTATGCCAACAAATTTGAGAATCTAGAAGAAATGGATGAATTCCTAGATAATATTAACATACCCACACTGAACCAAGAAGAGCTAACCCAACTCAACAGGCCTATTTCAAGCTCTGAAATAGAAATGGAAATTAGACAACTTCCACTTAAAAAGAGCCCAGGGCCAGATGGATTCACTGCTGAATTTTATAAGGTCTTCAAAGCAGAGCTCACACCAATACTCCTCAAGCTCTTCAACGAAATTGAAAATGAAAGTTCTTTACCAAACTCATTCTGTGAAGCCAGTATATCCCTCATCCCCAAACCAGACAGAGATTCATCAAAGAAAGAGAACTATAGACCCATTTCTTTGGTGAACATCCATGTAAAACTTCTCAACAAAATACTGGCCAACCGTCTACAACAACTCATCAAAAAATTATACACTATGATCAAACTGGATTCATCACAGGGAGGCAAGCTGGTTCAACATACACAAATCAATTCATATAATTCAACACATCAACAGGAGCAAGGACAAAAATCAAATGATTGTCTCAATAGATGCGGAAAAGGCATTTGACAAGATCCAAAACCCCTTTATGTTAAAAGATGTGGAGAAACTAGGACTCCATGGAACATTTCTCAATGTAATGAAGGCTGTGTATGAGAAACCCACTGCTAGTATTATACTTAATGGTGAAAATGTAAAGCCATTCCCTCTAAAATCAGGAACGAGACAAGGATGTCCACTCTCTCCACTCCTTTCTAACATAGTACTAAATTTCCTAGGCAGTGCAATAAGGCAAGAAGCAAGCATAAAGGGGATCCAAGCAGGGAAAGAGGAAATAAAACTATCCCTCTTTGCAGATGACATGATTCTGTATTTAAAGAATCCTATAGACTCTACTCCCAAGCTCCTTGAGCTGATTCAAAGCTTTGGAAGGGTAGCAGGCCATAAAATCAACCCTCACAAATCAACTGCCTTTCTTTACGCCAATAGTGAGAGGAATGAGGCAATAATCAGGAAAGAAACTCCTTTCACAATAGCCTCAAAGAAAATAAAGTACCTAGGAATTACCTTAACTAAGAATGTAAAGGACCGTTTAGATGAAAACTTTAAAACCCTAAAAAAGGAAATTAAAGCAGAATTAAGGAAATGGAAAAACCTCCCATGCTCCTGGATTGGAAGAATCAACATTGTGAAAATGACAATCTTGCCAAGGGCTATCTACAAATTCAATGCAATACCCATCAACATCCCAATGTCATTCTTTACAGAAATAGAAGAGGCAATTCAAAATTTCATATGGAATAATAAAAGACCCCGTATAGCAAAAACACTTCTTAGCAGAAAGAACAGCGCTAGAGGAATTTTAATTCCAAACTTTAGACTCTATTACAGAGCTATAATTCTCAAAACAGCTTGGTACTGGCACAAGAACAACCCTGAAGTCCAATGGAATAGGACTGTGGTCCCAGATTTTAAACCACAGACCTATGTCCACCTAATCTTTGACAAGGGAGCCAAAAAAATAGAATGGAAGAAAGCTAGCCTCTTCAACATGTTGTGGTGGCAGAACTGGTTAAGCACCAGCAGAAAACTAAAGTTGGATCCTTCTTTGTCACCTTGCACTAGAATTAACTCCAAATGGATCAAAGACCTGGAGGTAAAACTGACACACTGAAAACTTTACAGGAAGGAATAGGAGATACACTAGGCCTCCTTGGAACAGGTTCAAACTTGCTTAATAAAGACCAAGAATCACAACAAATTAGAGAAGGCTGGATAAGTGGGACTGCATTAAACTGCAGAGCTTTTGTATGGCAACGGATATAGCTAGTAAACTAATCAGGAAGCCTACAGAGTGGGAGAAGATCTTCACCAACCAAACAACGGACAAAGGCCTCATATCTAAAATATGTCAACAACTCAAAAAATTGAATTACTCCAAAACGAACCTCCAAAGTAACAGCCATCCCATTAAAAAATGGGGCAAAGACTTAAAGAGAGTCTTCTCTGAAGAAGAAACAAAAATGGCCTATAGACACATGAAGAAACGCTCAACATCTCTGGTCATAAAAGAATTGCATATCAAAAGAACTCTAAGATTCCACCTCACTCCTTTTAGAATGGCCAGGATCAGGAAAACGAATGACAACAAATGCTGCAGAGGATGTGGCCAGGAGGGATCACTACTACAATGTTGGTGGGAGTGCAAACTCGTTAAACCACTATGGAAAGCAGTGTGGCAGGGCCTCAAAAGGCTAAACATAGAACTCCCCTATGACCCAGCAATTCCACTACTTGGCATTTACCCAACAATCCAGAAACAAGGGCATACTAAACCCACTAGCACAACAATGTTCATTGCAGCGCTATTCACCATAGCAAAGATATGGAACCTACCCAGATGTCCCTCAGTTGATGAGTGGATCAGCAAGTTGTGGTATTTGTACACAATGGAATTCTATGCTGCTGTCAGAAAGAATGACAACACCCCATTTGTTAGGATATGGAAAGGCTTAGAGCAAATCATATTAAGTGAAGTAAGCCAGACTCAAAGGAACTTAGGCTCAGTGGTTTCCCTCATTCGTCATAATCAGTAGAAACCTTGGGCTCTACTAGCAGAGATTTGCAATAGAGCAAAAGGCCATATATAAGGCCATATAATGTGAAACTAATTGAAATGACCTCCAGGATATTGAAACAAAAGCCATATAATGAATGATTGTTGTCCTTAATGTACTATGTTGTCTCTCATCTCTTTTGCTGTCCCTTGGTTATCCCATATTGGTATAGTATCTCACTTTGTTATCTGATATATTGAATTTACTTGTATTTGGATATTTGAAATTTGATAGGGAAGGGGGGAAAACCAAGAAGGGTGGGGGGTGTGGGGTTGGAGGGAAATGTGTACCAAGACATGTGAAAGAGTATCAATGTATGTGAATTAATGCACCTTCTGTCCGGCAAATATCATGTAACCCTTTTACTAATTACAATAAAAAAATGAAAAAAAAAGAAAGTTGTAGTGTGTGGGGAGGATGATGGGGTCCAATACATTTCTTCTTAGAAATTTACCTCATCTGGTTGCCCTGGATTTTCCTGGCCTTCTTCTTAGAGAAAGGCCTGTTATACTGGATTTGTGGCTTGGCAAAGATCTAGCATGTACATCTTCGAGTAAGACATCCACAACTTCCATGCCTGAGACTCGAGTTTCCTGTCCTTTGGCAACAGCACAGCAACACCTTTCTTCCTCCTGAGCCACAGGCCAAGTGAGCTGGCTTGAGCTGGTTGTTAGTTACAGTGGCTTGGTTACCAGGGTTCCATATTCTGTTCCATCGTGAGGGAGGCAGGGTCACCTTTCAGGGCCCAATGACCAAAGATCCTTGCTCAAAGAAGACCTCACCAAAGACATACTGGAGGCTGAATCTCTCCTCCAATCTCACAATATACATGTGGATGTAGTAAACAGCACACCTTATTTGTCCATTCCCAATGTCTTCAACTAGGCCCAACTACCAGTCTGGTCTCAGGCTCAAGGAGCCTTTCTTAGGTAAGATCAAAACTTAAGGGTCAATCTTGCCCTCATCCTTTACAAAACATTTGCTTCACAGTGCCTACTCTGCCTGCATTTTGCCCCTTGTCGAATTGTTTTTTTTTGTTTTTGCTAGTCTTGGGACTTGACCTCAGAGTGTGAACATTGTTCTTGGGCTTTCTTTAGGCTTTAGCTGTCCCACCGAGCCACAGCACCACTTGCAGCGTTTTCTATGTATGTGGTAATGAGGAATCAAACCTGAGTCTTTTTGCGTGGTAGCCAAGGACTCTACCACTAGGTCAAACACAGGGCATCTTGCACATATTTTTGACGTCAATCTACTAGGATATTATTAGGTTTCTGTATCCTAATCAATTTTTTCCTGATGATTAGCTTTGCTGTCATGTGTAAAAAATGCAAGAGGGAAAAACACAGAAGAATTAGTGAAATTTAAAAAAAAGCATTACACACATAGATAAGTGTTCATTCTTTGTAGGAGAAAGGTTATTTTGATATGATGATGAAGACTTTATTATTACTATGTCAGGGTTGAGAGTTTGGCATAGTGGTAGAGTGCTTGCCTAGCATCCATGAAGATCTGGGTTTGATTGCTCAGTATCACATAGATAGAAAATCTAGACGTGGCACTGTGGCTCAAGTGGCAGAGGGCTAGACTTGAGAAAACCCGAGGACAGTGCTCAGGCCCTGAATTCCAGCCCCAAGACTGGCAAAAAGATAATAGAAAATAAAAATGCTTTTTAAGAGCTAATTCACTCACAGCATTGGCTTCTGAAATCTTCGCTTCTGCATCTTGTGAAATACCCCTTTCCCTCAACGTAGACAAGAAAAACAGATCCATCCTATGGTCCACTGTGAGGCCACTGGTTGGGCTAAGAGCTAGTCGTGCAGCAACACATAAGTTTTATTCTAATATTTTCCAAACTTTGTACTCAAATATGCTAACTACTTACCAACTTAGGTCAGTTATCCTTATGCTATACCTTTTCTTCATTACTACAATATTCTTACACTCCTACGTTAATCCTCTTGTGCCTCCCCTGACCTCTCTCATGCTTTTTTTCTATCTCTGGACCTCTGCTCGTCTTTCAACCCTTATACTGCACGGATCTACACTTGATGGCTGTTGAGCAATATTGTATATGTACGTGGTTAATTATTCTCTAGGCTCAGAGGGACTTAAAGACAATAGAGATTGGATTGAGAGGCCTAATGTTTTGGGTATAAATCGCTTATCAGTGGTTGTATTAGACTGGTCTGTAAGTGCACAAAAAGAAAGAGTGATAATACCAATCAAAACTTGTGAACATCTAGTGTCTGCCAGCTACAGAGGTCTAGGTTGGTTATATGTGAAAAACTATAATTGTATTTAGTAGTAATCTTGCTCCCATTTTCAAATGGGCAGAACAAGAAACTCAAGAAAAATGTCAAATCAAGAAACAACATCCCCCACCCAATATAAACAGACAATGGAACAGTCACTGGCAAACCTAGAGGAGAGTCTTCCAAGTGCTACACAAATGCAATTGATAAACATCATTAATGAAAAATGTGAAAATATAAAGAAAGAGATAATGGAGGAAGCCATAGCTGAACAAGAGGCAAGCACAAACAAGGTGATAAGTGAAAAAGAAGAAGCCATAAAGGAGGCCATAACAAAGGTTTTTCAAAGAAAGATGGATGAATTCATAGAATCCACAAATATAAACGTGACTAAACTCCAGCAAATGTCCAAAGAAAATAAAGCTACTGAGCTAACCACTCAAAAGGAAATCAAGGAGATAAAGAAATCCATACATGATCTAAAACAAGAGATGCAAGGCATCAAAAGTGAGCAATTAGAAGCAAGGGCGATGAATAATAAAGTAGATAGCTTTGATAGCAGGTTAGACAATGCAGAGGAGAGAATTTCCGGGGCTGAAGATAATTTAGTTATTATAGAGAAAGAACAGAAAATGAGTCCATCCAAATCGAGGAAAATTGAGAGAGCGCTTCAGGAGGTCCAAGATACAATTAGGAATCCTAATTTAAGGCTACTTGGTATTGAGGAGGGCGTGGAGAAAGAGGTCAATGGTATTGGAAATATACTTCAGGGAATCATCTCAGAGAATTTCCCAAATATCCAGAAGGGCAGGCCCATCCAGATACGAGAAGCTTTCAGAACCCCAAACAGACCTGACCAGAAAAGAACATCCCACCGCCACATTGTGATCCGAACTGGATGAATAGAAACGAAAGGAAAGATCCTAAAGGCAGCCAGGGAAAAGGGATCAGTAACCTATAAAGGCAAACCAATCAGAATAACCCCAGATTTCTCAGCAGAGACCATGCAAGCACGAAGTGACTGGAAGCATATATGTCATGCCCTTAAATCAAATAACTACCAACCAAGAATATTGTAGCCAGCTAAGCTCTCATTCATAACTGAGGGAACAATAAAAACATTCCATTCCAGGGAAAAGCTGCAACAATATGTCGAAACAAAACCAACACTACAGAGAATTCTCAAAGATGCTCTATACATAGAAAACCAAAATAAATGCAATATAGGGAAAGAAATGGCACCTAAACAGCATACCATCTAAGGACCACAAGAACTGTCAAGACACAGGCCATACTAAAAGCTTTTAAAAATGGTAGGAACTAATAAATATCTCTCAATCCTAACTCTCAATATCAATGGACTTACCTCTCCAATTAAACGGCATAGGCTGTCTAGTTGGATCAAAGAGCAAGAGCCATCGTTCTGCTGTCTTCAAGAGACACATCTTACCCAAAAACAATCATCTTTTGAAAGTGAGAGGTTGGAATAAACTCTATCAAGCTAACTGCCCCCATAAACAGGCTGGAGTTGCCATCCTCATATCAGATACAATAAACTTCAAACTAAAATTAGTAAGAAAAGACAAAGAAGGTTACTACATACTACTAAAGGGATCTTTCCTCCAGGAAGACATAACGATCCTAAATATTTACACACCCAATCCCGGAGTTCCAAACTTCATCAAGCAAACTTTACTTACACTGAAACCATACATAGATCAAAATACAGTGATTGTTGGTGAGTTTAACACACCATTCTCACCTATGGACAGATCAACAAGGCAAAAACTCAACAGAGAAACCTTAGAACTGAACAACTATGTAGACCAACTATATCTAACAGACATCTGCAGAATATTCTACACAGTAACAACACAATATACGTTTTTCTCAGCAGCACATGGAACATTTTCCAAAATAGACCACATCTTAGGCCATAAAACAAACCTGGACAGATTCAGAAACACTGAAATTATTCCATCCACACTCTCAGACCACAAAGGCATCAAATTGGAACTGAACACACATCCCTACCAAAGAAAGCCCTGTAAATCATGGAGACTGAACAACACATTGTTGAATCAAAAACAATGGGTAATCGAAGAGATCAGAACAGATATCCAACTGTTTATGAAATTTAACAATAAGGAGCACACAAATATCAACTCCTTAGGGACACAACAAAGGCAGTACTCAGAGGAAAATTTATAGCGCTGAGTGCCTACAACAGCAAGTTGGAAAAATGGCAAACCAACTAGTTAATGTCTCACTTTAACCTCCTGGAAAAAGAGCAACAAACCAACCCTAAACCCATTAGGAGAAAGCAAATTATTAAAATCAAAGCAGAATTAAATGATTTGGAATAAAAAAAACCTATAGAAAGAATCAACAAAACAAGGAGTTGGTTCTTTGAAAGAATTAACAAAATTGACAAGCCCTTAGCAAATCTTACCAAAAAAACAAGAGAGCATATCGAAATAAACAAAATCGCAGATGAAAATGGTAATATCACGACAGAAATTACCAAGATCCAGAATATCACGAGGGAATACTTCTCAAACCTTTACGCCAACAAATTTGAGAATCTAGAAGAAATGGATGAATTCCTAGATAATATTAACATACCCACACTGAACCAAGAAGAGCTAACCCAACTCAACAGGCCTATTTCAAGCTCTGAAATAGAAATGGAAATTAGACAACTTCCACTTAAAAAGAGCCCAGGGCCAGATGGATTCACAGCTGAATTCTATAAGGTCTTCAAAGCAGAGCTCACACCAATACTCCTCAAGCTCTTCAACGAAATTGAAAATGAAAGTTCTTTACCAAACTCATTCTGTGAAGCCAGTATATCCCTCATCCCCAAACCAGACAGAGATTCATCAAAGAAAGAGAATTATAGACCCATTTCTTTGATGAACATCGATGTAAAATTTCTCAACAAAATACTGGCCAACCGTCTACAACAACTCATCAAAAAATTATACACTATGATCAAACTGGATTCATCACAGGGAGGCAAGCTGGTCGAACATACACAAATCAATTCATATAATTCAACACATCAACAGGAGCAAGGACAAAAATCAAATGATTGTCTCAATAGATGCGGAAAAGGCATTTGACAAGATCCAAAACCCCTTTATGTTAAAAGATGTGGAGAAACTAGGACTCCATGGAACATTTCTCAATGTAATGAAGGCTGTGTATGAGAAACCCACTGCTAGTATTATACTTAATGGTGAAAATGTAAAGCCATTCCCTCTAAAATCAGGAACGAGACAAGGATGTCCACTCTCTCCACTCCTTTCTAACATAGTACTAAATTTCCTAGGCAGTGCAATAAGGCAAGAAGCAAGCATAAAGGGGATCCAAGCAGGGAAAGAGGAAATAAAACTATCCCTCTTTGCAGATGACATGATTCTGTATTTAAAGAATCCTATAGACTCTACTCCCAAGCTCCTTGAGCTGATTCAAAGCTTTGGAAGGGTAGCAGTCCATAAAATCAACCCTCACAAATCAACTGCCTTCCTTTACGCCAATAGTGAGAGGAACGAGGCAATAATCAGGAAAGAAACTCCTTTCACAATAGCCTCAAAGAAAATAAAGTACCTAGGAATTACCTTAACTAAGAATGTAAAGGACCGTTTAGATGAAAACTTTAAAACCCTAAAAAAGGAAATTAAAGCAGAACTAAGGAAATGGAAAAACCTCCCATGCTCCTGGATTGGAAGAATCAACATTGTGAAAATGACAATCTTGCCAAGGGCTATCTACAAATTCAATGCAATACCCATCAACATCCCAATGTCATTCTTTAAAGAAATACAAGAGGCAATTCAAAATTTCATATGGAATAATAAAAGACCCCGTATAGCAAAAACACTTCTTAGCAGAAAGAACAGCGCTAGAGGAATTTCAATTCCAAACTTTAGACTCTATTACAGAGCTATAATTCTGAAAACAGCTTGGTACTGGCACAAGAACAAGCCTGAAGTCCAATGAAATAGAACTGCGGTCCCAGATTTTAAACCACAGACCTATGTCCACCTAATCTTTGACAAGGGAGCCAAAAAAATAGAATGGAAGAAAGCTAGCCTCTTCAACATGTTGTGGTGGCAGAACTGGTTAAGCACCAGCAGAAAACTAAAGTTGGATCCTTCTTTGTCACCTTGCACTAGAATTAACTCCAAATGGATCAAAGACCTGGAGGTAAAACTGACACACTGAAAACTTTACAGGAAGGAATAGGAGATACACTAGGCCTCCTTGGCACAGGTTGAAACTTGCTTAATAAAGACCAAGAATCACAACAAATCAGAGAAGGCTGGATAAGTGGGACTGCATTAAACTGCAGAGCTTTTGTATGGCAACGGATATAGCTAGTAAACTAATCAGGAAGCCTACAGAGTGGGAGAAGATCTTCACCAATCAAACAACGGACAAAGGCCTCATATCTAAAATATGTCAACAACTCAAAAAATTGAATTACTCCAAAACGAACCTCCAAAGTAACACCCATCCCATTAAAAAATGGGCCAAAAACTTAAAGAGAGTCTTCTCTGAAGAAGAAACAAAAATGGCCTATAGACACATGAAGAAACGCTCAACATCTCTGGTCATAAAAGAATTGCATATCAAAAGAACTCTAAGATTCCACCTCACTCCATTTAGAATGGCCAGGATCAGGAAAACGAATGACAACAGATGCTGGAGGGGATGTGGCCATGGGGATCACTACTACAATGTTGGTGGGAGTGCAAACTCGTTCAACCACTATGGAAAGCAGTGTGGCAGGGCCTCAAAAGGCTAAACATAGAACTCCCCTATGACCCAGCAATTCCACTACTTGGCATTTACCCAACAATCCAGAAACAAGGGCATACTAAACCCACTAGCACAACAATGTTCATTGCAGCGCTATTCACCATAGCAAAGATATGGAACCAACCCAGATGTCCCTCAGTTGATGAGTGGATCAGCAAGTTGTGGTATTTGTACACAATGGAATTCTATGCTGCTGTCAGAAAGAATGACATCACCCCATTTGTTAGGATATGGAAAGCCTTAGAACAAATCATATTAAGTGAAGTAAGCCAGACTCAAAGGAACTCAGGCTCAGTGGTTTCCCTCATTCGTCATAATCAGTAGAAACCTTGGGCTCTACTAGCAGAGATTTGCAATGGAGCAAAAGGCCATATATAAGGCCATATAATGTGAAGCTAATTGAAAGGACCTCCAGGATATTGAAACAAAAGCCATATAATGAATGATTGTTGTCCTTAATGTACTATGTTGTCTCTCATCTCCTTTGCTGTCCCTTGGATATCCCATATTGGTATAGTATCTCACTTTGTTATCTGATATATTGAATTTACTTGTATTTGGATATTTGAAATTTGATAGGGAAGGGGGGAAAACCAAGAAGGGTGGGGGGTGTGGGGTTGGAGGGAAATGTGTACCAAGACATGTGAAAGAGTATCAATGTATGTGAATTAATGCACCTTCTGTCCGGCAAATATCATGTAACCCTTTTACTAATTACAATAAAAAAATGAAAAAAAAGGAAATTGTAGTGTGTGGGGAGGATGATGGGGTCAAATACATTTCTTCTTAGAAATTTACCTCATCTGGTTGCCCTGGATTTTCCTGGCCTTCTTCTTAGAGAAAGGCCTGTTATACTGGATTTGTGGCTTGGCAAAGATCTAGCATGTACATCTTCTAGTAAGACATCCACACCTTCCATGCTAAGACTCGAGTTTCCTGACCTTTGGTAACAGCACAGCAACATCTTTCTTCCTCCTGAGCCACAGGCCAAGTGAGCTGGCTTGAGCTGGTTGTTAGTTACAGTGGCTTGGTTACCAGGGTTCCATATTCTGTTCCATTGTGAGGGAGGCAGGGTCACCTTTCAGGGCCCAATGACCAAAGATCCTTGCTCACAGAAGACCTCACCAAAGACATACTGGAGGCTGAATCTCTCCTCCAATCTCACAATATACATGTGGATGTAGTAAACACCACACCTTATTTGTCCATTCCCAGTGTCTTCCACTAGGCCCAACTACCAGTCTGGTCTCAGGCTCAAGGAGCCTTTCTTAGGTAAGATCAAAACTTAAGGGTCAATCTTGCCCTCATCCTTTACAAAACATTTGCTTCACAGTGCCTTCTCTGCCTGCATTTTGCCCCTTGTCGAATTGTTTTTTTTTGTTTTTGCTAGTCTTGGGACTTGACCTCAGCGTGTGAACATTGTTCTTGGGCTTTCTTTAGGCTTTAGCTGTCCCACCGAGCCACAGCACCACTTGCAGCATTTTCTATGTATGTATTAATGAGGAATCAAACCTCAGTCTTTTTGCGTGGTAGCCAAGGACTCTACCACTAGGTCAAACACACAGGGCATCTTGCACATATTTTTGACGTCAATCTACTAGGATATTATTAGGTTTCTGTATCCTAATCAATTTTTTCCTGATGATTAGCTTTGCTGTCATGTGTAAAAAATGCAAGAGGGAAAAACACAGAAGAATTAGTGAAATTTAAAAAAAAGCATTACACACATAGATAAGTGTTCATTCTTTGTAGGAGAAAGGTTATTTTGATATGATGATGATGACTTTATAATTACTATGTCAGGGTTGAGAGTTTGGCATAGTGGTAGAGTGCTTGCCTAGCATCCATGAAGATCTGGGTTTGATTGCTCAGTATCACATAGATAGAAAATCTAGACGTGGCACTGTGGCTCAAGTGGCAGAGGGCTAGACTTGAGAAAACCCGAGGACAGTGCTCAGGCCCTGAATTCCAGCCCCAAGACTGGCAAAAAGATAATAGAAAATAAAAATGCTTTTTAAGAGCTAATTCACTCACAGCATTGGCTTCTGAAATCTTCGCTTCTGCATCTTGTGAAATACCCCTTTCCCTCAACGTAGACAAGAAAAACAGATCCATCCTATGGTCCACTGTGAGGCCACTGGTTGGGCTAAGAGCTAGTCGTGCAGCAACACATAAGTTTTATTCTAATATTTTCCAAACTTTGTACTCAAATATGCTACCTACTTACCAACTTAGGTCAGTTATCCTTATGCTATACCTTTTCTTCATTACTACAATATTCTTACACTCCTACGTTAATCCTCTTGTGCCTCCCCTGACCTCTCTCATGCTTTTTTTCTATCTCTGGACCTCTGCTCGTCTTTCAACCCTTATACTGCACGGATCTACACTTGATGGCTGTTGAGTAATATTGTATATGTAGGTGGTTAATTATTCTCTAGGCTCAGAGGGACTTAAAGACAATAGAGATTGGATTGAGAGGCCTATTGTTTTGGGTATAAATCGCTTATCAGTGGTTGTATTAGACTGGTCTGTAAGTGCACAAAAAGAAAGAGTGATAATACCAATCAAAACTTGTGAACATCTAGTGTCTGGCAGCTACAGAGGTCTAGGTTGGTTATATGTGAAAAACTATAATCGTATTTAGTAGTAATCTTGCTCCCATTTTCAAATGGGCAGAACAAGAAACTCAAGAAAAATGTCAAATCAAGAAACAACATCCCCCACCCAATGTAAACAGACAATGGAACAGTCACTGGCAAACCTAGAGGAGAGTCTTCCAAGTGCTACACAAATGCAATTGATAAACATCATTAATGAAAAATGTGAAAATATAAAGAAAGAGATAATGGAGGAAGCCATAGCTGAACAAGAGGCAAGCACAAACAAGGTGATAAGTGAAAAAGAAGAAGCCATAAAGGAGGCCATAACAAAGGTTTTTCAAAGAAAGATGGATGAATTCATAGAATCCACAAATATAAACGTGACTAAACTCCAGCAAATGTCCAAAGAAAATAAAGCTACTGAGCTAACCACTCAAAAGGAAATCAAGGAGATAAAGAAATCCATACATGATCTAAAACAAGAGATGCAAGGCATCAAAAGTGAGCAATTAGAAGCAAGGGCGATGAATAATAAAGTAGATAGCTTTGATAGCAGGTTAGACAATGCAGAGGAGAGAATTTCCGGGGCTGAAGATAATTTAGTTATTATAGAGAAAGAACAGAAAATGAGTCCATCCAAATCGAGGAAAATTGAGAGAGCGCTTCAGGAGGTCCAAGATACAATTAGGAATCCTAATTTAAGGCTAGTTGGTATTGAGGAGGGCGTGGAGAAAGAGGTCAATGGTATTGGAAATATACTTCAGGGAATCATCTCAGAGAATTTCCCAAATATCCAGAAGGGCAGGCCCATCCAGATACGAGAAGCTTTCAGAACCCCAAACAGACCTGACCAGAAAAGAACATCCCACCGCCACATTGTGATCCGAACTGGATGAATAGAAACAAAAGGAAAGATCCTAAAGGCAGCCAGGGAAAAGGGATCAGTAACCTATAAAGGCAAACCAATCAGAATAACCCCAGATTTCTCAGCAGAGACCATGCAAGCACGAAGTGACTGGAAGCATATATGTCATGCCCTTAAATCAAATAACTACCAACCAAGAGTATTGTAGCCAGCTAAGCTCTCATTCATAACTGAAGGAACAATAAAAACATTCCATTCCAGGCAAAAGCTGCAACAATATGTCGAAACAAAACCAAAACTACAGAGAATTCTCAAAGATACTCTATACATAGAAAACCAAAGTAAATGCAATATAGGGAAAGAAATGGCACCTAAACAGCATACCATCTAAGGACCACGAGAACTGTCAAGACACAGGCCCTACTAAAAGCTTTTAAATATGGTAGGAACTAATAAATATCTCTCAATCCTAACTCTCAATATCAATGGACTTAAGTCTCCAATTAAACGGCTTAGGCTGTCTAGTTGGATCAAAAAGCAAGAGCCATCGTTCTGCTGTCTTCAAGAGACACATCTCACCCCAAAACAATCATCTTTTGAAAGTGAGAGGTTGGAATAAAGTCTATCAAGCTAACTGCCCCCATAAACAGGCTGGAGTTGCCATCCTCATATCAGATACAATAGACTTCAAAATAAAATTAGTAAGAAAAGACAAAGAAGTTGACTACATACTACTAAAGGGATCTTTCCTCCAGGAAGACATAACGATTTATATTTGAAATATCACTGTTGACAAAATCTAACACATATTTGCTTAGTGTTTGCTTTTGATTTCCCAAGAAGTTCAGTACAAGCTAACATGTGTGGCATATATCGACTGGGAGAAATGATTCAGAATATGTGACTCATTTGAACAGGAGTCAGTGAAAAGATACAGAAGCAGGATACCCATATTGTGATAATTTGTATCTTTTGCATATTTTGTGATTGTTATTAATTCCATTTGTAGTGTACATTTCTAGGTAAAAACTTTTAAAATGTTTCCAAACAATTTGATATTTCAACAGCAAAAAAAGACATTTATATGCCTGATAAAATTCACAGAATCCAAATTTTTCCATATTATTTTTTGTTTTTTGTTTTTTGTTTTTTGGTGGGTCATAGATCTTGAACTCAGCCTGGGCACTATCCCTGAGCTCTTCAGCTCCAGGCTACCACCTTACCCTGGAGCCAAGCCCCACTTCCCATTTTCTAAAGGTAAATTGGAGATAAGAGTCTCACGTCTTTTTGTGCCAGGATGGCTTTAAACCTTGATCCTCAGATCTCAGCCTCCTGAGTAGCTAGCATTATAAAAGTGAGCCACCACCCCATCGTGCTCAGCTTTCTGTTTTTTTTAAACAAGCCCTTTGGCTGGAACTCGGTCTGAGCACTGTCCTTCAGCTTTCCTCAAGCCTAGTGATCTACTTGAGCCACAGCACTACTTCTGGTTTTTCTGTGTATGTGGTACTGCGGAACTGAACCTTCATCTTCATACAAGCACTCTACAACTATGCCAAACTCCCAGCCCCTCCACATTAGTTTTTATGATAGATCTTTCCATGCATCTAGGATGGCTAGAAATCCTTCTTGAGTTTCCCAAGATCAAGGAGTATAGGTGTGTCCCATCCTGTGTGGCTACATAACCATTATTTAGGGTACAGTTCTCCCTTCATTCTACCCATCTAGAGCAATTTTCATCTTCCATGTATAATCATTAAACATTCAGCTCCTGTTCCTCTCTACTCCATTCTCTGGAACCATCGTGCTTTTTGGCTCTAAGGGTTTGTTGATCCTTGGAAGCTCTGGAAGGGAAAACATACCCTAGCTCTTCCTTTATGACTGCTGTATTTTTAGTTTACTGTAATCAAGATTCATCTGTAAAATATAGTAAAATGTTCTTCCTTTTCAATGCATTGTTTTGCATACTTCTATCTTTTGATTATTATTAATAGTTGTGAATGGATTCTCCACATATTTGTTCTAGTCTCTGCTTTCTCTTCCGTTAGGTACAAATCTAGAAATAGAAGTGTTGGACCATATTTCTATGTAATTCTATATTTACTACTTTTTTAGCACTCTCCACGCAATTTTTGATTGTTTTATATTCCTTGCAGAACTATTCCAAAGTTCTACTTCTTCTCACTACCTTCCCAGTAATAGTTAGACTTTGAAAGTTGTTTTTTTGTATGCGTGTCTGTGTGTGTGTGTGTGTGTGTGTGTGTGTTTGTGTGTGTGTATGTGGATCATTTTGTTTAAAACTATATTTATATTAACATATTTAAAGTAATGATTTCATTGTAATTTTAATTTTTCTCATGACTGTTATATTGAACTTCTTTCTACATTTTGAACTACTATTTCTATATATTCTTTTTAGAAAACCTCTCCCATCTCCAATTTTTTTCCCTTTTTTTGTGGGGTAGTGGGGAAAGTCATGGGGCTTGGACCTTGGGCCGTGAGCTCTTTAGTTTAAGGCTATTGTCCTACCCTGAGTATTGCCCCTCAGTTCTTCTGCTCACAGCTCCCTACCCCTCTTCCCATTATATACAGAACAAAGGTCATCCTCAGTCTTTTTGAAAAAGTAAAACATACAGTAAATTTGTAGTATAAAACAGCAAGAAATAAATTTCTTGCCAGGTGCAGTGACTTCTACCTGTAATCCTAGCTACTCAGATATCAGGCTGATATCTAAAGATTTGGTTCAATGCCAGCCTGGGCATTAGAAAGTCTATGAGACTCTCATCTACAGTTAACCACTAGAATATGGGAAATGGCACTTTGGCTTCATAGGTAGGGTGATAGCCTTGAGTTGAAGAGCTGAGGAACAGTGCCCAGGCCCAGAGTTCAAGCCTTACAAATCCCCCAGCCAAAAAAAAGAAAAAAAGTTTCTTCCCCAAGTGACTATTATGCCAGACATAGAACATTAACATCTGAGTGTGCTTCACAGTATTATTACTTGATACCCTAAGATTTTGCAATATTCTCACAGTACCAGCATATGTCATCATATAATGTAGTTCCTCTTCAATGGAATAATTCCATTTATAACCTAAATCTACTCCCCCGACTTATTTTTGTAGATACCACAATTGCTCTACCATGATATGCCACAAGCCATTAAACATTTTATGGTGGGTAATTGGAAAGGAGTCTCATGGAATTTTGTGCCAGGCTGGCTTTGAGCCATGGTCCTCAGATCTCAGTCTCCTGAGTAGCTAGGATGAGAGGCTTGAGCCACCAAAACCTGGCTTGCCTTTTTATTTTTTTGTGGGTCTTGGGACTTGAACTCTGGGCCTAGGCACCATCCTTAAGCTTTTCAGGACAATATTTCATGTAAGTCTAAACATTTAAGTAAAGGAATAAAATTCCAACAAAAAAAGAATAAAATTCCAGACATGGTGTGTTTATAACTCAGTGCTAATTACTTGATGAAAATGTGCCATTCCAGAAGCTGGTGTCATTTGATGATGTAGCTGTGTATTTCAGCTGGGAGGAGTGGCAGCATCTGGACAATGCTCAGAGGACCCTGTACAGAGATGTAATGCTGGAGACCTACAGCAACCTGGTGTCCTTAGGTGAGCAAAAGTCAAATTCACTTGCAAGGCCAAGTGCCTTGTTATTTTGCAGATACGTGAATGTTTATCAAACTTTCAATACTATTTAAATGAAAGATTCCAGGCCCTGAGAAGTATCATTACTTTCTAAAGAAAACCTAAGGTAATTTTGTACTCATTCTTCAGGATACCTTCAGGATACTTTGATAACAGTTCTAAATTATGTTTCCTCTAATGGAGACGACATTCCAAACTTACACAGTAATTGTAAGTGGATAAACAATCCAGAATAGAATATATATCATTATTGGAAATAGGATCTACAAATCACTAAACAGTGAGTTTATAATGGAAACCTGGCACTAGGTGCAAAGTTTCATGCCAGTAATCTTAAAATATTCAGGAGGAAGAAATCTAAGAATTCTAATTTGCAGCCAGCAATGGCATAAAAATTGCCATGAAACTCTATAACTCCAAGTAACCCCTCAAAAATGTTAGTGGAGTGTCAAGAGTTTGACTTTGTGGTTGAGTGCTTGCCTAGCATGCATGAAGACCTATGCATGTAAGTGGAGCTGGGACTCAAACTGGTATTTTTCTAGCCTTGAGCAAGACAGCTAAGTTTATGCCATACAAAATGAATCCAGAGCTGGGGAAAAGTCAACCATGGAGCCAGTGAGAAATGAGAAAAAAGATTTAATAGATAACGTGTGAGTAGGATGTCTGCGAACTTACAGCAATGATGACACAGCATAAGCAATAATTCTCTACTGTTTCTAATTTACAGGGCCCTGTTTTCCCAAACCTGTATTAATTGACAAGCTAGAGCACTGTGCAGAACTCTGGATAGGGAATTCCTCTGACAAGAATATCACAGGTGAGTGAATGCATCTTCATATTGATGTTGGAGCCTGAGCCCCATTGGTAAGTTCATGTTGTGATGTACTGAGCAATAATATTCTTAGTTACCCTAAATCCTGTGTGGAACCTATGGAATTCTTTGTGAATGAATCAAGAATCATTTTCTTTTCCCAATCCTATGCTTGTTCTCAGGGCCTGAGCATGGTCCTTGGGTTTTCTCAAGGCTAGCTCTCTACTTCTTGAGTCATAGCACCACTTCTGGCTTTTTCTTTGTATGTAGTACCAAGGAACTGAACCAGGTCTTTGTGCATGCTAGCCCAAACCCCTGGCACCAAGAGTCATAGGGTGATATAATGAATTCTATGTGGCAGTAGAGTTAAAGTTAGATTTCTCTGTAGAAATCACTGTGAAACAAAATAAAATGAGAAAGCCATGAGCCCATGGCTCATGCCTGTAATCCTAGCTACTTAGGAGGCTGAGATCTGAGGATCAAGGTTCAAAGACTGACCTTTCACAAAAACACCTTAGACTCTTGTCTCCAATGAACCAATAGAAAATGAGAAGTGGGTTTGAGGCTAAAGACATAGGGCAGTAGCCTTGAGCTGAAGAGCTCAGGAAGAACAGCCAGGTCTAGAATTCAAGTCCCATGACTGCAAAACAAGAAAGAAAGAAAGAAAGAAAGAAAGAAAGAAAGAAAGAAAGAAAGAAAGAAAGAAAGAAAGAAAGACAGAAGAAAGAGGGAAGAAAGAGGGAAGAAAGAGGGAAGGAAGGAAAGGAAGAAAGAAAGAAAGAAAGAAAGAAAGAAAGAATGATATTTCCTATCTTCAAAACTAAGACTATAAATGATTGAGCAAACAAGGAATAAGTCAGAGCATTATTCTCTGATAAGAATAATATCTTTTTGCTGGTAGGAAGAGACTGGTATTCAGAACCAGACCTTTCCACCAGAAATTGAGCCTAGTGGTAGAGTGCTTGCCTAGCATGCACAAAGACACAGGTTTGATTCCTTATTACCACATACATAGAAAAAGCCAGAAGTAATGACTTCATTGGTAGGGTTCTAGTCTGGAGAAAACACAAGGACAGTGGTTAGGTCCTAAGTTCAAACCCAGGAATGGAAGGAAAAAAAACAACAGTTTCAATCAACATAAGAAAATTAACTAGACAATGAGCTGGAGATTTTCTGGTCTTCTACGGTTCTGAGGGACAGGAGTGTTAGAAAAGGAAATTTTATAAGACTTCAAATGGAAAGATACAAATTTCAAAATTCCCACAAATACCTAAATTGAGACTTTAGTGAGAAGTTGTAACTGAAGGGATATATGTGTAAGTCCTTACTCTCAAGAATCGTTCTTGCTTGGATCAAAGGCAAACAGACATATAAACCAAACTTGTGGCCGCTGAATCTAGAAAAAATTCGTGTTCCTCACTTAATGGATAATAAGCAAACAGCATTAAAACTGGGTAAGGTAATCGTATCTGCTACTCAGGACCTGAGACTCTTATCTGTATTTAACTCTAGAAAACAGAAAGTGGGGCTGTAGCTCAAGGATAGGGGTTATAGTCTTCTGCTGAACTGTTCAGGGACAGGGCCGAGGCCTATGAACTACAAAAAAGAAAAGAAAACAAAAGAAAAGAAAAGAAAGTTTTAAAAAGATGCAAAACAGCACAATATTTAGATTATTTCTCAAAAATAAAAGAAAGGCAGCTATTCCTCAATGTATAAACAAAACAGTATTTGAAAAAAAACAGCTGCAGGTATATTATAGGTAGTACTCAGCTTAAAACTGTAGCAATACATAGTTGGGTAATTTCAATAAATATTTCCTGTGATATAAAAAGAGAACTAAAACACAGAAAAACATTACTGGTCATTGTAAAATATCATTTTCTTAATATGTTAGGGAGAAAAGCATATATTTCTCACAAATCAATTTCCACTTTTATATTTTAAAACATCTAACACTTAGCATGGGAAAGTAAAGTCATTACCTTTACAGTAAGGAATATTTGTATCTCATGTATATTTGTGTCTTTTTTGTATGACTCATTTTAGATGTCCAGGTAATGGAAAATGTGTTCAAGACCTGCCAGGAAAGTCCACATGAATGTCTTTGTGAAGTAGCAGTTGCAAGTAGTATCGAAGTTTAGGAAAACGTGAGATTAGCAACAACTTTAAATTTGAGCTCTACACATAATCCAGAGCTGATTAGTAATAACGGTAACAACTTAGGGGTGAGGACTGAGGAGTTCATTAAGTGTCAGAACATGCTTCTGTCTCCTAAGCCTGATGAGATGCATGCTGCATATAGATCTCGTATGTCTCCTGTTCTTAAAAAATCCATCGGATATTCAGAGCATTTTATTCATGATTGTGACAGTCCAAAAGATCTGCAGTATCATAATTCTGTTCTCCCTGCCCAAGAAATTCTTCAGGGAGGGAGGAAAACTGCTAACTGTACTGTGTGATGAAAAATATTGTACTTAACACCGACCATCACTACACATCCGAAAATGTACACAGGAGAGACTCCTCATACATGTAGTAAATGTGAGAAATCTTTCTGTAATGAAATACGCCTTACAATACCTCAGAGAAAATATCCTGAGATATGTGATGCGTACATCAATTGTGAAAATTAATTTCTGAGAAGTTAGACCTGACGCTCCAACCTCGATCTCCAAGAGAAGACAAACCTCATGAATATGAGGAACGTAATAAAATTTCTGCCCAGAATTCAGCTCTCAGCACACATCAGAGATCTCACACAGAAGAGAAATCTTATGAATGGGATAAATGTGGGAAGACTTTTAGACTGAAATCATACCTCACTTTGCACCAGAGAAGACACACAGAGGAGAAACCTTATGAATGTAACAAATGTGAAAAGTCTTTCACCCAGAAGATACACCTTCGAGTTCATCAAATAACACACACAGGAGAGAAATCTTATAAGTGTAATGAATGTGGAAAGTCTTTCCAAGGGAAGGGAAAACTTCATGTTCATCAGAGAATACACACAGGAGTGAAACCTTATGAATGTAACCAATGTGTAAAGTCTTTCAGACAGAAATCTTCCCTCAAATTGCATCAAAGAACACACACAGGAGAGAAACCTTATGTGTGCAACAAATGTGGAAAGACCTTCAAGTGGAAGTCATATCTTGATGGGCATAATAGAACACACACAGGAGAGAAAACTTATGCATGTAGTGAATGCGGAAAGTCTTTCAAATGGAAGGTAAAACTCCATGTTCATCAGAGAATATACTCAGGAGAAACACCTTATGAGTGTAACATATGTGGAAAGTCCTTCATATAGAAGCCAAACCTCAACATGCATAAGACAATTCAAACAGGAGAAAAACCTTATGAATGTAACCGATGTGGAATGTCTTTCAAATGGAAGTCTTCCCTCAAATTGCATCAGAGAACACACACAGGAGAGAAACTGTACGAGTGCATCAAATGTGGTAAGACCTTCAGATGGAAGTCACATTACAGGAGGCATAACAGAATTCACACATATTAGAAACCTTAGGAATATAACCAAAGTTGAAAGTCTTTCGTGCAGTATTCACCCTTCAGGAAGCGTAAGAGAGTTCACACATATGAGAAGCCTTAGCAGTGTAATAAATAGGAAAGACTTTTTAGTCTGTGGAAGAAAACTCAGCTTGTGTCACAGAACCAACACAAGATCAAACCCTTAATGAATGTAGCAAATGTTCAGTCTTTTCCCCAGAAGGCACAAGTCAAGATTTATCACTAAACACCCACAGGATAGAATCCTATGAATAAAATGAAAGGGAAATTTTTTTGAAGAACTCATAGTTGAGTTTGCATGATACCACACAGACACAGGATAAAAATCGTATGAATATAAGAATATGAAAAATCCATCATGAACGCATGACTAAGTATAAAATGCATATAGGAGAAAAAAACCCTTATGAATATTACAAATGTGGAAAGTGTTTGACCTGGAAGGCATACTTCTGTGTTCATCACAAACCTGATTCCCATAGAAGAAAAAGAAAACTAATGAATAGAACAAATGTGCAATGACTTTTAATCAGAAGTCAGTCTTCAGTACATTTCAGAACATACACAATAGAGAAATTCTGAGTAATGAAAAACATTTAGCTATATATAGAATCTCTGTATATGGGAGCATTAGGGTAAGTCTTCTAAACAAAGTCAACCTTCAGCAAGCATTAAGAGCACTCACAGAAGAAAATAATAGCATGTAGGAAAACCTTTGTCAGAAAACCTCTAAAAGCTGACTGTGTGGCTTAGTGGTAGAGTGCTAACCTATCAAGGATGAAGGCCTGGGTTAGATTCCTCAATACTACGTGAAAAGAGCAAGCCAGAAGCAGCACAGTGGTTCAAATGGGTAAAGTGCTAACCTTGAGCAAAAGTAGCTCAGGCCCTGAGTTCAAGCCTAAGGATTGGAGAGAGAGAGAGAGAGAGAGAGAGAGGAGAGAGTGAGAGAGATAGAGAGAGAGAGAGAGAGAGAGAGAGAGAGAGAGAGAGAGAGACAGAGAGACAGAGAGAAGAGAGAGAGAGAGAGAGAGAGAGAGAGGAAGAGAGAGAGAAGAGGAGGAGAGAGAGAGAGAGAGAGAGAGAGAGAGAGAAACAGAACTTCTAAATTTTACAGAGATAGAGAAGAGAGAGAGAAGGAGACAGAAGAAACTAATTTCTAAACTTACAGTCTTTCTATTTCCTTACAAATTCGTCTATGTCATTCTTTCTGACAGAAGCACAGAATTCCACTGTGTCAAAATAACATATTTCATCTACTCATCAACTGATGGGCATCTGGGTTGGTTCCATACCTTTGCTATAGTAAATAATGCTGTGATAAATGTTATTGTTCTAGTGAATTTAGTATGTCCTATCTGTACGATTGGCAAGTAGTGAAATTGCTGGATCACAGAGGAGCTCTATGTTTGAGTCTTTTTGGGATACTGCCATAGTGCTTTCCATAGTGGTTGAACGAGTTTGCAATCCCACCAGCAGTGTAGTAGTGATCCCTCCTGGCCAACATCCCCTCCAGCATACGTTATTAGATTTCTGGATCTTGGCCATTCTAACTGGAGTGGGGAGGAAAAGGGGAAAGAGGAACTGAAACTTTCTCTCCTTACAGATGACATGATTCTGTATTTAAAGAACCCTATAGACTCTACCCCGAAGGTCCTTCAGCTGATATAAAACTTTGGTAGGTAGCAGGGTATAAAATTAACCCTCAATGTCAACTGCCTTCCTATATGCCAACAAATGAGAGGAATGAGGCAAGAATCAGGATAGCAACTCATTTTGCTATCAAAGAAAATAAAATACCTAGGAATTCACTTAGAATGTAAAGCACCTTTTTGATGGAACTATAAACCCTGGAGAAGGAAATTAACGCAGAACTGAGGAAATGCAAAAAGCCTATGCTCCTGCTTTGGAAGAAGTAATATTGTAAAAATGGCAATCTTGATAAGGACTATCTGCAAATTCAGTGCAATATTCATCAATATCCCAATGTCATTCTTTCAAGAAACAGAAGAGGAAATCCAAAATTTCACTTGGAATAATAAAAGACCCCTTATAGTCTGTCTTCTTGCATGATACATAATGTTTAATCTCACCTTCTCCACCAAAAAATCTCACCTTTCTCATTGAGACATAGGTGGCCCTGTTTACTAGGCAGCAAAGACTCAAAGGCGCAGTTTCAGGTGTCACCACTGCCTCTTGTTACTGGGTAGATCAAACTCTGTCATCGATTCTGAGGTCTGCTCTGGGAGTCTTGGTCACAAGTTGTTCTGTGGCATCTGCTGCCAGCCTGTGCCTATTTGCTTCCTTTTCCTCCAGCAGCCTACAACAGGCAATGAAGTTCAGGCGCTTGATGCTCTCCTTCATAGCAGGGCAGGATGAGCCCAACCCTCCCTCATCTTCCTCTTCCAATTTTTGGGAAAAAATGTGCTGGCAGAAGCCTCAGGTGTGGGGCATGGCTGATCCACACTTTTTAATCCAGACTGGTCAGGAGGCTGAGATCTGAGTATGGAAGTTCCAAGTCACCTAGAACAGGAAAGTCTGATAGATTCTACACTACCAAAAATAAAAACAGCTGGGAATGGAGTTTGGGCTCAAGTGGTAAGGGGCTAGTCTTGAGTACAAATGCTTAGTGCCCAGGCCCTGAGTTCAGGCTCTAGCACTGCCAACAACCTCACTTTAGTGAGATTTTAGCTTTATCCATGTAGGCACATCTCACTGGAATCTTTGCTGGTAGAGATAGTCTTCATAATTTAGTCTCAAGGTAAAGGTCCTCCTGGGGTAATACACAAAAGGTGTCATGGAGAGAGGAGCCCCACTTGCTCCAGGTTTGAAGATGGCATAGGTCAAGCCAGCATGGAGTTGGCACATCAGTCTTTTTCCTAGCACCACCTACCAGTGAATGTCAAATGACATTGATTGTTGTGGGATTGTGTGATTGAAGTGCCCCATTAAGGGCAGTGTTAGCACATCCAAACTTGGATACCAGGAATGCTGAAATCTCAAAGCTAAGATTTCTGTTGGCTACAGAAATGCCGGTGTGTCTGTTATTCACTAAAAGTTCAGGTGCAAAGATTCTGAAGGTTGATGCCATGTGTTTATTCCATTTAGTAAAATTATTTTAATGCACTGTATAAGTTAAAACATTTGATAAGAGTCAGGGGTAGTGAAAACATTGTTCTTGAATTCAGGTGTCTGGCAGGGTAATGGGGGGGGTGTTGGTGGCTGGGAGTATGAAGCTGGAGCTGCTATCAAACCATGGATCATTTTCCTCTTTGTCTGGGAGAAATGACTCCAAAGATGAAATTTGAATGGTGAGGAAAAAATGATGATGATGTACTCAGGAAATTTCTCCTAAACAAATGCTCATGTGGAAGTGGGATGGGGGCTGGGCATATCTGAGGCAGAGCTTAAGGGGGCTTTTCGTGGCGTTGAGAACGTTCCTTGCGACTTCAGGCATGCAGCAGTTTGTTTCAGATGGCCATTGTGAGATGGATGGAATAAGACTGGAGACAAGATGAATGCTGGGATCCTTCAATGCTCTTGCATGAGTGGCTGTTGGCTCACCTGAAAGAACTAATTATGTCTAAAAAAGAAATCAGGAATTTGTTTTGATTAGATAATACCTGTAATCCGAGGCATAGTCAGGATCCTGATCTTAGTATTGTGGTTTAAAAGCAACCCAGCAAAGGGAAGAATGCATGAGACTCTTACTCCCAGTTTAGAGCAAGAACAAAGATTGAAGTAGAACTGTGGGTCAAGAGCTAGAGTGCTACCTTGAGCAAAGAAAAGCTAAGAAAAAGCTCCAGGTCTTGAGTTCAAGGCCAGGAATGAAAGAAGGAAGGTAAAAAAAGGGAAGTATGTGAGGAAGGGAAATATATAAATGAAAGAGAGAAGGAACTAGAAATTTAAAACTAGAGAATATTTAAAAGTCATCAGTCCTTCTAAGAAAAGTGTTGGAGTATGGGTTCTATATGTGGTGAACTGGAAGTCCAGCAGTGACTTGTTAACCAAAGAGTCACCATGATGAGCAAAGGATAGAAATCTGCATGAGCCTCTTAGCGGATGGAGTCACAGAAGAGAAGCTCAGCTCCCATCCCATAGTTAGAAGTATATAGAGATGGGGAAGTTGTCATCACCTTGATGTCATTGTGTCCATGGAGACTGGAAGCCATGGCTCTGTGAAAGCACAATGTTCTGGTTACTGAGCTGAGAGGCTGAGGAGAGCCAAGTCCTGGCCATGAAGAAATCAGGGTGGCAGCAGAGCAACTCTGCTGCAGTGTGTGCCTGCTTGGCTGTTCTTATTCTGTGGTGGATCAGGCCGGAGCGGGTGACAGTAACTGTTTTGTGGTCACAAGGCCTTCACCAAGAGCTTCCTCTGGGATCCTCATAAGCTACAGGATGGCGGGTGGTGGGATGTGTGTGGGGTGGAAGTGACAGAGGGATGGACGCATGGCAAGGTGGGTGAAGAGATGAGAGGAATGATGAGAGCCCAGTTCATTGGTTTCCAAGGTTAATGGGTGGGAGGTAGAGAGGCATGATGGAGGAAAGATGGAGGCAGGGGAAGGTGGTGATAGAGTGAGGCCATCTGTAGTGCCAGCCTGGCCATCATCTGAAGCCCATAGTCAGCTTCCTGATCCCTCACTTTGTCCTGCTCCTTGTGGAGGGAATGTCACGTGTACCCAGAGCTAGGGGTGGGGCAATGTTAGTAGCACCTGGAGAACCATTGGCCTCTACCTGGGTGAGGGGTGGTTATGGCTCCCACGCTGGGTGGCCTGATAGCTATGGAACAGATCTCTCCTTAGCTACCACAGTCAGTGGCTGCTCTCCATCTAGGGTTAGGGCAACTGCTCAGCCATCAGGACACCCCATGCCAGGACAGAGGCCTACAATTCAGATGGCAGCACAGGGGTGAAGATGATCTCACCGTAGCCCTACTTACATGGCTGTCCCTGCATGCAGGACAGGATGAGCTGGGGGAAGATATTCTCTGTGTTTTTCCACAGCCTATCCCGGCCTCTTCTTGTGTCTGATTAGACCCAGAGAATACCAGGTTCCCTCTCATAGTCCTGGTTCTTTTTCTTTTACAGTCATGAGGCTTGAACTCAGGTCCTGGGTACTGTCCCTGAGCTCTTTTGCTCAAGGTTGATGCTCTACCATTTGAACCATAGTGCCATTTCCAGCTTTTCCTTTTCATGTGGATCTCTGATATCTCCAGTGCTGTGCCTGCAGGGAGCCACTCACCCCACAGACAGAGCCACCTCTGCCGTGACTTTGACTGCCCACAACCCTCACACCCACTCCTTGCACACCCCTCGACTCCAGTTTTAGCTCCTCTTGGACTGGGTGTCCAGCCTACCCCTTCCTACACTCACTAAGGGTCTACAATTGTCTTCCCAGGGTCCTTTCTTCTGCCAGCCAGAGTACAGACTGTGCACATCTTGACGATCACAGAGCTCAAAGCCAAAGGCTGAGATGCAGAAGGGGGTGACCCAGTAGCTGCACAGGGCCCATGGATCATCCTGTGCATCCCCCAGCCTGTGACTTCCCCCACCCCCTTGGCAGGGAAGCTCCATGCCCACATCCTGATACCTGGTCCCCTCCAATTCCATTCTCATTTGGATTTTGCACTGTCTACCATCAGGATCTAAAATTCTATTCATCACTTTATGTCCTTATCACTGATTTGCTACTTTGGCAGGATCTCCCCGTGCCTGGAGAGTGGGCATGTCATGTACTCTCTGTGGAGAAGTTGCCCCAGGAGAAGAAATATGCACTTCATGTGAAGGTTGGACAGGGCACGAGGGCTCCTTAGGATCAGAAGCCACAGGAGGGGTGCAGATGGGGGAATGCTAGTGGCCCCAGGCGACAGTGGGAGTTAGGGCACAGTTGGTTCCTTCTGCAGGGTTGACACCGCTTTACAAACCCAACAGAATGAGGTTCACATTACAGATGTCAGAGACAGTGCAGATTGCCAATGGGCGCAGGGGTCACTGTCACCCCCAGATGCTGGCTGCATGCTGGGAGTCACGCAGAGATGGTTTCAAGATCAGATAATGAGGATGTTGCAGGGTGTAACCATTCTTTTCAGATGGCTCTCTACCTCTCTTGAGCTTCATCTCTATCTTTGGCTTTTTCTTGGCAGTTAACTGGACATGAGAGTTTCATGGACTTTCCTTTTTGGACTTGCTTCAAACAGAAGCTATGCACAGTTTTCAAACCATACCCTACTGAAGAAGGGAAGCTTGATCTGGTGCTTAACTGGGTTGCACTTTGGCTCCGTTTGCTATGAATCACAGGAGGGGGCTCATCATTTGTAGACTAAGATCTCATGACCTTCAAAGCCAAATGCTACCTGAAAGTTCAGGGTCCCAGCCTATGGGTTGGGCCTGGGTGAATACATTCTCTGTTATGCTGGGTCATCAACCCATGTTTTAAGCTGGAAGTAGGCAGTGCCACATTTGATAAGAACATCTGCCAGAGATTGTCACCTCATGAAAGCAGATTCTAAATTTGTATTCCATTTCCTGTGGTGGAGAAACCCCTCCAAGTTAGACAGGCTCACATCCCCCTGCAGGTCACACTCCTAATGCACCCTTGAGTGTCCTCATGGTATTGGGATCTAAGTTTGTAGAGAATGCTGGTTTAGTCCATGAATTAGCTGGACATGTGATGACAAACGTGTTGTGGATTAATATGAGAACAATTTAAGAAGCCCTGGAGGAGCATCAACCTGACCCTCTGTGGTGCTATAAATCTGATAGGATGTTCCAGATTGAGAAAAAATCACATGGCTTTGTGTTTGGCATCCAGACAAGTGAGTGCATGTCTTAGCTGTCAGCCAATACAGAGGAGGACATGAATAAGTGGGTGGAAAGCATCTGTCAGACCCCTGTCTGGGGGCAGGTGGAGAGAACATAGGAAGGTAGATACCATGGCTGTGGTGGGGCCAAAAAAAGGGTAAAAGAGGCAAAGGAACCAGGTACTGGTAGCTCAAGACTGTCCTCCTAGCTACTCAGGAGTTTGAGATCTGAGGATCACAATTCAAAGCCAGCCCAGGACAGAAACTCCATGAGACTATGATCTGCAATAAACTACTGAATGCAAGAAGCTCAAGCTCAGTGACAGCATCCAGGCCTAGCGTTCAAAACCCAGGACCGGCAGAAAAAAGTATCAAAGGACAAGAAGCTGGCCAAAAGTTAGATGAACTCTATCTTGACAAACAATACAATGGTATGTTGCATTCAGAAGACTTGCACTAAATCTGGAAATGCTTGAGACTTATCTATGTATGTTTCCTGTTTGTCTAAATACATATGTTTATGCATTTATATATTAGTATAGAGAGACAGATCAATACATATGACTATACATATAAACATAGCCAGACACTTATGGGTGGGTGGTATACTGTGTGAGAGTTTGTGTTTGTGTTTTGTGGATGATGTAAATATGTTTAAAAAAATTTGATAAAATATAGAGAGTCATAAGCTCTTGAGGGAATCTGAAATGACAAGATTATTCACAGGCACGTTTATCCTTATGGATTCCTTAGCAAGTTTTAATTTTTTTCATTATTTTCTTTCTTTTTTTGAACCAGTGCTAAGGATTTCTCTCAGGGACCAGGTGCTGCCAATTACTAATTTTCTCAATGCTGGTACAAGAGGAACTGAGCCACAGTTCCACTTTTGCCTTATTTATTCGTGCTTAACTGAAGATAAAGATTTCTGTTGGGAACCAGAGTGGAATCAAACTGTACCTTGACTTGCATCAGATGATGGCTATATTGTCTTATTGCTTTCTGGCCCTATTCTATGTAAATGACCTGAGAATTACCATATGAATGTAACACCTGGAGGTTCCCTGGGAGAGGAGAAGGGAAGAAAGGGGAGTGGAAAATAAACGCGGCAGTCTCAGCAGTCTTTGCCTGGACTGCGGACATCCCGGACCCGGTGTGTCTGTCTCTCTTCTTTTTCTTCCTAGTCCTTGTCCCCTATTTCAGGAACCCCAATCTGCGAACCCTGGTTTGCTGCCGGTTGGCCCCGGCATCTGGCGCCCGAAGAGGGACCCTGAAAATCTGGGACGAAGGTGAAGGACCCCTCCCTGTGGTGAGTAACACATCGTAGGACTATTAAGAGAGTATAGTCAGGAGTAAAAATTATGGGTCAAGCTAATAGTCATGGATTATTTCTACCGATCTTAACAGGCCTATTTGAAGCCCACGGAACGTGGGTGGAAGAGGGGGTGCTTCAGAGCTTCCTACAGTTTCTCAAGGAGGCATGCCCGAGGTCTATAGAGGAGGAATTCCAAAAAGCCTGGCAGCAGATAGGAAAAAGAATTCAAGATTATTATGATGTATATGGCCCCGAAAAGACCCCAGTAGAGGCTACTACTGTATGGAATTTAGTAAGTAAATACATAGATCCTCTACATGAAGATGCTGAACTTAATCTTGAATTAAGGGAACTTTATGAGTTAAAGGACCCTTCTGAAGAACCTGAGGCTGAGCCATATGCCGCAGCCCAAGAGAGTCTAAGTGAGATCTTGCAAAGGGAACAACAACCAGTAGATATTGAGTATCAGAATTCAGGTCTGAATACCAAGGAGGAAAGTTATGATGAGTCATTGGAGGGCCGGGTGGCTACGATAGAGAAGAAGTTAGAAGAAATGCTACATCTTCTATCGAAAATGGGGACAGAGCAGAGAGCCCCCCCAGAAGTAGGAAAGAAATATGACCCTCAGGCCACTATGGTGTCTGATTCTAAACCTTACCCCTCACACCCACCGCCTCCGGCTGCAGCCTTACAGCCTCAATCCCTTTCTCAACCTTTAGGCAAGCCTAAAGGCCCTAGCAACAAGTCCCTTTTAACAGGCACTACAACCAGGCACAGTGCATCGCAATTAAACCTGACTCAGGCTGCTAGAGAGAAGGAAGGTATTTCAGGGCCTCGATGCTTCCCTAGTTTAGTTGATCATGATGAACAAGTATACCATCAACCTGTTCCTGTTAAACTATTACAGGATTTAAAAAATGCCTGCTCCCAATATGGGCCAACTGCCCCTTTTACTCAAGTAATATTGGAGGCCGCGTGTGCTGGTATTGCATGCCCAAATGACTGGAAGCGGCTTGCCAGAGCATGCCTTAGTGCAGGAGAGTACTTATTATGGGAGACAGAGTTCACTGCACAGTGTCGGGCTAAAATTGAAACAAATAGGTCTAAGAACCTGCCTTACACTTTTGATCAGTTGTTAGGAGAGGGAACCTATAAAAACACCGAAGATCAATTGGGTTATGCAAAGGAGGCCTATTTACAAATAAATGCTGCGGCGAGAGAGGCTTGGAAAAAGTTACGCAATTCCAATCATACAAAAAATCTAGTAGAAGTTAAACAGGGACCGAATGAACCTTATCTAGAATTTTTGTCTCGATTAATGGAGACTGCAGACTGCCTAGTACAAGATGAGAAAGCAAGGGAGAGTATAGTTAGACACATAGCCTATGAAAATGCCAACGCCGCCTGTCAGGCGGCTATCAGACCCCATGGGAATAAGGGAGGAATCACGGACTTTATTTCACTGTGTGCTGATATTGGACCCTCCCATGTACAAGGCCTTACTTTAGCCGCCGCTCCTCAAGGAAAGACTGTTAGTGAGTCTCTAAAATATAGAGGTCGGCGGCATTCTCGGGATGCTAGACCCCCAGGGCGTTGCTTTTCTTGTGGACAAATAGGACATTGGATGACGCAATGCCCACGCCAGGCCAGGCAAAAGAGAGAAAACTCACCTGGCACATGTCCACGCTGTGGTAAAGGGAAGCACTGGGCTAAAGATTGCAGGTCAGCAACAAATCGCAATGGCCGCCCGTATTTGGGAAACTGGAGAAGGGGCCAGCCCCTGGCCCCGCAAAACCATGGGGCAGTCCCTCCCTCTTCTCGGCCACAAGTGCATCTTCTAACAACCCCCCAAGATCAGTCTCCGGCCTCCTCCGTGCCACCCCAGGAAGTGCAGGATTGGACCTCTGTTCCTCCACCTGCTCAGTATTGACCCCAGAGATGGGGACACAAGCTCTCCCCACGGGGGTCTTCGGCCTCCTTCCCCCGGGAGTGGCTGGATTGCTGTTAGGGCGAAGTAGCTCAGCCCTTAAAGGGATACAGATTACACCTGGCAAAATTGACCAGGATTTTACTGGAGAAATCAAAGTTATGGCCTCTGCCCCGAAAAACGTGGTATCGATCCCAGCCGGTCAAAAATTAGCACAATTAATACTAGTGCCTTTACCTCCCGGGGAGACTGCTAATTCCCCATGTGGACAGAGAGGATTTAGATCTTCTGATATCTATTGGGTACAAAGCATAAAACAAGAGAGGCCTGAGATGACTATATTTATACAAGAAAAGCCCTTTAAAGGAATATTAGACACTGGAGCAGATGTGTCTGTGATATCTAAAAAACATTGGCCAGCCCAATGGCCCCTGACAACCTCTATGACTTCCCTACAGGGGGTTGGGCAAGCAACTGACCCACAGCAGAGCAGTGCGATCCTTGTTTGGAGAGATGAGGAAGGGCACTCTGGTCATTTTCAGCCATTTGTCTTGGATCATCTGCCAATTAATTTATGGGGTCGTGATATCATGGAAAAAATGGGAGTGTATATGTTTAGTCCTAGTGCTGCGGTCACTAAGCAGTTACTTGATCAAGGCCTCCTCCCCTTTAGGGGACTAGGCCGAGCAGCACAGGGGGAGCTAGAGCCACTCCAACCCCAGTCTCACCCTACGAGACAAGTATTGGGGTATCCCTTGACGGGAGCTGTCGTTTGCCCTCCCCCTCATGCTGATCCCATAAATTGGCTCTCTGAACAACCGGTATGGGTTGAACAGTGGCCACTTTCTCTAGAAAAGATCATTGCAGCTCAGCAGCTGGTACAGGAACAGCTGGACTTGGGACATGTGGCCCCTTCTAACTCTCCATGGAATTCTCCAATTTTTGTTATAAAGAAAAAGTCAGGTAAATGGAGGCTGTTACAGGATTTGAGAAAGGTTAACGCGACAATGGAACTGATGGGGGCCCTACAGCCTGGCTTGCCTTCACCCATGGCAATCCCAAAGGATACTTATAAGATTATTATAGATTTGAAGGATTGTTTCTATACTATACCCCTGGCGCCTCAAGACTGTAAGCGCTTTGCCTTCAGCGTCCCCTCTGTTAATTTTAAAGAACCCATGAAGCGATATCACTGGCTTGTGCTCACACAGGGCACGGCAAATAGCCCAACTTTATGTCAAAGTTTTGTAGCTAGAGCCATTTCTTCCACTCGTGAAAAATTTTCTTCTGTTTATATTGTTCATTATATGGATGACATCTTGTTGGCTTGTTCTGACCCTATCGTCGTACGACAAGCCTTTGGACAACTAAAGCAAGATCTGAGCCTCTTTGGCCTTATAATAGCAGCTGAAAAGGTTCAGGAACACCCCCCTTTTACATATCTAGGCCATATATTAGGCCCACACTATTTTAAAAGCCAAAAAATACAATTAAAAACTTCCCACTTAAGAACTCTTCATGATTTTCAGCAATTCTTAGGAGATATAAATTGGCTTCGGCCTTATCTAAAGCTCTCCACAGGAGAGTTAAAACCCCTTTTTGATCTCTTAAAAGGAGATACCAACCCTACATCCTTGCGTGAATTAAATCCTGACGCCAGGAGGGCCATCCAAATTGTAGAAAAGGCAATTTCCCAGCAACAAGTGACCTATTGTGACTATTCTAAACCATGGGGAGTTTATATTTTAGCTACTTCTCACTCCCCAACTGCTGTATTGTGGCAGGATGGCCCACTTTTATGGCTTTATCTACCATCAACACCCGGCAAAGTGCTGACCCCCTACTACGAATTGGTAGCTAATCTGATACATATGTGCCGAGTGGATTCCTGTAAATATTTAGGTCAGGAACCTCATTTTATCTGTGTCCCATATAATCTACAACAACAAGATTGGCTATTCGCCCATTGCGATTCTTGGGCCATTGCTTGGGCCAATTATACGGGGAAAATTTTGCATCACTACCCGTCTAACAAACTTCTCCAATTTGCTGCGTGTCATACGTTTCTATTTCCTTCCATAGTACAGGCCTCGCCTTTATCTTCTGCTGCTTTGGTATTTACAGATGGATCCTCTAATGGAAAGGCTGCTTTGACCATTAATGGGAAAACTCAATCTTGGGTTACGGGTTTTTCCTCCGCCCAAGAGGTGGAACTAGAGGCTGTTTTACAAGCACTCGTCCTGTTACAAGACGAGCCCTTTAACTTATACTCAGACAGCCAATATGTAATTCGTGCTCTTCAAGTCATAGAAACTGTTCCCTTTATTGGAACTACTAACTCCAATATTCAGACCCAATTTCGCCAAGTACAAACTTTGCTTTGTTCTTGCAACCACCCCTGTTTTTTTGGCTTTGTTCGAGCTCACACTAATCTTCCTGGCCCTTTAAGTGAGGGCAATGCAGTTACTGACTCTGCCACCAGGGTTTACTTAACTCAGGTTGAACTTGCTAAGCAGTCACATGCCATCCATCATCAAAACAGTCGAGCCTTGCGCCAACAGTTCAAATTATCTAGAGAAGCGGCACGTCAAATAGTTAAGACTTGCTCCAACTGTGTCCCTTTTTCACCAGCCCCCCATTTAGGCATAAATCCACGAGGACTGCTTTCTAATCACATTTGGCAGATGGATGTCACACATGTTCCATCATTTGGCCGATTAAAATATGTTCATGTTACTGTAGATACTTATTCTAATTTTATCTTGGCCACCCCCCTTGCTGGTGAAGCCACTAAACATTGTATCTCTCACTGCATTCGATGCTTTGCTGAGATGGGGATTCCCTCGCAAATAAAAACAGATAATGGCCCTGGCTATGCAAGCCGAGCATTTCAATCCTTCTGCCATTCCTATAATATCACTCATATTACAGGCATTCCTTACAATCCTCAAGGTCAAGGCATTGTGGAGAGAGCTAATGGATTATTAAAACATCAAATTGCTAAAATACAGAAAGGAGAGTCATATCCCACTACCCCTGTGAATATACTTAATCATGCTTTATTTGTTTTAAATTTTTTGAATTTGGATTCAAATAATTTATCTGCTGCTCAGCGATTCTGGGAAAAAAGAGCGCAGCGTCCTTTTGCCTTAGTAAAATGGAAGGATCCCCTAACTGGTGCTTGGCATGGACCCGATCCTCTTTTAACCTGGGGTCGAGGGCATGTATGTGTTTTTTCACAAGGAGTAAATGACGCCCGCTGGCTGCCTGAATGCTGCGTTCGGATCGTGGAGAGTGACAGTGGCCATCCAAGCAGCGACTCACTGGGCCTACACCCCCAACCCTCCAGTGGTGCATCCTGCGACGTGGGAAGGACCTGAGTTATTTGTGCATGTCAATCGGGACTGCTACTGATCCACTTGTTCCACACATTCATATGAGCTGTGTTTCTCCTCCTTTTACTATTATGTAGGGACCTTTTAACATATTTATTGACTCTACACAATTTAATATGTGACATTATTTTGTCTTTACCAGCCCTCTTCTTAATAACCTTTTTTGTAAAAGATGCCCAGGTGAAAAGCAAAGGCCTCCAGAGGTAAGCAGAAGTCGGCCGACCCCCTTGTATGTCTGCGTTTTATTTCATTTCATTTCATTTTATTTTATTTTATTTTTGTTTGTTTGTTTGAAAAGGTGCACTGTGGGCCTAAAACAGAGGCCTGGGTGGTCAAGGGACGCCTTGACCCCCCCTCCCCTTCTGAGTTTCTTGTCGATAACTAGGCATACCTGAGAGTCCCACCAGCAAGACATGTCTAAATCTAAAAATAACTGTTTGGTGAAAACATTCATTTGAGCTCATGTTTTTTGTGTTAAGTGTATCTGATTGAGTCCAATTTTCTTGTTATATGTCAATGTCTGATTATTTAAAAGTCTCCGTTTCTCTGTCTTGTTCGTGTTACATATTTTTCCTTCTCCAGTTTTGTCTTTAAAAATTGGTACCATTTCTAAGTATGGATCCTTATGGTTTTTTGTGCATACTCAAGCACACATCCTTGTTATTTATTTGAACATTTCTGGGCCTAGCATGGCCGCTCCCCCATGTCTGCAGTTGTAACAAGCCCTGGAAAAATAAATTCCAGCTAAGTTGCCTTGCAAAAAGTTTTGTTTTGAACCTGGTTCTCATCTATAAGAGTAAAATTGGCAAAACTCTCTTGACACAAACTTCCGGAAAACGAACGGCCAATATTAATTTTGCGCACTTTATGATCTTTGAGTATGAATGTGTGTGAATGAGTGAGTGAACATTTTCAAGGTTAAATTGTCAGCATGCTGTATAAAACAATGGTTGAACTCATTTGAAACAAAGGCAATTGGGTAAATCTAAGTCTAAACTTCAAGAAAATTATTATGCTTGAATGTTTCCTATGTCTTAAAAGTATTATTGCATTGTTTTAAAGAAAAACTGGTAAAAAGTATTTTTCTAAAGATCCTGAAATCTGCATTTTAAAAAATCTGGTATTGCAATACATACAGCTGTTTACATTGTAAACATTGTATCCTGTTTAGCACAGAGGTGTTAGGGAATTTGGGATTTATTACTTTAAGTTAAAGTTTGGAAACATGTATTAGAAATTTAAATGTAAAATTGTTCATTAACGTCAGAAATTTTGCCTGTCCTTTTTTGCAAACTGACACTAGAAATCTGATGGTAAAATGTGGATAATGTGATTAGTATTTTAAAGGAATGTTTAAAGGTTTATCTCCATGCTATTGGGTGTATTTTAAAAAAGGAGAGGAAACTAAGTCCAGACTTAGACTTTTGGTGCACTGATGTCTATAGTTCTTGAATTAGGGAAAAACTGTTATTTGAGTTTAAACTGTTGTTGGAGTTCTAGACAGTAATCTAAACTGCAAAAGAGCCCTTTTTACTAAAAGGCAAGAGGAGTGCCTTGAGCCTTAGAGGGCCTGGAGGCAAAGGGAATTCCTTTAGCCTTAAAGGTTTTTCAAATGCAAATAAAGACCAAAGTGTTAAGAGTTTAAGTTAAAAAGTGTAAAAGTTTTAAAGAAAATTAGAAACCATTTCTGAACAAAATTTAAAAGTAAAGTTGTCCTAAAGCTTTGTTTCAAAAAAAAAAAGAAACAAGGAAAATTAGGACTATCAAAATGGTTGCTTAATTGCTATTTCAGCTTACTCTTGTAAGTTACTTTATAGCAATCTCCAGAAGGCCCATGGAGAAGGACAGCAGATCCTCATTCAGATGTAAGTTTGGCCCTCACCAAGTTCCAGGTAAGATCATGCTTAGAGACTATTTCTGTATTGACCACCTTGTTGCTTCTAATTGGAGTAAAGTGGCCTTTTGTAGGACTCACTGATCTGAAAACTGCAGTTCTGAGCCAACCCCGGGCAAAGCAAAGTCCCTGTGAGACTGTGGTGTCTAATCTGCCAGCAGGATGCTGGGACAGAGTTGCTTTGGAGCTCGAAGTGGCAGAGTGCTAGCTCTGAGCTGAAAAGCTGGGGGGAAGCACTCAAGCACCAAGCTCGGGACTCACAGTGGCAGGGTGCTAGCCTTGAGCTGGAGAGCTGAGAGACAGCGCCCAGACCCTGAGTTCAAATCCAACAATCAACAAAGTGAAATGCCAATGGGATGTTTATCCCTGTGTGGAGAGACACTACTGGGACAGGAAAGCCTCTGCTTGGATGGCAGAGACGTTGTCAGATCTTAGAGTCACTTGTGCTTGGCCATTCAAATTAATCAGAGCCGGGAGGTCATAGAATAGTTTGTAAGCATGCCTTACTAATGCCCGTGCCTTTCATAACTGGGCAGGAACTTGTCAATCTTCTGTGATAGCGGGTAGTTTAAAGTCCTAATTGAGTAAAATTTTTATTTTTTATTTTTGACACCAGCCACAAATTCAGGAAAAGTTTGTGGATCTGAGGCTTGTGTCTCTATTAATCTGTTTAGATCTGACAACTGAAGAATTGTTAAGGTTGCAGAAATTTAGTTCCCCAGACAATCAAGAAAAAGCCTTTGCAAATGGGTGCTAGGTAGGCTGCGCTGTTGTGGCCAAGGATGGTTTGTGCAGTTGTTGAATGTCAAGTATGATTTCTAGTTTGGAGTAGATTGTTGTTCCTGGTGTCTAATCCTTGCAACCCCTTGATAAAACAGGCTGGGCTTCTTAAGGTCCCTGGTCAAGCGTGGAGACGGCGCCCCTGAGTCAGCTTGAAGAAGTCACGGAAGTTGAATCTCCGCCCATCAAATCCCCATTGGACCAAGGGACCAAAGTCATTTTTGGAAAATGTGACAGGATAAATTAGGGGTATAGAAAAGAGTAAAAATTGCACTTGTGTTTCTTTTAAAATAAAAAACGGGGGACATGTTGGGAGCCAGAGTGGAATCAAACTGTACCTTGACTTGCATCAGATGATGGCTATATTGTCTTATTGCTTTCTGGCCCTATTCTATGTAAATGACCTGAGAATTAACATATGAATGTAACACCTGGAGGTTCCCTGGGAGAGGAGGAGGGAAGAAAGGGGAGTGGAAAATAAACGCGGCAGTCTCGGCAGTCTTTGCCTGGACTGCGGACATCCCGGACCCGGTGTGTCTGTCTCTCTTCTTTTTCTTCCTAGTCCTTGTCCCCTATTTCAGGAACCCCAATCTGCGAACCCTGGTTTGCTGCCGGTTGGCCCCGACAGATTTCTATCAGTGACTTTCTCTCAGGGGCTAGATTCTAACGAGGATCCCCAGACCTCAGCCTTCTCTATAGCGACAATTAACAATATGAGAAGCCAGCACTGGGTTCAAATGCACAGGGCCAGAAATTGAGTGAATCTCTCAACTCCAATTAGCTATAATAAGCTAGAAGTGAAAGACCAATACCTTTGAGGAAAAGATGCTGAGGGTTATCACACAGGCCTTATGAGTAAGCCCTAAACACTGTACACATGTGTGCATGCACACATTGGCAGATACACACACACATGCACACACACAATATCTCAGGCAATATTGTATTTTGAATTAATATCCAAAGATTGGACAACAGGATAGCAAGTAATAAAATCTGTTTTTCTTGTCTACATTGAGGGAAAGGGATAAGTCACAAGATGCAGAAGCGAAGAATTCAGAGGCAAATGCTGTGAGTGAATAACTTGTAAAAAGCACATTTCTTTTCTTTTCTTTTGTTTTTTCTGCCATTCCTGGGGCTTGAACTCAGGGCCTGAGCACTGCTCTTGGCTTTTCCCAAGTCTAGCCCTCTGCCACTTGAGCCACATTGCCATATGGATTTTTATATCTGTGTGATATTAAGGACTCAAACCTAGATCTTCATGGATGCTAGGCAAGCACTCTACCACTGGGCCAAACTCTAAACCCCGATAAAGTATTTATAAATAGTCATCTTTATATCCAAATATCCTTTCTCCTAGAAAGAATGAACACTTATCTATGTCTGTAAGACTTTTTTTTATGTCACCAATGCTTCTGTGATTTTCCCACTTGCATTTTTACAGATGACGGCACAGATATTCATCAGGAAGAAAAATAGATTAGGATACAGAAACCTAACAACGTCCTAGTAGATTGAAGTGAAAAATATGTGCAAGATGGCCTGGGTGTTTCCTCTATTTGTTGAGTGCTTGGCTACCACCCAAAAAGACTCCGGTTTGATTCTGCAGTACCATATACATAGAAAACGCTGGAAGTGGTGCTGTGGCTTGGTGGGACAGCTATAGCCTAAAGAAAGCCTAAGAACAATGGTCAGGCTCAGAGGTCAAGTCCCAGGACTAGCAGAAAAAATGTGCAAGAGGCAAAATGCAAGCTGAGAAGGCACTGTGAAGCAAAATGTCTTGTGAAGGGTAAGGGGAATAGTGACAGTTAAGTTTGGATCTTACCTAAGAAAGGTTCCTTGAGCCTGAGACCAGGCTATCACTTACGGCTAGTTAATGACTTTGGATTTGAACAAAAAGCTGTGCTGTTTACTACATCCATATGTGAGGTGGGAAGGGAGATTCAGCCTCCAGTATGTCTTTGGGGAGGTCTTCTGTGAGCAAGGAGCTATGGTCATTGGGCCTTGAAAGGTGACCCTACCTCCCTCACAATGGAACAGAATATGGAACCCTGGTAACTAAGCCACTGTATGTGACAACCAGCTCAAGCCAGCTCCCTTGGCCTGTGGCTCAGGAACCAGAAAGATGTTGCTGTGCTGTTGCCAAAGGTCAGGAGGCTCGCATCTCAGGCATGAGAGATATGGATGTCTCACTTGAAGAAGTAGATGCTGGATCAGTGCCAAGCCAAAATTCCAGTATATCAGGCATTTCTCTAGGAAGAAAGCCAGGAAACTCCAGGGCAACTCAGATGAGGTATATTGAGAGGAAACCTATTTGAACCCATCATCCTGCCCACACACTCAACCTTCTTGTGTGCTTTCAAGTGACTATACTGAGATTAGAGTGTGTCATTTCCAATCTACTCTATTCCAATTCCTCAGTGTGAAGTGTGGTCCCATTCCTACGTTTGAAATATCCACTGTTTTGCCAATATAGTGTGATGGTAAGTCAGCTCAGACTCTGAATGAGCCTTGTAACCTATGGATCCTGGAGGAAGGCCTGTTGGAGATGCTGCTGACAAAGGTGATCCCTGCCTACCAGAAAGGTGATCTCTTTTATGTGGGAAACTTCCTGCACAATTTCAAATAGTGGAGGACAATGTAGTAGTTGCTGGAAATTCTCTTGAAAAAGTGAGTGTTCCCCCTCCAAACCCAGGTTTGCTCACCCCTCCTGGCCAAGTCTTGGAATACTTGGCTCCTCTCTGAGCCTGTTTGGTTCACTGGGGTGTTCACAGGGGAGCTAAGCATGATATAAGTGCACAAGCTACTTTATTATGACTGGGACACCATGCCATTTCATTTCCCTCACAAGCTACTGGAGTCTCAACAGTGTGCTTACTGAGAAGTTGGATTTCAGGCATGAGTAAGTGGCTCCCAACTGCAGCCCTCACCTAGGTGACATCCTAGGAAATCCCATTTCCCAGTAAGAAATGAGGTGTCAGTACTATTGGCGGAGGCCTGTGAAATAATGGAGTCAGAGGAAAAGCTGGGGGCTGAATCACTTTTGAGCCATCAGGGATGGATTGTGATAGCATTGCCTGTTAGAACCTGAAAGCATTTACATTTTGGTGTGTGGTCCAGTGCTGCCACTTGAACCTGAACCCAGGTCTAAATGCCATCCCTTTGGTGTTCAAAAATTAGCACTGTACCATTCGACTCATAGGACACGTTCTGGCTTTTTGCTGCCTAATTGAAGACAAGTGCCTTTAGAATTTTACTGACTAGACTGGCTTTCCACTGTGATCTTCACAGCTCAGCCTGCTGGGTGGCTAAGATTAGAGGAATGAGCATTTAGTTCTTTATTTAGAGCATTCACTTATTGATTTATTTAGAGCATTTACTTAGTTAATTTAAGGTGCGTTTACTTTGGACAGATGCATAGAGGCCTCTCTCAGAAGCTTCTGGAAGTGGGGTGTAAAAGTCATCCTGTTCTCTTGTGTCTCTGACCCCCCTCCCAGCACATAAGTGCAAATCTCTGCAGGACAGCTTAGCATTAGAGTCCTGCAAGAAAGGGGCTTTGGTAGAAGGCTCAGGATGGAGAGAGAAGGCTCTCACTTTCCTTGTACCGAATGTGCCCACAGCATCATGTGTTCCATCTATACGATGTGAATGGACTTCTACCCCAGTGATTTCTACGAGTTCAAGAACTGCCACACCCTGACTCAACTTAAGCTCTATATGAGGCTCCACATGCCGGCTTTGGACCTGCTCTTCTAGACACATACTTTTTGACCAGCTGGAGGAATGTGCGACCAGTAAGACCAAGAAAAAGTGGAAGTCCTGGTGTGGGTGCCTCAGAGCCTGTGAGTAAGAAGCCCATGTGGTCTAGATATTGGATGGCCCTTACTTTTACAGAGCTTGGCAAAATGCCCTTTATGGGTGGTGTCAGCCAGGTAATGTCTGTCCTCTGAAAGGACTCGGGAATAAGCACTCATTAGAAAGACCCTACACGTCCTCAGTGTTCAGTCCAAACTCCAGTTCTACAGGTTCCTCCATTAGATCCTCATGGAAGTTGAGTGACACTTCAACTTGCAGAGTCCACTCTGTCCACTCTGTACCTATTTCCATTCTTAGGTTTGGGTCATCGTGGAAGAGCTTATCCTGAACTCCGGATGAAAAACCCACCAATGGAGCTGGTGACTGATGGAGACTGAGAATCATCACTGCACTCCAGAAAGCATGGGCCTTCTGTAGAAATTACCAAACAGGTTTAGAGTCCTGTGGATATACCTTTTGCTCTGAACCCCATGTGTGACACAGTTGAACCTGCAGAAACTATGGAGGAAGAAAAAGAGCAGCTAGATTTCCTTCCGTTTCCTTTCACACTCCACCCAGAGTCAGTACATCTGAGTCAGAGTAACACTCCACTTATTGTGCAAGCTGAAGGGGCACACGCTGGGCTCATGGAAAATGTCCCCATGGGAAGCAGCAAGTGTACTCTCAATACTGGATTCATTGGAGGAAAATGAATCCATCCTCACAGAATATCCAGACCCATCCATCTCACTAAAAGAGACTCAATCTCCATTCGACAAACCAGAATCCATCCCCCTCTTAACTCAGGAAGGACATTCTGTTTCTCATGAGGAAGGAGACCCTTCTGAGGACTCTGAAGTAGAATTACTGTCTGAAGGCAACTTGGAGGCCAGTCTGGATTTAGAGCTTCCCTGTCCCCTTCCTAAAAAGACATCTCTTTATCTTGCTCTCATGATTCTTGTCAAGTATTCATTGTATTTACTTTGCTAACTATTAAACTCTCATTGTTAATATTATGGTGTGCAGTTCTTCAGTCCTTATTGTACTGTGTTTTATTTTCCACTTAGAATGTGAGACCTGAGACACATAGGTCCTGGGTGGGCCAAAAACCAGACAGGTCTGGTTATACAGGTTACTGGATATACAGGGAAATATGAAATGCATGGAATCACCAGGAATCCAGGCCAGGCCTCCATGGAAAGACAAGTCAGCTACCAAAGCTTAAGGACAGTGCAGATGCCTGGAAATGTGTTTTGTCAATCGGGAGAAGTGCCAGAGTAACTGTAATATTATGGGGGACTCTGTTCTGTGAGTTCAAGTCTGTTTATATATCCATTGTGCTTTGTACAAATATTTAAGAAAATTAAAACTCCACAATAGCATCAAAAATCTACTTTGGCTTTGAATGTGGCCTAGTTGTAGAGAGCTCGCCTAGTATACAAGAAGACCTTGATTCAATTCCTCGGCACTGCATACACAGAAAAAGCAGATGGGGCACTGTGGCTCAGGTGTCAGAGTGCCACCCTTGAACAAATGTGGCCAAGGACAGTTCCTGGTCCCTCAGTTCAAGCCCCAGGACTAGCCAAACAAGAAATCATACCATTTTCCACACATTTGGAAATAAATCTGTTTTATCTAACCCTACTTCTTTTTTGCCAGTCCAGGGTGTGTGCCACCAAGCCAAACTACTGGCCCCCAACCTTACTATTTTGAATCATTTAATTTTTTTACATAATCATATTTCATGCTGTCTGTATTAATACCATAAACAGTATGCTTAGTGTAATAATGTTAAAGGTAAAACATAAGAAATTAATAACTAAAATTCTTTTTTTATTAGTTTTATAGCATTACTACAATTTTATGAGAAAAATTACCTAGAATGTTTATTTTAGAGTTCAAGTAATCCATTTTGATAAATATATCAACGTACATCATTTATTTGAACACATTTTAAACTATTTTTTCAGGAATGATAATACATATATATTTGTTGTAAATGAAATTTATGACTTGAGGGAAGGGAAAGAGAAAAGGGGGGAGGGGGTAACAGTGTTTACAAGAAATGTACTCATTACATATGTAACAGCAATCTCTTTGTATATCACCTTGACAACAAATTTTTTGAAAAGTACAATAAGTTTCAATGTCTACTTTGGGGAGAATTTTTTTTTGCCAGTACTGGGCTTCGACTCAGGACCTGAGCACGATCCTTGTTTTTGTTTTTGTTTATTCTTAAGGCGCAAGTTCTATCACATGTGCCACAGCACCACTTTTATCTTTTTTATCTATGTTGTGCTGAGGAATTGAACTTGGGTCTTCATTCATGCTCTGCAAGAACTCTTCCACTATGCTTAACTTATGGCCCCAGTGGGAAGGAAGTTTTCCATAAAATATGTAGGAAATATGTCCACTAAGGAAAAGCCATCAAAAATAGAAGAAAAATTATATACTTAGATAACGACATGCCAGTATTATGGCAGATCTCTGTAATTCTAGCTTCAAGAGTGGCCTATTTGGACCGGGAGTTGGCTGGCTGAAGTAAAGTGCTATCCTTGAGCAAGCCCTAGGACAGTGCTCTGGTCATGAGTTGAAGCCATAGGACATGCAAAAAATAATAATTTAATGCCCGTGACTGGTGGCTCACCCTGGTAATCCTAGCTACCCTGGAGGATCGAGGTTCAAAGACGGACCAGGCATAAAAATCTGTGAGAATCTTATTTCCAAATAATCCAGAAAATTCAAAATGACAATGTGCCTCAAGTGGTAGAGCTCTTGCCTTGAGCTGAAGAGCTTAAGGTAAACATCCAGGCACAGAGTTCAAGCCCCATGAGTGAAAAAAAGAAAAAGAAAAAGAAAGCCCTTATCTAAGGCTGGAGTGCACACTAGTGGTAGTTTGCTTGCCTAGTATGCACAAAGCCCTGTGTTCAATTACTCTTTACCACTTACACCAAAAAAAAAAAGCTGGAAATGATCTCAAAAGTTTGGGTTTTGAGGATCACAGTTCAAAGCCAGGCCAGACACTAAAGTCCATGAAACTGTTACTTCCACTTAAGCACCAGAAAACCAGAAGTGACACTGTGGCTCAAGGTTTTTAAGGTTGTAGCTTTGAGCTGAAGAGCCCAGGGACACTGCCCAGGTGCACAATTAAAGTCTTACAACCAAAAGAGAGAGAGAGAGAGAGAGAGAGAGAGAGAGAGAGAGAGGGAGAGAGAGAGAGAGAGAGAGAGAGAGACAGAGACAGAGACAGAGACACAGAGAGACAGAGAGAGAGACAGAGACAGAGACAGAGAGAGACAGAGAGAGAGACAGACAGACAGACAGGCAGACAGACAGAGACAGAGAGACAGAGACAGAGACATCAAACAGTCAGGCACTGCTGGCTGAAGCGTGTAATTCTAGCTACTATGGAGGCTGAGATTGGAGGATCTTGGTTCAAAGCCCAAAGCCAGCCTGGACACATATGTTTGTGAGACTTACATCACCGATTAACTACCAGAAACCGAAAATGGAGCTGTAGAGGAAGAGTGCTAGCCTTGAGCTGAAGAGCTCAGGGACAGTGTCCAGGCCCAAAGTCCAAGCACCATGACGAATCAATAATAAAAAAAAGAAGGTAGCTAATTGTAATGATGAATAATTTTGGTCTGGCAGTTTGGCCTAGTGGTAGAGTGCTTGCCTAGCATGCACAAAGACCTGGGTTCAATTCCTCAATACCACATACATAGGAAAATGCTGGAAGTGGGGCTGAGGCTGAAGTGGTAGAGCCCTAGCCTTCAGAAAGTATAAGCACTGTGCTCAGTCCCTGAGTTCAAGCCCAGGACAGGCCAAATCAAAAGTAGTAGAGCACTGGCATTGAACTGAAGATCTGAGGAACAGCCCAGGCACAGAGTTCAAGCACCGCAAACAACAACAACAAAATCTATGAAATGGCAGTGGTGGTTTTAAGCTAAGCAAAAATAGAGTAGAAACTGGTAAAATACATATTTGTGTGTAAGCAAAATAGCCAGACTTATGCATTAGAACAGGATAGCAACTTGAAAACAAATTTTGTTTTCCATCTCACTAGGTCCTGTCTCTTAATTTATTCAAGTAAGTAAAATGCTGGGTTTTATAATCATTGCTCTGAATATTAGAAAATCAGAATATCTCTCATTAACCAACAAAGACCAGGAACTGGGGCTTCGTTCAAATGGCAGAGTATCAGGCAAGAGAAGAAAAAACTGAAGTAAGAACTTGAAGTTCTTGATCCAGAACCTGCATATTAACAGAGCAGCAGCCTTGTGATGGTAACTCACACCTATAATCTTAGCTACTCAGGAGTCTAAGATCTGAGAATCAAAGTTTAAAGCCAGCCAAAGTACCCAGTTAACTGCCAGAAAAACCAGAAGTGGCACTGTGGCTCACAGATTAAAGCACTAGCCTTGAGCTGAAGAGCTCAGGGACAGTGCCCAGGCCCAGAGTTCAAGCCCCACAATTGACAAAATCAAACAAGCAAACAAAACTCACAAAGAAGCCTGCAGACCACAGTGGTTCTGCTGAGTCTCTTCTCTATGGGGATCAGGAAACATTTCACTTTTTCTGTCTCTTCCCATCTCAACATTCATACTAAAATAAGACTGTGTTGAAAGTTTCAATTTATAAAAATGTTTTTCATGAAGCACCCTGAAATATTCATCGCTTATATCTCAATTGAAGATAGTTGCTTTGGGGCTGCATTGGTAGAGTGCTAGCCTTGAGCAGAAAAGGTCAGGGATAGAGCTGAAGCACTCAGTAGAAGACCCAGTGCCAACACACAAAAGAAAATATGCACTTTATACATATTTTCTAATTTCTTAATGAATTTTCAGTCTGTATAAATATAGGGTACATTCCTTGTTACTTAAGTAAGATTACTCTTTTTTTTTCTTTTTGCCAGTCCTAGGGCTTGGACTCAGGGCCTAGATATTTTCGTTGGACTCGCTTGCCCAAGGTGAGTGCTCTGCCTCTTGAGACACAGCACCACTTCTAGCTTTTTTCTGAGTATGCGGTACCGGTGAATAGAACCTAGGTCTTCATGCATTCTAGGTGAGCACTCTACCATTAGGCTACATTCCCAGGCAGTGAGATTCCTCTTACAGTCATTGTATGTTCACAGAGTTTGATCTCACACACTGTAGGGCCCTGGTTGGCTTTGACCTGTGATCCTAAGCCCTGAGTCTCCTAAGCAGCTGAAATTAAGTTTTGAGCCAGCATGATGGCTTCCATTCTTTTTTCTACAAAAATATATGTAGTTATCTAAAATATATCTATAGCTGAAAAAAATGAATCTCTCCCAAACAAATCTTCAAAGAAACAACCATCCTATTAAAAGGTGGGCTAAAGACTTAAAAGAGTATTCTCTGAAGAAAAAATTAAAATGGGCTTTAGACACATGAAGAAATTCTCTATATCACTAGCAATAAGGGAAATGCAAATCAAAACAACTTTGAGATTCCACCTGACTCCAGTCAGAATGGCCATTATCAAAAATTCTAATAAGAAATACTGGTGGGGAAGTGACCAGGGGGGATCACACCTACACTGTCGGTGTGAGTGTAAACTCGTTCAACCACTAGGGAAAGCAGTGTGGTGGTTCCTCAAAAGACTGAACATAGAGCTCCCCTATGATCCAGCAAATCCACTACTTGGCATCTACCCAATTGTCCAGAAAAAAGGGCATACTAAAGCCACTAGCACAATGATGCTCACTGCAGCACTATTTACCGTAGCAAAGATATGAAACCAACCCAGATGCCACTCAGTAGATGACTGAATCAAGAAGATGTGGTACTTATACACAATGGAATGCTATGCTGCCATCAGAAGGAAAGACATCGCCCAATTTGTAAGGAAATGGAAAGACTTGGAAAAATTCGTATTAAGTGAAGCAAGCCAGACCCAAAGAAACATAAGCTCAATGGTTTCCCTCATTTGTAATAATTAGTTCACATCTAGGACTCTCCTAGCAGAGGATCACAATAACTCAAAAACCTAGGTATATAAGGTCATATAGGATGAGACTAAATGAAAGGATCTCTAGGATATGGGAACAAGAGCTATATCTTGTGTCATCGTTGCTCTTAATCTTGTGTGACTTTTGTCCTTAATCTACTATGTTATTTCTCATCTCTTATTTTGCCCTTTGGTTAATGTCAGATTGTTACTGTATCTGATTTTTTCCCTGGCATATTGTATATATGTTTATTTGTTTATGTCAAATAGGAAAGGGAAGGGGGGAAACAAGATGATAGGGAAGGGGAGGGGAGAGGGAACTGGGGACAAAAACATGTGGAGTGGAATAAATGTGTGAGAAGTAATGCAGTCCACTACCTGTAAATGTAATCGTAACCCCTCTATACATTACCCTGAAAATAAAAAAGAGACTATAAAAATATCTGTAGAAAATGAGGCTGGATGATGGAAACAACCAGATGCCCTACTACAAAAAATGTGATACACGCACACACACACACACACACACACACACACACACACACACAATGGAATGATACATAGCCAACCGACAAGATAAAATAATGTCATTCTCGGGGAAGTGGATGAAAAGGAAAAAAATCATATTAAGTGAAGTAAGCCAAACTCAAAGGAACATAGGCCCAAGAGTCTCCCTCATTTGTCCAATTCAGTAGAAACCTTGGGCTATGCTACCAGAGATTTACAATAGAACAAAATCTAGAGACATCGTGACAAATAGTATGACACTAAATGTAAGGACCTCCAAGATGAAGAAACAAAACTCATATAATGAGTGATTGTTGTCCTTAATGAACTATGTGATCTCTTATCTCTTTTGCTATCCCTTGGTTATATCATATTGTTACAATATTTCACCTTGTTTTCTGATATATTTCATATGTGCCTAATTGGTTATTTGAAATTGGATAGGGAAGGGGGAAAATGAACATGAGTGGGGGCAGGGGAAGGGAAATGGGGACCATATCATTACATGGGGTATCAAAGTTTGAGAAGTAATGCACCTTCTATCTGGTGAATATAATGTAACCTTCTATAAATTACAATAAAGTAAATACATAAAAAGAAGGTCTGCACAGAAAAAAATAATAATGGCATTTTTGGGGTAGTGGATGAAATTAGAGTGAATCCTGTTGAGTGAGATAAGTCAAGACCAAGGAACAAAAGGTACATGGTATCCTTAATATATGGATATTAGTTTCAAACAGTGGTAGAGCGATGATTGAATAGTTGATACCCAAAGTTCTGGACATAATTTTGGAGATATAAACATAACTACATAGACATAAAAATCTAGGATAGACTATACACTCTATAGCCATGTGTTTTATTATAGATTAATCTGTATCTATGACATACAAAGACTCAGCTTAATTTTTACTATATTCTAAAATTTATGTGCCAGTGATTGTATAGCGATTCCCTTCTTGAATACTTGTTGGTTAAACATGACATTTGAAATATGATGTAAAATTCAATGTTAATAAATTTTTTAAAAAAAAGAGGCTAGAGGTAAATACCACTAATGTACTTGCTCTAAGTAGTACAGAAATTTTCTTAATGAATCAAGGATTTTTATTACATCTTTATGCAATTATATTAGTTCTGAGTGTTCTACACTCAATGCTACTTCTGGAAAGATGATATAGCTGACTGTGTAGATGGTATGAAGACATACTGGACTAAACGTAGAATAAAGCATTGGTAAGTGGCTGTTAGCTGATCAGATTCTACTGGAATATGTGGAATGAATTTATTAAGCACAATGCAGGCTCTTAGTCAGATCAGGATCAAGATTATGTGGTTCCATGCGATGAATGAGGAAAGATCAGAAAAATCTACTAAGATATCCAGATATACTTTTGAAACTAAGGTATCTGGACTCCTTTTTTTTTCTTTCTTGGTGGGGAGCTTGAACTTTGGACCTGGGCAAGTTCTCTTAGTTCTTTTTCCTCAAGGCTAATGCTGTACCAGTTTTAGCCACAACTCCACTTAGTTTTTGGGTGGATAAGTGGAGAGAAGACTCTTACAGGTTTTTTTTTTGTTTACGTTTTTTTGCTTGCAAAGGCTTTGAATCACCTTCTCCCTGGCTAGTAGAATGACAATTATGACTCTCCAGCGCCTGGCTTGTGATTTTTTGAAAATTGGACTTTCTTCCAAATCACGTAACAGGTTCCTAGCAAAGTTTTGAAGCCTGACTTAAATGTGACAGATTTTTGTCACTTGGAGACACTCTGTGCTGAACGTTAGAAATCTACCAGCTGAGTCACAGTGGCACTTCCAGTTTTTGTTTATGTGGTGCTGAGGAATGGAATCAGGGTTTCATACATGCTGGGCAAGCTACATTTTCAGGCCAACAATCCAGAAACAAGGGCTTACTAAACCCAATAGCAAAACAATGTTCATTGCAGCACTATTCACCATAGCAAAGATATGGAACCAACCCAGATGTCCCTCAGTTGATGAGTGGATCAACAAGGTGTGGTATTTGTACACAATGGAATTCTATGTTGCTGTCAGAAAGAATGACATCGCCCCATTTGTTAGGAAATGGAAAGACTTAGAACAAATCATATTAAGTGAAGTAAGCCAGACTGAAAGGAACTTAGGCTCAGTGGTTTCCCTCATTTGTCCAACTAAAGTTGGATCCTTCTTTGTCACCTTGCACTAGAATTAACTCCAAATGGATCAAATGGATCAAAGACCTGGAGGTAAAAGCTGACACACTGAAAAGTGTCAGCTTGTCAATTAACAAAATTGACAAGCCCTTAGCAAATCTTACCAAAAAAACAAGAGAGCATATCGAAATAAACAAAATCGCAGATGAAAATGGTAATATCACGACAGAAATTACCAAGATCCAGAATATCATGAGGGAATACTTCTCAAACCTTTACGCCAACAAATTTGAGAATCTAGAAGAAATGGATGAATTCCTAGACAAGATTAACATACCCACACTGAACCAAGAAGAGCTAACCCAACTCAACAGGCTTATTTCAAGCTCTGAAATAGAAATGGAAATTAGACAACTTCCACTTAAAAAGAGCCCAGGGCCAGATGGATTCACAGCTGAATTCTATAAGGTCTTCAAAGCAGAGCTCACACCAATACTCCTCAAGCTCTTCAACGAAATTGAAAATGAAGTTTGTTTACCAAACTCATTCTGTGAAGCCAGTATATCCCTCATCCCCAAACCAGACAGAGATTCATCAAAGAAAGAGAACTACAGACCCATTTCTTTGATGAACATCGATGCAAAACTTCTCAACAAAATACTGGCCAACCGTCTACAACAACTCATCAAAAAATTATACACTATGATCAAACTGGATTCATCACAGGGAGGCAAAGCTGGTTCAACATACACAAATCAATTAATATAATTCAACACATCAACAGGAGCAAGGACAAAAATCACATGGTTGTCTCAATAGATGCGGAAAAGGCATTTGACAAGATCCAAAACCCCTTTATGTTAAAAGATGTGGAGTAACTAGGACTCCATGGAACATTTCTCAATGTAATAAAGGCTGTGTATGAGAAACCCACTGCTAGTATTATACTTAATGGTGAAAATCTAAAGCCATTCTCTCTAAAATCAGGAACGAGACAAGGATGCCCACTCTCTCCACTACTATCTAACATAGTACTAAATTTCCTAGGCAGTGCAATAAGGAAAGAAGCAAGCATAAATGGGATCCAAGTAGGGAAAGAGGAAATAAAACTATCCCTCTTTGCAGATGACATGATTCTGTATTTAAAGAATCCTATAGACTCTACTCCCAAGCTCCTTGAGCTGATTCAAAGCTTTGGAAGGGTAGCAGTCCATAAAATCAACCCTCACAAATCAACTGCCTTCCTTTACGCCAATAGTGAGAGGATCGAGGCAATAATCAGGAAAGAAACTCCTTTCACAAAAGCCTCAAAGAAAATAAAGTACCTAGGAATTAGCTTTACTAAGAATGTAAAGGACCATTTAGATGAAAACTTTAAAACCCCAAAAAAGGAAATTAAAGCAGAACTAAGGAAATGGAAAAAGCTCCCATGCTCCTGGATTGGAAGAATCAACATTGTGAAAATGACAATCTTGCCAAGGGCTATCTACAAATTCAATGCAATACCCATCAACATCCCAATGTCATTCTTTAAAGAAATACAAGAGGCAATTCAAAATTTCATATGGAATAATAAAAGACCCCGTAAGCAAAAACATTTCTTAGTACAAAGAACAGCGCTGGAGGAATTTCAATTCCAAACTTTAGACTCTATTACAGAGCTATAATTCCCAAAACAGCTTGGTACTGGCACAAGAACAGGCCTGAAGTCCAATGGAATAGAAATGCGGACCCAGATATTAAACCACAGACCTATGGCCACCTAATCTTTGACAAGGGAGCCAAAAAAATAGAATGGAAGAAAGATAGCCTCTTCAACATGTTGTGGTGGCAGAACTGGTTAAGCACCAGCAGAAAACTAAAGTTGGATCCTTCTTTGTCACCTTGCACTAGAATTAACTCCAAATGGATCAAAGACCTGGAGGTAAAACTGACACACTGAAAACTTTACAGGAAGGAATAGGAGATACACTAGGCCTCCTTGGCACAGGTCGAAACTTTCTTAATAAGGACCAAGAATCACAACAAATCAGAGAAAGGCTGGATAAGTGGGACTGCATTAAACTGCAGAGCTTTTGTATGGCAACGGATATAGCTACTAAACTAATCAGGAAGCCTACAGAGTGGGAGAAGATCTTCACCAACCAAACAATGGACAAAGGCCTCATATCTAAAATATATCAACAACTCAAAAAATTGAATCACTCCAAAACTAACCTCCAAAGGAACACCCATCCCATTAAAAAATGGGCCACAGACTTAAAGAGAGTCTTCTCTGAAGAAGAAATAAAAATGGCCTATAGACACATGAAGAAATGCTCCACATCTCTGGTCATAAAAGAATTGCATATCAACAGAACTCTAAGATTCCACCTCACTCCAGTTAGAATGGCCAGGATCAGGAAAACGAATGACAACAGATGCTGGAGGGGATGTGGCCAGGAGGGATCACTACTACACTGTTGGTGGGAGTGCAAACTCGTTCAACCACTATGGAAAGCAGTGTGGCAGTGCCTCAAAAGGCTAAACATAGAACTTCCCTATAACCCAGCAATACCACTACTTGGCATTTACCCAACAATCCAGAAACAAGGGCATACTAAACCCACTAGCACAACAATGTTCATTGCAGCGCTATTCACCATAGCAAAGATATGGAACCAACCCAGATGTCCCTCAGTTGATGAGTGGATCAACAAGTTGTGGTATTTGTACACAATGGAATTCTATGCTGCTGTCAGAAAGAATGACATTGCCCCATTTGTTAGGATATGGAAAGACTTAGAACAAATCATATTAAGTGAACTAAGCCAGACTCAAAGGAACTTAGGCTCAGTGGTTTCCCTCATTCATCATAATCAGTAGAAACCTTGGGCTCTACTAGCAGAGATTTGCAATAGAGCAAAAGGCCATATATAAGGACATATAATGTGAAGCTATTTGAAAGGACCTCCAGGATATTGAAACAAAAGCCATATAATGAATGATTGTTGTCCTTAATGTACTATGTTGTCTCTCATCTCCTTTGCTGTCCCTTGGTTATCCCATATTGGTATAGTATCTCACTTTGTTATCTGATATATTGAATTTATTTGTATTTGGATATTTGAAATTTGATAGGGAAGGGGGAAAAACCAACACGGGTGGGGCGTGTGGAGTTGGAGGGAAATGGGTACCAACACATGTGAAAGGGTATCAATGTATGTGAATTAATGCGCCTTCTACCTGGCAAATATCATGTAACCCTTTTACTAATTACAATAAAAAAATGAAAAAAAAAAGAAAGTTGTAGTGTGTGGGAGGATGATGGGGTCAAATACATTTCTTCTTAGAAATTTACCTCATCTGGTTGCCCTGGATTTTCCTGGCCTTCTTCTTAGAGAAAGGCCTGTTATACTGGATTTGTGGCTTGGCAAAGATCTAGCATGTACATCTTCGAGTAAGACATCCACAACTTCCATGCCTGAGACTCGAGATTCCTGAACTTTGGCAACAGCACAGCAACATCTTTCTACCTCCTGAGACACAGGCCAAGTGAGCTGGCTTGAGCTGGTTGTTAGTTACACTTGCTTGGTTACCAGCGTTCCATATTCTGTTCCATTGTGAGGGAGGCAGGGTCACCTTTCAGGGCCCAATGACCAAAGATCCTTGCTCACAGAAGACCTCCCCAAAGACATACTGAAGGCTGAATCTCTCCTCCAATCTCACAATATACATGTGGATGTAGTAAACAGCACACCTTATTTGTCCATTCCCAATGTCTTCCACTAGGCCCAACTACCAGTCTGGTCTCAGGCTCAAGGAGCCTTTCTTAGGTAAGATCCAAACTTAAGGGTCAATATTGCCCTCATCCTTTACAAAACATTTGCTTCACAGTGCCTTCTCTGCCTGCATTTTGCCCCTTGTCGAATTTTTTGTTGTTGTTGCTGGTCTTGGGACTTGACCTCAGAGTGTGAACATTGTTCTTGGGCTTTCTTTAGGCTTTAGCTGTCCCACCGAGCCACAGCACCACTTGCAGCATTTTCTATGTATGTGATAATGAGGAATCAAACCTGAGTCTTTTTGCGTGGTAGCCAAGGACTCTACCACTAGGTCAAACACACAGGGCATCTTGCACATATTTTTGACGTCAGTCTACTAGGATATTATTAGGTTTCTGTATCCTAATCAATTTTTTCCTGATGATTAGCTTTGCTGTCATGCGTAAAAAATGCAAGAGGGAAAAACACAGAAGAATTAGTGAAATTTAAGAAAAAGCATTACACACATAGATAAGTGTTCATTCTTTGTATGAGAAAGGATATTTTGATATGATGATGATGACTTTATAATTACTATGTCAGGGTTGAGAGTTTGGCATAGTGGTAGAGTGCTTGCCTAGTATCCATGAAGATCTGGGTTTGATTGCTCAGTATCACATAGATAGAAAATCTAGATGTGGCACTGTGGCTCAAGTGGCAGAGGGCTAGACTTGAGAAAACCCGAGGACAGTGCTCAGGCCCTGAACTCCAACCCCAAAACTGGCAGAAAGATGAAAGAAAATAAAAATGCTGTTTACGAGCTAATTCACTCACAGCATTGGCTTCTGAAATCTTCGCTTCTGCATCTTGTGAAATACCCCTTTCCCTCAACGTAGACAAGAAAAACAGATCCATCCCATGGTCCACTGTGAGGCCACTGGTTGGGCTAAGAGCTAGTCGTGCAGCAACACATAAGTTTTATTCTAATACTTTCCAAACTTTGTACTCAAATATGCTACCTACTTACCAACTTAGTCAGTTATCCTTATGCTATACCTTTTCTTCATGACTACAATATTCTTACACTCCTATGTTAATCCTCTTGTACCTCCCCTGACCTCTCTCATTCTTTTTTTCTATCTCTGGACCTCTGCTGGTCTTTCAACCCTTATACTGCACGGATCTACACTTGATGGCTGTTGAGCAATATTGTATATGTAGGTGGTTAATTGTTCTCTAGGCTCAGAAGGACTTAAAGACAATAGAGATTGGATTGAGAGGCTTATTGTTTTGGGTATAAATCGCTTATCAGTGGTTGTATTAGACTGGTCTGTAAGTGCACAAAAAAGAAAGAGTGATAATACCAAACAAAACTTGTGAACATCTAGTGTCTGCCAGCTACAGAGGTCTAGGTTGGATATATCTGAAAAACTATAATCGTATTTAGTAGTAATCTTGCTCCCATTTTCAAATGGGCAGAACAAGAAACTCAAGAAAAATGTCAAATCAAGAAACAACATCCCCCACCCAATGTAAATAGACAATGGAACAGTCACTTGCACACCTAGAGGAGAGTCTTCCAAGTGCTACACAAATGCAATTGATAAACATCATTAATGGAAAATGTGAAAATATAAAGAAAGAGATAATGGAGGAAGCCATAGCTGAACAAGAGGAAAGCACAAACAAGGTGATAAGTGAAAAAGAAGAAGCCATAAAGGAGGCCATAATAAAGGTTTTTCAAAGAAAGATGGATGAATTCATAGAATCCACAAATAAAAACGTGACCAAACTCCAGCAAATGTCCAAAGAAAATAAAGCTACTGAGGTAACCACTCAAAAGGAAATCAAGGAGATAAAGAAATCCATACATGATCTAAAACAAGAGATGCAAGTCATCAAAAGTGAGCATTTAGAAGCAAGGGCGATGAAAAATAAAGTAGATAGCTTTGATAGCAGGTTAGACAATGCAGAGGAGAGAATTTCCGGGGCTGAAGATAATTTAGTTATTATAGAGAAAGAACAGAAAACGAGTCAATCCAAATCTAGGAAATATGAGACAGCGCTTCAGGAGGTCCAAGATACAATTAGGAAGCCTAATTTAAGGCTAGTTGGTATTGAGGAGGGCGTGGAGAAAGAGGTCAATGGTATTGGAAATATACTTTAGGGAATCATCTCAGAGAATTTCCCAAATATCCAGAAGGGCAGGCCCCTCCAGATACGAGAAGCTTTTAGAACCCCAAACAGACCTGACCATAAAAGAACATCCCACCGCCACATTGTGATCCGAACTGGATCAATAGAAACGAAAGGAAAGATCCTAAAGGCAGCCAGGGATAAGGGATCAGTAACCTATAAAGGCAAACCAATCAGAATAACCCCAGATTTCTCAGCAGAGACCATGCAAGCACGAAGTGACTGGAAGCATATATGTCATGCCCTTAAATCAAATAACTACCAACCAAGAATATTGTAGCCAGCTAAGCTCTCATTCATAACTGAGGGAAGAGTAAAAACATTCCATTCCCTGGAAAAGCTGCAACAATATGTCGAAACAAAACCAACACTACAGAGAATTCTCAAAGATGCTCTATACATAGAAAACCAAAATGAATGCAATATAGGGAAAGAATTGGCACCTAAACAGCATACCATCTAAGGACCACAAGAACTGTCAAGACACAGGCCCTACTAAAAGCTTTTAAAAATGGTAGGAACTAATAAATATCTCTCAATCCTAACTCTCAATATCTATGGACATAACTCTCCAATTAAACAGCATAGGCTGTCTAGTTGGATCAAAAAGCAAGAGCCATCGTTCTGCTGTCTTCAAGAGACACATCTTACCCCAAAACAATCATCTTTTGGAATAAACTCTATCAAGCTAACTGCCCCCATAAACAGCCTGGAGCTGCCATCCTCATATCAGATACAATAGACTTCAAACTAAAATTAGTAAGAAAAGACAAAGAAGGTTACTACATACTACTAAAGGGATCTTTCCTCCAGGAAGACATAACGATCCTAAATATTTACACACCCAATCCCGGAGCTCCAAACTTCATCACGCAAACTTTACTTACACTGAAACCATACATAGATCGAAATAGAGTGATTGTTGGTGAGTTTAACACACCACTCTCACCTATGGACAGATCAACAAGGCAAAACTCAACAGAGAAACCTTAGAACTGAACAACTATATAGACCAAATAGATCTAACAGACATCTGCAGAATATTCCACCCAGTGGCAACACAATATACGTTTTTCTCAGCAGCACATGGAACATTTTCCATAATAGACCACATCTTAGGCCATGAAACAAACCTGGACAGATTCAGAAACACTGGAATTATTCCATGCACACTCTCAGACCACAAAGGCATCAAATTGGAGCTGAACACATATCTCCACCAACGAAAACCCTGTAACTCATGGAGACTGAACAACACATTGTTGAATCAAAAAGAATGGGTAATCGAAGAGATCAGAACAGATATCCAACTGTTTGTGAAATTTAACAATAAGGAGCACACAAATATCAACTCCTTAGGGACACAACAGAGGCAGTACTCAGAGGAAAATTTATAGTGCTGAGTGCCTACAACAGCAAGTTGGAAAAATGGCAAATCAACTAGTAAATGTCTCACTTTAACCTCCTGGAAAAAGAGCAACAAACCAACCCTAAACCCATTAGGAGAAAGCAAATTATTAAAATCAAAGCAGAATTAAATGATTTGGAATAAAAAAAACCTATAGAATCAACAAAACAAGGAGTTGGTTCTTTGAAAGAATTAACAAAATTGACAAGCCCTTAGCAAATCTTACCAAAAAAACAAGAGAGCATATCGAAATAAACAAAATCGCAGATGAAAATGGTAATATCACGACAGAAATTACCAAGATCCAGAATATCATGAGGGAATACTTCTCAAACCTTTACGCCAACAAATTTGAGAATCTAGAAGAAATGGATGAATTCCTAGACAAGATTAACATACCCACACTGAACCAAGAAGAGCTAACCCAACTCAACAGGCTTATTTCAAGCTCTGAAATAGAAATGGAAATTAGACAACTTCCACTTAAAAAGAGCCCAGGGCCAGATGGATTCACAGCTGAATTCTATAAGGTCTTCAAAGCAGAGCTCACACCAATACTCCTCAAGCTCTTCAACGAAATTGAAAATGAAGTTTGTTTACCAAACTCATTCTGTGAAGCCAGTATATCCCTCATCCCCAAACCAGACAGAGATTCATCAAAGAAAGAGAACTACAGACCCATTTCTTTGATGAACATCGATGCAAAACTTCTCAACAAAATACTGGCCAACCGTCTACAACAACTCATCAAAAAATTATACACTATGATCAAACTGGATTCATCACAGGGAGGCAAAGCTGGTTCAACATACACAAATCAATTAATATAATTCAACACATCAACAGGAGCAAGGACAAAAATCACATGGTTGTCTCAATAGATGCGGAAAAGGCATTTGACAAGATCCAAAACCCCTTTATGTTAAAAGATGTGGAGTAACTAGGACTCCATGGAACATTTCTCAATGTAATAAAGGCTGTGTATGAGAAACCCACTGCTAGTATTATACTTAATGGTGAAAATCTAAAGCCATTCTCTCTAAAATCAGGAACGAGACAAGGATGCCCACTCTCTCCACTACTATCTAACATAGTACTAAATTTCCTAGGCAGTGCAATAAGGAAAGAAGCAAGCATAAATGGGATCCAAGTAGGGAAAGAGGAAATAAAACTATCCCTCTTTGCAGATGACATGATTCTGTATTTAAAGAATCCTATAGACTCTACTCCCAAGCTCCTTGAGCTGATTCAAAGCTTTGGAAGGGTAGCAGTCCATAAAATCAACCCTCACAAATCAACTGCCTTCCTTTACGCCAATAGTGAGAGGATCGAGGCAATAATCAGGAAAGAAACTCCTTTCACAAAAGCCTCAAAGAAAATAAAGTACCTAGGAATTAGCTTTACTAAGAATGTAAAGGACCATTTAGATGAAAACTTTAAAACCCCAAAAAAGGAAATTAAAGCAGAACTAAGGAAATGGAAAAAGCTCCCATGCTCCTGGATTGGAAGAATCAACATTGTGAAAATGACAATCTTGCCAAGGGCTATCTACAAATTCAATGCAATACCCATCAACATCCCAATGTCATTCTTTAAAGAAATACAAGAGGCAATTCAAAATTTCATATGGAATAATAAAAGACCCCGTAAGCAAAAACATTTCTTAGTACAAAGAACAGCGCTGGAGGAATTTCAATTCCAAACTTTAGACTCTATTACAGAGCTATAATTCCCAAAACAGCTTGGTACTGGCACAAGAACAGGCCTGAAGTCCAATGGAATAGAAATGCGGACCCAGATATTAAACCACAGACCTATGGCCACCTAATCTTTGACAAGGGAGCCAAAAAAATAGAATGGAAGAAAGATAGCCTCTTCAACATGTTGTGGTGGCAGAACTGGTTAAGCACCAGCAGAAAACTAAAGTTGGATCCTTCTTTGTCACCTTGCACTAGAATTAACTCCAAATGGATCAAAGACCTGGAGGTAAAACTGACACACTGAAAACTTTACAGGAAGGAATAGGAGATACACTAGGCCTCCTTGGCACAGGTCGAAACTTTCTTAATAAGGACCAAGAATCACAACAAATCAGAGAAAGGCTGGATAAGTGGGACTGCATTAAACTGCAGAGCTTTTGTATGGCAACGGATATAGCTACTAAACTAATCAGGAAGCCTACAGAGTGGGAGAAGATCTTCACCAACCAAACAATGGACAAAGGCCTCATATCTAAAATATATCAACAACTCAAAAAATTGAATCACTCCAAAACTAACCTCCAAAGGAACACCCATCCCATTAAAAAATGGGCCACAGACTTAAAGAGAGTCTTCTCTGAAGAAGAAATAAAAATGGCCTATAGACACATGAAGAAATGCTCCACATCTCTGGTCATAAAAGAATTGCATATCAACAGAACTCTAAGATTCCACCTCACTCCAGTTAGAATGGCCAGGATCAGGAAAACGAATGACAACAGATGCTGGAGGGGATGTGGCCAGGAGGGATCACTACTACACTGTTGGTGGGAGTGCAAACTCGTTCAACCACTATGGAAAGCAGTGTGGCAGTGCCTCAAAAGGCTAAACATAGAACTTCCCTATAACCCAGCAATACCACTACTTGGCATTTACCCAACAATCCAGAAACAAGGGCATACTAAACCCACTAGCACAACAATGTTCATTGCAGCGCTATTCACCATAGCAAAGATATGGAACCAACCCAGATGTCCCTCAGTTGATGAGTGGATCAACAAGTTGTGGTATTTGTACACAATGGAATTCTATGCTGCTGTCAGAAAGAATGACATTGCCCCATTTGTTAGGATATGGAAAGACTTAGAACAAATCATATTAAGTGAACTAAGCCAGACTCAAAGGAACTTAGGCTCAGTGGTTTCCCTCATTCATCATAATCAGTAGAAACCTTGGGCTCTACTAGCAGAGATTTGCAATAGAGCAAAAGGCCATATATAAGGACATATAATGTGAAGCTATTTGAAAGGACCTCCAGGATATTGAAACAAAAGCCATATAATGAATGATTGTTGTCCTTAATGTACTATGTTGTCTCTCATCTCCTTTGCTGTCCCTTGGTTATCCCATATTGGTATAGTATCTCACTTTGTTATCTGATATATTGAATTTATTTGTATTTGGATATTTGAAATTTGATAGGGAAGGGGGAAAAACCAACACGGGTGGGGCGTGTGGAGTTGGAGGGAAATGGGTACCAACACATGTGAAAGGGTATCAATGTATGTGAATTAATGCGCCTTCTACCTGGCAAATATCATGTAACCCTTTTACTAATTACAATAAAAAAATGAAAAAAAAAGAAAGTTGTAGTGTGTGGGAGGATGATGGGGTCAAATACATTTCTTCTTAGAAATTTACCTCATCTGGTTGCCCTGGATTTTCCTGGCCTTCTTCTTAGAGAAAGGCCTGTTATACTGGATTTGTGGCTTGGCAAAGATCTAGCATGTACATCTTCGAGTAAGACATCCACAACTTCCATGCCTGAGACTCGAGATTCCTGAACTTTGGCAACAGCACAGCAACATCTTTCTACCTCCTGAGACACAGGCCAAGTGAGCTGGCTTGAGCTGGTTGTTAGTTACACTTGCTTGGTTACCAGCGTTCCATATTCTGTTCCATTGTGAGGGAGGCAGGGTCACCTTTCAGGGCCCAATGACCAAAGATCCTTGCTCACAGAAGACCTCCCCAAAGACATATTGGAGGCTGAATCTCTCCTCCAATCTCACAATATACATGTGGATGTAGTAAACAGCACACCTTATTTGTCCATTCCCAATGTCTTCCACTAGGCCCAACTACCAGTCTGGTCTCAGGCTCAAGGAGCCTTTCTTAGGTAAGATCCAAACTTAAGGGTCAATATTGCCCTCATCCTTTACAAAACATTTGCTTCACAGTGCCTTCTCTGCCTGCATTTTGCCCCTTGTCGAATTTTTTTTTGTTTTTGCTGGTCTTGGGACTTGACCTCAGAGTGTGAACATTGTTCTTGGGCTTTCTTTAGGCTTTAGCTGTCCCACCGAGCCACAGCACCACTTGCAGCATTTTCTATGTATGTGATAATGAGGAATCAAACCTGAGTCTTTTTGCGTGGTAGCCAAGGACTCTACCACTAGGTCAAACACACAGGGCATCTTGCACATATTTTTGACGTCAGTCTACTAGGATATTATTAGGTTTCTGTATCCTAATCAATTTTTTCCTGATGATTAGCTTTGCTGTCATGCGTAAAAAATGCAAGAGGGTAAAACACAGAAGAATTAGTGAAATTTAAGAAAAAGCATTACACACATAGATAAGTGTTCATTCTTTGTAGGAGAAAGGATATTTTGATATGATGATGATGACTTTATAATTACTATGTCAGGGTTGAGAGTTTGGCATAGTGGTAGAGTGCTTGCCTAGCATCCATGAAGATCTGGGTTTGATTGCTCAGTTTCACATAGATAGAAAATCTAGATGTGGCACTGTGGCTCAAGTGGCAGAGGGCTAGACTTGAGAAAACCCGAGGACAGTGCTCAGGCCCTGAACTCCAACCCCAAAACTGGCAGAAAGATGAAAGAAAATAAAAATGCTGTTTATGAGCTAATTCACTCACACCATTGGCTTCTGAAATCTTCGCTTCTGCATCTTGTGAAATACCCCTTTCCCTCAACGTAGACAAGAAAAACAGATCCATCCCATGGTCCACTGTGAGGCCACTGGTTGGGCTAAGAGCTAGTCGTGCAGCAACACATAAGTTTTATTCTAATACTTTCCAAACTTTGTACTCAAATATGCTACCTACTTACCAACTTAGTCAGTTATCCTTATGCTATACCTTTTCTTCATGACTACAATATTCTTACACTCCTATGTTAATCCTCTTGTACCTCCCCTGACCTCTCTCATTCTTTTTTTCTATCTCTGGACCTCTGCTGGTCTTTCAACCCTTATACTGCACGGATCTACACTTGATGGCTGTTGAGCAATATTGTATATGTAGGTGGTTAATTGTTCTCTAGGCTCAGAAGGACTTAAAGACAATAGAGATTGGATTGAGAGGCTTATTGTTTTGGGTATAAATCGCTTATCAGTGGTTGTATTAGACTGGTCTGTAAGTGCACAAAAAAGAAAGAGTGATAATACCAATCAAAACTTGTGAACATCTAGTGTCTGCCAGCTACAGAGGTCTAGGTTGGATATATCTGAAAAACTATAATCGTATTTAGTAGTAATCTTGCTCCCATTTTCAAATGGGCAGAACAAGAAACTCAAGAAAAATGTCAAATCAAGAAACAACATCCCCCACCCAATGTAAATAGACAATGGGACAGTCACTTGCACACCTAGAGGAGAGTCTTCCAAGTGCTACACAAATGCAATTGATAAACATCATTAATGGAAAATGTGAAAATATAAAGAAAGAGATAATGGAGGAAGCCATAGCTGAACAAGAGGAAAGCACAAACAAGGTGATAAGTGAAAAAGAAGAAGCCATAAAGGAGGCCATAATAAAGGTTTTTCAAAGAAAGATGGATGAATTCATAGAATCCACAAATAAAAACGTGACCAAACTCCAGCAAATGTCCAAAGAAAATAAAGCTACTGAGCTAACCACTCAAAAGGAAATCAAGGAGATAAAGAAATCCATACATGATCTAAAACAAGAGATGCAAGTCATCAAAAGTGAGCATTTAGAAGCAAGGGCGATGAAAAATAAAGTAGATAGCTTTGATAGCAGGTTAGACAATGCAGAGGAGAGAATTTCCGGGGCTGAAGATAATTTAGTTATTATAGAGAAAGAACAGAAAACGAGTCAATCCAAATCTAGGAAATATGAGACAGCACTTCAGGAGGTCCAAGATACAATTAGGAAGCCTAAATTAAGGCTAGTTGGTATTGAGGAGGGCGTGGAGAAAGAGGTCAATGGTATTGGAAATATACTTTAGGGAATCATCTCAGAGAATTTCCCAAATATCCAGAAGGGCAGGCCCATCCAGATTCGAGAAGCTTTTAGAACCCCAAACAGACCTGACCAGAAAAGAACATCCCACCGCCACATTGTGATCAGAACTGGATCAATAGAAACGAAAGGAAAGATCCTAAAGGCAGCCAGGGAAAAGGGATCAGTAACCTATAAAGGCAAACCAATCAGAATAACCCCAGATTTCTCAGCAGAGACCATGCAAGCACGAAGTGACTGGAAGCATATATGTCATGCCCTTAAATCAAATAACTACCAACCAAGAATATTGTAGCCAGCTAAGCTCTCATTCATAACTGAGGGAAGAGTAAAAACATTCCATTCCTTGGAAAAGCTGCAACAATATGTCGAAACAAAACCAACACTACAGAGAATTCTCAAAGATGCTCTATACATAGAAAACCAAATTGAATGCAATATAGGGAAAGAAATGGCACCTAAAAAGCATACCATCTAAGGACCACAAGAACTGTCAAGACACAGGCCCTAGTAAAAGCTTTTAAAAATGGTAGGAACTAATAAATATCTCTCAATCCTAACTCTCAATATCAATGGACTTAACTCTCCAATTAAACAGCATAGGCTGTCTAGTTGGATCAAAAAGCAAGAGCCATCGTTCTGCTGTCTTCAAGAGACACATCTTACCCCAAAACAATCATCTTTTGGAATAAACTCTATCAAGCTAACTGTCCCCATAAACAGCCTGGAGCTGCCATCCTCATATCAGATACAATAGACTTCAAACTAAAATTAGTAAGAAAAGACAAAGAAGGTTACTACATACTACTAAAGGGATCTTTCCTCCAGGAAGACATAACGATCCTAAATATTTACACACCCAATCCCGGAGCTCCAAACTTCATCACGCAAACTTTACTTACACTGAAACCATACATAGATCGAAATAGAGTGATTGTTGGTGAGTTTAACACACCACTCTCACCTATGGACAGATCAACAAGGCAAAACTCAACAGAGAAACCTTAGAACTGAACAACTATATAGACCAAATAGATCTAACAGACATCTGCAGAATATTCCACCCAGTGGCAACACAATATACGTTTTTCTCAGCAGCACATGGAACATTTTCCATAATAGACCACATCTTAGGCCATGAAACAAACCTGGACAGATTCAGAAACACTGGAATTATTCCATGCACACTCTCAGACCACAAAGGCATCAAATTGGAGCTGAACACATATCTCCACCAACGAAAACCCTGTAACTCATGGAGACTGAACAACACATTGTTGAATCAAAAAGAATGGGTAATCGAAGAGATCAGAACAGATATCCAACTGTTTGTGAAATTTAACAATAAGGAGCACACAAATATCAACTCCTTAGGGACACAACAGAGGCAGTACTCAGAGGAAAATTTATAGTGCTGAGTGCCTACAACAGCAAGTTGGAAAAATGGCAAATCAACTAGTAAATGTCTCACTTTAACCTCCTGGAAAAAGAGCAACAAACCAACCCTAAACCCATTAGGAGAAAGCAAATTATTAAAATCAAAGCAGAATTAAATGATTTGGAATAAAAAAAACCTATAGAATCAACAAAACAAGGAGTTGGTTCTTTGAAAGAATTAACAAAATTGACAAGCCCTTAGCAAATCTTACCAAAAAAACAAGAGAGCATATCGAAATAAACAAAATCGCAGATGAAAATGGTAATATCACGACAGAAATTACCAAGATCCAGAATATCATGAGGGAATACTTCTCAAACCTTTACGCCAACAAATTTGAGAATCTAGAAGAAATGGATGAATTCCTAGACAAGATTAACATACCCACACTGAACCAAGAAGAGCTAACCCAACTCAACAGGCTTATTTCAAGCTCTGAAATAGAAATGGAAATTAGACAACTTCCACTTAAAAAGAGCCCAGGGCCAGATGGATTCACAGCTGAATTCTATAAGGTCTTCAAAGCAGAGCTCACACCAATACTCCTCAAGCTCTTCAACGAAATTGAAAATGAAGTTTGTTTACCAAACTCATTCTGTGAAGCCAGTATATCCCTCATCCCCAAACCAGACAGAGATTCATCAAAGAAAGAGAACTACAGACCCATTTCTTTGATGAACATCGATGCAAAACTTCTCAACAAAATACTGGCCAACCGTCTACAACAACTCATCAAAAAATTATACACTATGATCAAACTGGATTCATCACAGGGAGGCAAAGCTGGTTCAACATACACAAATCAATTAATATAATTCAACACATCAACAGGAGCAAGGACAAAAATCACATGGTTGTCTCAATAGATGCGGAAAAGGCATTTGACAAGATCCAAAACCCCTTTATGTTAAAAGATGTGGAGTAACTAGGACTCCATGGAACATTTCTCAATGTAATAAAGGCTGTGTATGAGAAACCCACTGCTAGTATTATACTTAATGGTGAAAATCTAAAGCCATTCTCTCTAAAATCAGGAACGAGACAAGGATGCCCACTCTCTCCACTACTATCTAACATAGTACTAAATTTCCTAGGCAGTGCAATAAGGAAAGAAGCAAGCATAAATGGGATCCAAGTAGGGAAAGAGGAAATAAAACTATCCCTCTTTGCAGATGACATGATTCTGTATTTAAAGAATCCTATAGACTCTACTCCCAAGCTCCTTGAGCTGATTCAAAGCTTTGGAAGGGTAGCAGTCCATAAAATCAACCCTCACAAATCAACTGCCTTCCTTTACGCCAATAGTGAGAGGATCGAGGCAATAATCAGGAAAGAAACTCCTTTCACAAAAGCCTCAAAGAAAATAAAGTACCTAGGAATTAGCATTACTAAGAATGTAAAGGACCATTTAGATGAAAACTTTAAAACCCCAAAAAAGGAAATTAAAGCAGAACTAAGGAAATGGAAAAAGCTCCCATGCTCCTGGATTGGAAGAATCAACATTGTGAAAATGACAATCTTGCCAAGGGCTATCTACAAATTCAATGCAATACCCATCAACATCCCAATGTCATTCTTTAAAGAAATACAAGAGGCAATTCAAAATTTCATATGGAATAATAAAAGACCCCGTAAGCAAAAACATTTCTTAGTACAAAGAACAGCGCTGGAGGAATTTCAATTCCAAACTTTAGACTCTATTACAGAGCTATAATTCCCAAAACAGCTTGGTACTGGCACAAGAACAGGCCTGAAGTCCAATGGAATAGAAATGCGGACCCAGATATTAAACCACAGACCTATGGCCACCTAATCTTTGACAAGGGAGCCAAAAAAATAGAATGGAAGAAAGATAGCCTCTTCAACATGTTGTGGTGGCAGAACTGGTTAAGCACCAGCAGAAAACTAAAGTTGGATCCTTCTTTGTCACCTTGCACTAGAATTAACTCCAAATGGATCAAAGACCTGGAGGTAAAACTGACACACTGAAAACTTTACAGGAAGGAATAGGAGATACACTAGGCCTCCTTGGCACAGGTCGAAACTTTCTTAAAAAGGACCAAGAATCACAACAAATCAGAGAAAGGCTGGATAAGTGGGACTGCATTAAACTGCAGAGCTTTTGTATGGCAACGGATATAGCTACTAAACTAATCAGGAAGCCTACAGAGTGGGAGAAGATCTTCACCAACCAAACAATGGACAAAGGCCTCATATCTAAAATATATCAACAACTCAAAAAATTGGATCACTCCAAAACTAACCTCCAAAGGAACACCCATCCCATTAAAAAATGGGCCACAGACTTAAAGAGAGTCTTCTCTGAAGAAGAAATAAAAATGGCCTATAGACACATGAAGAAATGCTCCACATCTCTGGTCATAAAAGAATTGCATATCAACAGAACTCTAAGATTCCACCTCACTCCAGTTAGAATGGCCAGGATCAGGAAAACGAATGACAACAGATGCTGGAGGGGATGTGGCCAGGAGGGATCACTACTACACTGTTGGTGGGAGTGCAAACTCGTTCAACCACTATGGAAAGCAGTGTGGCAGTGCCTCAAAAGGCTAAACATAGAACTTCCCTATAACCCAGCAATACCACTACTTGGCATTTACCCAACAATCCAGAAACAAGGGCATACTAAACCCACTAGCACAACAATGTTCATTGCAGCGCTATTCACCATAGCAAAGATATGGAACCAACCCAGATGTCCCTCAGTTGATGAGTGGATCAACAAGTTGTGGTATTTGTACACAATGGAATTCTATGCTGCTGTCAGAAAGAATGACATTGCCCCATTTGTTAGGATATGGAAAGACTTAGAACAAATCATATTAAGTGAACTAAGCCAGACTCAAAGGAACTTAGGCTCAGTGGTTTCCCTCATTCATCATAATCAGTAGAAACCTTGGGCTCTACTAGCAGAGATTTGCAATAGAGCAAAAGGCCATATATAAGGACATATAATGTGAAGCTAATTGAAAGGACCTCCAGGATATTGAAACAAAATCCATATAATGAATGATTGTTGTCCTTAATGTACTATGTTGTCTCTCATCTCCTTTGCTGTCCCTTGGTTATTCCATATTGGTATAGTATCTCACTTTGTTATCTGATATATTGAATTTATTTGTATTTGGATATTTGAAATTTGATAGGGAAGGGGGGAAAACCAACACGGGTGGGGCGTGTGGAGTTGGAGGGAAATGGGTACCAACACATGTGAAAGGGTATCAATGTATGTGAATTAATGCGCCTTCTACCTGGCAAATATCATGTAACCCTTTTACTAATTACAATAAAAAAATGAAAAAAAAAAGAAAGTTGTAGTGTGTGGGAGGATGATGGGGTCAAATACATTTCTTCTTAGAAATTTACCTCATCTGGTTGCCCTGGATTTTCCTGGCCTTCTTCTTAGAGAAAGGCCTGTTATACTGGATTTGTGGCTTGGCAAAGATCTAGCATGTACATCTTCGAGTAAGACATCCACAACTTCCATGCCTGAGACTCGAGATTCCTGAACTTTGGCAACAGCACAGCAACATCTTTCTACCTCCTGAGACACAGGCCAAGTGAGCTGGCTTGAGCTGGTTGTTAGTTACACTTGCTTGGTTACCAGCGTTCCATATTCTGTTCCATTGTGAGGGAGGCAGGGTCACCTTTCAGGGCCCAATGACCAAAGATCCTTGCTCACAGAAGACCTCCCCAAAGACATACTGGAGGCTGAATCTCTCCTCCAATCTCACAATATACATGTGGATGTAGTAAACAGCACACCTTATTTGTCCATTCCCAATGTCTTCCACTAGGCCCAACTACCAGTCTGGTCTCAGGCTCAAGGAGCCTTTCTTAGGTAAGATCCAAACTTAAGGGTCAATATTGCCCTCATCCTTTACAAAACATTTGCTTCACAGTGCCTTCTCTGCCTGCATTTTGCCCCTTGTCGAATTTTTTTTTGTTGTTGCTGGTCTTGGGACTTGACCTCAGAGTGTGAACATTGTTCTTGGGCTTTCTTTAGGCTTTAGCTGTCCCACCGAGCCACAGCACCACTTGCAGCATTTTCTATGTATGTGATAATGAGGAATCAAACCTGAGTCTTTTTGCGTGGTAGCCAAGGACTCTACCACTAGGTCAAACACACAGGGCATCTTGCACATATTTTTGACGTCAGTCTACTAGGATATTATTAGGTTTCTGTATCCTAATCAATTTTTTCCTGATGATTAGCTTTGCTGTCATGCGTAAAAAACGCAAGAGGGAAAAACACAGAAGAATTAGTGAAATTTAAGAAAAAGCATTACACACATAGATAAGTGTTCATTCTTTGTAGGAGAAAGGATATTTTGATATGATGATGATGACTTTATAATTACTATGTCAGGGTTGAGTGTTTGGCATAGTGGTAGAGTGCTTGCCTAGCATCCATGAAGATCTGGGTTTGATTGCTCAGTATCACATAGATAGAAAATCTAGATGTGGCACTGTGGCTCAAGTGGCAGAGGGCTAGACTTGAGAAACCCGAGGACAGTGCTCAGGCCCTGAACTCCAACCCCAAAACTGGCAGAAAGATGAAAGAAAATAAAAATGCTGTTTACGAGCTAATTCACTCACAGCATTGGCTTCTGAAATCTTCGCTTCTGCATCTTGTGAAATACCCCTTTCCCTCAACGTAGACAAGAAAAACAGATCCATCCCATGGTCCACTGTGAGGCCACTGGATGGGCTAAGAGCTAATCGTGCAGCAACACATAAGTTTTATTCTAATACTTTCCAAACTTTGTACTCAAATATGCTACCTACTTACCAACTTAGTCAGTTATCCTTATGCTATACCTTTTCTTCATGACTACAATATTCTTACACTCCTATGTTAATCCTCTTGTACCTCCCCTGACCTCTCTCATTCTTTGTTTCTATCTCTGGACCTCTGCTGGTCTTTCAACCCTTATACTGCACGGATCTACACTTGATGGCTGTTGAGCAATATTGTATATGTAGGTGGTTAATTGTTCTCTAGGCTCAGAAGGACTTAAAGACAATAGAGATTGCATTGAGAGGCTTATTGTTTTGGGTATAAATCGCTTATCAGTGGTTGTATTAGACCGGTCTGTAAGTGCACAAAAAAGAAAGAGTGATAATACCAATCAAAACTTGTGAACATCTAGTGTCTGCCAGCTACAGAGGTCTAGGTTGGATATATCTGAAAAACTATAATCGTATTTAGTAGTAATCTTGCTCCCATTTTCAAATGGGCAGAAACAAGAAACTCAAGAAAAATGTCAAATCAAGAAACAACATCCCCCACCCAATGTAAATAGACAATGGGACAGTCACTTGCACACCTAGAGGAGAGTCTTCCAAGTGCTACACAAATGCAATTGATAAACATCATTAATGGAAAATGTGAAAATATAAAGAAAGAGATAATGGAGGAAGCCATAGCTGAACAAGAGGAAAGCACAAACAAGGTGATAAGTGAAAAAGAAGAAGCCATAAAGGAGGCCATAATAAAGGTTTTTCAAAGAAAGATGGATGAATTCATAGAATCCACAAATAAAAACGTGACCAAACTCCAGCAAATGTCCAAAGAAAATAAAGCTACTGAGCTAACCACTCAAAAGGAAATCAAGGAGATAAAGAAATCCATACATGATCTAAAACAAGAGATGCAAGTCATCAAAAGTGAGCATTTAGAAGCAAGGGCGATGAAAAATAAAGTAGATAGCTTTGATAGCAGGTTAGACAATGCAGAGGAGAGAATTTCCGGGGCTGAAGATAATTTAGTTATTATAGAGAAAGCACAGAAAATGATTCAATCCAAATCTAGGAAATATGAGACAGCGCTTCAGGAGGTCCAAGATACAATTAGGAAGCCTAATTTAAGGCTAGTTGGTATTGAGGAGAGCGTGGAGAAAGAGGTCAATGGTATTGGAAATATACTTCAGGGAATCATCTCAGAGAATTTCCCAAATATCCAGAAGGGCAGGCCCATCCAGATACGAGAAGCTTTTAGAAGCCCAAACAGACCTGACTAGAAAAGAACATCCCACCGCCACATTGTGATCAGAACTGGATCAATAGAAACGAAAGGAAAGATCCTAAAGGCAGCCAGGGAAAAGGGATCAGTAACCTATAAAGGCAAACCAATCAGAATAACCCCAGATTTCTCAGCAGAGACCATGCAAGCACGAAGTGACTGGAAGCATATATGTCATGCCCTTAAATCAAATAACTACCAAACAAGAATATTGTAGCCAGCTAAGATCTCATTCATAACTGAGGGAAGAATAAAAACATTCCATTCCAGGGAAAAGCTGCAACAATATGTCGAAACAAAACCAACACTACAGAGAATTCTCAAAGATGCTCTATACATAGAAAACCAAAATGAATGCAATATAGGGAAAGAAATGGCACCTAAACAGCATACCATCTAAGGACCACAATAACTGTCAAGACGAAGGCCCTAGTACAAGCTTTTAAAAATGGTAGGAACTAATAAATATCTCTCAATCCTAACTCTCAATATCAATGGACTTAACTCTCCAATTAAACAGCATAGGCTGTCTAGTTGGATCAAAAAGCAAGAGCCATCGTTCTGCTGTCTTCAAGAGACACATCTTACCCCAAAACAATCATCTTTTGAAAGTGAGAGGTTGGAATAAACTCTATCAAGCTAACTGCCCCCATAAACAGCCTGGAGTTGAGATCCTCATAACAGATACAATAGACTTCAAACTAAAATTAGTAAGGAAAGACAAAGAAGGTTACTACATACTACTAAAGGGATCTTTCCTCCAGGAAGACATAACGATCCTAAATATTTACACACCCAATCCCGGAGCTCTAAACTTCATCAAGCAAACTTTACTTACACTGAAACCATACATAGATCGAAATAGAGTGATTGTTGGTGAGTTTAACACACCACTCTCACCTATGGACAGATCAACAAGGCAAAACTCAACAGAGAAACCTTAGAACTGAACAACTATATAGACCAAATAGATCTAACAGACATCTGCAGAATATTCCACCCAGTGGCAACACAATATACGTTTTTCTCAGCAGCACATGGAACATTTTCCATAATAGACCACATCTTAGGCCATGAAACAAACCTGGACAGATTCAGAAACACTGGAATTATTCCATGCACACTCTCAGACCACAAAGGCATCAAATTGGAGCTGAACACATATCTCCACCAACGAAAACCCTGTAACTCATGGAGACTGAACAACACATTGTTGAATCAAAAACAATGGGTAATCGAAGAGATCAGAACAGATATCCAACTGTTTGTGAAATTTAACAATAAGGAGCACACAAATATCAACTCCTTAGGGACACAACAGAGGCAGTACTCAGAGGAAAATTTATAGTGCTGAGTGCCTACAACAGCAAGTTGGAAAAATGGCAAATCAACTAGTAAATGTCTCACTTTAACCTCCTGGAAAAAGAGCAACAAACCAACCCTAAACCCATTAGGAGAAAGCAAATTATTAAAATCAAAGCAGAATTAAATGATTTGGAATAAAAAAAACCTATAGAATCAACAAAACAAGGAGTTGGTTCTTTGAAAGAATTAACAAAATTGACAAGCCCTTAGCAAATCTTACCAAAAAAACAAGAGAGCATATCGAAATAAACAAAATCGCAGATGAAAATGGTAATATCACGACAGAAATTACCAAGATCCAGAATATCATGAGGGAATACTTCTCAAACCTTTACGCCAACAAATTTGAGAACCTAGAAGAAATGGATGAATTCCTAGACAAGATTAACATACCCACACTGAACCAAGAAGAGCTAACCCAACTCAACAGGCATATTTCAAGCTCTGAAATAGAAATGGAAATTAGACAACTTCCACTTAAAAAGAGCCCAGGGCCAGATGGATTCACAGCTGAATTCTATAAGGTCTTCAAAGCAAAGCTCACACCAATACTCCTCAAGGTCTTCAACGAAATTGAAAATGAAGGTTGTTTACCAAACTCATTCTGTGAAGCCAGTATATCCCTCATCCCCAAACCAGACAGAGATTCATCAAAGAAAGAGAACTACAGACCCATTTCTTTGATGAACATCGATGCAAAACTTCTCAACAAAATACTGGCCAACCGTCTACAACAACTCATCAAAAAATTATACACTATGATCAAACTGGATTCATCACAGGGAGGCAAAGCTGGTTCAACATACACAAATCAATTAATATAATTCAACACATCAACAGGAGCAAGGACAAAAATCACATGGTTGTCTCAATAGATGCGGAAAAGGCATTTGACAAGATCCAAAACCCCTTTATGTTAAAAGATGTGGAGAAACTAGGACTCCATGGAACATTTCTCAATGTAATAAAGGCTGTGTATGAGAAACCCACTGCTAGTATTATACTTAATGGTGAAAATCTAAAGCCATTCCTTCTAAAATCAGGAACGAGACAAGGATGCCCACTCTCTCCACTACTATCTAACATAGTACTAAATTTCCTAGGCAGTGCAATAAGGCAAGAAGCAAGCATAAAGGGGATCCAAGTAGGGAAAGAGGAAATAAAACTATCCCTTTTTGCAGATGACATGATTCTGTATTTAAAGAATCCTATAGACTCTAGTCCCAAGCTCCTTGAGCTGATTCAAAGCTGTGGAAGGGTAGCAGTCCATAAAATCAACCCTCACAAATCAACTGCCTTCCTTTACGCCAATAGCGAGAGGACGAGGCAAGAATCAGGAAAGAAACTCCTTTCACAATAGCCTCAAAGAAAATAAAGTACCTAGGAATAAGCGTAACTAAGAATGTAAAGGACCGTTTAGATGAAAACTTTAAAACCCTAAAAAAGGAAATTAAAGCAGAACTAAGGAAATGGAAAAAGCTCCCATGCTCCTGGATTGGAAGAATCAACATTGTGAAAATGACAATCTTGCCAAGGCCTATCTGCAAATTCAATGCAATACCCATCAACATCCCAATGTCATTCTTTAAAGAAATACAAGAGGCAATTCAAAATTTCATATGGAATAATAAAAGACCCCGTATAGCAAAAACACTTCTTAGCAGAAAGAACAGCGCTGGAGGAATTTCAATTCCAAACTTTAGACTCTATTACAGAGCTATAATTCCCAAAACAGCTTGGTACTGGCACAAGAACAGGCCTGAAGTCCAATGGAATACAACTGCGGACCCAGATATTAAACCACAGACCTATGGCCACCTAATCTTTGAGAAGGGAGCCAAAAATATAGAATGGAAGAAAGATAGCCTCTTCAACAATTTGTGGTGGCAGAACTGGTTAAGCCTCAGCAGAAAACTAAAGTTGGATCCTTCTTTTTCACCTTGCACTAGAATTAACTCCAAATGGATCAAAGACCTGGAGGTAAAAGCTGACACACTGAAAAGTTTACAGGAAGGAATAGGAGATACACTAGGCCTCCTTGCCACAGGTCGAAACTTTCTTAATAAGGACCAAGAATCACAACAAATCAGAGAAAGGCTGGATAAGTGGGACTGCATTAAACTGCAGAGCTTTTGTATGGCAACGGATATAGCTAGTAACTAATCAGGAAGCCTACAGAGTGGGAGAAGATCTTCACCACCCAAACGACGGACAAAGGCCTCATATCTAAAATATATCAGCAATTCAAAAAATTGAATCACTCCAAAACTAACCTCCAAAGGAACACCCATCCCATTAAAAAATGGGGCAAAGACTTAAATAGAGTCTTCTCTGAAGAAGAAACAAAAATGGCCTGTAGACACATGAAGAAATGCTCTACATCTCTGGTCATAAAAGAATTGCATATCAAAAGAACTCTAAGATTCCACCTCACTCCAGTTAGAATGTCCAGGATCAGGAAAACGAATGACAACAGATGCTGGAGGGGATGTGGCCAGGAGGGATCACTACTACACTGTTGGTGGGAGTGCAAACTCGTTCAACCACTATGGAAACCAGTGTGGCAGTGCCTCAAAAGGCTAAACATAGAACTCCCCTATGACCCAGCAATTCCCCTACTTGGCATTTGCCCAACAATCCAGAAACAAGGGCATACTAAACCCACTAGCACAACAATGTTCATTGCAGCCCTATTCACCATAGCAAAGATATGGAACCAACCCAGATGTCCCTCAGTTGATGAGTGGATCAACAAGTTGTGGTATTTGTACACAATGGAATTCTATGCTGCTGTCAGAAAGAATGACATCGCCCCATTTGTTAGGATATGGAAAGACTTAGAACAAATCATATTAAGTGAAGTAAGCCAGACTCAAAGGAACTTAGGCTCAGTGGTTTCCCTCATTCATCATAATCAGTAGAAACCTTGGGCTCTACTAGCAGAGATTTGCAATAGAGCAAAAGGCCATATATAAGGCCATATAATGTGAAGCTAATTGAAAGGACCTCCAGGATATTGAAACAAAAGCCATATAATGAATGATTGTTGTCCTTAATGTACTATGTTGTCTCTCATCTCCTTTGCTGTCCCTTGGTTATCCCATATTGGTATAGTATCTCACTTTGTTATCTGATATATTGAATTTATTTGTATTTGGATATTTGAAATTTGATAGGGAAGGGGGGAAAACCAAGACGGGTGGGGGTGTGGAGTTAGAGGGAAATGGGTACCAAGACATGTGAAAGGGTATCAATGTATGTGAATTAATGCGCCTTCTAACTGGCAAATATCATGGAACCCTTTTACTAATTACAATAAAAAAAAATGAAAAAAAAGAAAGTTGTAGTGTGTGGGAGGATGATGGGGTCAAATAAATTTCTTCTTAGAAATTTACCTCATCTGGTTGCCCTGGATTTTCCTGGCCTTCTTCTTAGAGAAAGGCCTGTTATACTGGATTTGTGGCTTGACGAAGATCTAGCATGTACATCATCGAGTAAGACATTCACAACTTCCATGCCTGAGACTCGAGATTCCTGACCTATGGCAACAACACAGCAACATCTTTCTTCCTCCTGAGCCACAGGCCAACTGAGCTGGCTTAAGTTGGTTGTTAGTTACACTGGCCTGGTTACCAGCGTTCCATATTCTGTTCCATTGTGAGGGATGCAGGGTCACCTTTCAGGGCCCAATGACCAAAGATCCTTGCTCACAGAAGACCTCCCCAAAGACATACTGGAGGCTGAATCTCTCCTCCAATCTCACAATATACATGTGGATGTAGTAAACAGCACACCTTATTTGTCCATTCCCAATATCTTCCACTAAGCCCAACTACCAGTCTGGTCTCAGGCTCAAGGAGCCTTTCTTAGGTAAGATCCAAACTTAAGGGTCAATATTGCCCTCATCCTTTACAAAACATTTGCTTCACAGTGCCTTCTCTGCCTGCATTTTGCCCCTTGTCGAATTTTTTTTTGTTGTTGCTGGTCTTGGGACTTGACCTCAGAGTGTGAACATTGTTCTTGGGCTTTCTTTAGGCTTTAGCTGTCCCACCGAGCCACAGCACCACTTGCAGCGTTTTCTATGTATGTGGTAATGAGGAATCAAACCTGAGTCTTTTTGCATGGTAGCCAAGGACTCTACCACTAGGTCAAACACACAGGGCATCTTGCACATATTTTTGACGTCAATCTACTAGGATATTATTAGGTTTCTGTATTCTAATCAATTTTTTTCCTGAAGATTAGCTTTGCTGTCATGTGTAAAAAATACAAGAGGGAAAAACACAGAAGAATTAGTGAAATTTAAAAAAAAGCATTACACACATAGATAAGTGTTCATTCTTTGTAGGAGAAAGGATATTTTGATATGATGATGACGACTTTATAATTACTATATCAGGGTTGAGAGTTTGGCATAGTGGTAGAGTGCTTGCCTAGCATCCATGAAGATCTGGGTTTGATTGCTCAGTATCACATAGATAGAAAATCTAGATGTGGCACTGTGGCTCAAGTGGCAGAGGGCTAGACTTGAGAAACCCCGAGAACAGTGCTCAGCCCCTGAATTCCAGCCCCAAGACTGGCAGAAAGATAAAATAAAATAAAAATGCTGTTTAAGAGCTAATTCACTCACACCATTGGCTTCTGAAATCTTCGCTTCTGCATCTTGTGAAATACCCCTTTCCCTCAACGTAGACAAGAAAAACAGATCCATTCCATGGTCCACTGTGAGGCCACTGGTTGGGCTAAGAGCTAGTCGTGCAGCAACAAATAAGTTTTATTCTAATACTTTCCAAACTTTGTACTCAAATTTGCTACCTACTTACCAACTTAGTCAGTTATCCTTATGCTATACCTTTTCTTCATGACTACAATATTCTTACACTCCTATGTTAATCCTCTTGTACCTCCCCTGACCTCTCTCATTCTTTTTTTCTATCTCTGGACCTCTGCTGGTCTTTCAACCCTTATACTGCACGGATCTACACTTGATGGCTGCTGAGCAATATTGTATATGTAGGTGGTTAATTGTTCTCTATGCTCAGAAGGACTTAAAGACAATAGAGATTGGATTGAGAGGCTTATTGTTTTAGGTATAAATCGCTTATCAGTGGTTGTATTAGACTGGTCTCTAAGTGCACAAAAAAGAAAGAGTGATAATACCAATCAAAACTTGTGAACATCTAGTGTCTGCCAGCTACAGAGGTCTAGGTTGGTTATATCTGAAAAACTATAATCGTATTTAGTAGTAATCTTGCTCCCATTTTCAAATGGGCAGAACAAGAAACTCAAGAAAAATGTCAAATCAAGAAACAACATCCCCCATCCAATGTAAATAGACAATGGAACAGTCACTTGCACACCTAGAGGAGAGTCTTCCAAGTGCTACACAAATGCAGTTGATAAACATCATTAATGGAAAATGTGAAAATATAAAGAAAGAGATAATGGAGGAAGCCATAGCTGAACAAGAGGAAAGTACAAACAAGGTGATAAGTGAAAAAGAAGAAGCCATAAAGGAGGCCATAATAAAGGTTTTTCAAAGAAAGATGGATGAATTCATAGAATCCCCGAATAAAAACGTGACCAAACTCCAGCAAATGTCCAAAGAAAATAAAGCTACTGAGCTAACCACTCAAAAGGAAATCAAGGAGATAAAGAAATCCATACATGATCTAAAACAAGAGATGCAAGGCATCAAAAATTAGCAATTAGAAGCAAGGGAGATGAAAAATAAAGTAGATAGCTTTGATAGCAGGTTAAACAATGCAGAGGAGAGAATCTCCGAGGCTGAAGATAATTTAGTTATTATAGAGAAAGAACAGAAAATGAGTCAATCCAAATCTAGGAAATAAGAGAGAGCGCTTCAGGAAGTCCAAGATACAATTAGGAAGCCTAATTTAAGGCTAGTTGGTATTGAGGAGGGCGTGGAGAAAGAGGTCAATGGTATTGGAAATATACTTCAGGGAATCATCTCAGAGAATTTCCCAAATATCCAGAAGGGCAGGCCCATCCAGATACGAGAAGCTTTTAGAACCCCAAACAGACCTGACCAGAAAAGAACATCCCACCGCCACAATGTGATCAGAACTGGATCAATAGAAACGAAAGGAAAGATCCTAAAGGCAGCCAGAGAAAAGGGATCAGTAACCTATAAAGGCAAACCAATCAGAATGACCCCAGATTTCTCAGCAGAGACCATGCAAGCACGAAGTTACTGGAAGCATATATGTCATGCCCTTAAATCAAATAACTACCAACCAAGAATATTGTAGCCAGCTAAGCTCTCATTCATAACTGAAGGAAGAATAAAAACATTCCATTCCAGGGAAAAGCTGCAACAATATGTCGAAACAAAACCAACACTACAGAGAATTCTCAAAGATGCTCTATACATGGAAAACCAAAATAAATGCAATATAGGGAAAGAAATGGCACCTAAACAGCATAACATCCAAGGACCACAAGAACTGTCAAGACACAGGCCCTACTAAAAGATTTTAAAAATGATAGGAACTAATAAATATCTCTCAATCCTAACTCTCAATATCAATGGACTTAACTCTCCAATTAAACGGCATAGGCTGTCTAGTTGGATCAAAAAGCAAGAGCCATCGTTCTGCTGTCTTGAAGAGACACATCTTACCCAAAAACAATCATCTTTTGAAAGTGAGAGGTTGGAATAAACACTATCTAGCTAACTGCCCCCATAAACAGGCTGGAGTTCCCATCCTCATATCAGATACAATAGACTTCAAACTAAAATTAGTAAGAAAAGACAAAGAAGGTTACTACATACTACTAAAGGGATCTTTCCTCCAGGGAGACATAACGATCCTAAATATTTACACACCCAATCCCGAGGCTCCAAACTTCATCAAGCAAACTTTACGTACACTGAAACCATACATAGATCGAAATACAGTGATTGTTGGTGAGTTTAACACACCACTCTCACCTATGGACAGATCAACAAGGCAAAACTCAACAGAGAAACCTTAGAACTGAACAACTATATAGACCAACTATATCTAACAGACATCTGCAGAATATTCCACCCAGTAACAACACAATACACGTTTTTCTCAGCAGCACATGGAACATTTTCCATAATAGACCACATCTTAGGCCATAAAACAAACCTGGACAGATTCAGAAACACTGAAATTATTCCATGCACACTCTCAGACCAGAAACACTGAAATTATTCCATGCACACTCTCAGACCATAAAGGCATCAAATTGGAACTGAACACATATCTCCACCAACCAAAACCCTGTAACTCATGGAGACTGAACCCCACATTGTTGAATCAAAAACAATGGGTAATCGAAGAGATCAGAACAGATATTCAACTGTTTATGAAATTTAACAATAACGGGCACACAAATATCAACTCCTTAGTGACACAACAAAGGCAGTACTCAGAGGAAAATTTATAGTGCTGAGTGCCTACAACAGCAAATTGGAAAAATGGCAAACCAACTAGTTAATGTCTCACTTTAACCTCCTGGAAAAAGAGCAACAAACTAAACTTAAACCCAATAGGAGAAAGCAAATAATTAAAATTAAAGCAGAATTAAATGATTTGGAATCCAAAAAAACTATAGAAAGAATCAACAAAACAAGGAGTTGGTTCTTTGAAAGAATTAACAAAATTGACAAGCCCTTAGCAAATCTTACCAAAAAAACAAGAGAGCATATCGAAATAAACAAAATCGCAGATGAAAATTGTAATATCACGATAGAAATTACGAAGATCCAGAATATCATGAGGGAATGTTTCTCAAACCTTTACGCCAACAAATTTGAGAATCTAGAAGAAATGGATGAATTCCTAGAATATTAACATACCCACACTGAACCAAGAAGAGCTAACCCAACTCAACAGGCCTATTTCAAGCTCTGAAATAGAAATGGAAATTAGACAACTTCCACTTAAAAAGAGCCCAGGGCCAGATGGATTCACAGCTGAATTCTATAAGGTCTTCAAAGCAGAGCTCACATCAATACTCCCCAAGCTCTTCAATGAAATTGAAAATGAAGGTTCCTTACGAAACTCATTCTGTGAAGCCAGTATATCCCTCATCCCCAAACCAGACAGAGATTCATCAAAGAAAGAGAACTATAGACCCATTTCTTTGATAAAGATCGATGCAAAACTTCTCAACAAAATACTGGCCAACCGTCTACAACAACTCATCAAAAAATTATACACTATGATCAAACTGGATTCATCACAGGGAGGCAAAGCTGCTTCAACATACACAAATCAATTAATATAATTCAACACATCAACAGGAGCAAGGACAAAAATCACATGGTTGTCTCAATGGATGCGGAAAAGGCATTTGACAAGATCCAAAACCCCTTTATGTTAAAAGATGTGGAGAAACTAGGAATCCATGGAACATTCCTCAAACTAATAAAGGCTGTGTATGAGAAACCCACTGCCAGTATTGTACTTAATGGTGAAAATCTAAAGCCATTCCCTCTAAAATCAGGAACGAGACAAGGATGCCCACTCTCTCCACTCCTTTTTAACATAGTACTAGAATTCCTAGGCAGTGCAATAAGGCAAGAAGCAAGCATAAAGGGGATCCAAGTAGGGAAAGAGGAAATAAAACTATCCCTCTTTGCCGATGACATCATTCTGTATTTAAAGAATCCTAGAGACTCTACTCTCAATATCAATGGATTTAACTCTCAAATTAAATGGCTTAGGATGTCTAGTTCGATCACAAAGCAAGACCCATCGTTCTGCTGTCTTCAAGAGACACATCTTACCCAAAAACAATCATCTTTTGAAAGTGAGAGGTTGGAATAAATTCTATCAATCTAACTGCCCCCATAAACAGGCTGGAGTTGCTATCCTCATATCAGATACAATAGACTTCAAACTAAAATTAGTAAGAAAAGACAAAGAAGGTTACTACATACTACTAAAGGGATCTTTCCTCCAGCAAGACATAACGATCCTAAATATTTACACACCCAATCCCGAGGCTCCAAACTTCATCAAGCAAACTTTACTTACACTGAAACCATACACAGATCGAAATACAGTGATTGCTGGTGAGTTTGACACACCACTCTCACCTATGGACAGATCAACAAGCAAAACTCAACAGAGAAACCTTAGAAATGAACAACTGTATAGACCAACTAGATCTAACAGACATCTGCAGAATAATGCACCCAGTAACAACACAATATACGATTTTCTCAGCAGCACATGGAACATTTTCCAAAATAGATCACATCTTAGGCCAGAAAACAAACCTGGACAGATTCAGAAACACTGAAATTACTCCATGCACACTCTCAGACCACAAAGGCATCAAACTGGAACTGAACACACATCTCCACCAACGAAAACCCTGTAACCCATGGAGACTGAACAACACATTGTTGAATCACCAATGGGTAATCGAAGAGATCAGAACAGATATCCAACAGTTTATGAACTTTAACAGTAAGGAGCACACAAAATACCAACTGCTTTGGGACACAGCAAAGGCAGTATTCAGAGGAAAATTTATAGCGCTGAGTGCCTAAAATAACAAGTTGGAAAAATTGCAAACCAACAAGTTAATGTCTCACCTTAAGCTCCTGGAAAAAGAGAAACAAACCAACCCTTATCCCAGTAGAAGAAAGCAAATAATTAAAATCAAAGCAGAATTAAATGATTTGGAATCCAAAAAAACTATAGAAAGAATCAACAAAACCAGGAGTTGGTTCTTTGAAAGAATTAACATCCCTCTTTGCAGATGACATGATTCTGTATTTAAAGGATCCTATAGACTCTACTCCCAAGCTCCTTGAGCTGATTCAAAACTTTGGCAGAGTAGCAGGCTCTAAAATCAACCCTCAAAAATCAACTGCCTTCCATTATGCCAACAGTGAGAGGAACGAGGCAATAATCAGGAAAGAAACTCCTTTCACAATAGCCTCAAAGAAAATAAAGTACCTAGGAATTAGCTTAACTAAGAATGTAAAGGACCTTTTTGACGAAAACTTTAAAACCCTAAAAAAGGAAATTAAAGCAGAACTAAGGAAATGGAAAAACCTCCCATGCTCCTGGATTGGAACAATCAACATTGCGAAAATGACAATCTTGCCAAGAGCTATCTACAAATTCAATGCAATACCCACCAACATCACAACGTCATTCTTTAAAGAAATAGAAAAGGCAATCCAAAATTTCATATGGAATAATAAAAGACCCCGTAAGCAAAAACACTTCTTAGCAGAAAGAACAGCGCTGGAGGAATTTCAATTCCAAACTTTAGACTCTATTACAGAGATATAATTCTCAAAACAGCTTGGTACTGGCACAAGAACAAGCCTGAAGACCAAAGGAATAGAACTGAGGACCCACATATTAAACCACAGACCTATGGCCAACTAATCTTTGACAAGGGAGCCAAAAAAATAGAATGGAAAAAGACAGCCTCTTCAACAAGTTATGCAGGCAGAACTGGTTAAGCACCTGCAGAAAACTAAAGCTGGATCCTTCTTTGTCACCTTGCACTAGAATTAACTCCAAATGGATCAAAGACCTGGAGGTAAAAGCTGACACACCGAAAACTCTACAGTAAGGAATAGGAGATACACTAGGCCTCCTTGCCACAGGTGGAAACTTTCTTAATAAGGACCAAGAATCACAACAAATTAGAGAAGGGCTGGATAAATGGGACTGCATTAAACTGCAGAGCTTTTGCATGGCAAAGGACATAGCTTGTAAACAAAGGAGGAAGCCTACAGAGTGGGAGAAGATCTTCACCAACCAAACAACGGACAAAGGCCTCATATCTAAAATATATCAACAACTCACAAAATTGAATCACTCCAAAACTAACCTCCAAAGTAACAACCATCCCATTAAAAATGGGCCAAAGACATAAAGAGAGTCTTCTCTGAAGAAGAAACAAAAATGGCCTATAGACACATGAAGAAATGCTCAACATCTCTGGTCATAAAAGAAATGCAAATCAAAACAACTCTAAGATTCCACCTCACTCCAGCTAGACTGGCCAGGATCAGGAAAATGAATGACAACAGATGCTGGAGGGGATGTGGCCAGGAGGGATCACTACTACACTGTTGGTGGGAGTGCAAACTCGTTCAACCACTATGGAAAGCAGTGTGGCAGTGCCTCAAAAGGGTAAACATAGAACTCCCCTATGACCCAGAAATTCCACTCCTTGGCATTTACCCAACCACCCAGAAACAGGGACATACTAAACCCACTAGCACAACAATGTTCATTGCAGCACTATTCACCATAGCAAAGATATGGAACCCACCCAGATGTCCCTCAGTTGATGAGTGGATCAAAAAGTTGTGGTATTTGTACACAATGGAATTCTATGCTGCTGTCAGGAAGATTGACATCGCCCCATTTTTAGGAAATGGAAAGACTTAGAACAAATCATATTAAGTGAAGTAAGCCAGACTCAAAGGAACTTAGGCTCAGTGGTTTCCCTCATTCGTCATAATCAGTAGAAACCTTGGGCTCTACTAGCAGAGATCTGCCATAGAGCAAAAGCTTGATACATAAGGACATATAATGTGAAGCTAATTGAAAGGACCTACAGGATAGTGAAACAAAAGCCATATAATGAATGATTGTTGTCCTTAATGTACTATGTTGTCTCTCATCTCCTTTACTGTCCCTTGGTTATCCCATATTGGTATAGTATCTCACTTTGTTATCTGATATATTGAATTTGTTTGTATTTGGATATTTGAAATTTGATAGGGAAGGGGCGAAAACCAAGACAGGAGGGGGGGTGGGGAGGGGGGAAACAGGTACCAAGACGTGTGAAAGGGTATCAATGTATGTGAATTAATGCACTTTCTATCTGGCAAATATCTTGTAACCCTTTTACTAATTACAATAAAAAAAAGTCTAAAAAAAAAGAATTATGGAAAAAAAGAAAAAGAAAAGGAGAAAAACTTCAGCGAGGGGTCTCCATTCCCCTCTGAATTCCAGGATGAAATGCAAATTCCAGTTGAATTGCTACATGTTTCTGATCCATTCAGCATTAGCAGCTGGACTTATATATCAGAAAGAAAATAATATAAGGGTAGAAATGTTTCTCCAAGGTACAGCATGTACTCACTTATGAAAGGCCCTAGGTTCAATCTCTAGCACATCTCCAGCACAGAAGGTTTTTGTTTTTTATTTTTTAATTTGAAAAAGGCAATGATGTAAAACATTTTATTTGGCTTCTAAATCTAAGTTAAATAGTCAAGATTTGGGCCGAATCAAAAGTTAAAACAAAATACCTAATCTCTGCAGTTAGACCCAATCTTCTAGATGTTTTATAAAGATAAGGAAAATGTCTCGATAAATACCCTACATGGCGTACAGACAGAAATGCTCAACATGTCTGGCCATAAAAGAAATGCAAATCAAAACAACTCTAAGATTCCACCTCACTCCAGTTAGAATGGCCAGGATCAAGAAATCTAATAACAACAGATGCTGGAGGGGATGTGGCCAGAAGGGATCACTACTACACTGTTGATGGGAGTGCAAACTCCTTCAACCACTATGGAAAAAACAGTATGGCATTCTTCAGAAGACTAAACATAGAGCTCCCCTATGAACCAGAAATTCCACTACTCAGCATTTACCCTCTTGTCTAGAAACAAGGACATACTAAATTCACTAGCACAACAATATTCATTGCAGCACTATTTACCATAGCAAAGATATGGAACCAGTCCAGATGCCCCTCAGTTGATGAGTGGATCAACAAGATGTGGTATTTATACACAACGGTATCCTATGCTGCTGTCAGAAAGAACGACATTGCCCCATTTGTAAAGAAATGGAAAGACATTGAAAAAATCATATTAAGTGAAGTAAGCCAGACCCAAAGGAACACAGGCTCAATGGTTTGTCTCATTTGTCATTATCAGTAGAAACCTTGGGCTCACCTAACAGAGATTTACAATAGAGTAAAACCTAGATACATAAGGCCATATAATATGATGCTAAATGAAAGAACCTCCAGGATATAGAAACAAAAGCCATATAATGGGTGATGGTTGTCCTTAATGTACTATGTTATCTCTCATCTCTTTTTCTGTCTCTTGGTTAACTCATATTGTTACAGTATTTCACCTGATTGTCTGATATATTGTATATATGCATATTTGGTTATTTGAAATAGGATAGGGAAGCGGGTAAAACAAGATGAGGGTTGGGGGTGAGGAGAGGGAACTGGGGACCAAGACATGAGAAAGCGTATCAATGTCTGTGAAGTAATGCACCTTCTATCTGGTGAATATAATGTAACCCTTCTATTAATTACAATAAAAATATATTAAAATTAAAAAAAGAGACACATCTTACCCAAAAACAATCATCTTTTGAAAGTGAGAGGTTGGAATAAAGTCTATCAAGCTAACTGCCCCCATAAACAGGCTGGAGTTGCCATCCTCATATCAGACACAATAGACTTCAAACTAAAATTAGTAAGAAAAGACTAAGAAGGTGACTACATACTACTAAAGGGATCTTTCCTCCAGGAAGACATAACGATCCTAAATATTTACACACCCTTTTGAAGATTCTCAAAAGATTGAAGATTTTGCCAGTGTAAGTTAGATTCCGGCATTGATATTAAATAATGCAATGAGTAGGGATTTATATTTGAAATATCACTGTTGACAAAATCTAACACACATTTGCTTAGTATTTGCTTTTGATTTCCCAAGAAGTTGAGTACAAGCTACCATGTGTGGCATATATCGACTGGGAGAAATGATTCAGAATATGTGACTCATTTGAACAGGAGTCAGTGAAAAGATACAGAAGCAGGATACCCATATTGTGATAATTTGTATCTTTTGCATATTTTGTGTTTGTTATTAATTCCATTTGTAGTGTACATTTCTAGGTAAAAACTTTTAAAATGTTTCCAAACAATTTGTTATTTCAACAGCAAAAAAAGACATTTACATGCCTGATAAAATTCACAGAATCCAAATTTTTCCACATTATTTTTTGTTTTTTGTTTTTTTTTTGGTGGGTCATAGATCTTGAACTCAGCCTGTGCACTATCCCTGAGCTCTTCAACTCCAGGCTACCACCTTACCCTGGAGCCAAGCCCCACTTCCCATTTTCTAAAGGTAAATTGGAGATAAGAGTCTCAGGTCTTTTTGTGCCAGGATGGCTTTAAACCTTGATCCTCAGATCTCAGCCTCCTGAGTAGCTAGGATTATAGAAGTGAGCCACCACCCCATCATGCTCAGCTTTCTGTTTTTTTAAACAAGCCCTTTGGCTGGAACTCGGTCTGAGCACTGTCCTTCAGCTTTCCTCAAGCCTAGTTATCTTCTACTTGAGCCACAGCACTACTTCTGGTTTTTTCTGTGTATGTGGTACTGCGGAATTGAACCTTCGTCTTCATACAAGCACTCTACAACTATGCCAAACTCCCAGCCCCTCCACATTAGTTTTTATGATAGATCTTTCCATGCATCTAGGATGGCTAGAAATCCTTCTTGAGTTTCCCAAGATCAGGGAGTATAGGTGTGTCCCATCCTGTGTGGCTACATAACCATTGTTTAGGGTACAGTTCTCTCTTCATTCTACCCATCTAGAGCAATTTTCATCTTCCATGTATAATCATTAAACATTCAGCTCCTGTTCCTCTCTACTCCATTCTCTGGAACCATCGTGCTTTTTGGCTCTAAGGGTTTGTTGATCCTTGGAAGCTCTGGAAGGGAAAACATACCCTAGCTCTTCCTTTATGACTGCTGTATTTTTAGTTTACTGTAATCAAGATTCATCTGTAAAATATAGTAAAATGTTCTTCCTTTTCAATGCATTGTTTTGCATACTTCTATCTTTTGATTATTATTAATAGTTGTGAATGGATTCTCCACATATTTGTTCTAGTCTCTGCTTTCTCTTCCATTAGGTACAAATCTAGAAATAGAAGTGTTGGACCGTATTTCTATGTAATTCTATATTTAGTACTTTTTTAGCACTCTCCACGCAATTTTTGATTGTTTTATATTCCTTGCAGAACTATTCCAAAGTTCTACTTCTTCTCACTAACTTCCCAGTAATAGTTAGACTTTGAAACTTGTTTTTTTGTATGCGTGTGTGTGTGTGTGTGTGTGTGTGTATGTGGATCTTTTTGTTTAAAACTATATTTATATTAACATATTTAAAGTAATGATTTCAATGTAATTTTAATTTTTCTCATGACTGTTAATATTGAACTTCTTTCTACATTTTGAACTACTATTTCTATATATTCTTTTTAGAAAATCCTCTCCAATCTCCAATTTTTTCCCTTTTTTTGTGGGGTAGTGGGGAAAGTCATGGGGCTTGGACCTTGGGCCGTGAGCTCTTTAGTTTAAGGCTATTGTCCTACCCTGAGTATTGCCCCTCAGCTCTTCTGCTCACAGCTCCCTACCCCTCTTCTCATTATATACAGAAAAAAGGTCATCCTCAGTCTTTTTGAAAAAGTAAAACATACAGTAAAATTGTAGTATAAAACAGCAAGAAATAAATTTCTTGCCAGGTGCAGTGACTTCTACCTGTAATCCTAGCTACTCAGATATCAGGCTGATATCTAAAGATTTGGTTCAAAGCCAGCCTGGGCATTAGAAAGTCTATGAGACTCTCATCTACAGTTAACCACTAGAATATGGGAAATGGCACTGTGGCTTCATAGGTAGGGTGATAGCCTTGAGATGAAGAGCTCAGGAACAGTGCCCAGGCCCAGAGTTCAAGCCTTACAAATCCCCCAGCCAAAAAAAAGAAAAAAAACTTTCTTCCCCAAGTGACTATTATGCCAGACATAGAACATTAACATTCTGGGTGTACTTCACAGTATTATTACTTGATACCCTAAGATTTTGCAATATTCCCACAGTACCAGCATATGTCATCATATAATGTAGTTCTTTTTTAATGGAATAATTCCATTTATAAACTAAATCTACTCCCCCGACTTATTTTTGTCGATACCACAATTGCTCTAACATGATATGCCACAAGCCATTAAACATTTTATGGTGGGTAATTGGAAAGGAGTCTCATGGAATTTTGTGCCAGGCTGGCTTTGAACCATGGTCCTCAGATCTCAGTCTCCTGAGTAGCTAGGATGACAGGCGTGAGCCACCAACACCTGGCTTGCCTTTTTATTTTTTTGTGGGTCTTGGGACTTGAACTCTGGGCCTAGGCACCATCCCTTATCTTTTCAGGTCAATATTTCATGTAAGTCTAAACATTTAAGTAAAGGAATAAAATTCCAACAAAAAAAGAATAAAATTCCAGACATGGTGTGTTTATAACTCAGTGCTAATTACTTGATGAAAATGTGCCATTCCAGAAGCTGGTGTCATTTGATGATGTAGCTGTGGATTTCAGCTGGGAGGAGTGGCAGCATCTGGACAATGCTCAGGGGACCCTGTACAGAGATGTAATGCTGGAGACCTACAGCACCCTGGTGTCCTTAGGTGAGCAAAAGTTAAATTCACTTGCAAGGCCAAGTGCCTTGTTATTTTGCAGATACGTGAATGTTTATCAAACATTCAATACTATTTAAATGAAAGATTCCAGGCCCCTGAGAAGTATCATTACTTTCTAAAGAAAACCTAAGGTAATTTTGTACTCATTCTTCAGGATACCTTCAGGATACTTTGACAACAGTTCTAAATTATGTTTCCTCTAATGGAGACGACATTCCAAACTTACACAGTAATTGTAAGTGGATAAACAATCCAGAATAGAATATATATCATTATTGGAAATAGGATCTACAAATCACTAAACAGTGAGTTTATAATGGAAACCTGGCACTAGGTGCAATGTTTCATGCCTGTAATCTTAAAATATTCAGGAGGAAGAAATATAAGAATTCTAATTTGAAGCCAACAATGGCATAAAAATTGCCATGAAACTCTATAACTCCAAGTAACCCCTCAAAACTGTTAGTGGAGTGTTAAGAGTTTGACTTTGTGGTTGAGTGCTTGCCTAGCATGCATGAAGACCTATGTATGTAAGTTGAGCTGGGACTCAAACTGGTATTTTTCTAGCCTTGAGCAAGACAGCTAAGTTTATGCCATACAAAATGAATCCAGAGCTGGGGAAAAGTCAACCATGGAGCCAGTGAGAAATGAGAAAAAAGATTTAATAGATAACTTGTGAGTAGGATGTCTGCGAACTTAAAGCAATGATGACACAGCATAAGCAATAATTCTCTACTGTTTCTAATTTACAGGGCCCTGTGTTCCCAAACCTGTATTAATTGACAAGCTAGAGCACTGTGCAGAACTCTGGATAGGAAATTCCTCTGACAAGAATATCACAGGTGAGTGAATGCATCTTCATATTGATGTTGGAGCCTGAGCCCCATTGGTAAGTTCATGTTGTGATGTACTGAGCAATAATATCCTTTGTTACCCTAAATCCTGTGTGGAACCTATGGAATTCTTTGTGAATGAATCAAGAATCATTTTCTTTTCCCAATCCTATGCTTGGTCTCAGGGCCTGAGCATGGTCCTTGGGTTTTCTCGAGGCTAGCTCTCTACTTCTTGAGTCATAGCACCACTTCTGGCTTTTTCTTTGTATGTAGTACCAAGGAACTGAAACAGGTCTTTGTGCATGCTAGCCCAAACCCCCGGAACCAAGAATCATAGGGTGATATAATGAATTCTATGTGGCAGTAGAGTTAAAGTTAGATTTCTCTGCAGAAATCACTGTGAAACAAAACAAAATGAGAAAGGCATGAGCCCATGGCTCATGCCTGTAATCCTAGCTACTTAGGAGGCTGAGATCTGAGGATCAAGGTTCAAAGACTGACCTATCACAAAAACACCTTAGACTCTTCTCTCCAATGAACCAATAGAAAATGAGAAGTGGGGTTGAGGCTAAAGATATAGGGCAATAGCCTTGAGCTGAAGAGCTCAAGAAGAACAGCCAGGTCTAGAATTCAAGTCCCATGACTGCAAAACAAGAAAGAGAGAAAGAAAGAAAGAAAGAAACAAAGAAAGAAACAAAGAAACAAAGAAGAAAGAGGAAGAAAGAGGGAAAGAAGGAAAGGAAGAAAGAAAGAAAGAAAGAAAGAAAGAAAGAAAGAAAGAAAGAAAGAAAGATATTTCATTTCTTTAAAACTAAGACTATAAATGATTGAGCAAACAAGGAATAAGTCAGGGCATTATTCTCTGATAAGGATAATATCTTTTTGCTGGTAGGAAGAGACTGGTATTCAGAACCAGACCTTTCCACCAGAAATTGAGCCTAGTGGTAGAGTGCTTGCCTAGCATGCACAAAGACACAGGTTTGATTCCTTATTAACACATACATAGAAAAAGCCAGAAGTAATGACTTCATTGGTAGGGTTCTAGTCTGGAGAAAACCCAAGGACAGTGGTTAGGTCCTAAGTTCAAACCCAGGAATGGAAGGAAAAAACAACAACAAAGTTTCAATCAACATAAGAAAATTAACTAGACAATGAGCTGGAGATTTTCTGGTCTTCCATGGTTCTGAGGGACAGGAATGTTAGAAAAGGAATTTGTATAAGACTTCAAATGGAAAGAAACAAATTTCAAAATTCCCACAAATACCTAAATTGAGACTTTAGTGAGAAGTTGTAACTGAAGGGATATAGGTGTAAGTCCTTACTCTCAAGAATCGTTCTTGCTTGGATGAAAGGCAAACAGACATATAAACCAAACTTGTGGCCGCTGAATCTAGAAAAAATTCGTGTTCCTCACTTAATGGTTAATAAGCAAACAGCATTGAAACTGGGTAAGGTAATCCTATCTGCTACTCAGGACCTGAGCCTCTTATCTGTAGTTAACTCTAGAAAACAGAAGTGGGGCTGTAGCTCAAGGATAGGGGTTATAGTCTTCTGCTTAAGCGTTCAGGGACAGGGCCGATGCCTATGAACTACAAAAAAAAAGAAAAGAAAAGAAAAGAAAGTTTTAAAAAGATGCAAAACAGCACAATATTTAGATTATTTCTCAAAAATAAAAGAAAGGCAGCTATTCCTCAATGTATAAACAAAACAGTATTTGAAAAAAAACAGCTGCAGGTATATTATAGGTAGTACTCAGCTTAAAACTGCAGCAATACATAGTTTGGTAATTTCAATAAATATTTCCTGTGATATAAAAAGAGAACTAAAACACAGAAAAACATTTTTGGTCATTGTAAAATATCATTTTCTTAATATGTTAGTGAGAAAAGCATATATTTCTCACAAATCAATTTCCACTTTTATATTTTAAAATATCTAACACTTAGGATGGGAAAGTAAAGTCATTACCTTTACAGTAAGGAATATTTGTATCTCATGTATGTTTGTGTCTTTTTTTCTATGACTCATTTTAGATGTCCAGGTAATGGAAAATGTGTTCAAGACCTGCCAGGAAAGTCCACATGAATGTATTTGTGAAGTAGCAGTTGCAAGTAGTTTCGAAGTGGGGAAAACGTGAGATTAGCAACAACTTTAAATTTGAGCTCTACACATAATCCAGAGCTGATTAGTAATAACGGTAACAACTTAGGGGTGAGGACTGAGGAGTTCATTAAGTGTCAGAACATGCTTCTGTCTCCTAAGCCTGATGAGATGCATGCTGCATATAGATCTCGTATGTCTCCTGTTCTTAAAAAATCCATCGGATATTCAGAGCATTTTATTCATGATTGTGACAGTCCAAAAGATCTGCAGTATCATAATTCTGTTCTCCCTGCCCAAGAAATTCTTCAGGGAGGGAGGAAAACTGCTAACTGTACTGTGTGATGAAAAATATTGTACTTAACACCGACCATCACTACACATCCGAAAATGTACACAGGAGAGACTCCTCATACATGTAGTAAATGTGAGAAATCTTTCAGTAATGAAATATGAAAATTAATTTCTGAGAAGTTAGACCTGACGCTCCAACCTCGATCTCCAAGAGAAGACAAACCTTATGAATATGAGGAACGTAATAAAATTTCTGCCCAGAATTCAGCTCTCAGCACACATCAGAGATCTCACACACAAGAGAAATCTTATGAATGGGATAAATGTGGGAAGACTTTTAGACTGAAATCATACCTCACTTTGCACCAGAGAAGACACACAGAAGAGAAACCTTATGAATGTAACAAATGTGAAAAGTCTTTCACCCAGAAGATACACCTTTGAGTTCATCAAATAACACACACAGGAGAGAAATCTTATAAGTGTAATGAATGTGGAAAGTCTTTCCAAGGGAAGGGAAAACTTCGTGTTCATCAGAGAATACACACAGGAGTGAAACCTTATGAATGTGACCAATGTGTAAAGTCTTTCAGACAGAAATCTTCCCTCAAATTGCATCAAAGAACACACACAGGAGAGAAACTTTATGTGTCAACAAATGTGGAAAGACCTTCAAGTGGAAGTCATATCTTGATGGGCATAATAGAACACACACAGGAGAGAAAACTTATGCATGTAGTGAATGCGGAAAGTCTTTCAAATGGAAGGTAAAACTCCATGTTCATCAGAGAATATACTCAGGAGAAACACCTTATGAGTGTAACATATGTAGAAAGTCCTTCACACAGAAGCCAAACCTCAACATGCATAAGACAATTCAAACAGGAGAAAAACCTTATGAATGTAACCGATGTGGAATGTCTTTCAAATGGAAGTCTTCCCTCAAATTGCATCAGAGAACACACACAGGAGAGAAACTGTACGAGTGCATCAAATGTGGTAAGACCTGCAGATGGAAGTCACATTACAGGAGGCACAAAAGAATTCACACATATTAGGAACCTTAGGAATATAAACAAAGTTGAAAGTCTTTCGTGCAGTATTCACCCTTCAGGAAGCGTAAGAGAGTTCACACATATGAGAAGCCTTAGTAATGTAATAAATAGGAAAGACTTTTTAGTCTGTGGAAGAAAACTCAGCTTGTGTCACAGAACCAACACAAGATCAAACCCTTAATGAATGTAGCAAATGTTCAGTCTTTTCCCCAGAAGGCACAAGTCAAGATTTGTCACTAAACACCCACAGGATAGAATCCTATGAATAAAATGAAAGGGAAATTTTTTTGAAGAACTCATAGTTGAGTTTGCATGATACCACACAGACACAGGATAAAAATCGTATGAATATAAGAATATGAAAAATCCATCATGAACGCATGACTAAGTATAAAATGCACATAGGAGAGAAAAACCTTGTGAATATTACAAATGTGGAAAGTGTTTGACCTGGAAGGCATACTTCTGTGTTCATCACAAACCTGATTCCCATAGAAGAAAAGAAAACTAATGAATAGAACAAATGTGCAATGACTTTTAATCAGAAGTCAGTCTTCAGTACATTTCAGAACATACACAATAGAGAAATAGAGAAATTCTGAGTAAAGAAAAACATTTAGCTATATATAGAATCTCTGTATATGGGAGCATTAGGGTAAATCTTCTAAACAAAGTCAACCTTCAGCAAGCATTAAGAGCACTCACAGAAGAAATAATAACATGTAGGAAAACCTTTGTCAGAAACCTCTAAAAGCTGACTGTGTGGCTTAGTGGTAGAGTGCTAACCTATCAAGGATGAAGGCCTGGGTTAGATTCCTCAATACTACGTGAAAAGAGCAAGCCAGAAGCAGCACTGTGGTTCAAATGGTAGAGTGCTAACCTTGAGCAAAAGTAGCTCAGGCCCTGAGTTCAAGCCTAAGGATTGGGGAGAGAGAGAGAGAGAGAGAGAGAGAGAGAGAGAGAGAGAGAGAGAGAGAGAGAGAGAGAGAGAGAGAGAGAGACAGAGAGAGAGACAGAGAGAGAGAGAGAGAGAGAGAGAGAGAGAGAGAGAGAGAGAGAGAGACAGAGAGACAGAGAGACAGAGAGACAGAAAGAGAGAGAGAGAGAGAAACAGGAACTTCTAAATTTTACAGAGATAGAGATGGAGGGAGAGAAGGAGACAGAAACTAATTTCTAAACATTACAGTCTTTCTATTTCCTTAGAAATTCGTCTATGTCATTCTTTCTGACAGAAGCACAGAATTCCATTGTGTAAAAATACCATATTTGATCTACTCATCAACTGACGGGCCTCTTGTTTGGTTCCATACCTTTGCTATAGTAAATAGTGCTGTGATAAATGGTATTGTTCTAGTGAATTTAGTATGTCCTATCTGGACGATTGGCAAGTAGTGAAATTGCTGGAACACAGGGGAGCTCTATGTTTAGTCTTTTTGGGATACTGCCATAGTGCTTTCCATAGTGGTTGAACGAGTTTGCAATCCCACCAGCAGTGTAGTAGTGATCCCTCCTGGCCACATCCCCTCCAGCATACGTTATTAGATTTCTGGATCTTCGCCATTCTAACTGGAGTGAGGAGGAAAAGGGAAAGAGGAACTGAAACTTTCTCTCCTTACAGATGACATGATTCTGTATTTAAAGAACCCTATAGACTCTACTCCCAAGCTGCTTGAGCTGATATAAAACTTTGTCAAGGTAGCAGGGTATAAAATTAACCCTCAATGTCAACTGCCTTCCTATATGCCAACATATGAGAGGAATGAGGCAAGAATCAGGATAGCAACTCATTTTGCTATCAAAGACAATAAAATACCTAGGAATTAACTTAGAATATGGAACTATAAACCCTGGAGAAGGAAATTAACGCAGAACTGAGGATATGCAAAAACCTATGCTCCTGCTTTGGAAGAAGTAATATTGTAAAAAATGGCAATCTTGATAAGGACTATCTACAAATTCAGTGCAATATTCATCAATATCCCAATGTCATTCTTAAAGAAACAGAAGAGAAAATCCAAAATTTCACTTGGAATAATAAAAGACCCCTTATAGTCTGTCTTCTTGCATGATACATAATGTTTAATCTCACCTTCTCCACCAAAATCTCACCTTTATCATTGAGACATAGGTGGCCCTGTTTACTAGCAGCAAAGGGCTCAAACGCGCAGTTTCAGGTGTCACCACTGCCTCTGTTACTGGGTAGATCAAACTCTGTCATCGATTCTGAGGTCTGCTTCTGGGAGTCTTGGTCACAAGTTGTTCTGTGGCATCTGCTGCCAGCCTGTGCCTATTTGCTTCCTTTTCCTCCAGCAGCCTACAACAGGGAATGAAGTTCAGGCGCTGATGCTCTCCTTCATATGCAGGGCAGGATGAGCCCAACCCTCCCTCATCTTCCTCTTCCAATTTTTGGGGAAAAATGTGCTGGCAGAAGTCCTCAGGTGTGGGGCATGGCTGATCCACACTTTTAATCCAGGCTGGTCCGGAGGCTGAGATCTGAGTATGGAAGTTCCAAGTCACCTAGAACAGGAAAGTCTGATAGATTCTTACTACCAAAAATAAAAACAGCTGGGAATGGAGTTTGGGCTCAAGTGATAAAGGGCTAGTCTTGAGTACAAATGCTTAGTGCCCAGGCCCTGAGTTCAGGCTCCAGCACTGCCAACAACCTCACTTTAGTGAGATTTTAGCTTTATCCATGTAGGCACATCTCACTGGAATCTCTGCTGGTAGAGATAGTCTTCATAATTTTGTCTCAAGGTAAAGGTCCTCCTGGGGTAGTACACAAAAGGTGTCATGGAGAGAGGAGCCCCAATTGCTCCAGGTTTGAAGATGGCATAGGTCAATCCAGCATGGAGTTCGGCACATGAGTCTTTTCCTAGCACCACCTACCAGTGAATGTCAATGACATTGATTGTTGTGGGATTGTGTGATTGAAGTGCCCCATTAAGGCAGTGTTAGCACATCCAAACTTGGATACCAGGAATGCTGAAATCTCAAAGCTAAGATATCTGTTGGCTACAGAAATGCTGGTGTGTCTGTTATTCACTAAAAGTTCAGGTGCAAAGATTCTGAAGGTTGATGCCATGTGTTTATTCCATTAGTAAAATTATTTTAATGCACTGTATAAGTTAAAACATTTCATAAGAGTCAGGGATAGTGAAAACATTGTTCTTGAATTCAGGTGTCTGGCAGGGTAATGGGGGGGTGTTGGTGGCTGGGACTATGAATCTGGAGCTGCTATCAAACCATGGATCATGTTCCTCTTTGTCTGGGAGAAAGGACTCCAAAGATGAAATTTGAATGGTGAGGAAAAGATGATGATTTACTCAGGAAATTTCTCCTAAACAAATGCTCATGTGGAAGTGGGATGGGGGCTGGGCATATCTGAGGCAGAGCATAAGGGGGCTTCTCATCGCGTGAGAACGTTCCTTGCGACTTCAGGCATGCAGCAGGGTGTTTTAGATGGCCATTGTGAGATGGATGGAATAAGACTGGAGACAAGATGAATGCTGGGATCCTGCAATGCTCTTGCATGAGTGGCTGGTGGCTCACCTGAAAGAACTAATTATGTCTAAAAAAGAAATCAGGAATTTGTTTTGATTAGATAATACCTGTAATCCGAGGCATATTCAGGATCCTGATCTTAGTATTGTGGTTTAAAACCAACCCAGCAAAGGGAAAAATGCATGAGACTCTTATTCCCAGTTTAGAGCAAGAACAAAGATTGAAGTAGAGCTGTGGCTCAAGAGCTAGAGTGCTACCTTGAGCAAAGAAAAGCTAAGAAAAAGCTCCAGGTCTTGAGTTCAAGGCCAGGATTGAAAAAAGGAAGGTAAAAAAAGGGAAGAATGTGAGGAAGGGAAATACATAAATGAAAGAGAGAAGGAACTAGAAATTTAAAACTAGAGAATATTTAAAAGTCATCAGTCCTTCTAAGAAAAGTGTTGGAGTATGGGTTCTATATGTGGTGAACTGGAAGCCCAGCAGTGACTTGTTAACCAAAGAGTCACCATGATGAGCAAAGGATAGAAATCTGCATGAGCCTCTTAGCGGATGGGTCACAGAAGAGAACCTCAGCTCCCATCCCATAGTTAGAAGTATATAGAGATGGGGAAGTTGGCATCACCTTGATGTCATTGTGTCCATGGAGACTGGAAGCCATGGCTCTGTGAAAGCACAATGTTCTGGTTACTGAGCTGAGAGGCTGAGGAGAGCCAAGTCCTGGCCATGAAGAAATCAGGGTGGCAGCAGAGCAACTCTGCTGCAGTGTGTGCCTGCTTGGCTGTTCTTATTCTGTGGTGGATCAGGCCGGAGCGGGTGATAGTAACTGTTTTGTGGTCACAAGCCCTTCACCAAGAGCTTCCTGTGGGATCCTCATAAGCTACAGGGTGGCTGGTGGTGGGATGTGTGTGGGCTGGAAGTGACAGAGGGATGGACGCATGGCAAGGTGGGTGAAGAGATGAGAGGAATGATGAGAGCCCAGTTCATTGGTTTCCAAGGTTAATGGGTGGGAGGTAGAGAGGCATGATGGAGGAAAGATGGAGGCAGGGGAAGTTGGTCACAGAGTGAGGCCATCTGTAGTGCCAGCCTGGCCATCATCTGAAGCCCATTGGCAGCTTCCTGATCCCTCACTTTGTCCTGCTCCTTGTGGAGGGAATGTCACGTGTACCCAGAGCTAGGGGTGGGGCAATGTTAGTAGCACCTGGAGAACCATTGGCCTCTACCTGGGTGAGGGGTGGTTCTGGCTCCCATGCTGGGTGGCCTTAGAGCTATGGAACAGATCTCTCCTTAGCTACCACAGTCAGTGGCTGCTCTCCATCTAGGGTTAGGGCACCTGCTCAGCCATCAGGACACCCCATGCCAGGACAGAGGCCTACAATTCAGATGGCAGCACAGGGGTGAAGATGATCTCACCGTAGCCCTAGTTACATGGCTGTCCCTGCATGCAGGACAGGATGAGCTGGGGGAAGATGTTCTCTGTGTTTTTCCACAGCCTATCCCGGCCTCTTCTCGTGTCTGATTTGACAAAGAGAGTACCAGGTTCCCTCTCATAGTCCTGGTTCTTTTTCTTTTACAGTCATGAGGCTTGAACTCAGGTCCTGGGTACTGTCCATGAGCTCTTTTGCTCAAGGTTGATGCTCTAACATTTGAACCATAGTGCCATTTCCAGCTTTTCCTTTTCATGTGGATCTCTGATATCTCCAGTGCTGTGCCTGCAGGGAGGCACTCACCCCACAGACAGAGCCACCTCTGCCGTGACTTTTACTGCCCACAACCCTCACACCCACTCCTTGCACACCCCTCGACTCCAGTTTTAGCTCCTCTTGGACTGGGTGTCCAGCCTACCCCTTCCTACACTCACTAAGGGTCTACAATTGTCTTCCCAGGGTCCTTTCTTCTGCCAGCCAGAGTACAGACTGTGCACATCTTGGCGATCACAGAGCTCAAAGCCAAAGGCTGAGATGCAGAAGGGGGTGACCCAGTAGCTGCACAGGGCCCATGGATCATCCTCTGCATCCCCCAGCCTGTGACTTCCCCCACCCCCTTGGTAGGGAAGCTCCATGCCCACATCCTGATCCGTGGTCCCCTCCAATTCCATTCTCCCTTGGATTTTGCAGACTGTCTACCATCAGGATCTAAAATTCTATTCATCACTTTATGTCCTTATCACTGATTTGCTACTTTGGCAGGATCTCCCCGTGCCTGGAGAGTGGGCATGTCATGTACTCTCTGTGGAGAAGTTGCCCCAGGAGAAGAAATATGCAGTTCGTGTGAACGTTGGACAGGGCAGGAGGGCTCCCGAGGATCAGAAGCCACAGGAGGGGTGCAGATGGGGGCATGCTAGGGGCCCCAGGGGACAGTGGGTGTTAGGGCACAGTTGGTTCCTTCTGCAGGGTTGACACTGGTTCACAAACCCAACAGAATGAGGTTCACATTACAGATGTCAGAGACAGTGCAGATTGCCAATGGGCACAGGGGTCAATGTCACCCCCAGATGCTGGCTGCATGCTGGGATGCACGCGGAAATGTTTTCAGGATCAGATAATGAGGATGTTGCTGGGTGTAACCATTCTTTTCAGATGGCTCTCTACCTCTCTTGAGCTTCATCTCTATCTTTGGCTTTTTCTTGGCAGTTAACTGGACATGAGAGTTTCATGGACTTTCCTTTCTGGACTGGCTTCAAACAGAAGCTATGCATAGTTTTCAAACCATACCCTACTGAAGAAGGGAAGCTTGATCTGGTGCTTAACTGGGTTGCACTTTGGCTCCGTTTGCTATGCCTCACGGGAGGGGGCTCATTGTTGGGAGCCAGAGTGGAATCAAACTGTACCTTGACTTGCATCAGATGATGGCTATATTGTCTTATTGCTTTCTGGCCCTATTCTATGTAAATGACCTGAGAATTACCATATGAATGTAACACCTGGAGGTTCCCTGGGAGAGGAGGAGGGAAGAAGGGGGAGGGGAAAATAAACGCGGCAGTCTAGTCAGTCCTTGCCTGGACTGCGGACATCCCGGACCTAGTGTGTCTGTCTCTCTTCTTTTTCTTCCTAGTCCTTGTCCCCTATTTCAGGAACCCCAATCTGCGAACCCTGGTTTGCTGCCGGTTGGCCCTGGCATCTGGCGCCCGAACAGGGACCCTGAAAATCTGGGACGAAGGTGAAGGACCCCTCCCTGTGGTGAGTAACACATCGTAGGACTATTAAGAGAGTATAGTTAGGAGTAAAAATTATGGGTCAAGCTAATAGCCATGGGTTATTTCTACCGATCTTAACAGGCCTATTTGAAGCCCACGGAACGTGGGTGGAAGAGGGGGTGCTTCAGAGCTTCCTACAGTTTCTCAAGGAGGCATGCCCGAGGTCTATAGAGGAGGAATTCCAAAAAGCCTGGCAGCGGATAGGAAAAAGAATTCAAGATTATTATGATGTATATGGCCCCGAAAAGACCCCAGTAGAGGCTACTACTGTATGGAATTTAGTAAGTAAATACATAGATCCTCTACATGAAGATGCTGAACTTAATCTTGAATTAAGGGAACTTTATGAGTTAAAGGACCCTTCTGAAGAACCTGAGGCTGAGCCATATGCCGCAGCCCAAGAGAGTCTAAGTGAGATTTTGAAAAGGGAACAACAACCAGTAGATATTGAGTATCAGAATTCAGGTTTGAATATCAAGGAGGAAAGTTATGATGAGTCAATGGAGGGCCGAATGGCTACGATGGAGAAGAAGTTAGAAGAAATCCTACATTTTCTATCGAAAATGGGGACAGAGCAGAGAGCCCCCCCAGAAGTAGGAAAGAAATATGACCCTCAGGCCACTATGGTGTCTGATTCTAAACCTTACCCCTCACACCCACCGCCTCCGGCTGCAGCCTTACGGCCTCAATCCCTTTCTCAACCTTTAGGCAAGCCTAAAGGCCCTAGCAACAAGTCCCTTTTAACAGGCACTACAACCAGGCACAGTGAATCGCAATTAAACCTGACTCAGGTTGCTAGAGAGAGGGAAGGTATTTCAGGGCCTCGATGCTTCCCTAGTTTAGTTGATCATGATGAACAAGTATACCATCAACCTGTTCCTGTTAAACTATTACAGGATTTAAAAAATGCCTGCTCCCAATATGGGCCAACTGCCCCTTTTACTCAAGTAATATTGGAGGCCGCGTGTGCTGGTATTGCATGCCCAAATGACTGGAAGCGGCTTGCCAGAGCATGCCTTAGTGCGGGAGAGTACTTATTATGGGAGACAGAGTTCACTGCACAGTGTCGGGCTAAAATTGAAACAAATAGGTCTAAGAACCTGCCTTACACTGTTGATCAGTTGTTAGGAGAGGGAACCTATAAAAACACCAAAGATCAATTGGGTTATGCAAAGGAGGCCTATTTACAAATAAATGCTGCAGCGAGAGAGGCTTGGAAAAAGTTACGCAATTCCAATCGTACAAAAAATCTAGTAGAAGTTAAACAGGGACCAAATGAGCCTTATCTAGAATTTTTGTCTCGATTAATGGAGACTGCAGACTGCCTAGTACAAGATGAGAATGCAAGGGAGATTATAGTTAGACACATAGCCTATGAAAATGCCAACACCGCCTGTCAGGCAGCTATCAGACCCCATAGGAATAAGGGAGGAATCACGGACTTTATTTCACTGTGTGCTGATATTGGACCCTCCCATGTACAAGGCCTTACTTTAGCCGCCGCTCCTCAAGGAAAGACTGTTAGTGAGTCTCTAAAATATAGAGGTCAGCGGCATTCTCGGGATGCTAGACCCCCAGGGCGTTGCTTCTCTTGTGGACAAATAGGACATTGGATGACGCAATGCCCACGCCAGGCCAGGCAAAAGAGAGAAAAATCACCTGGCACATGTCCACGCTGTGGTAAAGGGAAGCACTGGGCTAAAGATTGCAGGTCTAGAACAGATCGCAATGGCCGCCCGCTTTCGGGAAACTGGAGGAGGGGCCAGCCCCTGGCCCCGCAAAACCATGGGGCAGTCCCTCCCTCTTCTCGGCCACAAGTGCATCTTCTAACAACCCCCCAAGATCAGTCTCCGGCCTCCTCCGTGCCACCCCAGGAAGTGCAGGATTGGACCTCTGTTCCTCCACCTGCTCAGTATTGACCCCAGAGATGGGGACACAAGCTCTCCCCACGGGGGTCTTCGGCCCCCTTCCCCCGGGAGTGGCTGGATTGCTGTTAGGGCGAAGTAGCTCAGCCCTTAAAGGGATACAGATTACACCTGGCAAAATTGACCAGGATTTTACTGGAGAAATCAAAGTTATGGCCTCTGCCCCGAAACACGTGGTATTGATCCCAGCCGGTCAAAAATTAGCACAATTAATACTTGTGCCTTTACCTCCCGGGGAGACTGCTAATTCCCCATGTGGACAGAGAGGATTTAGATCTTCTGATATCTATTGGGTACAAAGCATAAAACAAGAGAGGCCTGAGATGACTATATTTATACAAGAAAAGCCCTTTAAAGGAATATTAGACACTGGAGCAGATGTGTCTGTGATATCTAAAAAACATTGGCCAGCCCAATGGCCCCTGACAACCTCTATGACTTCCCTACAGGGGGTTGGGCAAGCAACTGACCCACAGCAGAGCAGTGCGATCCTTGTTTGGAGAGATGAGGAAGGGCACTCTGGTCATTTTCAGCCATTTGTCTTGGATCATCTGCCAATTAATTTATGGGGTCGTGATATCATGGAAAAAATGGGAGTGTATATGTTTAGTCCTAGTGCTGCGGTCACTAAGCAGTTACTTGATCAAGGCCTCCTCCCCTTTAGGGGACTAGGCCGAGCAGCACAGGGGGAGCTAGAGCCACTCCAACTCCAGTCTCACCCTACGAGACAAGGATTGGGGTATCCCTTGACGGGAGCTGTCGTTTGCCCTCCCCCTCATGCTGATCCCATAAATTGGCTCTCTGAACAACCGGTATGGGTTGAACAGTGGCCTCTTTCACTAGAAAAGATCATTGCAGCTCAGCAGCTGGTACAGGAACAGCTGGACTTGGGGCATGTGGCCCCTTCTAACTCTCCATGGAATTCTCCAATTTTTGTTATAAAGAAAAAGTCAGGTAAATGGAGGCTGTTACAGGATTTGAGAAAAATAAATGCCACAATGGAACTGATAGGGGCCCTACAGCCTGGCTTGCCTTCACCCATGGCAATCCCAAAGGATACTTATAAGATTATTATAGATTTGAAGGATTGTTTCTATACTATACCCCTGGCGCCTCAAGACTGTAAGCGCTTTGCCTTCAGTGTCCCCTCTGTTAATTTTAAAGAACCCATGAAGCGATATCACTGGCTTGAGCTCCCACAGGGCATGGCAAATAGCCCAACTTTATGTCAAAGTTTTGTAGCTAGAGCCATTTCTTCCACTCGTGAAAAATTTTCTTCTGTTTATATTGTTCATTATATGGATGACATCTTGTTGGCTTGTTCTGACCCTATCGTCGTACGACAAGCCTTTGGACAACTAAAGCAAGATCTGAGCCTCTTTGGCCTTATAATAGCAGCTGAAAAGGTTCAGGAACACCCCCCTTTTACATATCTAGGCCATATATTAGGCCCACACTATTTTAAAAGCCAAAAAATACAATTAAAAACTTCCCACTTAAGAACTCTTCATGATTTTCAGCAATTCTTAGGAGATATAAATTGGCTTCGGCCTTATCTAAAGCTCTCCACAGGAGAGTTAAAACCCCTTTTTGATCTCTTAAAAGGAGATACCAACCCTACATCCTTGCGTGAATTAAATCCTGATGCCAGGAGGGCCATCCAAATTGTAGAAAAGGCAATTTCCCAGCAACAAGTGACCTATTGTGACTATTCTAAACCATGGGGAGTTTATATTTTAGCTACTTCTCACTCCCCAACTGCTGTATTGTGGCAGGATGGCCCACTTTTATGGCTTTATCTACCATCAACACCCGGCAAAGTGCTGACCCCCTACTACGAATTGGTAGCTAATCTGATACACATGTGCCGAGTGGATTCCCGTAAATATTTAGGTCAGGAACCTCATTTTATCTGTGTCCCAAATAATTTACAACAACAAGATTGGCTATTCGCCCATTGCGATTCTTGGGCCATTGCTTGGGCCAATTATACGGGAAAAATTTTGCATCACTACCCGTCTAACAAACTTCTCCAATTTGCTGCGTGTCATACGTTTCTATTTCCTTCCATAGTACAGGCCTCGCCTTTATCTTCTGCCGCTTTGGTATTTACAGATGGATCCTCAAATGGAACGGCTGCTCTGACCATTAATGGGAAAACTCAATCTTGGGTTACAGGTTTTTCCTCCGCCCAAGAGGTGGAATTAGAGGCTGTTTTACAAGCACTCGTCCTGTTACAAGACGAGCCCTTTAACTTATACTCAGACAGTCAATATGTAATTTGTGCTCTTCAAGTCATAGAAACTGTTCCCTTTATGGGAACTACTAACTCCAATATTCAGACCCAATTTCGCCAAATACAAACTTTGCTTTGTTCTCGCAACCACCCCTGTTTTTTTGGCTTTGTTCGAGCTCACACTAATCTTCCTGGCCCTTTAAGTGAGGGCAATGCAGTTACTGACTCAGCCACCAGAGTTTACTTAACTCAGGTTGAACTTGCTAAGCAGTCACATGCCATCCATCATCAAAACAGTCAAGCCTTGCGCCGACAGTTTAAATTATCTAGAGAAGCCGCGCGGCAAATAGTTAAGACTTGCTCCAACTGTGTCCCTTTTTCACCAGCCCCCCATTTAGGCATAAATCCACGAGGACTGCTTTCTAATCACATTTGGCAGATGGATGTCACGCATGTTCCATCATTTGGCCGATTAAAATATGTTCATGTTACTGTAGATACTTATTCTAATTTTATCTTGGCCACCCCCCTTGCTGGTGAAGCCACTAAACATTGTATCTCTCACTGCATTCGATGCTTTGCTGAGATGGGGATTCCCTCGCAAATAAAAACAGATAATGGCCCTGGCTATGCAAGCCGAGCATTTCAATCCTTCTGCCATTCCTATAATATCACTCATATTACAGGCATTCCTTACAATCCTCAAGGTCAAGGCATCGTGGAGAGAGCTAATGGATTATTAAAACATCAAATTGCTAAAATACAGAAAGGAGAGTCATATCCCGCTACCCCTGTGAATATACTTAATCATGCTTTATTTGTTTTAAATTTTTTGAATTTGGATTCAAATAATTTATCTGCTGCTCAGCGATTCTGGGAAAAAAGAGCGCAGCGTCCTTTTGCCTTAGTAAAATGGAAGGATCCCCTAACTGGTGCTTGGCATGGACCCGATCCTGTTCTAACCTGGGGTCGAGGGCATGTATGTGTTTTTTCACAAGGAGAAAATGACGCCCGCTGGCTGCCTGAACGCTGCGTTCGGATCGTGGAGAGTGACAGTGGCCATCCAAGCAGTGACTCACTGGGCCTACACCCCCAACCCTCCAGTGGTGCATCCTGCGACGTGGGAAGGACCTGAGTTATTTGTGCATGTCATTCGGGACTGCTACTGATCCATTTGTTCCACACATTCATATGAGCTGTGTTTCTCCTCCTTTTACTATTATGTAGGGACCTTTTAACATATTTATTGACTCTACACAATTTAATATGTGACATTATTTTGTCTTTACCAGCCCTCTTCTTAATAACCTTTTTTGTAAAAGATGCCCAGGTGAAAAGCAAAGGCCTCCAGAGGTAAGTAGAAGTCGGCCGACCCCCTTGTATGTCAGCGTTTTATTTTATTTTATTTTTGTTTGTTTGTTTGAAAAGGTGCACTGTGGGCCTAAAACAGAGGCCTGGGTGGTCAAGGGACGCCTTGACCCCCCCTCCCCTTCTGAGTTTCTTGTCAATAACAAGGCATACCTGAGAGTCCCACCAGCAAGACATGTCTAAATCTAAAAATAACTGTTTGGTGAAAACATTCATTTGAGCTCATGTTTTTTGTGTTAAGTGTATCTGATTGAGTCCAATTTTCTTGTTATATGTCAATGTCTGATTATTTAAAAGTCTCCGTTTGTCTTGTTCGTGTTACATATTTTTCCTTGTCCAGTTTTGTCTTTAAAATTGGTACCATTTCTAAGTATGGATCCTTATGGTTTTTCTGTGCGTACTCAAGCACACATCCTTGTTATTTATTTGAACATTTCTGGGCCTGGTATGGCCCCTCCCAATCCGCTGCAGCTGAGGTGAGCAGAGGCCAGACAAAGCAGCTGCAGGCTTCGTTCAGTTTCCTTTTTCCTACAACCTGCTGAAGTGACAGTCTAGAGACACTTGGTGACAGGACACAGACTTGTCTTAGTTCTCCTAGGTTTAAGACTCCCACCCAACTTTCATCTGCAAAAAGTAATATGTCTGATATCAGAAACAAACTCTGGAAGAATAAATTTCAGCTAAGTTGCCTTGTTAGAAAGCTTTGTTTAAAAACAAAAACAACAACAACAACAACAAAAAACCTGGTTGTCACCTCCAAGAATAAGCTTTGCAAAAACAACAACAACAAAAACAACAAAAAACAACAACAACAACAAAAACCCTCATGGTACTAAAATTTCCGGAAAATGAACGGCCGATATTAATTTTGCGCGCTTTAAGATCTTTGAGTATGAATGTGTGTACGAATGGGTGTGAGTGAACATGTTCAAGGTTAAATTGTCAGCATGCTGTATAAAACAATGGTTGAGCTCATTTGAAACACAAAAGCAATTGGGTAAATCTAAGTCTAAACTTCAAGAAAATTAGTAGGTTTGAATGTTTCCTATGTCTCAAAGGATTATTGCATTGTCTTAAAGAAAAACTGGTAAATATTTTTCTAGATCCTGAAATCTGCATTTTATTGCAAGGCATACAACTGTTTACATTGTAAACATTGTATCCTGTTTAGCACAGAGATGTTAGGGAATTTGGGATTTATTACTTTAAGTTAAAGTTTGGAAACATGTATTAGAGATTTAAATGTGAAATTGTTCATTAACGTCAGAAATTTTGCCTGTCTGCCTTTTCTTGCAAATCTGATGGTAAAAGGTGGATAATGTGATTAGTATTTTAAAGGAATGTTTAAAGGTTTATCTCCATGCTATTGGGTGTATTTAAAAAAAAAAAAGAGAGGAAACTAAGTCCAGACCTAGACTTTTGGTGCACTGATGTCTATAGTTCTTGCATTAGGGAAAAACTGTTATTTGAGTTTAAATTGTTGTTGGAGTTTAAGACAGTAATCTAAACTGCAAAAAAAAAAAAAAAAAAAGCCCTTTTCTAAAAGGCAAGAGGAGTGACTTGAGCCCTAGGGGGCCTGAAGGCAGAAGGAGTTCTTTGTGCCCTTAAAGGTTTTTCAATTGCAAATAAAGGCTAAGGTGTTGATTGTTTAAGCCAGTATCAGCAAAAGTTTTAAGAACATTGGAAATGGGTTTCTAAACAATATTTGAAAGTGAAATTGTCTTAAATGTTTAAAGAAAGAGAAAAAAGGAAAATCAGGACTACCAAAGTAATTGCTTAATTGCTATTTCAGCTTACTCTTGTAAGTTACTTTATAGCAATCTCCAGAAGGCCCATGGAGAAGGACAGCAGATCCTCATTCAGATGTAAGTTTGGCCCTCACCAAGTTCCAGGTAAGATCATGCTTAGAGACTATTTCTGTATTGACCACCTTGTTGCTTCTAATTGGAGTAAAGTGGCCTTTTGTAGACTCATTGATCTGAAAGCCACAGTTTTGAGCCTGCCCGGGCAAAGCAAAGTCCCTGTGAGACTGTGGTGTCTAATCTGCCAGCAGGATGCTGGGACAGAGTTGCTTTGGAGCTCGAAGTGGCAGAGTGCTAGCTCTGAGCTGAAAAGCTGGGGGGAAGCATTCAAGCACCAAGCTCGGGACTCACAGTGGCAGGGCGCTAGCCTTGAGCTGGAGAGCTGAGAGACAGCGCCCAGACCCTGAGTTCAAATCCAGCAACCAACAAAGTGAAATGCCAATGGGATGTTTATCCCTGTGTGGAGAGACACTACCGGGACAGGAAAGCCTCTGCTTGGATGGCAGAGTTGGTGTCAGATCTTAGAGTCACTTGTGCTTGGCCATTCAAATTAATCAGAGCCAGGAGGTCATAGAATAGTTTGTAAGCATGCCTTACTAATGCCCGTGCCTTTCATAACTGGGCAGGAACTTGTCAATCTTCTGTGATAGTGGGTAGTTTAAAGTCCTAATTGAGCGAATTTTTTTATTTTTGACACCAGCCACAAATTCAGGAAAAGTTTGTGGATCTGAAGCTTGTGTCTCTATTAATCTGTTTAGATCTGACAACTGAAGCATTGTTAAGGTTGCAGAAATTTAGTTCCCCAGACAATCAAGAAAAAGCCTTTGCAAATGGGTGCTAGGTAGGCTGCGCTGTTGTGGCCAAGGATGGTTTGTGCAGTTGTTGAATGTCAAGTATGATTTCTAGTTTGGAGTAGATTGTTGTTCCTGGTGTCTAATCCTTGCAACCCCTTGATAAAACAGGCTAGGCTTCTTAAGGTCCCTGGTCAAGAGTGGAGACGGCGCCCCTGAGTCAGCTTGAAGAAGTCACGGAAGTTGAATCTCCGCCCATCAAATCCCCGTTGGACCAAGGGACCAAAGTCATTTTTGGAAAATGTGACAGGATAAATTAGGGGTATAGAAAAGAGTAAAAATTGCACTTGTGTTTCTTTTAAAATAAAAAAACGGGGGACATGTTGGGAGCCAGAGTGGAATCAAACTGTACCTTGACTTGCATCAGATGATGGCTATATTGTCTTATTGCTTTCTGGCCCTATTCTATGTAAATGACCTGAGAATTACCATATGAATGTAACACCTGGAGGTTCCCTGGGAGAGGAGGAGGGAAGAAGGGGGAGGGGAAAATAAACGCGGCAGTCTAGTCAGTCTTTGCCTGGACTGCGGACATCCCGGACCTAGTGTGTCTGTCTCTCTTCTTTTTCTTCCTAGTCCTTGTCCCCTATTTCAGGAACCCCAATCTGCGAACCCTGGTTTGCTGCCGGTTGGCCCCGGCAGCTCATCATTTGTAGACTAAGATCTCATGACCTTCAAAGCCAAATGCTACCTGAAAGTTCAGGGTCCCAGCCTATGTGTTGGGCCTGGGTGAATACATTCTCTGTTATGCTGGGTCATCAACCCATGTTTTAAGCTGGAATTAGGCAGTGCCACATTTGATAAGAATATCTGCCAGAGATTGACACCTCATGAAAGCAGATTCTAAATTTGTATTCCATTTCCTGTGGTGGAGAAATCCCCCCCAAGTTAGACAGGCTCACATCCACCTGCAGGTCACACTCCTAATGCACCCTTGAGTGTCCTCATGGAATTGAGATCTAAGTTTGTAGGGAATGCTGGTTTAGTCCATGAATTAACTGGACAAGTGATGACAAACGTGTTGTGGATTAATATGAGAACAATTTAAGAAGCCCTGGAGGAGCATCAACCTGACCCTCTGTGGTGCTATAAATCTGATAGGATGTTCCAGACTGAGAAACAATCACATGGCTTTGTGTTTGGCATCCAGACAAGTGAGTGCATGTCTTAGCTGTCAGGCAATACAGAGGAGGACATTAATAAGTGGGTGGAAAGCATCTGTCAGACCCCTGTCTGGGGGCAGGTGGAGAGAACATAGGAAGGTAGATACCATGGCTGTGGTGGGGCCAAAAAAAAGGGTAAAAGAGGCAAAGGAACCAGGTACTGGTAGCTCAAGACTGTCATCGTAGCTACTCAGGAGTTTGAGATATGAGGATCACAATTCAAAGCCAGCACAGGACAGAAACTCCATGAGACTATGATCTGCAATAAACTACTGAATGCAAGAAGCTCAAGCTCAGTGACAGCATCCAGGCCTAGCGTTCAAAACCCAGGACTGGCAGAAAAAAGTATCAAAGGACAAGAAGCTGGCCAAAAGTTAGAGGGACTCTATCTTGACAAACAATACAATGGTAAGTTGCACTCAGAAGACTTACACAAAATCTGGAAATGCCTGAGACCTATCTATGTATGTTTCCTGTTTGTCTAAATACATATGTTTATGCATTTATATATTAGTATAGAGAGACAGATCAATACATATGACTATACACATATACATAGCCAGACACTTATGGGTGGGTGGTATACTGTGTGAGAGTTTGTGTTTTGTGGATGGCTATCTCTGTTTAAGAAAGATAGAAAATATGTAAATATCTTTAAAAAAACTTGATAAAATATAGAGAGACATAAGCTCTTGAGGGAATCTGAAATGACAAGATTATTCACAGGCACGTTTATCCTTATGGATTCCTCAGCAAGTTTTAATTTTTTTCATTATTTTCTTTCTTTTTTTGAACCAGTGCTAAGGATTTCTCTCAGGGACCAGGTGCTGCCAATTACTAATTTTCTCATGGCTAGTACAAGAGGAACAGAGCCACAGTTCCACTTTTGCCTTATTTATTCGTGTTTAACTGAAGATAAAGATTTCTATCAGTGACTTTCTCTCAGGGGCTGGATTCTAATGAGGATCCCCAGACCTCAGCCTTCTCTATAGCTACAATTAACAATATGAGAACCCAGCACTGGGTTCCAATGCACAGGGCAAGAAATTGAGTGAATCTCTCAACTCCAATTAGCTATAATAAGCTAGAAGTGAAAGACCAATACCTTTGAGGAAAAGATGCTGAGGGTTATCACACAGGCCCTATGAGTAAGCCCTAAACCCTGTACACATGTGTGCATGCACACATTGGCAGATACACACACACATGCACACACACATTATCTCAGGCAATATTGTATTTTGAATTAATATCCAAAGATTGGACAAGAGGATAGCAAGTAATAAAATCTGTTTTTCTTGTCTACATTGAGGGAAAGGGATAAGTCACAAGAGGCAGAAGCGAAGAATTCAGAGCAAATGCTGTGAGTGAATAACTTGTAAAAAGCACATTTCTTTTCTTTTCTTTTCTTTTGTTTTCTCTGCCATTCCTGGGGCTTGAACTCAGGGCCTGAGCACTGCTCTTGGCTTTTCCCAAGTCTAGCCCTCTGTCGCTTGAGCCACATTGCCATATGGATTTTTATATCTGTGTGATATTAAGGACTCAAACCTAGATCTTCATGGATGCTAGGCAAGCACTCTACCACTGGGCCAAACTCTAAACCCTGATAAAGTATTTATAAATAGTCATCATCATATCAAAATATCCTTTCTCCTACAAAGAATGAACACTTATCTATGTCTGTAAGACTTTTTTTATGTCACCAATGCTTCTGTGATTTTCCCACTTGCATTTTTACCGATGACAGCACAGATATTCATCAGGAAGAAAAATAGATTAGGATACAGAAACCTAACAACGTCATAGTAGATTGAAGTGAAAAATATGTGCAAGATGGCCTGGGTGTTTCATCAATTTGTAGAGTGCTTGGCTACCACACAAAAAGACTCCGGTTTGATTCTGCAGTACCATATACATAGAAAACTCTGGAAGTGGTGCTGTGGCTTGGTGGGACAGCTATAGCCTAAAGAAAGCCTAAGAACAATGGTCAGGCTCTGAGGTCAAGTCCCAGGACTAGCAAAAAAATGTGCAAGAGGCAAAATGCAAGCTGAGAAGGCACTGTGAAGCAAAATGTCTTGTGAAGGTTAAGGGGAATAGTGACAGTTAAGCTTGGATCTTACCTAAGAAAGGCTCCTTGAGCCTGAGACCAGGCAAGCACTTACGCCTAGTTAGTGACTTGGGATTTGAACAAAAAGGTGTGCTGTTTACTACATCCATATGTGAGGTGGGAAGGGAGATTCAGCCTCCAGTATGTCTTTGGGGAGATCTTCTGTAAGCAAGGAGCTTTGGTCATTGGGCCTTGAGAGGTGACCCTACCTCCCTCACAATGGAACAGAATATGGAACCCTAGTAACTAAGCCTCTGTATGTGACAACCAACTCAAGCCAGCTCCCTTGGCCTGTGGCTCAGGAACCAGAAAGATGTTTCTGTGCTGTTGCCAAAGTTCAGGAGGCTCGCATCTCAGGCATGAGAGATATGGATGCCTCACTTGAAGAAGTAGATGCTGGATCAGTGCCAAGCCAAAATTCTAGTATATCAGGCATTTCTCTAGGAAGAAAGCCAGGAAACTCCAGAGCAACTCAGATGAAGTATATTGAGAGGAAACCTATTTGAACCCATCATCCTGCCCACACACTACAACCTTCTTGTGCTTTCAAGTGACTATACTAAGATTAGAGTGTGTCATTTCCAATCTACTCTATTCCAATTCCTCAGTGTGAAGTGTGGTCTCATTCCTACGTTTGAAATATCCACTGTTTTGCCAACATAGTGTGATGGTAAGTCAGCTCAGACTCTGAATGAGCCTTGTAACCTATGGATCCTGGAGGAAGGCCTGTTGGAGATGCTGCTGACAAAGCTGATCCCTGCCTACCAGAAAGGTGATCTCTTTTATGTGGGAATGGGAAACTTCCTGCACAATTTCATATAGTGGAGGACAATGTAGTAGTTGCTGGAAATTCTCTTGAAAAAGTGAGTGTTCCCCCTCCAAACCCAGGTTTGCTCACCCCTGCTGGTCATTTCTTGGAATACTTGGCTCCTCTCTGAGCCTGTTTGGTTCACTGCGGTGTTCACAGGGGAGCTAAGCATGATACAAGTGCACAAACTACTTTATTATGACTGTGACACCATGCCATTTCATTTCCCTCACAAGCTACTGGAGTCTCAACAGTGTGCTTACTGAGAAGTTGGATTTCAGGCATGAGTAAGTGGCTCCCAACTGCAGCCCTCACCTAGGTGACATCGTAGGAAATCCCATTTCCCAGTAAGAGATGAGGTGTCAGTACTAATGGCGGAGGCCTGTGAAATACTGGAGTCAGAGGAAAAGCTGGGGGCTGAATCTCTTTTGAGACATCAGGGAGGGATTGTGATAGCTTTGCCTGTTAGAACCTGAAAGCATTTCATCTTGGTGTGTGGTCCAGTGCTGCCACTTGAACCTGAACCCAGGTCTAAATGCCATCCCTTTGGTGTTCAAAAATTAGCACTGTACCATTCGAGTCATAGGTCAAGTTCTGGCTTTTTGCTGCCTAATTGAAGACAAGTGCCTTTAGACTTTTACTGACTAGACTGGCTTTCCACTGTGATCTTCACAGCTCAGCCTGCTGGGTGGCTAAGATTAGAGGAATGAGCATTTAGTTCTTTATTTAGAGCATTCACTTATTGATTTATTTAGAGCATTTACTTAGTTAATTTAAGGTGCGTTTACTTTGGACAGATGCATAAATGCTTCTCTCAGAAGCTTCTGGAAGTGGGGTGTAAAAGTCATCCTGTTCTCGAGTGTCTCTTACCCCCCTCCCAGCACATAAGTGCACATCCCTGCAGGACAGCCACAGCATTAGAGTCCTGCAAGAAAGGGGCTTTGGTAGAAGGCTCAGGATGGAGAGAGAAGGCTCTCACTTTCCTTGTACCGAATGTGCCCACAGCATCATGTGTTCCATCTATACGATGTGAATGGACTTCTACCCCAGTGATTTCTACGAGTTCAAGAACTGCCACACCCTGACACAACTCAAGCTCTATATGAGGCTCCACATGCCGGCTTTGGACCTGCTCTTCTAAACACATACTTTTTGACCAGCTGGAGGAATGTGCAACCAGTAGGACCAAGAAAAAGTAGAAGTCCTGGTGTGGGTGCCTCAGAGCCTGTGAGTAGGAAGCCCATGTGGTCTAGATATTGGTTGGCCCTTACTTCCACAGAGCTTGGCAAAATGCCCTTTATGGGTGGTGTCAGCCAGGTAATGTCTGTCCTCTGAAAGGACTCGGGAATAAGCACTCATTAGAAAGACCCTACACCTTCTCAGAGTTAAGTCCAAACTCCAGTTCTACAGGTTCCTCCATTAGATCCTCATGGAAGTTGAGTGACACTTCAACTTGCAGAGTCCACTCTGTACCTATTTCCATTCTTAGGTTTGGGTCATCGTGGAAGAGCTTATCCTGAACTCCGGATGAAAAACCCACCAATGGAGCTGGTGACTGATGGAAACAGAGAATCATCACTGCACTCCAGAAAGCATGGGCCTTCTGTAGAAATTACCAAACAGGTTTAGAGTCCTGTGGATATACCTTTTGCTCTGAACCCCATGTGGCACAGTTGAACCTGCAGATACTATGGAGGAAGAAAAAGAGCAGCCAGATTTCCTTCCGTTTCCTTTCACACTCCACCCAGAGTCAGTTCATCTGAGTCAGAGTAACACTCCACTTATTGTGCAAGCTGAAGGGGCACACGCTGGGCTCATGGAAAATGTCCCCATGGGAAGCAGCAAGTGTACTCTCAATACTGGATTCATTGGAGGAAAATGAATCCATCCTCACAGAATATCCAGACCCATCCATCTCACTAAAAGAGACTCAATCTCCATTCGACAAACCAGAATCCATCCCCCTCTTAACTCAGGAAGGACATTCTGTTTCTCATGAGGAAGGAGACCCTTCTGAGGACTCTGAAGTAGAATTACTGTCTGATGGCAACTTGGAGGCCAGTCTGGGTTTAGAGCTTCCCTGTCCTCTTCCTAAAAAGACATCTCTTTATCTTGCTCTCATGATTCTTGTCAAGTATTCATTGTATTTACTTTGCTAACTATTAAACTCTCATTGTTAATATTATGGTGTGCAGTTCTTCAGTCCTTATTATACTGTGTTTTATTTTCCACTTAGAATGTGAGACCTCAGATACATAGCTCCTGGGTGGGCCAAAAACCAGACAGGTCTGGTCCCATAGAAGACAATCTTACTGGATATACAGGGAACTATGAAATGCATGGAATCACCAGGAATCCAGGCCAAGCCTCCATGGAAAGACAAGTCAGCTACCAAAGCTTAAGGACAGAGCAGATGCCTATAAATGTGTTTTGTCAATTGGGAGAAGTGCCAGAGTAACTGTAATATTATGTGGGACTCTGTTCTGTGAGTTCAAGTCTGTTTATATATCCATTGTGCTTTGTACAAATATTTAAGAAAATTAAAACTCCACAATAGCATGAAAAATCTACTTTGGCTTTGAATGTGGCCTAGTTGTAGAGTGCTCGCCTAGTATACAAGAAGACCTTGATTCAATTCCTCGGCACTGCATACACATTAAAAGCAGATGGGGCACTGTGGCTCAGGTGTCAGAGTGCCACCCTTGAACCAATGTGGCCAAGGACAGTTCCTGGTCCCTCAGTTCAAGCCCCAGGACTAGCCAAACAAGAAATCATACCATTTTCCACACATTTGGAAATAAATCTGTTTTATCTAACCCTACTTCTTTTTTGCCAGTCCAGGGTGTGTGCCACCAAGCCAAACTACTGGCCCCCAACCTTACTATTTTGAATCATTCAATTTTTTTACAAAATCATATTTCATGATGTCTGTATTAATACCATAAACAGTATGCTTAGTGTAATAATGTTAAAGGTAAACATAAGAAATTAATAACTAAAATTTCTTTTTTATTAGTTTTATAGCATTACTACAATTTCATGAGAAAAATTACCTCGAATGTTTATTTTAGAGTTCAAGTAATCCATTTTGATAAATATGTCAACCTACATCATTTATTTGAACACATTTTAAACAATTTTTTTCAGGAATGAAAATACATATATATTTATTGTAAATGAAATTTATGACTTGGGGGAAGGGAAGAGAAAAGGGCGGAGGGGGTAACAGTGTTTACAAGAAATGTACTCATTACATATGTAACAGCAATCTCTTTGTATATCACCTTGACAACAAATTTTTTGAAAAGTACAATAAGTTTAAATGTCTACTTTGGGCAGAATTTTTTTTTGCCAGGACTGTGCTTAGACTCAGGACCTGAGCACGATCCTTGTTTTTGTATTTGTTAATTTTTAAGGCTCAAGTTCTATCACATGTGCCACAGCACCACTTGTATCCTTTTTTATCTATGTTGTGCTGAGGAATTGAACTTGGGTCTTCATGCATGCTCAGCAAGAACTCTTCCACTAGGCTTAACTTATGGCCCCAGTGGGAAGGAAGTTTTCCATAAAATATGTAGGAAATATGTCCACTAAGGAAAAGCCATCAAAAAGAGAAGAAAAATTATATACTTAGATAACGACATGCCAGTATTATGGCAGATTTCTGTAATTCTAGCTTCAAGAATGGCCTATTTGGACCGGGAGTTGGCTGGCTGAAGTAAAGTGCTATCCTTGAGCAAGCCCTAGGACAGTGCTCTGGCCATGAGTTGAAGCCATAGGACATGCAAAAAATAATAATTTAATGCCCGTGACTGGTGGCTCACCCTGGTAACCCTAGCTACCCTGGAGGATCGAGGTTCAAAGACGGCCCAGGCATAAAAATCTGTGAGAATCTTATTTCCAAATAATCCAGAAAATTCAAAATGACAAATTGCCTCAAGTGGTAGAGCTCTTGCCTTGAGCTGAAGAGCTTAAGGTAAACATCCAGGCCCAGAGTTCAAGCCCCATGAGTGAAAAAAAGAAAAGGAAAAAGAAAGCCCTTATCTAAGGCTGGAATTCACACTAGTGGTAGCTTGCTTTCCTAGTATGCACAAAGCCCTGTGTTCAATTACTCTGTACCACTTACACCAAAAAAAAAGCTGGAAATGATCTCAGAAGGTTGGGTTCTGAGGATCACAGTTCAAAGCCAGGCCAGACACTAAAGTCCATGAAACTGCTACTTCCACTTAAGCACCAGAAAACCAGAAGTGAAACTGTGGCTCAAGGTGTTTAAGGTTGTAGCCTGGAGCTGAAGGGCCCACGGACACTGCCCAGGTGCACAATTAAAGTCTCACAAACAAAAGAGAGAGAGAGAGAGAGAGAGAGAGAGAGAGAGAGAGAGAGAGAGAGACAGAGACAGAGACAGAGACAGAGAGACAGAGAGAGAGACAGAAAGACAGGCAGACAGACAGAGACAGAGAGACAGAGACAGAGACATCAAACAGTGAGGCACTGCTGGCTGAAGTATGTAATTCTAGCTACTATGGAGGCTGAGATTGGAGGATCTTGGTTCAAACCCCAAAGCCAGCCTGAACACGTATGTTTGTGAGACTTACATCACCAATTAACTACCAGAAACCAAAAATGGAGCTGTAGAGGAAGAGCACTAGCCTTCAGCTGAAGAGCTCAGGGACAGTGTCCAGGCCCAAAGTGCAAGCACCATGACAAATCAATAATAAAAAAGGAAGATAGCTAATAGTAATGATGAATAATTTTGTGCTGGGAGTTTGGCCTAGTGGTAGAGTGCTTGCCTAGCATGCACGAAGACCTGGGTTCAATTCCTCAATGCCACATACATAGAAAAATGCTGGAAGTGGTGCTGAGGCTGAAGTGGTAGAGCCCTAGCCTTGAGAAAATATAAGGACAGTGCTCAGTCCCTGAGTTCAAGCCCAGGACTGGCCAAATCAAAAGTAGTAGAGCACTGGCATTGAACTGAAGATCTGAGGAACAGCCCAGGCACAGAGTTCAAGCACCGCAAACAACAACAACAAAATCTATGAAATGGCAGTGGTGGTATTAAGCTAAGCAAAAATAGAGTAGAAACTGGTAAAATACATATTTGTGTGTAAGCAAAATAACCAGACTTATGCATTAGAACAGGATAGCAACTTGAAAAAAATTTTGTTTTCCATCTCACTAGGTCCTGTCTCTTAATTTATTCAAGTAAGTAAAATGCTGGGTTTTATAATCATTGCTCTGAATATTAGAAAATCAGAATATCTCTCATTAACCAACAAAGACCAGGAACTTGGGCTTCGTTCAAATGGCCGAGTATCAGGCAAGAGAAGAAAAAATTGAAGTAAGAACTTGAAGTTCTTGATCCAGAACCTGCATAGTAACAGAGCAGCAGCCTGGTGATGGTACCTCACACCTATAATCTTAGCTACTCAGGAGGCTAAGATCTGAGAATCAAAGTTTAAAGCCAGCCAAAGTACCCAGTTAACTGCCAGAAAAACCAGAAGTGGCACTGTGGCTCACAGATTAAAGCACTAGCCTTGAGCTGAAGAGCTCAGGGACAGTGCCCAGGCCCAGAGTTCAAGCCGCACAATTGACAAAAATCAAACAAGCAAACAAAACTCACAAAGAAGCCTGCAGACTACAGTGGTTCTGCTGAGTCTCTTCTCTATGGGGATCAGGAAACATTTCACTTTTTCTGTCTCTGTGGATTTGGGGCTGCATTGGTAGAGTGCTAGCCTTGAGCAGAAAAGGTCAGGGATAGAGCTGAAGCACTCAGTTGAAGACCCAGTGCCAACACAAAAAAGAAATAATGCACGTTATACATATTTTCTAATTTCTTAATGAATTTTTCAGTCTGTATAAATATAGGGTACAATCTTAGAGTTGTTTTGATTTGCATTTCTTTTATGACCAGAGATGTTGAGCATTTCTTCATGTGTCTATAGGCCATTTTTGTTTCTTCTTCAGAGAAGACTCTCTTTAAGTCTTTGGCCGATTTTTTAATGGGATGGTTGTTACTTTGGAGGTTAGTTTTGGAGTGATTCAATTTTTTGAGTTGTTGATATATTTTAGATATGAGGCCTTTGTCCGTTGTTTGGTTTGTGAAGAACTTCTCCCATTCTGTAGGCTTCCTGCTTAGTTTACTGGCTATGTCCTTTGCCATACAAAAGCTCTGCAGTTTAATGCAGTCCCACTTACCAGCCTTTCTCTGATTTGTTGTGATTCTTGGTCCTTATTAAGCAAGTTTCGACCTGTGCCAAGGAGGCCTAGTGTATCTCCTATTCCTTCCTCTAAACTTTTCAGTGTGTCAGCTTTTACCTCCATGTCTTTGATCCATTTGGAGTTAATTCTAGTGCAAGGTGACAAAAAAGGATCCAACTTTAGTTTTCTGCAAGTGCTTAACCAGTTCTGCCAGCACAACGTGTTGAAGAGGCTGTCTTTCTTCCATTCTATTTTTTTGGTTCCCTTGTCAAAGATTAGGTGGCCATAGGTTTAATATCTGGGTCCGCAGTTCTATTCCATTGGTCTTCAGGCCTGTTCTTGTGCCAGTACCAAGCTGTTTTGAGAATTATAGCTCTGTAATAGAGTCTAAAGTTTGGAATTGAAATTCCTCCAGCGCTGTTCTTTCTGCTAAGAAGTGTTTTTGCTATTTTGGATTGCCTCAGCTAGAATGGCCAGGATCAGGAAAACGAATGACAACAGATGCTGGAGGGGATGAGGCCAGGAGGGATCACTACTACACTGTTGGTGGGAGTGCAAACTCTTTCAACCCTTGTGGAAAGCAGTGTGGCAGTGCCTCAAAAGGCTAAACATAGAACTCCCCTATGACCCAGCAATTCCACTACTTGGCATTTACCCAACCACCCCGAAACAAGGACATACTAAACCCACTAGCACAACCATGTTCATTGCAGCACTATTCACCATAGCAAAGATATGGAACCAACCCATATGTCCCTCAGTTGATGAGTGGATCAACAAGTTGTGGTATTTGTACACAATGGAATTCTATGCTGCTGTCAGAAAGAATGACATCGCCCCATTTGTTAGGAAATGGAAA